>NW_026622662.1:1200000-1800000 GCF_028826775.1 Penicillium argentinense | reverse complement strand
TGAATTTAGAACCGGGTGTTCAGACTGATGTTGAGCAGGCGTTGTAGATCTGCCAACCACACCAACATAATCGTAAATGATCACCTGCCGCGCCTAGATCGACCGAGACCGCTGGACGTTAATCCGACTGGAAAGAGGAGGACCAGAAAGGTCAAAATCCTGCAGTGGCAAGCTTCTCCAGCCTCCGATCGTTCCATTGCCCAAGCGAATGCTAGGCCAGAGCTCCCTCAGAACAAGTTCAACTGGCTTAGGAACATGAGTTGATTCTTCACCCACTTGACTCTCCCGCCACAGATTCCAGGCCGTCCGGCCAATTTCCTGAATATCGAGTCTCAGCTCACCCAAGTTAGGTGGTCTCACGAGAAACGATCGTCCAAGCTGTCCAAGGACCTGTTGTTCCAATTTATCGAAGAATTCAATGCCTACCGGGGTAACGCGAAGATTCTTGAGGCGCCGACTGGACTGGTTCGATATGATCAGATGCCAGATCTTGGCAACAAGAACCTCGTCCACCGCTGCATTCGACAGTGTTTTCCGTAGCATTTCCGGATCGGTAGCGGGCTCCACCGGCCAGGGCGCCACTGGTCGCTCTCTCGGGTCATAGTGTAAGTCCAGAACCAGCGTGCGAAGACGTGGAAACCCGCCTAGTTCTTTGTACAGTCCGCATTCCTGTGGACTGCCCTCATCCCGTTTGAATGGGATGCACAGCTCTTCCAAGTTCGGACAGATTTGGGCAATCTCTGTGATTTGACCATTCGTCCAAACTGGGTACTTGAAGCCTGTGTCGAGAACACCGGCTAGTCTGCGCGCGTGGGTGCTAGATTGAACAATAAGACCTTCCAGGGTATGGCCGTGCCGAGACAGAATGTCGCGTAGGGAGTAGAAGTTTCGGAGCCCTTCCAGACAAAGGAACTTCAGTGGGTAAAAGGACATTACTGCTGCGACCATCTGGTCGTCATCGGCGTGAATGTTGTCATGATGAAGCTTCCATGGATGCATGTTAATATAGAGCCGTTCCAGACCATGTAGTTTTGATGCCGCAGTCCTCAGCGAGTTTGGATTGCTGTATACGCCGATTTCGAGTGATCGCAGCCGAGAGAGATCGACCAGTTGAGTCATGTTCAATAATACATCTTCCCAGGGACTGAGTGAGGGGTGGGCATCAAAGGAGAGCGAATCCAGAGAGGCTGTGGGGGTTGTGTGTCCAGCCCGGGAAAGTTTCTCCCATGTTCCTTTGATCTTCCTTACATCTTTCTCGGTTAGATATCCTAGATTTCGGAAAGAAAGATGCTTCAGGTTGGGAGCTATGAGGGCAAAGAATAGAGATTCATCCATGTTTTTGCCACTTGTCCCATTGATCTGACCAGATGACATCGAGTGAAACATGCAGAATGTATGGAGTTGCGTTGAGAGGAAGACGGCTGGGTCAAATGGATCGGTGAATTTGGACGGCGGCCCGGGGTTCAGCGAGGGCTTTGTCGGGTCTGGCGGATCCAAGTTCAAGGATTGATGTGTCCAAACATTTACCTTGCAAGTTGGATGAGTTCGAGTCAAGGTCGCCGAGAGCTCAGTGGGAAAGATGTTTTGGACCACATAGTTCAGCTCGGTCAGGCGGTCCAGCCTTCTGATCAAAGATACTATAGGTTGCCAGTCTCTATCTGTGTAATACACACATTCGTTCGCCGAAAAGGAGAGCACTTGATCGTGACAACGCTTGAGACGGTGATCTAGAAAAGTACTAATTGTTGCGGGTAGTCGAGAATCGATGGAATCGAGAGTCCACTTATTGATATCTTGGACCGGGCGTGCTTTGGCTGTTTGCCGGGACGGATCAGGAGAGCAGATGATATCAAGCCTACGAGCATATTTGAGAAAAGGCCTGCCGAGTGCCTGCTCGTGGACTTGGGCGGTAATATTCGGAAGATTTCCACCGTTATGAAAGCCTATCCTCAACGTCTCGTAGACGAACGGGGCGGCTGTATTGTACCACGCATGGTTTATTCGACTCACGGAAGAGAGATCATTGCGCGAATCTGCTTTTACCTAGACGTGATGTTGTTAGCAGGAAGAGAATGCGATCATATTCATGCACTGCTCCATACAAAGCGACATATGATATGCTTAATCTCCAGGGGCAGCGAATCCATCGTTATCGCGTTGATCGGGTCCGATGCGGGGGATGTAAATAAGGAACGGGGGCGGGGTACAGATTCCATGGTAAGGAAGCATTTAAAGGTAGGCAGTCCATTAAACCGAAAGTTTGATTAAATGGTTAATAAAAGTCACACGGACTAGGCAGCAACTGCATCGGAACGGCCGCATGAGAACAGGTTAGGTGCCATCGGCGTATACCTCCGTGCCATGGAAGACAGTATGGACTGGGATGTACATCCATGTACCGCGAATACCCTCGGGTAAGCACTGGCCAAGTCGGGGTGGTTAGGGTTCGCAAGGGGAAAAGACCCCCCACTTAGTAGTACTCTTCCCCCACCAGCCTTTCCCAGCTTGGGCGCGCGGGCAAACCACCGGCGGCGCTGCAAGGGCAAGTGGGCCGAGCATCTCTCCCAATCCAGTTTTTCCAGGGTCTGTTCTCGAGGCCCTCGTGCCGATCCCAATATTGAGCGCTATTTAACGGGTGCGAACAATACAATGGTAACATGATCCGGATGTCTAAAAAGTGGCCGATTCATATGACGATCGCGTCATTTCAAACGCAGCCAGCACCACAAAGATGTCAATAGCGATCTACCTCGTGCTGCGGGTATTGTTTCCTTGAGAAGTGATGTCATCTCAGCGGGTTCTCGCAAAAAAGTCCAAAGTCAACTAGATGCATGGAGACATGCTAGAGCTGATCACACGACAGCCACTCTCAAACAATCTGATCCCAACCACAATCAGAGAGAGCAACCCAATGGGAACACAGTCTGTCACTGGATGCGCATGGCCGTTCAGATCCCATCCATGCGCTCGCGAGGTTTTAGGATTGCTTGGCCAAACTCATATCACTGGGCCACAAAGCACATTGACAGCGCGAGTCAGCACTTAAAAGTGGATCTATAAGCATGCCTCATCTCCGCAATTCAGCCGAGCAGCCTCCTATCATAGCTTGGCTCACAACTGCTCGTGGGGGCCGATTAGGGCCGTTTCAGGGATGGAAAAGTCGGCCCCCGGGTCGATTGAGGGGATGTTCCTTGTTGGCTTCTCATTCCATTTGCAATCCTCCTTGTTGTGTTGTGGTGGCGCCCGAATCTTGGCTTCCTAGTGGGACCCGACACCAAATCGCCATGTCCAGATCAGCACCTGCCCTCCTCGGGGCTGTTGTTCTATTCCCCAGTCTTCTGGCAGCGACCTGTTATGCGCCCGATGGAACAGAGTCCGATTCAAGGTTTCAGCCATGTATCTCGATCGAGGGCACACCGTCAATGTGCTGTAGATTGAACGACACCGATGCCGACATCTGTCTCTCCTCCGGCCTGTGCCTGTGGGAGAGCAAGAATGCATACTACCGAGACTGGTGCACACAGAAGGACTGGGACACACCCTTCTGTCTGTCCAAGAATCTGTGTACGGGACCAGTAAGTGCCATATCCACCGCGGATGAAGCTGTTCATATAACTGACACTCGGGACCATCAGAATGATCGAGTCAGCCAATCGACTGTAATGACCCGATGTGAGGGCGCCGACACCTATTGCTGCGGCGACGACCGAGACTGCTGCAATGGAAACGAGACCTTCACCGTCGCGCCAACACTGGTGACGCTCAGCACCGAGAGCGATGCCTCCTCGGCCGCGAACGTCACGACGGCGACGGCGACGGCCACCATGACGATCACAGGAAGCGCATCGGCGGGCGATAAAGGCGCGGCATCATCGACAAAACTTGCGATCGGCTTGGGTGTCGGACTGCCTCTCGGTATCATTGCCATCGTTGCCGGAGGAGCCGGGTTCTGGTGGGGGAAAAAGAGCGCGGCCAAGAATGGCCCTTGGGCTCTTGGGCAATATCCAAACGACAACAAGCAAGCCACGCCGATCCACGAACTGGATGCAGGGCAGAAACGAACTGAGTTGCCCGGGGATACAACTGCGTTCGAGCGTGAGTTGATGTGATAGAGGGCCTGGGACAATTTCATTTACGATTCATTTTGTATGCATGTCATGCTAGCGGCGCCATTTGGAGCTTAGACGGGGGTTATCGTTATCTTTTCATCATTTTGAGCTTTTACAATATCCCTCACCCAATACATAATATTAGATTCCTTTATGATCAGGTCGATGGAGGGTCATCTGAGCGCATCCCTGAAATATTTGAGGCTGATATTTTCGCCGAAGAGTCGTCACGATTTCAATCATCGAAAACACTCTTCTGGAAAAAGCCGACAATCTTCCGTGCAGCCTCCTTACCGACGATTGGATCCAGTTGCTCCACTTCCATATTAGCGATATCACTGAGATTGTCCGTCTCGAGAATCAAACGATCGAGAGCCTGCGGCGTCACACCAGGCACAGCACGTAGCATATCCTGAGGCAATTGATTGAAAGTGCGGTGCTCGATCCCAGACGCCGCCATGAGATTCTCCGAATCGCCAGCTTCCGTGAGATCGATACCCAGGCCGATGGAGACTGCACGAGCTGGGTCTGGCTCTGCAGCATTCTTTTTGAGCTCGGCGAAGATTTCAGCCGTCTGATAGGGAGAAGAAGACCAGATGATTTTCAGCCTTGGGAAGGCTAGCGTGAGGAGAACGAGAAGATGCTGCAGGGATTTCGGATTAGAGGGATTGGCGAGAGAACTGCTACTAGAGCTCGTCGCGGACCCGGAAGAAGAGAATCCGTATTCGGTCATGAAAGTGGGGCCCCCAGAGAAGGCGTCGAAGGTGAAAGACTTGTTCTGGTCAAACTCGATGAGGAGCAAAGGGTTCTTGTAGTGCTGGAGCATGGTTTCGGCTTGGTTGTAGAGCCGGCCATTTCTGAGAGACGAGATCAGGTCTCGAACCGATTTGCGCTCCACACAGATATCTGGCGTAAGGATGTAGTCGCCCACAGTCAACTGGCAAGGAATGACGATCATATTGCTGCCGTGCAAAAGTGATGGAAGGGCGCTTCGGAACTCTCGAACATCGATTACAACTCGCGGGGGCGCTGCAGTAGCTGCCAACCTGCCTCCTCCAGCAATACGAGTGTTCACAGTGCGGAGGAATTGCTCTTGAGGGTCCTCGGTGCTTTTGTCGTGGGACAGAGTGACAGCCATGTTCTGTGAGGAATATTGTTAGTTGACGTCCTTTGAAGGTGGACGCATATTGACTTACGCCTTTCTCCTTAATGAGTTTCGTGAAAGAGTCCTTCTCTCGTCGCACGGCACTCAGATAGCGCTGCTCCTCGACAGATCCACCGTAGTAAATGAAATACACTCTGACGTTCCTTCCAGAATGCGAGCTGCGATAGACTTCCACTCTCCGAATGAAGGCCGGGTCTGGCTCATACATAATAATGTACCGCGGCCGTGCTTCCTCGAGAATGTGACCATCCATATCCCCGTCGTAAGGGTGTATCATAATGAGATCGTTCATGTCATAAAGTTCGTAGAAATCTTCCATGTCCTCCAGATCATCAATGATAATCTCTTCTTTCTGTGTCTCTTCCGCTTCGGTGGGTTGAATTTCATTAAGCAAATCTGAAACCTGATCAGGCATTTCAACCTCTGTCTGGACACTAGCATTGGGTACGCGGGCAGCGGCAGACGTGACTGCTCCCCCGCCACGAACTCGGCGGCGTTTGTTGGGAGGAGGTCTTCCTTGACTTTGACCTTGTCCTGGCGATTCCCCGGGCTTCCCAGAGCCATCGTTCTGGACCGACTGGGAAAGGTTTTTATTGATATTGGAAAGCGATCGTTTCCAATTGAGATAATCGCGCAGGCGGCGCCGCATCATGACTCCCGCGGAAGTGCTATTATCGGTTGGGTCATCTGCATGTCCCGAATGCTTTACCCGCCCAACCCTGGCATGCATAGTGCTGATGTATTCACGGAGCTGCCGGCATATTCGTTGGTCACTGCACATGATCAGGATGGTACTGTTCGACTCATCATGGCCGACAGGGTGGAGATAGGCATCGTGTTCGATCTCACCAAGAACGTCGGCAAGAACATTCCACTTGGGAAGCGGCTCCAGCACGGGTTGCAACTCAGCGGAGAAGGTCGTAGACCCAAACGGACGTTGCAAATCCTTAGTGATCTTTCCCTGGTACGCTCTTGCTTTGGCCGTTTGAAAAAGAACGTGAGCAGCGTCAAGGAAGAGCCACGGCGAGTCATTGTGTTTATTGGACCCAGGTGGAGGGGCGTTGGCTGTCACGATCGTGTCGAGGTATTTCACGAAAGACACAGAATCGTATGTAAGCAACGCACTAGAGCATGGTTAGCGATATCCGCAGAAAACTAAGAAGGAATGCTTACTGAAGGATCCCGCGCAGGTCAGTGAGAGCACCCACAATTTGCCTTGTCCTGTAACTGACGCGGTGCCAGATGGGATCCAACTGTCGCCGGATCATAACATCGAAATTGCGATGCAAGGCACTGTCCAGGGTCCACTCCTCCATATCCAAGCCCGTATTAGACTTTCGCAACTCGGCAATGCTGATGTCCACACATTCAAGTACAGCGTTCTGTATTTCGCGCATCTTGTCACTCATGGGGACTTCGAGTTCGATAACTTCAGCCTTTCGGTTTCCCTCGAGTGCTTCCGCCACGGAAACATGAAATCGGGGCCACAAAGATGCTTTGCGCAAGAAAAGGTTCCGCAGCATGTTGGCCAACGGAGCGAAGCCAGTCGTGAAAGGCTCAGGGGAATCAGAGAACGCCTTGAGAAAACCGGTCTTGTTCTTCTGTCGATAAACGCGGGTTATGAAGGCCTCTAGAGATGTCGCCACGACTCTGGAAACAAGTAAGCAAAGAATTACATGCAGCTCGAACGGATATTATACTTTTCGGCATGCAGAATAACCATCCCCGTGACCTTTTTAGGTTCGAGCAGATCTGAAGGAGCAGATTAGCCACATTCTGACAGAATTTGAAATGCCAAAAACACACTTGATAGCAGATCCACAACTAATATTCTGGATGTCACACTCAGAATACCGCCCTCGCGATACATCCGTTCCCTAACGCGTGGTTAGCACAAAATAGCAACCATACCGAAGGATTCGAACAGAGCTCACCGCATCGCCACCGTCGCTCGTTCTGTGTTGATCATCTTCAATCCTCTAGCAAGAGGGGTCTTGCTTGTAGCCGAATGCTCCGCGAGCGCTAGAGACACAAGGGTGTGAGCGGCGACAATGCAATCGTCCCGAAACCAGTCATACCCTCTCCGATCCATTCATTTTCCCGCTCGTCTGCTCCTACCACCAGGACCAGGTTATTTCCCGGTGCATCGTAAAAGTGGAGGAGGTTCGTTATCAGGTGAAGAAGGCCTAGGCCACGAGCTAGGATAACCAACTCATCATCGGCGCGGAGTTCGGTGAAGATGTCTTGCTGGTATTGCTAGATTTGAGGAATTAGCGGTCGTGATGGTTATGTGAGACATGGAAGAGGCTTACCAGCGGCAAGGACAGCTTCACCGGCACATTTGTTCGTTCCGGAGGCATGAGGAGCCCTTCTTGACGCGTTGGAGATGACCAGAGCTCGAGCGGGTCGAGCACAGCGCGAAGTCACGTGATTATGATGCAATGAGGGACATCCAGCGTCATGTTGCTATGCCCGACAGCAATGATCTGTTTCCGCACAAAGGCGAAACCAAGGGAATTTCTGAGATAACATATTTTTGGAGACGCTAATTGTAAACTACTTATCGGAGTGGTTGCGTTTCGAATGTAATCAGCCCTCTCTTTACGTGGCCACTTCAAGTTTCTTTGATAAATAACATCTGAACTAAAATAGTATGAAGAAGAGTTGAAGAGCAGAATTACCAAAATAACGAGAAGACTCTTACTGACAGCCTCACATTGATTATATGATTGCCTTGAGCTTAGTTACTCGGTTTGTTCAGCTCCTTCATGCGTGCTTCTATCTCCTCTCTGGACGCCTTAGGCGGCATGTCTACCCAAAGAGAGTTAGTCGACACATCAAATACGATGCTAGTCAACCAAGGCGATGACACTGCACTCACTCTCAGGAATTTGAGGTCCCTTGGACAGATGATCTGCCGCTGATGCCTTGTCTCGGTGCTCGCCTACTTTGTTCTGGACTTCTTTATTTCCCTTCTGCGAAGCCGAGGGAAATTCGGAGGGTTCTGGGATAACAGGCATAGTGACCTTCCAAGAGAAGTCGTGCAGATTAAGTGACAAGTCGTACTGAGTGCTTAAGAAATAAATCCAGTCAGATAGAAACAGCGGTGGAATGAAACTTGGCAAGGTGGTTGCTTGCCCTTTCTATAGATCCCAGCGGGATGACGTCGGCGGTAACTAGTGAGTTAGCAAGGTGCCCTGAGAGCCTCAGGCATCGCCTCCTTCACAAAGGGATATGTAGATCTAATTGTGCGACCCGAAAGCGACTGGAAACAGGATTTGGAGGAACTTCAAGAATCTGACATTGCATCTCGTATGTATATTTAGTACTTTGGGTTGGTTTTGTTGAGGGTGGCAAAGGGCGATAAGCCTAGATTCTTGGGCGCAATCATGTCCACATAAATGTTTTCAACAAAGCACCAGTGGTTTTAGTTGGCTTTCATCAGTTTTACGCCGAAATCAATTTTGCAGTATAATTCAAATCGAAGAACCTGGCCAAATCCCCGCCGAATCCGTGAACATGCGGCTTCTTGCATAGTACACGGGGGTACCACGTGCCCCATAGCGGCCAGGCGCGCGCGCCAAGTACTGCGGTGTACTTCGCCCCGCCGACGTCGACTTCTCCAGCTCACCTTCTTCTCTCCAAGGCAACCGCCGGTCGGCTCCTTTCCAATTACCCCTTCGCCGTCGACTCGATTCGCTCGTTCAACTCCTCCTCGCCAACAGTCCTGCTACCTCCCGCTCGTCTCCTTATCGATCAGAGTGTTGGGGTTGTTCTTTCCAACTGCTGCACCGCCCGTCTGCCATGCGCTGAGGATCCGCCGAACGTTCTCTCCGCCGTCGACCTCGCCCTCCCTCACCGTCCCGACCCGGGCTGCGTGAATTCGCCATGCCCTCGATCCTCAGCGACGCCGACAGGGAAACTGTCAAGCGAAATGTTCCGAAACCCGCGAACAAGATATTTGCTGTAGCTGTCGCACGACTCTACGTTGCCTATCCGGACCCTCAGAGATGGATTTACACCGGGATCCAAGGCGCGGCAGTTCTTTGCAATGACCTTGTGGGTCGAACATGCTGGCTGAAGATTGTCGATGTTTCGGTGAGTGCCTGAAATCCCCCGGTGACCAAGGGACGAACTTGCTGACAAAGTTGTTGATACAGCCAGCTGGAAGGGGTGTGATCTGGGACCAGGAAATCTATGACAATTTTGCATATAACCAAGACCGAACCTTCTTCCATACTTTCGAAATTGAAGACTGCCCCGCCGGCCTATCCTTCGCCGACGAAAAGGAAGCGAAGACATTCATCAAGAAAGTGCATGAACGAGAGAAGAATGTCAGCAAAGAGACCAAACAGACCCCGTTCGCATCCTCTCGAGGGCAGGGCCCTGCACCTGTTGCCAACGGCAAGGGACTAGGTCGATCCCTGTTTGGAAGCTTACTTCATCGCTCGAGCTCTAGCCCCAGTACTCAGCCTACGCAGTCCATTATACCCCCGGCCGCGGCACCCCCGTCGCAACCTCCGTCACAGCCTCCGAGTGCGCCGCCTGCCAAGGCCGAGTTGCCATTTGACCCAAAGGATCCGGAATGGAAACCATTGATGGATGAACTGCAAAGCATGGGCATCACAGAGGATCAAATCGCGGAGAATTCTGATTTCATCATGGGCTATATACAACAAAAGAAAGGCGCAGCCGAAACAGCCGCTCCTGTTGATGATCAGCCAAAGCCAAGAGCGCCACCACCACCTCCTCCAGCTGTGCCTAAGGCAAATGCTATCAGTCCTCAGGGCACTGGGACCAGTTCGGGAAGCCGACGCGGACCCCCACCACCACCCCCCGGCCCGCAAAGGTCGCTCGGATGGAGTCGAGGAGCCGATATCTCCGCCGCCTCGAGAACCCTCACCTCCCGCTAGAAGATTCAATGCGCCTCCTCCACTCGCCGATGCAGGCAAATTTGCTGAGCCAGCAGGCCCAGCGCCGCCGCGGCGCCCCCGGGCACAATCAGGCGCGGCTAATGGAGCGCCTCCTGGGCCTCCGCCACCTCCACGACCACCAAAGGACCCCGTGGATGGCAGCCAGCCTAGATTTGGAGTGCCTCCTCCATTCGCAGGAGACCGTAAGGTTTCCGCTCCGCCCGCGCCTCCAAGCCGCAGCCCGGCTCCTGGTGGCCCTCCTCCGCCGCCTCCTCGTACTGCAAGCCCGGCAGCACCTCCTCAATTACCTCCCAAAGTCCCGAATACATCCACTCCTTCGGGTCCTCCTCCACCGCCGCCTTCCAGAGGCCCTATTTCGCCTCCACCGCCTGCACCTCGACCGGTGCCATCTACTCCGGCTGCTCCTCCTCCGCCACCTCCACGAGCCCCTATATCACCTCCTGCGGACTCTGGCCCACCTGGTGGCCTTCCCCCGCCGCCCCCTGCTCGATCTACACCTTCAGTTCCTCCACCACCCCCTCCGGCTGTAGCACCTGGCGGACTACCCCCACCGCCGCCGCCGCCTCCCCCTGGAGGAAGCTCTGGTGCGCCTGGAGGACCTCCCCCTCCACCCCCGGGTCGCTCTGGACCTTCAGTTCCACCGCCTCCTCCACCTCCAGCTGGCGGCTCTGGAGCACCCGGTGGACCTCCACCACCACCGCCCCTTGGAGGTTCCTCCGGAGGACCACCTCCACCTCCGGGACCATCTGGAGGTGCTCCATCCCCATTACCGAAGAGCACGGGTGGACGAGATGATCTTATGGCTGCTATCCGAGCATCAGGTGGCCAAGGCGGAGGTGGTCTCAAGAAAGTCAAGGAGTCAGACAAGAAAGACCGAAGTGCTGCCATGGTCCCAGGAAGCGCCGCCGAGTCATCTGCTGCTGCGTCTAGCACGGGAGGTGCTCAGCAGGGTGGCCTGGCCGGTGCCCTACAGGATGCTCTGAGCAAGAGAAAGCAGCGGGTCAGCGGAAGTGGTAAGTTCTCCGCCCATTGCGCTTTAGCTTGAGTGATACACTAATTTATTTTTCACAGACGACGAGAAGGATGATGATGACGATTGGTGAGCTGCTCTCGTTGTAAACCTTTTTTCTGTTCATAATACCTTTTGGTCATTGCCGGCATGGTGGATGCCAACACCAAACCTTATTTTCCTATATCTTTGTCCCAGCGTTTTGCCCAAAAGTCTGGCTTCCAGTACTCATGAGAAGGGAACTTTGTACATTGTATATATTCTCGCAGATGTAGTGCAAGTGGTTAGGCTTTTTGTTGTCGTGAGACATTCTTTTCTGATGTCCCTTGAGCAGTAAACAGTAAAGTTCTAGGAGATGCGTACTAGGTTGACCTATCTACTTAATGATACAGTGTATGCGTTCCCAGCACCGGAGCTACATTTGTACCTTGGAATACTCAGTATCCTTGGAATACTTAGTATTATCCGACAGATATATTCGCGCTTATTACCCTACCTTTTAGAGAACTGACATAGGATGCACTATGGGATCCCACGTGTCAGACTGAGGACTCAGGACTACATCCTGCAGCATTGGGCGCGGCACAAGGCTGTGCCATGCGGCGGCTATCACCGCCACCGACGATCCTTACCCTCTGGTACCTATTACGTCTTCCTAACACTTGTGAAGTATTCGAGATCCTAGCTCTTGCTTGAAACATGGACAGCACACATTAACCTACTGCAGATACCCCATAGGCATGTTTGAATTTCTTTCAAGATGGCCTCTCTGCATACCCTCCCCGCTGAAATCCAGAGTGGTATCTTCCGCCTCTTAGACCCCGCCAGCCTCGTCTCTCTCAGTCAGACATCGAAACAGTTCCGAGAGAACATTCGGCCAACCCGCAAACATTTTGTGGAAAGACTCCTTCAGCTCGAATGTGACGAGACAAAAGGCGGTGTTACTCCACGATTCAACGCGAGAAATAATCAGCTAAGCCCAGACTGGACTCAACCTGAGTGGAAGGCGATGCGCTGGGCCTGTAGTGGATGTCTTCGTCTACTTCCCCACGAGTCTTTTGACAATCACTCCATTCTCCGACTGGCATACCGCAAGCCTATTCCTGGTTCCCCCGCCGCAGAGGACATCACGAGCTGGGAAATATCACCCAAAATTAACCCACGCCTGCCACATCTTCGACGAGACAATCGCATCCAAAAACTACCTACCGACGAAATGAAAATTCGACGAAGATACAGTCTCGCCATCTCAAACAAATGGAGCGAGCTGCCCTCTTCACCCATTATCCGTGGACGATACATCGAGCTTCAAGGCTGCGACTGGACGGTCTTCGAAAACAAGTCGATCTCCGAGTTCACCAACATGGAACCTGAGCAAAAAAAGGTTCTTTTCGATCAGGAGGTAAAAGCCATCGAGCAAGTCCGGTGCGGAAACAAGCGACACCTACGCAAATGCCACGAATGCCGCTACAAGTCTGGTCAGTTGAAGCCTAGCCTAAAGGGCAGCGATGGCGTGGCCCGGATCCCACTTACTACGGCCAGACAGTACAGGATCCCAACGCCTTTGGATCGTGTATTCCCTCACTTCTGGGAAATGTTCAAGAACAAACGGCCGGACGTTGACCCGCCCGCCTATGCAGTGTACCGACAATACTCACGCGACCGCTTCTACCCTATGCTGATGATTCGGTGTCCTGACTGCGAGGATTGGAAGGAAGCTCGGATGTTCGAGATGGGCTCTATTCATGCACGATGGCAACTCGACGAGTATCAGCCATACCTTGATGACTCATCCCTTGGAAAACATCTAACAGCAACCGGAGATGGCCTCTCACGGGGGAAATTCGATGGGTTACGTTGCCACGCATGCTACGCGCGAAAGTACGGACGCGAAGCCCTTGGACTCGAAGTGACACGCTCGCTGAAGAAAATACTCTCCCGCGCGGAATTGGGACTACGGCAGCGACTCGGCGATGGCTGGCGGATCCTTCTTGCTATATTCGATTCGGATAACTTTCCCAAAAGGCTACTGAAGGAACTGCACGATATCGTGGATGAACCAAATAAACTCGCACACGAGGAAGACCGAAAGGACGCATTCACAGCGGAGGAGCTGGCCTTTTTCCGAGAGCGTTATGAATGTTTTATGAAATTTCGGCAGGGAGTTATTGATAACGAAAATGCGCAGTTCATCCATGATGGTGAGCATGGAGTGGGCACCGACTGGAATTATCTATGGACACACATGTACGGTGACATGGAGAACTTTTACAAATGGATCGTGGCGGTGCAGGTGGAGGTCGAGCAAAAACCTGAAAAGCTGGCGGACTGGGCACTGGGCGATTCGATCAAGAAAATGCCTCCTGTAACTACGGCGCCGTATGTGAGGAAGCCATGGTAGACCGGAGATTGGGGTTTACGTATGAAGCAGTATTCGGCGGAGGCGTCGTCGAGGTTCAGCTAGTAGTAACAATATGAAGGAAACCCAACCATTCTTCTCCAAACAACCGGAAAAGCCGATATATTGATAAAAAAGGGTGTTCACGTCGATTGGAGGTAGTGTAAGCCTAATGACACTATACGACGAGGTATATACAGAGCACAGCGGTCAGGTACAAAAATTGAATAATAAAAGGGTCTTCCGGAGAAGACTTTTAGAGATTGAATTGAGAGTAAAGTAAGAGTAGGGTAAATGTATACAGAATCCAGGAACTAAAAGATATGTATAACTCTCCTCGGAGGGTAACAACCTGGCCTCGGTAAAGCCCCAAAGGACCAGCTGTGCGGATTATCTTTCGCGCACAGTCCCAAGGGTCGTTGTAGATACGACCTGCTCTGTGAGGTTGTGTCTGGAGTCGGATACGTATATGCTCAACTGGGCCGGAGATAATGCTGTTTGTGACCCCTGCCAAGCCTCCTGCCAGGTAAAACTGAGATAGCGGTAGCTGGCGCTCGGCTCCCTGGCTGAATTTGATGTTGTAGGTCTCAATGAGCTGTCTGAAGCCGTGGAATGCGCCAAACTGAATGATAACCTATGGTTTATTAGAATTGAAAGCACAGGATGGGGCTGGTACTACTTACACAAGCACCTACTCCAAGAAGTGGCACTAATGTTCCCTAGCCATGCAGGAACGTAGACGGCATTCTCAAGGCTGACTGAATGGTATCACCTTGTAAAATGCAGAGCCTCCTTCTTTGCTCAAAACTCCGCGAGAAGTTGCCAGAGATGAGCCTCCGGCCTGTGTTTGTAGTCGAACTTTGACAATATCTGAGACAATATGCGAGCAGGTATTGCAATCTCACGTTCTCAATCACATACCAAATGGCTGTCCTTTCTGGGTGTCAGCATTGTTTACTTGCAGGAGCTTGAATTGCTTCAAAGAATTACCTCTCACCAATTAAAACCTGCGCTACTCCTCCAGCTGCTCCTGCAGTTAAGTCTTTCGCATTCTGCTTCCAGTCCATGGCGAGACCGAGGTCTTCTTTTTGGTCATCTGAGGACATTTTCGTATATACTCGAACAATATTTGACGACAATCCCACCTTCGGACACAAATTTATGCCCCATGTAACTACTACGCCATTCCCCGCTTCTACATGTCACCGACAAGGCGGGCGGGGTTCCTTGTTGAGTCGGTTCTTGGCCGAGGAGTTTCTGATCGGCGGATCACAGCCGAAGTCGGGAGCCTACTCCGATCGTTCAGATTGCCAATTTCAGTGTCACTGAAGAATATTTGTTCGTTATTCATGTCATTGCGTCATGGTTCGAGAGCATATACAAAAAGGTGATCCCCTAAGCACATCTCGGTCAGCTCACGCTCCCCCAGGGCCGTTGAGAATTTTTTCAATCTCGAGCCAATCCATATAATCAACACCTGTCAATGGTAAAGTAGGATCTTGGAAGCTCGAATAAATATCTTCCGCCTCCCCAGACAAATCAATATCCCAGTCCCCTTGCATACCAAATCCGGTATTCGCAGTTGCATTCACCCATGGCTCAAGTAATCGGCTTTCGTCGTAGAGACGGTGCCGACTTTCCGGGAAAACAGCCATGTAATCTGGTGGAGGCACTGAAGTTTGACCAATGGTGCCTCCCCTTCTGTTGGCATCTAGAGTGGGATCTTCTCCGAGGCGTGGTACAAGGTTTGACTGAGGCGATGTGTTCGGACTTGATGAGGCCCGGTCAAAGATATGATCCGGCCATACGTGTGAGCAAGACTGAGAGATATCTTGAAGACGCTGCTCGGCGGCAGAGTTACCCGATCGAGATAGAAACCGTAGGACGTCGTATGCTTGACTCAATGCCGCGGGCGGTTTGTTCTGCGAGTTGTCTATGAAGCCGACCATGACGAGAACAAATGCAGCGGAGAATGTGGCATCGAGATCGAAGAACCCATATCGTGCTTGCAGTAAATTAGCAGGGAGCCCCGGCCTCTTAGCCTCGAAATGACTTACGAATTGTTTGCTGGCGTTGGAGAGAGTGCAGGATCGCCAGACTCCGCACTGCTGCTTCATTGCAAGTTTCGCATAGACGCACAAGTACCTCTGGCACTGCTTCGGGAGGCTCAGATGTTTGCTGTCTTCGAACTTCTAGGCGGACACTTCGTAGCAGTATAGGTCGTGTACATAATATGATGGCCTATACACGTTGAAGTCAGTCACAGCCCCGGAATCAGGCACATTTCGGAAATTTCAGACTGTGACTAACCTGAAAGAGCATTAAATACAGTGACGAGCCTGTACGGGTCACTGTCCCCAGAGGTCGATTGAAATCCAAGACTAGCGACTGTGGAAAGGATCGTCCAATTTCATACAGCTCTTGCAGAATGGCCTGGATTTTCCTGACCAGGTCAAGTTGCGTGATTGCTGCATTTCCATATAAGGCTTGCAATAATATCAGTGATTGAAAGCGAAGATGAGGGCATGACACTCACAGGACATTATTTCATCTGTTATACGTGCAATGCGCACATTGATAGTCAGGGCAACCGGGGACTGAAATCCCGCGGCGTGCTGAGGATAACCAGCGCGAAGCTGCCGCTCGTCTGCTCCAGCGGCTAGGCCAAGCCCAGATGATAAACGCCTAGATATTACTTTAGTGTTCGTCCAGGGACAACCGATCAGTTGGCATACCTGTCGAGCATGTATACAGTCCACCAAAGCCTCACGCGATGAGCACTCTGTGAAGGAAGGCAGTTTTGCTCGTTTTCTGGCAGGTTGCAGCCAAGCGCAATGGCCAGTCTTAGTGCAAGTCCGATCTGCCTCCGTCAGTCAAATTGAAAAGCAGCCGGTCGTGATAAAGACGTACATAAAGATATGCATCGTGCTTTCGATCGCACCATTGCAGGTATGTAGTGATGAGAGTTAGTATCTCCACAGCAATGATGCCTTCACCACCAAGGTGGTGCAGTGGAGGAAGTCGTCGCAGCGCTTCTGCGAACAGGGTTGAGCCCGGGGGATGGGGCGATGGGGTTTCCACGTCCATAAGCTTCGCCATTGCCATAACAAGAAGATACTCAGTGTACCAGGCCGATCGCTTCACTTCTTCTCGTGTAAACGGAGACTGAAACAGCAACATGAGGGAATCTGAGAAAGTTCGAGAGTCAAAAAAGTGCTGGCTAACTCCCAGGTAGAAGAGGAACTGGTCGAGTAGATGCTGTGACTGCTCTAGTGAAGGCAATGACTCGTCTTTGTTTTCAAGCAGCGGGTCCACTGCCGCCCATTGTGACGGTAAGTTTTGTTGCCCTCGGCCTCTGGGATGATCTCGTGCGGAAAATATTCTTGACTGCGATCGGTCGAGGAGGGATTTGACTTGGGTTTCAAATGCTGGTCCCGAGGTAAGATCCGTTGCTTTTTCGCCAGATTAGTTTCCTCGTTTTTTGCACGGATGCGTGTCTAATTACCGGGACTGATTCCATCGACACTCCCATCGTATCCAAATTCCCCAGGCTGGTTTCTGGGCCCACTGTTGGCCGGCGTCTCGACCTCGGCTTGCTGGGGCACACGACTCGGCCCTGAGCCGGCAGCATCCGGGGAAAGAGACGACGTCCCTGAATGTATCAGTCTAGATTATAAAAGTGTATAGATCCTTAAGTCATCACTTACCGGGGGGTTTATCTGCAAGTCGCTCCTCATAAACGCGGATCTTCTCTAGGAGATTCTGCACCTGACTGCGGGATCATCAGCACCAGTCGCCATATAATAAATGCAAGAGCTGGAACAACTTACGCTTCGGAGAACCGTTTTCGACCTGAATGACCGAAGTTGCAGTCCCATTTATGTTTCAAGCACGCTCGACAGGGCTGGTCGCCGGAGCATTTCACCTTGCGTCGGCGACATGCCTCGCATCTGGGCCGAGGTTAGCGCACATTCTTCACGAGCTCCGACCCGCAAGAGAGCCAGCGGCGCATGCAACCCTTACGCGTTAGCTGATCGCGACGTCGAATTCACCATGGTCCATGAACCGCCTGGTATCGTCTTTGTAGTATAGTTGTTCTCGGTGTTGCGGAAGAAGAGTCGGCAGGTTGGACCGGCGCGGTGGGGCTTCGTCGGAGGAGCTTCCGAGTGCTGCCACTCTTTCCAAAAAGGTTGTGCCGCCTCACAGTACAAACAAGCCTGAGTGTCTTTGCATTCCCTCTGGCTCATGCTTCTGTCACCGCTTGCAATATTATTTATTCTTGCTACTCAGTGCCTAGTTATTATATTTTACTTCACCTTATTTTTCTCCCCAGCCCCGGGGTTGTTCAAGAAAAATTACCAGAGAGAGTGACAATTAAAAATGAATCCTCAGCGTCGCCAACTTGAGAGTTCGAAATACAAATGAATGATTGGAAAGCGCCATGTTGAAAAATGAGTGGATTTACTAGAGAGCGTTGTCTTAATGACTCGGTTGAAACGCTGATGCTTAGGGCGCCCGATGCGCAGATTGGAAGGTGCCCTGATATACCCAATGTATTCGCGGACCTGCGAGCCAAAATCTACTAGCAGTGAAGTTTACCTCACCTCCGCGAATCGCTTTTTACCTTGAATGTACATCATGTATGTAGCCCTTAGTGCTAAACCTGTTCGGGCTCGACGCTTTTCCTCCAGATTTTTCGTCTCTTTAGCCCGGGCCTCTCGGTCTTCTTGCTCCTCATTTTGATTCTTGGCCAATCATCATCAAGCCGGCCTTTTATCGCAATCCTATGGATCTTTTGTGCTGGTACATAATCCTGAGCCTGGTGGAGTGTGTCGTCGCCATAACAAAGCTTCAGCAATTCACGTCAAAGCAAATTTCTCGCGCTTTTATGCTTCACCATATTCTCTTCAACACAAACAGGCTGAGCGAGCTTCCTATGGAATTGATACTATCAGTAGCGGATTTTCTTTCGCCCGAGGACGTATACTGCCTCTCGCTTTCAAGCCGACATTTTCTCAAACTATTTGAGAGCCGAAAGACAGAATTCGCGCGAATCAAATTGTCAAACTCAACAAAACAGAACCGTCATCCACTCTAACCCGGCTGGTGCGAGATGATTCAATTTGCTTTGTTTGCTATGCCTGCTGTGCGCTCCATCAATTTCCATAGTGAAATGGACCAAAGAGAACTCACATATCAGACGCACCATGGAGCTACCCAAATCTTCGAAGTCCAGTTTCCTGCACTCGGAAATGTCGCGATAACAGAGAATTGATCCTCTACATCCGGTGAAAGTACTTTGAAGATTCTACGCATTACCCATTTTTTTCAGTCATCTTCAGCTCGCAATGAGACAATTCTACCACGGTCCAAATTATGGCATCAGCCCGAAATCACTGGCCTATACTGAAGTTGTGGCTCATCTTAAGTCAACAGCACCATTATCAGTCGATGCACTACTTGACTCGAAGTCATCCTGCTTATACTTGCGCGTTCAGGATATCATGTCAGTGAAATTCCGAAAGACAAATATCCTAGATTCCAGTGATACTATATTGGAGCCTCCCCAAACTTTTCAAGTCTGTGGGCATTTCCCGCTCCTGGTGTATCATCCATGATAAGGAATCTTTTCAAGCATTACTTCAGTTATAATCATACATTGGAATTTCCACATTTCATTCTAACTCACGACGCCACGTGTGATTTCTGCAACACGGACTTTCGAGTGGAGCTACTTGAATTTGACAAAGACCGCATCGCTTTGGTACCACATCACAAAGTGGTTCTCGGTCCAGAGGATCCTCGATGGCAGGTTCGCTCATTGACTTCTCAATTGCCATATCCTCCAAGCCTGAGCAAAGAATATATAACCACAAGTCTTCTAGATATTTTCTAAAATCTCTCTAGCGACTCCTCTGACTCTTTGCGCGAGTGCAATCTCTATTACCTCAAAAAACAAAGATATAAAAGTCTGATGAACACTATTCACAACTCACTCAGCCCTTGCTGGGCTCTTCGGAACACGCAAATCAAGTACTTGGACTTTTTACTTACGATTTCTGTTAGACATATTAACGTCTCCAGTATATCATGATTGATTTCCTCTCCTCATCTTCAAACCTACTACTTCGAATGAATCCGCCTGTGGAGCAGACTAGGCGTTAAGTTCCTGTTCTGAAATATTTGTGCGCCACCTGTGCAGTGTGAGTGTGGAAGAAGCTTATAAGAACGCAGTGTGTCGGGTATGTTGCAAATCAATCTTCATTTTTGCGTCTGCAAATGAACTTTCCTAGGCTCACATGGATTTCCACTTGTTCTAGGCCTTGAATCCGCCGCTGGTGTACACAGTTCGGATAGTGCCACCGATCGTGGGCTTGCCGAGCTATCTTAATATAACAGGATTCAAATAATTTATATATGAGGCTAGCAACAGATGCGTCTCCTGGTGCTCGCCCCCATACCATCCAGGAGGGCAAGCCGGACCTCGACGATAGTTTTGACAGTTCCGATCAGCGCTTTCCTGTCTGTCTTACCGTTCATGCTTGTCTTTTTTGCCAACTACAAGAATCCCCGAAGACGAAAGTGAAATGGTCGGGTTTTGTTGGGCTCTTCTACAATACGATCCTCGGAGAATACAAGCAATTCGGATGATTGAGCGAGTTTTGACACTCATTCAAAGTGAAATCGATTGATTGGAGAATAAACTGATCGAATCACGAGAAAATACATGGTCCAACGTCTGCGGTGGCGCGACAGCTAACGCATGGCCAATATCAGGGCCGATAGCACACTGGAAATGGGCATCATTCCCGAACAGTTGCTGGGTGTGCGTAACTATAATAGTGAAAAGTGAGTATTGGGGAAAGCGGATGATCTTTAAATTCTAATCATTCAATACGTAAAAAAGGTGACGGTAATACACTGCCGCCTCGGGAAGCGATCGGCTCCCGGAGCCAGCTTGAGTTAGTCCCCCAGCCGCCCTGAGCTGCTCATTGAGCAATCCTGAGCGACCAAGAGCGACCCTGGGAGCTCCCTGAGCACCTATCGCTCACCCCTGATGCTCCAGCTGGCAGACGTCACGCTTCTTTCTTTGTTTCACTTCCTCCGATGATAAGCGCTTTGCTGCCTACAGTCGTGGCTAGGAGCTTGAACAAAGAAATGACCTGATATTACATTCTATCTATTCTCCAGGGCTTGCGTACTTGAGTTCATTGGCTGACGGCCATGATCCGCCACTCTGTAGGAGAAATGAATTTTCCCTGAACTCGGTCTCCGTCGTCTCTTCTTTCTTTCACAATGGCAATACATACGCCCCTTGACAGAATTCTAAAGACTAATTTCGGTCGTTGTCTCTGTCTCTATGCTCTGGATTAGTTCAGCCTTAGGACTGTCATTCATCACTATAGGCAGGCACAAACTCTATGACCCATAGGCCGTATGCACCCCACATGAAGAAGCTGGAAAGGCGTCAATACCCTACCAAATTTTAATTATTGTCGAATCGTTGATCACGCGTCTATTTTAGACATGACCTCCTAGGAGCACCTCCTTTTGCTAGTATATCCTAGGCGGGAGCGGCCCTTCAATTAACTAAGACAACTTGCAGAATATGAGCGAAATGGTCATCATAGATTAACACACGTTTTTCTCCTTTTCTTGAGCGGTCATGTCCTTTTGTACATATCCTTATAGAGATGATTAATCTAATGAAGTATTAATCTATCTGATATGCAGCCATTTAGGGATACATGAATTAGTGTCTTTGGTGGTGTGGTCTCATTTCCGTGAAACCGGCTTTCTTGCAAGGCGTTGTTTTTTAATATGAACATAGGATCAGTTTGCCAACTATGTGCAACAATACACTCAAGGGAGGTACAATCGATGGATGGATGCATGGGTTTCATTCACCCTGACCCCTCACAGATGAATATGATATGCGGAATACGACTACTATATAGTGAAGAGGGGAACGCTCGATGGCAGCACGCGCTGAGACGTGCGGGTCAAAACCACCACAAAACACAAGCGTAGCAATCAGGAAATAGCGAGAATCCCAAATGTAGGGGTCAGGTCGGGGAGGTGTAAGAAGGTGTATTCTAGAACTAACTATCCGGCCACTGTATACTGCCGGCTATGTCACAAAGTCTGGATGGCGCCCATGCAGTACGGGGAGGGGGTCTCCCCACTACAATAGCTATATATATCCGCGTACATACAGGTGGAGTGTACCACTTCCTGAAAACGAACTTCGAGCACTATCAAGGCCTGTCGCGGCGTAGGTGGATAAACCAACTGTGGCCCATGCGTAACTATGTTAATAGGTACGACCGGTTGGGCACGTTCCCATAAAGCTGTCTGGTGTACGATGCCGGCAGGGTACCGTCGATCCTTCTTAGGTGATCGGCCGCCTTTGGCGGATGACCTCCACTTCTGCTCCCACTAAGCGATGATGTTGCCGCGGATGCGAGCCTTCTCCTCGAGAGTAATGGAAAGGATGAGTTTTGCCTGGGCACGCGGCGTCCTTGGCGAGTCGATCTGCCGCATCCTTTCCTGGGTTGCGGAGCGCGATTCCCTGTATTGGGACCTCCGTGGTGGCTTGAAGGATCGCGTGCACGATCCGTTGTCCATATTTGTTCCTCGCGTTTTGAACTGCCTGCAAGGTTGACCCACTATCGCATAGGATCTTCGCTGTGATTTCATCTACAGTCTAAGCTTCTCAACTTTTGAAGGGTGATCTTGAATACCGTGCTGATCGCATAGAAGATGCTACTGAGTCCCGCTACATGCACCTGGTGACCTCCTGGTTGCTGTTGAGAGCCGCAATGGTGGCACTAGGCGGCCCTCGCATCCCGAGGCATCTGAATAGACAGTGCCGTCCGACGTGGACGGCTCTGTTTTGGCTCTCTCCGGAGCCGTTTCTCGGTCTGATCCAATCTCAATCTCCGTGGACAGAGGTCTGTTAGGACGATATATGCAACTACCTCTAGAGTGGTGGTCGCAACTGTTCGAAAGTCCCAGAAGATGCCATTTTGAATTGACCGTGTGGCGAGTCTAGCACCCGCGGTAGCAAAAAGCCATAAATTTGTCACATGGTTGGTGCGCGCATTATTTTGAAATGGGCTCGAAGCCTGGCTTCAAAGCCATCGGAACGTGCCTCACACCCATGATTCTAATGCTGCGACAATAATACAGATAATCTATGCAAACCGAATCTGTTACAATAAGACTACGATTCTGGTACCCAAGCACAATTGTTTAACCTTTCCACATGATGAATACTGCCTCGATTAGTACTTTAAAGCCACTCTATTTCGGAGCGCTAAATAGAGCGAACACGTGAGGATGGCGTTGGGCGTTGGTTGTGTGAAGCGGTTCATACAAGAATGGCTGAGAAATGTATGTGATCAAGAGTGAATCGAAAAAATGGTAATCCCCACGCTGATCAGCCAGAAGTTTGGTGAACGGTAGATATCTGCTTGGCCTTGAGCATGAAAGCAATTTATCTTCTTCTGTTAATACCTCGAAATAACATACTAGGAACTGCATATATCCGACGGCATAGTATGTGGTCTCATGGTGGCCAAGTACACCCAAAAGCACAAAATGTATGGGGTAGTGTCTGAAGCTCAATGACGAGCATGAAAATTGAATTTGCAAAGACAAGATCAAATCCGTTTATGAAAAATTCTTGCTGTCCAAGTTCAGGGTAGTTGGACGGGGAGAGTGGTTGAACAATCATCCTGAATGGCCATGTGAAATGGCGTGTATTGGATATGACCAGAACAGCAGCTTTTGGATTTTGCCCGCCCACAATACTGTTGATCATTCCGTATGAACAATCTGTGGCATGTGTGCACCTTTATCATCATCACTTCTCTCTGTCTTCTGTTCGAATGTCGAATCAATCGGAAGGGACTCTATGGCGTATTTACTTTCAAACATCGTGTCGATCTGCTCAAGGGAGAGACCAGCTGTCTCGACATAAAAGTATCCAAGGACCGGAACAAACACGGCATTCAAGACAGCGTAGATCAGATAATATTTCCAACCAATATTAGAAATCCCAATTGGCGTGACCAGAACGACGATGTAATTATTAATCCAATTTGTAGCCGTGGCAATGCCAGCTCCAGCAATGCGCATACGCTGTGTGTTGATCTCAGCCGGGTACATCCACGGCACAGCAATCCAAGATAAACCAAAAGTCGTATAGTAGGCGAAGACGAATGCCACTGCAACTGCCTCCCATGGCTTTGTAGCAAGAGCGAGACCAATAGCAACTAGAGTAAAGCAGACCGACTGCCCCACAGCACCCCATAACATCATTCGCTTCCGTCCAAACGTCTCTATATAGAGAGCGCCGAAGCAGGTAGATATCATCAGGTTCATGGCATTGCAAGCCGACAAAATAAGCGATAAGTTCCGAGTTATTCCGAGAGAAGAGAATACGACCGGCAGGTAATAATTGATGACGTTAATACCTCCCCACTGCTGCATGAGTTGGGTGCCTGCTCCGAGCAGAACACGGCGAGTAGTGTGTAGGCTATCGCTCTTTGTCAGAGCCTTGAAACTGAGCCTGCGTGCTTCCATTTCATGTCGGACGTTTTGGACGATGGCATTGAAAACCTCAGTGTTGCATTGTTCGGTGCGAGATGAAGCTCCGAGCCTCTTCAGAACAGAGAAGGCCTCTTCATTCCGCGCCTTCATTATCAGCCATCTCGGTGACTCGGGAAGCCATGGCAGGAAAATGAGGGTCAAGATAGCAAATACACATTGAAACGCAAGGGGAAATCGCCAAGCCACACTGTTTCCAGCCACAAACGTGAGGCCGTAGTTAATCCATTGGGCTATGACGTTTCCCACTTGATTGAGGAACAACTGGAGAATAATGAATCTGCCTCGATGACGTGCCGCTGCCGTCTCTGATTGCCATACTGGAATTGCCGCAGTATTCATGCCGTTGCCAAGACCAGCAACGAACCGTCCCACTATCAGTTGCGATACGCGAAAAGAGGTTGCTTGGATAGTGGCTCCAATAATCAAGACGACACAACCCCAAAGTATCGTTCTCTTGCGACCGGATTTATCTCCCAGCCACATTGCGAACAGAGCGCCAAAAAAACATCCGAGGTCATAAGTTGCCGTTATCTGGCCCTCGAGTGTCGAGTCGGGGGCGTTGAACGTTTTGACGAACGACTCGTTTTGTAGAAGACCACCGAAGATGCCTTGGTCATAACCAAAGAGAGCAAAACCAGCGGCGCAGGTAAATGTAATGTAGGTAGTAAGAACTGATCCTTCGACGTGTTCGAGCCACATGGTGACATTGATATTTGCTGTGATTTACGGAAGATCAGAATCAAGTCGGGGTAAGATAGGATAATTGTGGTAGACATGAAACATTTAGATGATATATATATATATGTTGAAAATAAAAGGGAAACGAATCCCGAAACTTTGCTGTAGTCCAATTTGCGTTGGCTGTCGGACTGAGGTTGCCGGGTGGATGATTGGAATGAAGCTAAGCCCCATGGGAAAACGGGGGGCAGAATCTGGGGTAATAATGCGGGGTAGGGGGTGGGCGCAGTCTAGGCAGCCGTACGAGCGGATTCCCTATGCCGGGTTTAATTATTCTCATCTGCCCTCTGAACCACCATGAATACTACCTAGCTTTATAATATTGGCCCTTTATGCGTGTTTAATGCGTTTCTAAATTTCTAAACCATTTTTCAATATCATTTCAAATGTTGCGTGCACAATATTGTAGGTTTTCTCATGACATTTGCCACCAATCTTTGAGGAGCCCAGCCTTTTCAGTTCAGGAATTTTAAATCCGGTGAATTATACTTTTTCATATCAGAGTTTCATTGAAAAGCGCAGCGGTGTTTTCTATCTATCATCACATTGAAACGAGTTATATCAATGTCGCTAATGTATCTCATGAAATAAAACACGGATCTTTCAGCACAAAACCAGGACCACTCACCTAGTAAAACACTGACTTTGATCAAAATCCAATTGTGATAGGATTTGTTAGCATCATGGTTTCCCTTTTCCCAAAAGAACCTTGCCAGTCGGGCTTTTTTTGGAAGGAAGAATAGCCGTGAGTGTTAAATAAATCGTGATAGCACATCGTGGGCCCGCTATGCTGCTGTCGTTGCAGGCATGAAAGGAGCACTTACACTTGAATATTTGAATAGACAAGAATTAGAATTCACACCAATCACTACATCTCATTTAAAAGGTGAATGAAATTAAGAAAACATGTAGGAATAGTTTCAAATGAGAAAAAATATATTATGGACCAATGGGATTCATTCTAGTAATAAGCGCAACTAATTGATTAGACTAATGATCTGGGGATTCCTTCACTCAGCAAAATGTTGCATAAATCAAGATTCATGAAATCTCCCATGTCCAAGGTTTCTTCGCTAGCTGATATATTGTCTTGGGTCCAGTAGCCAGCTGGCAGATCCATATCGATGGACGCAGAGACCTGTCTTGATAAGCGACGCTGATAGTACTCAGAACATGCCTGAGTGTTCCGTTCATTCCCAGAGAAGGGTTGGTCGTCGTGACATTGCTCTTGGGTCTCAGACACACGTTTGCTATCTTGTTCAGTCACAGTATGTCTGCGTTTATGCCACTGCTGTTGAAGTGTGCTCAAGAATGTGCTTGTTCGTTTGGCATTCTCAAAGCAGCCTCCCATTTCATCCAGAGCCCAGAAGCATATGCCAAGGTACTTGGTATGCTCCTTATTAGGGCCTTTGAATTGCGCAGGGACAGTTGTGAAAATCAAGATCAGTGCTGCAGAAAAAGTAAAAGAAACCATCTGCACATTTGCCTTCCTAAAACCGTAGATATTTGCGTAAATGACGAGGACTTTAACAATTGAAATAGCGGACTCGATGCACATTTTGCGCGCATGGGAAGAGCCGGGTCCCCGTGGTGGCTGAGGCTGGATGTAATGTTTTGATATGTAGGGGCGGTGACAGTGAATCATGAACTGATGGTATTGCATACTTATTTCTCCGTCAGATCGGCAAGCGTGCTATAAAAAGGGTTCATATTCTGGTCAACTTACTGCAGGGTGAGGACATGCGGTAAACACAGCTCACGTTCTTTGGTTAAATCGACATCAAGATCATTCGGTAGCTTTTTCTTCCATTCATACAGTCGACCAACGGTAATGGCCGTCAATTCTTGAAGAGCGTCCTTCGAGATCTCAGAACAACCATACCTTGCCCGAATGATCAGTATATGTAATGCGATGAGGGATAGGATACATGCGGAACGACTCACAAAACATCGGTAAGTGGCATCATAAGATCGTAAAGGGCGACCCACCATTGGCATATCATCTCGAGCGGGTTATAGAGATTTTGCGTTATGATTTGTAAGCAACTGTATGGTTTCCATGTCGCGGGTGATTGAGAGCCATCCCAATGGGGCTTTTGGACCGTGACTCCGGCCATAGGACTACGAACCGAGCGACCCAAATAATAGCCCCAAAACCTGACAGAGTAAGTAAAAATACATGACTAAGAAAGAGGCCCCCAAAAAGACATACTGTTCGTTAAGATAAGCGGCCCAAAATATGGTACGTCGCATCCTGCATTCCTCAATTGAAATGATGCCTTTCTCCACATAGGGAGTCATGTCAAGGTGAAGGCCTAGATCAAAGGCAAGTCGCATTGCCATTCCTTTGAATCATGAGTGTTGCACTAATTGGATATCATTGCCAAACTCACCACTATATAGCCATCCTCGAGTGTCTTTTGTGTTTGATGCTTCGTGGTGGCTAAGAATAACCAGGGTCTGGATCGTTGACAGCGATGGGTTTTCGAATTCACACTCTAAGAGAGTTCTGGCTCTTTCACCAAAGAATTCTGACAATGACCGGGGGAATGTAACAAGCTCCGGATGGAATTTGGGTACATATGCAGCACCTAAGGCACACCTACAATGGTTTATTGGTATCATTCCTTTTCAGTCTGTCTGGGAAACTCACATTGAGTCCACTAAGGGCCGAGAGTAATATGGAGACTCTGATCCATCTCGTTTGTTTTGTTTTCTCGTCTTCCAAAAAACCTCATAGTTGACAAGATACAAAGAGGGGCTCTCCCACGCAAAATAGAGCTCAAGCAAATCCTTTTCCAGATTATCATCGACGTCGATATTAAGATTTTCTTTTTCCAGGACTTCTTGTGCGTGTGTCTGGGTGTTCCTTGAACTGGGTAAATTCACACTGACTAGAGCATCTAATAGTGTGAGATTAGATGTCGACCCGAAGTATCGCAATTGCCCATCCTGGGTCAATTGGAGTCGCCCAAGCCGGCAAGCGAGTTGGTTTGTAAACTCGTCATCAGCATCCGCATCTGGGAGACCATCACATTCCACACCAGGCTGCAAATGGCATGGATCACCCTCGGGCATCTGGGGGTCTGGTGGTATATTGGTTCGTGGTGCCGCCTCTTGCATGGCGTCCATGGGCAAAGGAATCTGACTGTCGTGATATAGCAGCGCTGCGTCATCTTGTAGTTCTTCCTCCGCCGTACTAAGGCTCGGGTTTGTTAGAATTATCGCTGATGCATTCGTGTCCCTGCCATTCCTACAGGGATCTGGCGTGAAATGAGGAGAACAGTTGTCATTCACACTTCCTTGATAGAAGTCAACTTGCGGAGGCAATCCTGCAAGGTAGTTATTATGATCTGGGGCATTGCCCGAGTGATTCGATATGCGAGACCCCGATCGGATCTCTTCGTAATCTACTCCGAGGGCTTGGAGAATATTTTTGAGATTCTGTTGGTCCTCCCCATCCATAGCAGGGGCTTCAAGGCCACAGTCCCGGATATATTGGGACAGCGAGCCAACTCGTTTGGCAAGCAATGTAACTGCAATGCGCACTCGTATTCTGGCAGGAGGATTAGCAAAAATTCTCCAAAGGTTTCTGCACGTATGATGTCATACGTCCGTTTGTCATCACGCTGGCGATAACTGCAGTCCTTTCCCTTGCTCTGACAATTTCTGCAAGTCGGTATGGTACCGTCGCACTAGCAGAACGAATGGTCAGTGTGGATGAGGGGACGTATTAGTATTGCGAGCGTAGAATACTTTGACTTTGGTCTTTCGACAAGGAGTGCAAGCTGTTGTAACATGCTTGCGAGCGTGTTTCTCGTCTTTCATTCTTCGTGGCATATCCAACAACGATAATGTGCGTCTTGTTGTTCGTCTTTGAGAAGCAAAATGTGCCCGACAATGAGGGGGAGGTGATTTCGGAGTGGCGACAGGCGGGAATCAAATTCCGGATGCAGGTCAGATAGTTAGCCCCATTATCTTCATTCTCAATGTTGAAACTAAGTAAGAGTTTGGTTTACAATAATCCGGGATATAAAACCCGGGAGTCTGAACCGTGATCGGCCTTGGTAACGGAAGGGATTTAAAGACGACTGTAGCTTCGGGCCGATCTCTTGCTCCTATACTGTCCATTCTCACGACGCGTTTCTCATCATCACATTCGCGATCACTATGGCTCAAACAGGAAAGCATGCGCTCATATTTGGAGCTTCTGGAATTTCCGGATGGTCTCTCATGAACCAAACCCTCCAATACCCCACCCCGACGACCTTTGCCCGCGTGACTGGTCTGTGCAACCGACCATTCGGCAACAGGAACGCTTTCCTCCCCGATAATGAACGCGTCAGGATTGTTTCGGGCATTGACCTGACACAGTCTGTTGAGACGGTCATGGCTCAGCTCAAGGAGAAGGTCAACGAAGTCGAGTCGGTCAATGTGGTTTTCTTTTGTGGTAGGTATTTGCCACGTTAGTTGTTCTTTCCTGCACCCGAAGATGTTAACCTACGTTTAGCTTACATCCAGACTGGCGATTTCCAGTCGCTGCGCAAGGTCAACACCAATCTCCTCCAAACGGCTGTTGAGTCCATTTCCGCTGTTTCACACAAGCTTGAGGCGATCATTCTGCAGACCGGTGGGAAGGGGTACGGATTGGAATTTCCCGAGGAGGTGAAAATCCAGCCCCCCTCCACGAGAAGATGCCACGCATTCCGTTGCCATGGAGAGAGAATATTTTCTACTACGATCAATACGATCTTTTACAGAGACTATCTGAAGGCCAAAAGTGGAATTTCTCTGAGATCCGGCCAGATGGAATTGTTGGGTTTGCTCCTGGGACGAACGTCATGAACATGGCATATGGCATTGCTTTCTATCTGACTCTGTACCGGGAGATAAATGGAAAGGATGCTAAGGTTCCATTCCCTGGTCGGCCACACGGCTATAATACTCGCCACACCGACACCTTCCAAGATATTCTTGCTAAGATGGAGATTTTTGCCGCTCTCAACCGTGACAAATGTCCTAATGGATCAAGCTTCAACTGTGGAGATGGAGAACCTGTTACCTGGGCTCAGGTTTGGCCCGGAATTTGCTCTTACTTTGGCCTCTGTGGCGTTGAGCCAGATGGAAAGCAGAAAAACATGGAGGATTTCGTCTCAAAGGCAAAGAAGACCTGGGACCGCTTGGTCGAGACTCACAGCTTGAAGAAGGGCCTCATTGAGTCCCAGAACTGGGGCCATGCTAACTTCATGCTTGTCGATTTCGACTTTCCCCGGGAGTATTCTCTCGAGGCGGCTCGATCCATTGGTTTCAACGAGCAAATTGATACCGTTCAGGGTTATCGGACTACATTTGACAGGATGGTGAATGCAAGATTCATCCCGGCACCTTCTATTTGAACAAATTCTGGATAAATACAGATAATAAAGAAGTTATATTATATTCAGACAGAAAGAACGGCTTCTAAATATCATCGAAACTGATTCCCGGCGGAATATGAGTCCCGGATGGTCACTTTCGACCCAGAGGCTCCGCTACAGGATATATCGCAAATATAAATATGATCCGGAGCCTCGTCTTGTGGTTTTCCCTTTGTTCCAATATTACTTTCTGCTTCAGCTCAATCACCCCAGAAGTTGACGAACACCATGTCATCCGAAGAAAACATTCCATCTCCTTTGACAGCTCGTTTCAGTCTCGGTGGCCGAGTGATTTTAGTAACTGGTAAACGGCACTCAATCCAAGATCAAGGCCCTGCAAAAACATTTTGACTCCTTTATCAGGTGGTGGTCGTGGAATTGGCATGGCGCTGTCGAAAACTTGTTTGGATGCTGGTGCCACCGTAGTGGTCACCGACGTTCTATCCGAGCCTGATCCCACATTTCTCGAGTGGCGGAATAGGAATCCAAAACAACTTCTCTACTACCGGTAAACCATCATGTTGGACGGCAGGATCACAAATAAACAAATAGCTGACTTTGATAGTTGTGATCTGACTAAGAAGGAGGAGGTCGAATGCACTTTTGCCAACATCCTTGAGAAGCTACATTACATCCACGGAATGTGAGATTAGGCTACTTTCCACTATTAAAAGGATATGTATAACTGACATGTCAATGCTGGGCAGAATCACGGCAGCCGGTATCTGTGTTGACAAGCCATTCGTGGAGCATAAGTGGGAAGATATTCAGAAACTCCAAGCTGTGAATGTGTGTATGTCGTCGGCTACATAATTACCAAATGCTTACTATAGAATTAGGAGACAGGAACATTCTTTGCGGTGCAAAATGCTGTGAAGAATATGAAGCAGCACGCTATTAAGGGAAGCGTCTTGATGATTTGCTCACAATCATCGCAGCATGTCTGCCCTGGTCATCTACTGACTGCCTATGCGGGAAGCAAAGGGTTTGTATTCTCAATGGCAAGAAGTCTGGCTCACGAGCTATCTTCAGATGGAATTCGCGTGAATACCGTTTCTCCTGGGTAAGTGAGGTTCCTGATGTGCCGAGAACTTGTCGCTCAAACAAATTCAGATACATTGCCACCGACATGAATCTCTCGATTGCCACTCATCGACCCGAGTTGTTAAAAATTTTCCATCAGGCGCCACCCCTTGGGCGTGTCGGGACACCAGAAGACCTTCAGATGGCTGCATTGTATTTATTAAGTGATGCTTCCTCTTATGTCACTGGGCAAGATCTTGTTGTCGATGGAGGTATGCAAGTTTCATCTGGAAACTATAAGCTGTAGATGCCCGTATCAGTATATGCGGGATAGAAGCTGTCCGGTGTACTATTTGCAACGTATTTTGGTTTTGGGATTATTGGATAGTTTGATACTGGTTAAATGAGTGAGCTAGCCAGTGAACAGTGAAAGAGTCCATTCAAACTATCTGGGCTAACTAGAGAGAAGGAAGGAAGAGAAGAAGGTCGAGTGGGTGGAGAAGTGAGTGGAGTGGGCGGTGGTGGGACCCACCGCCCTGGACACACCACTGCCCACGATTTTCTCAAGCAGATACGATTAAGGCTTTAATTTGGTCCGTTATTCTATTATAGTTATCACATATCATCCACCACTTGAATCCTAAACGGTGGTGTTGGGAATTGCAATCATCTACCTAAAATAAACGCCTTTGCAAACAGAACGCGATGAGTGAAACCAAACAAAAGATTGCTTTCTATCTATATTTCAAGACAATGCGAGAAGCCTGGGCACGATTTGTGCACAGGTCAATTGACCTTAGCTTGAGGGGGAAGCCGGACATTGCGCGGCCACATATAATTTATTTTTTTTATCATATGAAGTTAAAAAACATTAACGTATGTCACTCTCTGCCAAATAGACATCAAACCAAGAGCTGAACGATTCTCAATCATCGGGCTACGGAATTGCTTTAGTTAGGAACCCACCGGGATGCCTGACCGATCATGACGTCGATTCAATTATCTGACTGACGTTTGAGGAATAGCAAAAAGGATGGCGAACAAAACCAAAAGAGCCTAGAAATAAAGTGGCTCTCGAAATCCCGCATGCGGGCTGTCAAAACTGTCACCCTTTTAATTGAGATATAGAATAGTGTAGAAACTGGTCCAAGCAAGTACTTTGTCCTATCCAACGTCGGAATTGTAGTTCCAAACCGTCTATCTGCCATCGGAAATGATCGAGTCACCATTTTCATCAAACTCAATCTTCTGGCCCGTCTCTAAGCTTTTTTGCAGGGCAGTTGCGATCTTGAGCCCTGTGTAGGCAGCGGAAATTCTCATTGGAAGTTCTTTATTGTCCAAAATAGCATCCGTGAATTCATTCAGCTCAGTCACAAAGGCTTCTCGGTATCGGTCGATCCAACTGGGGGTACAGTCTTGCACAATTCCAGATGCGTTCGACACCTGGACCCTGTTATAGTGAGGGACAGAATTGATAGATATTTTCCCGGTCATGCCAATGATGTCTGTGCAATTGTCATACCCGTGTGAGGTCGTACGAGAGTGATAGTAGTGCGCGATTCGGCCACCCCAGAATTCAACGACACCGACGGCGTTGTCGGCATCCTTGAAATCTTTCATTTCATGATGATGAGCAATGATTCCAGTAGCCCAAAGTGCTTTGGGCTTGATATTCTCGCCCAGGATAGACAAAGTCAAGTCAATATCGTGAACGACGGTATCTATGAAGATTCCACCGCTCTGCCGAGCGTATTCGATAAAAAAGCCAGTTTTGTCAAGCTTCTCAGCGCCTTGCGACCGCACAATGATAGGTTCACCTACAGCGCCGCTCTTGACCTTCTGTATGGCGTCCATATAATTCTCGTCGAATCGGCGGACGAATCCAACCATGACCTTTGTTTGGGGATGTTGTTTTGCCGTTTCCATGAAGTCACGCAGCTACGAACGTATCATTAGGACTACTAATTCAAAGAGCAAATGGAATATCTTACCTTAGCCATGTCCCTCGTGATCGGCTTTTCACAAAGCACATGTATCCCGAGTTGGATTGCGGCCAACGTTTGCGTGATGTGTAGCTCAGTTGGCGACGCGATGACCACAGCGTCTAGACCGGGCATGTCAATCATCTTGTCAAAACACTCAAATGTATGCACCCCTTCTGGCACAAGATTTGTCTTAGCCCATTCGATCTCATGGGGTGCTGGTGTACAAACAGCGAAGAGCTTAGCACGGGGAACGTGGTGAAGAATGTTCAGTGCATGACGTTGGCCCATACGACCTAATCCAACAACACCGATATTGGCTTTTGTTTTCATCATCTTGAGTGAATATTTTGAGATCGAGTGAAATTATAAAATAGAGAGGGACCAAGAATGACATCCCCTTAATCCCGAGAAATAGTTGCGGTTACCTTTTAAGTCGACTGCTCGGGATTCAAATCCCGTTAACTGCCCCTCATCCCGCTGACTACCCCTCGCGTCCCAATAAACACTTGATAGTATTACACAATGGCCCTCGATTGTGTGAGCTTAAGCGGGAATCTACTCAAGTCTCTGGTAGGAAACGAGTAGACCTATCCGAGAAAGAAGAGAATTACCTGAACTCGATACAAGATTCGCAAAACACTATGCGTACCTCCGGCCAACTGCCAGTCAAAAATTTTCTTCGAGACCGTATTAGAAAAATTTATTGACTAATCTAGTCTACAATAAATATTGGTATACTAGCTAACAATATAGGCGGCCAGAGCTCCAATACACTCACGCAAGTTTTCAAAAACTCCAGTGACTTCGAAGGCGCCACCTGCTCCGCTCCGAGATAGCGCCATGGCGAATATCGCCGCAATGGCTGCCTTAGAGTACCAGGATCCCATTCTCAGCCATCTAGAAAATCTGTAAAGGGGCCAAGACGCTGAGCCATTCTTCCAGATGAAAGCATTCCAGTTGGGCAGGTAGGTCTCCAGCCAAAACAAGGTAGCCTTCGCTGGCCACGAAGCGGCATTTCGCCCATACTCGTTAATATACCAGTTTGAGCAATCTCCTGCAAAAACAGTGCCCTTGAGCTTCTCCTGTAGGGATATTGTATGCCTTTCCTCTGCTGATTGCTTTACCTCCACCACTCGAGTTCGACGGTCGAGAATTGGCTCGAAGAGGGCCTTCACAGCGAAGCAAACTTGAGTTTCGCAAGCAAACAAAGCAGAGTTGTTCGCAGGGAAGCTATTGGGGCCAAATCTATGTATGTGTAAGCTAGACCGGTTATACTTCTTTCTTCTGTGCACTTACATGATGCCCAAGTTGGGGAAGCTGTGCACGAAAGTCCCATAGTAAGCCTGCGCGCCTCGAGACTCGTTCCACTGCTTATTCAGGGAGATGCCATGCCGACCATAGATTTCCATTGGGGCCAGGAACTGTGACACCTGGAAGCCGGTCGCAAGCACAATGATATCAAACTCGTCTTCAACACCGGAAGATCCGATGATTCCGTTCTCGGTAAACTCCTGGATCCCCTCATTGCGAAGGTTTACGTTGGGCTGATGCAGAGAGTCAAGATAGCCGGGGTCAAAAATGCGTCTCTTGCAACCTGTTTGAGAGTATAAGTTTTGGTCTCTCAGTACAGCGAGTTGGTTCCATACCAAGTGGGAAATCAGGCACCACGGCCTTCTTGTATTGCTGCGGAGTACGAGAGAGAATGTATTCTCGAGACTCGTCTTCCGCTGCGAGTCTTGCTTGGACACCAGCCTCCGAAGAAAAGTAAGTGTAAGCCTCCCGCTCTGCTTGGAGGAAGATCCGCAGGCGAAGCCATCGCTGCCAGAGGGGCAGCCATCTGAAAAACCATTTTTCAAGTTGCGAAAATGACCTGTTTGGCTTTTGATAGTAACAAGTCAGAACAGATGTTCTTAACAAAATCGATATCACAATCGACTTACCCGAGCGTGATACCATTGTGCACTGCGGGCATATTGCTGCACGAAAGCTGCCCTCTTCGCGACCGCAGGCACGACTTGGGCGGCGCTGCAGCCATTTCCAATGACCGCCTGACAGAAGTTTAGACTTTCAATTGTTCGAATGGGTGGAAGTTACGATGCGATTACTTACCACTCTCTTGCCAGTGTAGTCGACTGCGTGGTCCCAGCGCGCAGTGTGAAACACGCCACCCCTGAAATTCTCCATCCCCTTGAATTTCACATCCCGGGGAAATGAGATGGCACCAACTGCGGAAATGAAAACAGTCGCATGACGCGTTAATTCCAGCCCGGTTTGCAGGTCGCGGAACCGGACAGTCCACTCCTTTTCGTCCTCGTTCCAAGCACCACCTAAGCACTCCACGGAGGTAATGACATGTTGTCGTAGACCAAACTTGTCGACTGTGTCTTCAATGTCTGTAAGATTTTGTTAGCCAATATTTTGTGGCTCGGTAGCTGGAAAATCCAGCGTAACCTGCTGACTAACACTGCAAGATCTCAGGCTGTTCACACAATTCCTTGGACCAATTAGCGTTGAGATTGAAACTGAAAGAGTAAAGATGCGAAGGAAGGTCACATCCACTGAAATGCCATTGTCAATGATCCTGATAAAAACTGGCTCTTGTTGATAATCTTACCAGCCAGGATAGGAGTTTGATCGCCAAGTACCGCCCACACCATCTAGCTTCTCGTATATCTGCAACATGTCAATATCCCTCTGCGCAACCGTTGATAAATTGTAGATATACCAGGAAATCATTAAATCCCAATTCGTGCTTTAAACGGTAGGCCATTGAGATACCACCAGGACCAGCGCCAATGATGATGGCGGTGGGGGAATAAGAGGACGCCATTTTGGCCACAAAAGATGATGGTGCAACAGATGATTGTAGAGGGCACAAAGCTCGGAAAGATTGAGTAAAAGCTGATTTCCAAGTCACCGTCTTGCTGCTGCCTTTTGTCTCCAACGACTTGGTTCGTCTCCGGGAGACTAATCCCGGACCTAATTCATCTGGAATTGCTGGCAGTCGGACTCGGAATCCTCACGAACTTTGGGTTGAGGACATGTTCTGGAGGCCGGAACTCATTTCACGGCTCTAGTATATGTGGAGGCGTTGGATTCTCCGCCGAGACGTTCTATGTGACGGACTTGGTTACTAAAGGTCACTTCGAGAAACTCCATCCCCCCCCCCCCCCCCCCCCCCCAAAAAATGGCTAGTTCTCCCGCTATCAGCAAGGGCCAATACTTGCATGGCTCGCAGCAGCTGCGTCTCGAGGAGCGACCGATGCGCATTATCGGCCCGTCTGACTTGAGAATCCGTATCCGCTCAACAACTTTGTGTGGTTCCGACTTGCATTACTTCAAATTCGGCAAAAATGGATCAATCGAAGTCAAAGAACCTCTGTGTGGTGGGCATGAAGCAGCTGGTGAAGTGGTGGAAGTAGGTGCGACCGCACTGAGTACTGGGAATTTCAGAGTCGGTGATTCAGTGGCAATTGAGAGTGGTGTTGCTTGTCTGGAATGCGAGAGATGCAAAGTTGGCCGATACAATATTTGCGCCGAAATGCGCTTCCGAAGCAGCGGCGCATCATTTCCTCATTTTCAAGGAACACTCCAAGAATACGTCGACCACCCCGCAGAGTGGTGCCACAAGTAAGTATTGTGCTTGTTTAGGAAGAGGACTTCGGCTGATAAAAAATGATCGTAAGGCTACCCAATGCACTCTCTTATGATGATGGTGCTTTGCTGGAGCCTTTATCCGTCTGCATTCATTCAATCAACAGAGCTGGTATGAAGCAAGGGGCACGATGCTTAGTTTTTGGAGCCGGGGCAGTCGGTCTCCTGTGTGCTGCTGTTGCGAAAATCGAACATGAATGCCCTGTTGTGATTGCCGATATTGATGAAGGTCGGGTTGCGTTCGCCCTGGAACATAGTTTTGCAGATGTAGGGTTTGTGGTCGTCCCGAAGAAAGGGGAGACCATCGGAAGCCGTCTTTCCATTGCGAAGAATCTAGCTCTAGAGATCGGGAAGTTGAAATGGCCAGGAGGAGATGAGGTTGGCCAGCTTGACCACATTTTTGAGTGTACAGGAGTCGAAAGTTGCGTGCAAACGTCAATCTATGTGAGTTCCAATTCCAATTCTCAAACTTAGCCCCACGACTGATTTCATCTAGGCGACTACGAATGGCGGGGGCATTGTGCTTGTGGGGATGGGAACTGCCCTACAAACATGGCCAATCGCGGAGCTCACGGGCCGCGAGATCAACGTCGTGTCAGTGTGGCGCTATGTTAATTGCTATCCTCGGGCAATTGAGATCATGGAAGGTATGAGGGTTGATGCTCTCAGACCAGACATCACGAAGCTCATCACGCATCGGTTTGTCGGGCTTGACTCTGTTCCATCAGCCTATGACACTGCTAGTAAGACACGAGACATTGAGTCTAAGTTGGTTATCAAGACAGTCGTTAATTTCTAATCAAATGATATCAAAATTGACAAGTATGCAAGTATGCAACACTTTGTTTTATTCCATCGCTCTCAATAGTAACGGTATATTTCATTTATCCTAGGTATGCCCAGCAATCGAGTGATCGAAGGCCAGCTGAGATGGGAAAAGAGACGCCACAGAAATCTGTCAAGCCAAGTAGAGGCTTGGCATGGAGCCTCTTTGCGGATTTCGAGGCTATAGCCCTGTTGTGCGCGGAACTTCTAGGGTATCCAGGACGCCGCGGTAAATATCGCCGTAATGAGCGAGACAGTCGAACTTGGCCTACTGATTAGCCGTCGAAACCTTCCAGAGCATGAGGGCTCCATGGCGGTAGCACTTGCCGACCGCGGACATTCCGCCATATTACCAACTTTAAGACAAACGGAAGACCCGACATTTTATTCGCTATTTCACTTTCCGGAGCGGATTTGATTGAGAGGGCGTCCGGGATTATATAACCTCACTTGTCTGCTTTTAAAATTCTCGGGAATTCAATCCCGGCACAAAGCTTAGATTCCGAGCATCTTATAAGACAAAGGTCAGACTCGCCACAGAGCCATTTGACATACTTATCAGGTACTTCCCTTTCAATTTTCTATTTAGACCAAATATCTTGCCAACTATCATGACTTTCTCTGAAACCAACCCCAAGGACGCGGACAACATGCCCGACGATGAGCATGCCGTCATTACCCTGAGAAATTTGATTTTAGACATCTGCAACCAGAATGGCGGAGGCCATGGTGGATCTGCTATTGGCATGGCTGCAATAGGTGTGGCTTTATGGAAGTACACCATGCGGTATAACCCCTCAAATCCAGACTGGTTTGACAGAGATCGATTTGTACTTTCTAATGGTATGTGTATCCACTGGGGCCCGACGATTTATCCACATTGACGAGAAAAGTCAGGTCATTGTGCGATGTTCCTGTACGCGCTCAATCACTTGACAGGATTTGATGCCTGGACAATGAATGAGCTAAAGGGGTATGGAAGCGCGAAAGAAAATGGCTTCACCACCATTGCACATGGCCATCCAGAAATCGAATGCCCTGGTATTGAAGTTACCACGGGGCCCCTTGGACAGGGAATCGCCAACGCGGTTGGCTTGGCTATTGCTTCCAAGAACCTAGCAGCCCGGTTTAATAAGCCTATGTATGAAATCGTAAGCTCTCGAATCTATTGCATGACGGGTGACGGCTGTTTGATGGAAGGTGTTGCGCTTGAAGGTATTTCCAGCTCCAAAACTATGAAGCGACGATATACTAAGAAAACTCCAAGCAATTGCGCTGGCAGGTCATTTGCAACTAGATAATTTGGTTCTGGTCTACGACAACAATGGTGTTACTTGTGACGGCCCTCTTTCTTGGATTAATAGCGAGGATATCAACGAGAAAATGCGGGCCTCGGGGTGGCATGTCCTTGATGTAATGGATGGATGTCATGACGTTCAAGCCGTTTGCTCATCTCTGAAATATGCCCAATCTTTGAAAGGGAAGCCCACTTTTATCAACATTCGCACCATAATCGGTGTTGGTACTAGCACAGCTGGGACCGCGAAAGCACATCACGGAAGCTTTGACGCGCAAAGCGTTGCGAAGTCCAAGTTGGCGATTGGGCAAGATCCCTCCCAAACCCACAATCCAACTTCTCGTGGCCTGAACTACTTCCGCGAACGGAAACAACATGGAGAGGCCTTGGAAAAGAGCTGGGAACATTTGTTAATGAAATACACTCTTGAATACCCCGAGTTGGCACGTGATTTCGCCTTACGACTGCGGGGTGCGAAGCCGGACTTGCGGTCACTCCTCCAAGACCTGGACAGTAGCCAACTCAGCAAAATGCCAACCAGAGAGTCAAATGGAATCGTTCTCCAGTACCTTTGGGAGGAGTGCCCCTCATTTTGTGGTGGCGGCGCAGATCTTGTTAACTCCAACAAATTTGTTTACTCTGACACCGATGTTTTCCATCCATCAGTCAGTTACCAGGGCCGATACATCAGATATGGAATAAGGGAGCATGCTATGGCCTCTATTTCAAATGGACTCGCAGCATACAACCCGGGAACCTTTTTGCCAGTCACCGCAACATTCTTGATATTCTACATCTATGTAGGTTCCCAATATTAATTCCCATCTCCTCTTACAAGCTGACAAGGAGCTCAAAAATCTTACAGGCAGCGCCTGGGGTGCGTATGGGGGCTCTCAGTCATCTTCCTACAATTCATATCGCAACTCATGACTCGTTCGGTAAGCTGCTTCGGAACTGCGTGCAAGATAACCACCTAACTTTGAATAGCCGAAGGCCAGAATGGCCCTACTCATCAGCCAGTGGAGCTTGATTCCTTATATCGCGCCATGCCAAATCTCACATACATCCGGCCATCAGATGCCGAAGAGGTGATCGGCGCTTGGATGTGGGCAGTGGAATCTGCAAGCAGTCCAACAATGATCTCCGTTGCACGTGATCCAGTCGATCACGCACCAGCGACAAGTAGATTCAATGTATCCAAAGGAGCATACGTACTTGAGGAGCATCCGGATGCCCATCTGACATTGGTCAGCTGCGGTACGAGCTTGCACCACACTATCCGTGCTGCAGACGAGCTATATGAACAAAGCTGCATCCGTTGTCGGATTGTCAGTGCTCCGAGCTTTGATTTGTTTGATCAGCAAGCCGACCAATACCGAGAGTCTGTTTTCCCTCATGACGGAATGCCTATCATCAGCGTGGAGGAATATGTGGCCACTCTGTGGGCTCGTTATGTTACAGCCAGCGTGGGCATGACTTCTTACGGGTACTCTGCGTCTAACTCGAGCAACTACGAGCGCTTTAGATTGAATTCGCGGGGAATTGTATCTCGTGTTCAGAGCTACCTCGCTTTTTTGAATGGACGCAACGCAAGACAGATTGGTTGGCGATCGATCTAGGTCAGACTACAGAAGAGATATTGAAAATGGATTGACAAGCAAATAAATGTACAATTCCCGGAAGATCAAAGACTAGAGGAAAATACGAGCTGTACGACCATTCAAGTTTAAATTTTGGAAATAGATAAGAATAAATAATGAAGTTAAACGAGTGCTCGCGGTATTCCCCCACTCAGCAAAATATTGCACAGCTCTGGATCCATGAAATTAACGAAATCAAACGCATCAGCTCCATAGCCTGAGAGTATGGTAACGTCTCTATCAAATCATCCCGAGATATTACGCCTCCAGCAAATGCGTGATTCCCTCGCCTTGGAAGCCAGAGCATTGTATGGATCCATGAAAAAAGCAAGTGGCACAAAAATAGGGGAGCTCAAAGCCAAGGCGGAAGCTGCATTAAGAGCTACGAAGAAGAAATTGAAGGAAGCGGCGTTCAATGGCGCTCGAAGCGAATTTTTCGCCACCATTGATACTCTGGAAATCAACAAACAACTCGATCCTTCGCTAATGGACATGAACCATGATATGTACGAGCCTGACAAGATTGTTCATCACCTCAAAGAACGGCGTGAAGTTGCGGAATTGATGCAGCTTCCACATCAAGATCTACCTGAAAGAGAGGACATGATGCGTCGTGTCACCCTGATCAATGCATTGATCGAGCTCGGTCGAGTCCAAAGCGTACCGTCCGAAAACGACAAACGAGAGAAAAAAATGCAGAATGCCGGCAGCGACGAGCACACGCCGCTTGAAGAGCGCTTTCGACCTGAGCCAGATCCTTCTCCAACCTCTGAGCCGCGTGACGCTCCAATCTCTTTGACGAATCGGCACTGTCTCTTCTGCGTTTTTGAGCCGAACTACCAGTGCTATTTCGCGACGCCGCGGAAAGCCAGAGAACATTTCGAGAGACGCCTTCGCGGATTGAAACAGGATGAGCCTGTACCGTGTCCGGATTCATTTTGCAAGCTTGCCTTACGCGGACCCCAGGCACTAAAATCTCATGCACAGCGTGTCCACAAGGTGCGTTATTTCAGCGAGGCGCAATGCTCTAAGCTAGGTAGACCGTTCGTGCTTTGAGCGCAACTGCAGGGGTCTTTTTTGGTTCAATCGGTTACCCGGTATATACATCGCTTTCAGATAGCAAAAAAAAGAGAGGAAGGAATTAGATCGCTTTAGTGCAGACATAATACTCTCCGTAATTCCTACTGCTCCTCCCTTTACTGAAAGTTTTACAAAGAGTACTTCGATCTTCGATTTGTTCTTCGACGGCTCAGACACTGTTAGTGTCCTTGAAAGAAAAACCGCTTTTACGGAATAGAACAGCTAGATTCGAGGCGATTAACTAACGTGATAACGTATTGCCCGAGCGACCGAATTGACCGAGCGACCCCACCAAAAATCAAAAAACCTTCAATTTTTCACCACGACTAATACCACAAAAATAACTCAAATTTTGTTATTTAATACGTGTAGGGCATTTAACATAAGTATGGCCTTTAATCCCACATCCAGAGCAGGTGACCTGCCGCCTAACCATAGGCATGGAAGGTAAAGCAGGTTCTGCAGGTGGTTCTCCAGGTACATCTAGCAAAGATATATCTTCACTATCACCATCATCCTCAACAACCACATCATCCTGACCATCCTCCCGACTCCCGAAAATGCCCCTCTGGCTAGTAAACTTATGCTTGATTGCTCGTTTTTTGATCTGTTTCTTATTAGAAGCCTCCAATTGGTCGCAGCGATTCTGAAGAAAAATATGATGATGGACCACTTTTATGGTCATTTCATAGTTCCCCTCAATCTCCCGTTTGGTTGGTGAAGAAAGGATTGAAGAAGAAGATTCTAGACCTTTTTTGATCCGAGATTGCGATTTTGAGAATTTTGAGAGAGTCCAGAGAGTATTTGGATCACTATCACTGCCAGAAGAGGGTGGTCGTGTAGGAAGGATCTCAAGAGGAGGAAGTTCATCCAGGCATACATTAAGCTTTTCCAAGACTCTATTAGCATCAAATGGTGCTAATCCAGTAGCAGAAAAGCTATTCTGGATATTAGAGGTCTTAAAAGCTCCCTTTCTTGCATCTGCAATCAATTCAAGGAAATCTTCCTTATCAATAGAATTGACTCCATTCCGCATCATGGTTGAAACCGCTCCTCCATAAAGCCTCTTCAAAACCGAAAAACAACCCACATCTAAAGGTTGTAAAAGATGAGAGGCATGCGGAGGCATACAGATTGCGATGATTTGGTGTTCTTCACATATTTGGTCAAATTCAGGGGTTAAATGACTCCCATGACCATCAAGGACTAAGAGGCAGTATTTTCCCACTCTTTTCCCAATATTTGGGATAAAATGAGATTTCAACCACCATAAACCAATTTCATTGGTAGTCCAGCCATTTTTGCTCACAGTCAGACGAGATCCAGGTTGATTTGAATCAAGGGGGATGCGTAGATGTTCAGGAAAGAATTTCCCCTTAAAAACGAAGAGTGGAGGATGGACACTTCCATCAGCTCTAATACACTCAATTGAAGTCACCCACTCGCGATTTCTAGCTTGTAAGAGAGCTCTTTTTCCATGGTATTCGGCTGAGGTAATAATCCTTTGTGTGGTACCAACTCCCATAGCAAAACCAGACTCATCAAAGTTGAAAATATCATCCGAAGTGATACCCCACTTTTCAACGGTATTTTGGACCAAATCAAACCATGGTTTGATAATTCGAGGGTCCTCTGAAAGAGCCCTCTGATAGTCGTATTTTCGAGATAATCGTGTGGACAAATTTGGATGTCGTTTGACAAAGTGAGATGCCCAATCTCTACCAACAGTAGAGGGGGTTGTTTTTTGGGCATGAAGGAGTAAATTGGCCATATCTCTCAACATAGGCAGTGTAAGAGCAGCACCTCTGGTATCCATATCCAATAGCCATTTTTCAATCGATTGCTCTTCAATTTCAGAGAAAATAAAGCGATTGTGTCGTTTTTCAGAAGCAGCTTCACGCCCATTAAGGCGGGCCTTCAAAGTTGAGACTGGTAAATCAAAAGACCGCGCAGCAGCTGCAGCAGAGGGATATTTACCATCTTTTATAGCTTTAATAGCTAATAAAAGACGGCCCTCCTGCTCTATTAATTTTCTTTTTCGATCAGACCGTTGGGGGGGCATGATTATTGTGGTAAACAAGATATGTTATTTTTTGAGATGGGTTTTTAGTGGGGCCGCTCGGTCAATTCGGTCGCTCGGGCAATACGTTATCACGTTAGTTAAGCTTGAAAGATTACATAACGTGATCCACGGTCGCGCGAGCGACCCCATCAAAAATCCACTTCAATAATAATCCATCTTTTTCAACCACAACAACAATGCCCCCCAACGCTCTGATAAAAAAAAAAGTTGACAGAGCAGGAGGGTCGCCTTTTATTAGCCATAAAAGCTATAAAAGATGGCAAATATCCCTCTGCTGCAGCTGCTGCACGATCATTTGTGATACCTGTCTCAACTTTGAAGGCCCGGATCAATGGGCGCCAATCTGCTACTGAAAAGAGGCCATCTGGCCATATTTTCTCTCAAATCGAAGAGCAATCGATAGAAAACTGGCTACTCGATATGGACTCAAGAGGTGCAGCTCTTACTTTGCCTATGTTGCGAGATATGGCCAATCTTCTACTTAGTGCACGGAAAAATGGCCCCTGTACCACTGGTATTAATTGGCCTTCTCATTTTGTCAAACGACACCCAAATCTCTCTACTCGACTTTCACGCAAATACGACTATCAGAGAGCTCTTTCAGAAGACCCTCGAATTATTAAACCATGGTTTGATTTGCTTCAAAGGACGATGGAAAAGTGGGGTATCGCTTCAGACGATATCTTCAACTTTGATGAGTCTGGTTTTGCCATGGGTGTTGGCGCAACGCAAAAGATTATCACTTCAGCGGAATACCATGGAAAAAGAGCACTTTTGCAAGCCGGAAATCGTGAGTGGGTGACTTCGATTGAGTGTATAAGAGCTTCTGGAAGTGTTCTCCCTCCACTCTTCATTTTCAAAGGAAACCGATTCCCAGAGCATTTACGACCCTACCTCCTTTTAAATCAAAAAGGAGCTCGTCTAACTATGAGCCCAAATGGTTGGACTACCAATACAATTGGTTTATGGTGGCTAAAACATCATTTTATCCCAAATATTGGGACAAGAGTGGGAAAATATTGCTTACTGGTCCTTGACGGTCATGGGAGTCATTTAACACCTGAATTTGACCAAATATGTGAAGAACACCAAATCATCGCAATCTGTATGCCTCCGCATGCTTCTCATCTTTTACAGCCTTTGGATGTGGGTTGTTTCTCGGTTTTAAAGAGACTTTATGGAGGAGCGGTCTCAACTTTGGTGCGGAACGGAGTTAACGCCGTTGACAAGGAAGATTTCCTAGAACTAATCGCAGATGCGAGAATGGGTTCTTTTAAGTCTTCCACTATACAGAATAGCTTTTTGGCTACTGGATTAGCACCATTTGATGCTAATAAAGTCTTGGAAAAGCTAAATGTGCACCTGGACTCTCTTCCTCCTCTGGAGATCCTCTCCCAGCGACCACTCTCTTCTGGCAGTGATAGTGATCCAAATACTCTTTGGACCCTCTCAAGATTCACAAAATCGCAATCTCGGATCAAAAAGGTCTAGAGTCTTCTTCTTCTTTTCTTTCTTCACCAACAAAAAAGGAGATTGAGAAGACCTACAGGATGACTATAAAAGTAGTCCACCGCCACATTTTTCTCCAGCATCGCTGTACCCAATTAGAAGCTACCAACAAGAAACAGGCCAAAAAACGAGAGACCAAACATAAGTTTACTACCCAGAAAGGCATCTTTGGTGGTCTAGAGGGTGGTGAAGATGATGTGGTGGTTGAGGATGAAGATAGAAGCAAAGATATATCTTTACCAGAGGTGCCTGCAAAACTGGTTACTGAGCCTACTTTACCTTCTACCCCCTTGGTTCGGCGGCAGGTGACATGTTCTAGCTGTGGGATAAAAGGTCATACATATCCTAAATGCCCTACACGTGTTCAATAGCTAAACTTATGTTATTATTGTGGTTGTAATAGTGGTCAAAAATTGAAGGTTTTCTCAATTTTGGTGGGGTCGCTCGCGCGACCGTGCCGCCCGCGCGGCCGTGGATCACGTTATGTTAACGTTTTGAGGTGCCGTTACCGAAAAAAGTGAGGTGTCCCGACAAATACCCGACCCAAAAACTTGTATTATATAATAATTTTTAGCGCTGAAATAATCTCAGTCACTTTTATTTACCCCTTTTCAATACTCTGTGTGTGTTGTGTGTGTTCCACAACATGGCACGTTCCTTCTTCCCACCACCCCTATTTGGGCCCCATGACCCTGAGATTGTTGCTGATGCACAAGCTACAGCTAGTGCAGTGTTAGAACTTGATCGTATTCTCTACGATTTTCCACCTGTAAGTGATACGTTGATCATATGTTAAGTATGTGCTAACTTCATGTTCAATAAAAGCGGGACAGGTCAAATTCCCAGACTTCCGTGTACCAGGATTGCCATGATGAATATCAATCATCTGATGGAGATTCTTGTCAAGATAGCGAGGAAAATACCACGTCTTTAGGTCCTACTTCTACAATAAGCCTCGATCAAGTAGATGTGTCTCGAGATGGGACGATAGTTAGTGGTAGTAGTAGGGATGCTGTTATCGCCTACGAAGTCCAAGACCACCTTATGCTTCCTGAGTATCCTGATACAGATGAGAACGGTGTTCTACATATTATCCACGCCTCGAAAAATCCGTTGCAAAATGTGGAAAGCAGTTCTCGTGAAATTAACGAGATATTCACGCAGCTCATGTCATCCGTATGTTCTACATATGCTTAACATATACCTAATATACGGCAATGAAGTTAACATTCTTAGGTTCAATTTTCAACCAAACATCTCAAATCTGCGAAGAAAATCTACACAAAACTTCTCCAAAAAGACCCCAAAGACAAAGAGTCAAGATCATGGCACCGATCTTATCAATGTACGGGGATTCAACATTGCCATCAAGTCCATCCCAGCCTTATCACCCCATCGCCAAGGTATAATCGGGTTAAGCCAAGTCTTTTCCTTGAGCTTCAGTCCCAGGCTGCGAAACCTGTGTATAGCTCTATTAGGCAAGAGATCGAGCAGCGAACCAGGGAGTAAGTTTCTCACTATATTCAAAATATACCTTGCTTATATTAAGGTAGACTCTACTTCGGTTTTCTCCACACATGGGATCTCGATGGGCCATGCCGCTACGTAACTGGTGATCGGACATGTAGAGGACAAAAACCACGAGTGTGGATTCGGAATGGAGTTAGTATATATACTCGTTATATACTAAACATATGCTAACCAAGATTAGACCACCTTCATCGGTTGCCCTAATCACTCACCTGAACAAACTTGGCATTATGCTCAGGCTGTGTCGAATAGTTCTGCAAGGGTTGACATTGGGTTCTTGAAACTTCTATGTGAGAAGGACGGAATGCGAGCAATAGGTTACAATACCAGAGATTGCCATTTCGTCCTCCATCGTGCAGCGAAGCGTCAGCATTGCGGTATGTTAAATTTATCGTTAACATATGTTAACTAAGCATATGCAAGACATACATTTATCAGACGCTAACCATACGGCAGACTCCGTTCATGCTGATGGTATAGGTAGAATCACTAAAACCGAGTGCCCTGTCAGGATTGATCTTTATATCCCTTGCTCATGGGATCGCTTTCCATTTTACATCGTTGTTTCCCGAGGGTCTCATTCGCATTTCCCACCGCTACCCACAAAGCTACCATATCAGATTGGACAGGAAATCGCAGCGGCAATTCATGCACAAGATATCCTAGGGTTAACCGCACGTACGTATTTCTTTGCAAAGCAAAGCCTATTATTATTAAGTTATTAACTCTAATTTAGGTAAATTGATGGTTTCACCTACATTTGCGAAAATCCTGCATCAACATGGTGACTCGGCGTTACGATATATCCACAAAAGCTTGCATATTGAGGATAAAGTGACTGCTTTAATTCATAAGCAGAGATTACTATACTATCCACAAGGTACAAGTCTCGCTGGTGTTTGGCGCGAATATCAGTTTGATCTCACAAAGAACAATGACGAACAATGGATCCGTGAAGTCTTTTTCTTTGACGAGCAGCGGGAGCATTATCTCATTATATGTTGTACATATGAACAAGCTAAGCTTTTTCAATGTGTACGACATCTTGAGATGGATCTAGCCTTCAAGATGGTTCAGGGAAAGACTAAAGTGTTTTCAATCTCCGGATGGAACGAACAGGCAAAAAGTGAAGTTTCCTCCTGCTGCTTAAAAAATAATTTTAATACGTTAAATATATGCTAACTATATACCAACTATAATAGGGTTAAATACCTATGTCTATGCTTTCATGAACCTTGAGACCCGTGCTGCATATCGAGTTCTTTTTGAGAAAATCTTTAAGACTCTTGGGGATGTTGGACGGAAACCTGTTCAATGGGCGTATCAGCTTGGCGGCGACGATTCGTGTGATGGTATTCGTACTGTTACTGTGGATATGTGTAAAAAACAAGCACCTGGTATGTGGTTGAGATACTAAACATATGTTATACCGATACTAATAATATCTTTAGGACTAGGAGATTATCTTGTTGGTCTAGATCCTCGCTGGACGTGGTCAGAGCATTTACAGCATGTGTTGATCCTATGCCAGACACATGTTAAGCGAGCGTTTCGGAAAAAATTTCCTGACCATGAAGCTACTGCGGCTATCGATTTGATTTGGAGTGCAAATTCAAAGGCAGAAGTTATCCAAATTATGGATGATGTTGCCGAACTGTCTGATCGATTCGTGTGAATAGCCGCATAGTAAAAATAAGTCTGCTCGCAAACGTTGCGACATTAACAAGAGCTAGCCCTGCGCTATGCTGTAGACCTCTTGCTCTCTAATCGTAACTGGTCGTCTGCTTAGGAAGCCAGCAATATTTCAGAATTTCTTGCTTGTAAGGTCGCCGGCGTATGCTAGCTGCCACGAGTTGCACGAGCAATGGAAAAGGCATATTTTTAGCTTCGCGAAGAAAATTATGGGCATAATTCCATCCATGTTTCTGGATGTCCGTCGTCGGGATAGGGTCATGCTGCGCCGCAACTGGAAATTTCCAAATTATTCGTATGTCTGCAACATGGTTAATTGTACTTCGATCGTGGCAGTCGTCTGCAAAAACACACGCTGTTCTGATTTAGTCGAATCTTGTCCGCGCGGACAAGATTCGACTAAATCAGAACAGCGCGTCGCTTTGACCTTGCTAGTTTGAACTTTGGGTCGTGATAGGCTGACACTTCCAGTATGAGCCACGCATCGTATTTTATGGTTTTCGAATGCGTTACCAGCAGCTCGTGCAGAATTGGCAAGCATCTACTTCTCTTTATATCTTCCTTTGCCAGGCCTTACTATAAAGCCACGCCTCTGTCTCCAGGAATAATGGATCACGGCATTCTTCATCTATCTTGTTGCAGGCGAGACAACTAATAGCAATCCGAGCCCGCCTGCTCCCCAAAAAAGACAGCGCCATAACGACCAAAATCTCCAAGTCCGCATTTCAAGGGCTGGCAAAGCAGATACGCGAAAACGCAGACTCCATCAAAGCCCTTCAGTTTGCCGATAATGCGACTAGCAAGACCGCTGTCAAAACGAAAGACCTCCGCTTCGATGTCCACCGAAACACCCAAGATGCGACAATGGCTACCGGCATAATACAAGCCAACAGTCAGGCAACCGACAATACTGTGAAAGAATTCATTAAGGGCAAAACTGGAGGCCACCGTGGCACTCATCAGGTAATCGGCCAGAAGATACGTTTTGGGTTGGGAGACAAGTGCAATATCGAGGAACTTGCGACAGCTGTTGAAAACACGAAGTAGTGGTGAGACAGCGCGCCCCTTCAGCCTCAGTAAATGCGCTAAAAGGACATATAGCTTCTCATAAGGGCACCTGCTGGCTTGAAACGCTCCTCAGTATGAACGCTATTCGGGCGAAGACTATCTTTGTGCTGTGAGGCCAGGAAGAGGCTAGCTGTGGTACGCTACCGCGTAAGTACTACGCCTGGATCCGGGCCGCTTGTATGTGGTTGAGGTGTGTTCAGGGTTATTTGCTCGTTACTTAACCTCTGAATTGATCTATCTCCGATTCAGGCAACCGTCTGTCCATGTAGTGGTGTCGATGAAACCCACCGAAGAGTTGGCCAACTTGATAAAAGCATGCATCCTTTCGCATACAATATATTCTGCAAACCGCGTATGCACATCTGTGTTTTGGCGTATTGAAATCCTTCCAATGGTAGATTGTGTCCTACAAGTCTCTTCCTCATATCGCGGTGCCGATATGCCAGCTCTGGGCGGTTTCACTTGTTCCGGGAGGTGCATTCTTGTATAGATCTTCCCATGGAACTTTGGTGTGTATCCGCCACGGTCGTCGTGTAAATTACATCTTGGTCCTAATTTACCCCTTGTGGCTGAGGGCGTGGCTGAGCGTGCGGGCGTCACATTAGAGTCGATGGATGGTTAGGATTAGTCATGTAAATGATCCACAATATAGAGCCTCATTTGCCGAATTTTAGACTTTCCCCGAACAGACCAAAGACCTGGTTATCGAGATGTTTTGGCGCCTCATAATGAAGCGGTTCCGAAACCCATATACAGATCCGGAAATTTTTTTTCCCGAGTACCTTTGCGAACTAATATGATCACCAACTGCATGGGGTCTCGCGGCACCCGTGGTGTCACGTGATCACGTGATTACGGTAACTGCTCGGACGGTATATAGATTAATCCGGATCCGAGCCCGACTATTACTATTAAATACCCCTTGGATGACCAGCTTTCGACACTATGCGGCAATGAATTTCTCTTGTCAAAATCGCATTCCGGGTGCTTTCCGAAGACTCGTGACCATCTACAGTCACCCGATACGTTCTCTCAAGATGCAATCAACAGTAACACCTCTTTGGAGAGCACTCGAGGATGGATCAGGTGATTCCTTAACTCCCGTCACTTGGGTCGGAAACTGATCATGCTGGTAGAGGAACAAATCAATATGGTCGACCTGTACAGGTATCAACGTTATCGTTGGCTGTATGTCGAGTCTTGGCTTGTTTGGCACTGTCTGACTTTTTAGGAGCGGAGAATCTGAAAAGCTCGCGATGCGTTACCGCAAATTCAATTTGCAAGCTCTTCTGGATACTTCCGTCAAAGCCGCGGGCAATGATGAAGTATATTGTATGTTGTCATCTACTGCAATATTCCTTGGCTAATGTCAGTCATAGGTGTGAAGCTGCTTAAATGTGTGGAGGGGCAATTTAATAAAGCATTTCTCCTGACCATGAGCAATGGCCTGGAGATCGTCGCTCGATTGCCCAACCCAAACGCGGGACCGGCGTTTTACACAATTGCATCAGAAGTCGCGACGCGCCACTTTGTATGGAACTCTATCACCCCGTTATCCAAGGCAGAGCTAATGAAAGAGAAAGTTGCGCGAGAAAATGGGCATACCAATCCCTCGCATCTATGATTGGTCGGCCGAGGCATGTAATCCAGTGGGTGCTGAATATATCATCGAAGAAAAGGCTGGCGGTCAGCCTCTCGGAAATGTTTGGGCCGACCTCACTTTGGCAGCACAATTGGATGTCGTGGACCAGGTCGTGAGTATGGAAAGAAAACTTGCATCTATCTCTTTTCCGAAGCACGGTTGCATATACTACGAGACAGATCTTAAATCGAGATCCTTGGATTATGAGGCTCTTGACTCACTTGTTTCCTCGGCATCGGCGACCTGTCAAAACGACAAACAACCAACATTCGTGATTGGACCTTCTGCCAACCCATGTTTCTGGGAGCAGGAAAAGATAGCAATGAATTTGGACAGAGGCCCATGTATGTCCCCAAGATGAAAGATTCTTCTGCCGGCTAATGCGAGCTTAGGGAGAAGCGTTGCTGACTACGCCGTGGCCCTTGGAAAGAATGAAATTGAATGGGCCACCTCTCATGCGAGGCCAAGAGTCAATTTTCATCGATCTATGGAGACTTCTGAGAAACCAAACGATTACATCACCCTTCTGAAGGACTTCTTGGCCCTTTCTCCATATTTGGCATCTTCTGCAAACATCGAGCAGCCAAACAGGGTTTCTCATCCAGACCTGCACCTTGATAATGTATTCGTCGAACCAGGAACCAACCGAATCACTTGCATAATTGACTGGCAACAGACTTCTGTGTGTCCGATATCTCTGCAACGGCCTTATCCGCAGATGCTTGATCTATCTGGCACACCACATTCAGATAAAAGCAGGCATGAGAGAAAGCTTTTGGACCATTACGACAATGCTGTCAAGGAGACGGATCCTCTCCGGTGGGAAGTTCACACAGATCCCCTCCTCACGGTTAAGACAAAACCATTTGCTCTGGTCCCTGGATGCTGGCACCGAGAAGATTTATTCTCTCTACGCAATGCATTGATCGCAGTCATCGCCCGTTGGGCTGATATGGGATATGGTGAAATACCATGCCCAGTTCAGTTCAGCGAAAAAGAGCTGTTACAACACCAAGACGAGATGGACCTTTTGGAGGGGATTTCTGCAATCCTGCACGAGCTGCAGGATACAGGGCTTATTCCCTTGGGCGGTATGGTACGCCGCGAATATTACGAGCGTGCCATGGAGTTGAATGATCGTTTCAAACGCGAGTTCATAGATTTGGCAGAGAACGAGCGCCAGCGGGAATTACACGCGAAAGTATGGCCCTATCAATAGAAACGCGGGCTCTCTGCCAAGGAAACATAGAGACAATGTCATAAGGGTTGGTGTTGTGGTGCTTGTCATCTCTAAAATGGGAGCGAGAATAACCATGGTGAGGGACCCGAATGCTCCCCGGTTCTTGGCCTGTTACCCGTTTTGGTGGCGGCCCTAGTGTGAGCAGGGGTTTACGGGGAACGACTCTTGGCCTATGAGTAACGCCACAAAATTTTTCACTGGCTATCCATAATCAAGCTGCAGGTTGGTCGCAATACTAGCGCTTTGATGTTTGGGGGCTGAGTATGTGCAAGCAGATCTATCACATGCTAGTCTCCTTTCGTCTTAGCCCTCCTTTGGTTTTGTTTTAAAGGCAGGAGCTCCAGTTCGAGTTCTCTAACCCCAACAAAGTCTCGGATCATGGGCATCGCGGAAAGCAAGATACTCTTGGGGAAGCTGCAGGCGGCGTGTTCACATGCAGAGGACAATGGCTGCGATCAGGTCCTGCATGTCCTCTCTGACAAGCAAGTCAGTCAGTCCCTTCCAAGGTTATTCTCTGTCTAATCAAAAGCAGGTTGTCGATTGCCTCGCAATACTATGGAAGCAACTACCTGAACGTTCGAAGAAACAAATTGACCCGCCCTGCCGCAGTCGCACCAGCATTGCTGCAAAATGCTCCAAGAAAAAGGAAATTCAATTATCCGAATCTTTGACGCCACATCTTGTTCAATGGGCAAGAAATCCTGAGTGCTTTTGGGATCCGACGAAGTACAGCACGGAATTTTCATCGGCTACACATTGTCCGATTGCAGCAGTCTATCAAGAACTTACGAAAGCCGAGATTCGCAGCTCTGGGGATACGATGCGGTTGCGTTTCCTGAAGGTTCTCTTTCATCATATGAAAGATTGATTCGTGAGACATGGACGAATCAGCAAGCACACACTCCGGTTTCCACAGAGGGACTAGTTAGATTGGTACCCGCCCAGTTCTGCATACCGACTGTGTTTCGAACTCTTTTCTGAAGCTTGCTAGAACTAATTGGATCCTGAGGACCACGTTCGGCGCCTGTTTCTGCCAATACCTGCTTACGTCTATGCCATTGTTGCTGAAGTGTAGTCAGGAACATGCTTGTTTGCTTCGCATTTTCAAAACGTGTGCGCATTTCAAATGGGTCGACTGCTTGAAACTGGCTTAAGAGACCTCTCCGGACCATGAATTCGGCCACAATTATGCGAGTCTCTGGCCGCGTCAGGAGCTCGTCGCGTAGAAGAGTAACTCCGCGGTCGGACAGAGCGTTTCTCATCCAGTTGCGCTCGTCTTGGAGTAGCGGGCATTCAAGCAAGATATGATTGACCGTCTGGTTCCCCAGATCAGAACCACATCTCGCTGACTCGCGCCGATTGATGCGAGTCAAGTAGGCAGCAAGGCCAATTCGTCCAGTACGAAGCTGCATCAGAATGGACGCTGTCGCTTTCCGCAGGTCGGACCAGTATTCCAGGGTCTTCTTTGTTGGTCGTTCGACTAAGCGTTTCGTCGGTCGACCTGTTCTCTCTATAGACCATGACCTTTCCCACTCGATTTTTGCCTCGCGGCGAATGCGGCTTTTAGCTGCAGCTGCAAGGCGAATATAACGATTGTTTGGGTTTTGTGGTCCTTCTGGTTCCTGGGCCGCCTCCTTTGCGTGTCGGTCGACACGTTCATTGTCGGCCATTCCTGGATGAGCAGGTATCCACCTGAGATGGATTTGACGGCCATTGGCTGCATGTTGCCTTACCAGGTGGAGGCATTCTTCCAGGTAGACCTGTCCTGATGGCATTCGTGGTTGGCGGAGCGCCTTCAATGCCGCTTGGCTGTCTGCAAATATGACAAGCCCGTTTCTCGCCTGTGCCGCCCACGGTTCCGTGGTCTCCAAGATTAATTGAGTGCCATTTCGATGGCACAGAGCTCGGCAGCGTATACAGTGGACGTTTCTTCGCCGCCCATTTGGCTGTGAGCGTGGTGATCCTCGAGATCAACGACTACTTCGCCAAGATAAATTGACAATTGACCTTCGTCTTCTCCCTTCCCGAGATAGTTCGAACGTTAAATTCCCTTACTCTAGCCATCCACAGGGCATGTGCCCGAAAAGCGAAGTGGAAAACCACAGCACCTTGCAAGCTTATCCTTTAAATCAGTCTCAAAAGCTTTTGCGTCCTTGATCGATAGCAGCAGACGATATTTCGCAACCCTAAATCGAAATCAAGGAAAAATATTTAAGGAAGGTTGGCTCTCGTTTCAAAGATGTCACCGTGGACCAAAAAATTGGAGCTTGCAATCAGCCAGAAAAGATCACTTATTGTCAGGAAAATGGTGATCGACACTGTATTGACTTAAACGGTACATCTGAGGTTTCCGAAGATATGGTATTCGGTATCGGGATTACGCGTACTTTTCGCCACCTTTCGCAACCTCGGATATGTAACCACCGAGTCACAGGTATTCTTGAGGGTATATTAACCCCCTCAACCCCCAGCAGTTTGAGGGGGGAAGAATCAACACTATTTTGCATCTTTTGGTATTTTCCCCTTTTTGATTCCGTTGCCTTTCGCTGGCCAGTAAATCCAGTGTATTTCCCTTGCTATACAGGGCATTCCTGTTACTTATCAACTCTGTAGCAACTACAGAGTTTCTATTGAAGCCATAATATCCATAGCTTGGCACTCTCTAGCAGGGTACGCAACAAGGTCTTTTTAAGCGCCCGTTATTGCCTTCCATTAGGGGGAACAGAGATATACTCTCGAACCCTGATCACAAGATAAAGCTAAACCCAATATGGTATCCGCGTAAATTACGAGTTTTCAATATACATGTAATGATACCTGGTTTTTGTACCCCTTTTTATGGATACAAGTCTCTCGAGGCCTGGACGACTAGAAGGCTCAATGCAAACCAAGCAAACTAGGGGACCGTTGGTAGTCTGGTAACTTCCCTCTTCCATCTCTTAGTGGCTTAACTGGAGAGTGTCTGACGCTGTCCTAGTCGTCCATCTCTGGTCAAGTTGATGGGCAAGGCTTGACAGTAAGATTTGTTTCGTGATTACCATCGCTCGTTGCCATGTGGCGGCTTCGGGTGTTCATTGGGTATCAGACATTCCTGGCTAACCCCTTACGGAGTACAACTCTAGACTACCCCTCCCCTGAAGATATTCGCGATGATCAATAGCTCTTTTGGTGACGATGCAGATCAACCTCGGATCGACTCAGAAAAATGGCAGTACAGTAGTTTTCGAATTCAGTTTGACCTCACACTCTTTAGACTTGATTTATGAAAGATAAAATCCTAAATATGCGAGTTCTGATTGGATCTTATTTTAAGCACTTTGATCTAGACCGCTTTGTACAATACTCCATATATCTCACAATAAATCTTCAGTACCATACGTACTTGACGTACTTTACACGAAATTAGCAGACACTTGAACTGTTTCTTAAACTCGATGAGCTAAGCATATTCTTTAACTAACTAGTGAGCAAGATCTCAGGGTTATTGATCTTCTTTTACCTTTCAGAAAAAAACATCGTATCTTGCTGAGATCTTACCAGACTCAGCATATGGAGCATTGTATTGGAAAGTCTCATCTCGTCATCGCAACCGCCTTCATCAAGCATGTTATCTTCTAGCTCTCCATTTCTACCATCTTACTTCTGAGGTCATTGATGGTGGTCTCGCATGTCCTTAATTTGGTTTCATATGTTGCAACTTTCATGTTGACTAAATGTCGTAGTTGTAGTTCCGTGGAAGCTTTGATCTCAATATTTGCAGATGCTAAAAGCTCGAGAATCTCCGTTAAAAGTGGCTCATCCAGCACCTCCGCCTGATCAAAATGTCGTTTTGGTGTTGGAGAGGTAAGTGACGATTCAAAATTCAAGGTTTGACGTCCTCCCTGAGCATTTTTCCCGGATAGTGGAGTAAGCAAGCCTGGGTTTCGTCTTCGATTTTGTTGGGGGGTCCGGGGTGAGGAGTTCGATACCCTTGCTGTGGGTTCATCCTTTTCCCAAAGGAAAAACCCACAGTCATCTGTATTGGGACATCGCAGGACTACACTCATGAGTAAAGATCGTTCATATAAGCACATAAGCTAACTTACATTTATCGCCCCCGGTGAGGTCTGTTTTGGAGGTGAGCTTCTTGGGAAGGTCGCCACAGCCACAGTACCACTTATCCTCTTTGAATTCCCCTATCTCATATCGCGAGACTTGAAATTTATTCTGGGCCATTTGAATATACTTTCTCTTGGAACAGAGAGTGAGTGAGGATTTTTCTTAAAAGTCAGTATAAGAGAATAAAGCGATGAAGCGTGGGCGCAGTCGGGGCCCAGTATATTTAAATAAGCAGTTAACCCCGCTTTGGCTCTTGGATCACTGTCTGTTGACGACTGTGATGTATTGCGCCTTTTGTTCACCATATTTAGGAAAGAATAGAAAGGCCAAAACTTAGTCGCTTTAGCGCACGTGCGGCGAGACAACAAGTAAGCTATGTGCCTTTGAAAATGCGCGCAAGACGCATAGCTACCCGACCCCGCCTTTTTACAGAACGACACGAGCGAATCCCTGTTCGTGACTCAACGTTGGACTGGTAGGAGGGGGCTAGGGAATTCAAAGTATCATCGCAAGTTTATTATAATGCGTCCTTGAATAAGGTATACTAATTACCACAATCATTCTGCCTAAGTATTAGAGCTGTGACCTTCAATGGGATTAGTGTATCTCGAATGTATCTTCCGCGAATCAAGTTTGAAGAGTCAAGAGGTCAAACTGAATTCGAAAACTACTCTATGCCCCCACGCCTGGTTACTTCGGTAGCACACCCGCAACCTTGTACTCCCCTAGCCCTACCCCGTGATCGTACCACGGATCAGCCACAGTCGGATTCAAATAAATTTCAGGACGATAGGGAGAAGTTGACGAGGCTCAGAGGGAAAGGCCACGGGTATTTACAGCGTAGCGGTTTGTTTCGGAGATACCAACCTCTACACCTACAGTTATCGGGCGCTTGGTGGTTGTACCGGTCTGCCTTGGCGCGCAGTGCGACAAAATATTGCCTAGCGGCTTGCTGACCACCATGAATTATCGAAAGAGCCAACGTCAGACTTGCTTCTATCCTAGCCCCGGCCAGACCGGCCATTCGTATATGGTCTGTATGCTGCGCTCTCTAGCTTCACCCCCTGGCCAGCACCAAGCCAATGATTTCTCTCGAATTAGCTCAGCCACGATGTAGGTTTTACTTCTTTTACATTACATGAAGGCTCATACCACCGTATTCAAGCCACCTACAAGGTAGTGTCTTATTTTACCGGGTTGACGTAATAATATTAGACATATTGTGAATTTGACTACCACATCGGCTTAGTGTTGGCCAGATAGTGTATATCTGCGAAGTCTACGCGAATGAAGTAGTTGCTCATCCATTTATTGTTTACAGGACATTCCCTTGCTTATTCTTATCTCGGCTGTGCGTTTAGCGTCGTGTTACACCACATGAAACATATCTACCAATCAACTCGTGCTACGGTAGCGATACGTTGTCCTCAGGAGGTAGAGCTGCGGCTTTGAAGCGGGATAGCCTGTCTCCCAGAAAAGTGTTCATAAGCCCATCCAAGGCCATATACCGATCATATCCCGAGTTCCCAGCGCACCCTTTTGACATCATGAGCATTCTAAGGCCCCACAACCGGCACCCAGGTTCAAATGCCACACAGGGGACGCAAAGCTGCGAAATTGTGGTCGCTCCACCCAAAACTTCATGACGACGTAGCACGGCTATTAGACGAGGAAGGGCTTCAAATAGGCTTCTTTGGCGCCGATAATGAGGAAACCAACATTGAGGAACGGGACACAAATGTCATGGGTCGGTTTATATGCCAAAACAGCGGATGTTACTCCAGCGGTTGGTCGAGCAAAAAAGTCGCCATTACAATTCGCATGTACACTCGACAGCGATATAATGCACGAGTGTATCACTAGCGATGCAGAAATTGCGGAGCAGTTGGCCGGCTAGTCCTGGATACCAGGTGCTATGCGGAAAGAGTGACATACTGGCTCAAAAAAAGGAATGGAATTGAGTTACAGCGGCCCAGCTTTTCTGGTCAGAGCAGAGGACCGCACGATAGTGAGCTGTGTGAAGGGTGTAGAGTTGGTCATTGTCCCAATTTGAAAGAGGATCTAGCATTGCTGTTGCCGAGGGAAGTTTGGTACTAAAAGTTCTTGTACTGTAACCAACAATTCTAGATTATCTGTCTGAGCGCTGCGCGACAAGGCATCCCGTTCTTGGTACGCAGGCTATCCTCGATCTGAAAATCCTTGGGCCGAACTACCCAGTTCGAATGGTCACAGCTTCGAGATGGAAACACCAGGGTCGAAACTGCAACAAGATTGATCAGCAACCTGATGTTACTCCTAGATCCCTGGTATTGTGGTGTACAGCGCTCAGCAGTAAATCGGGCTGACATACTTAAGACTTAAGACAATGCATTTTTTCTCTTTTCTTTTATCTTTTGAGTTACTGCCTCTTCTGATCATTTACGGACTAGTAAGGTGCAGCAAGCGCTTTTCTGTCTCTATATTTCAAATTGGTGCCTAACCCTTTGACTTGGTCTTTGGCCACAAGTCAAGGAACATAAGGCGAGTTACTCCGGCGCGCTTGGCTTCGTCCACTGTCATAGTTTTGCCGTAACGTGCGCGAGCGTCTTTTTGTAGTTACTTGGAAACAGAATATTCCAACGGAAGCCCGCTTAGATTGCAGGGCTTCTTCAGAAGAATAGAGCCCTGCCCGTGCAGCTTGACGTACGGTACTCTGGTCGAGGATGGCACAAAGGCTCGCTATCATTAGTTAGCGAGGTTTTGCTTCTGGGAGATGATTCTCTCTTATCATACTATATCCTATATTCAACTGAGCAAAATCTTAGGGAGACTCGCTGAACACTATCGTCATAACATGGCCGGTCAAGTACCGTGATCTCCACTTTGGGGTGTTTTTGCTCCCCTGGATGGTCCTCTTATCAGTGGAATCCATAAATATCACGGCATCGCACGTGGGATCATCGTCAAAAGTGGTGAAATGAGGTGTCCTATTTTGCTCAAGATCGAAAGTTTGGTTACAGTATGTGTACAGTATCAAACAGTTGAAGCTGAGATGACCACAATGCCTGGTCCAAGACAAGCAACCGAGCGATTTGATTACTGTACTTTACACAGTCAACGATACAATGATTCTGATTATGTTTTATACTGTTTCTAAAGCACTTACACATATAGATACAAATATATGGAAGTCTTGGGCATTATCTATTCAGCGAGTGTTATGGAACCATCTCTTATACGTACCATCGTCATACATGTGAAGTCGCACTGGTCTACACGTTTTCAACCAAAACTCTCCAGGCGACCGCGGTAGAGCTTATAGTGCTTCTTTCCAGAAGGACCCTGCCAGCAACGCGGGCCCAGCTCACAGGGCCTGGGCATGACAGCGCATCTATGCTACGTCGGACTTTTGGAAGGAAAGAGTGGTTTGCAGCTCGGAGGGAATGCTGTAGGGCAAAAATTCGATTCCCAGTGGGTTTATTTCTGTCGGGATATATTCTCCTGTCAGAACAAACTGGCTGTGACCCACTGCTAGCGACCGATGGATAACATCCCTTGCTTGGTGTACGCATTCTTGCGCTGGGCTGTGGCCTCGGTGTTGTGACCGCCGAAGGCCGGCGTGTGGGATCTAGGGGTGTTTTTCCAACTAGACTGAACATCAACATCTATCAACAGAATTGACTTTTGCTTTGGAGCATACACACTGTCCACTTAACTGTGTACACAGTACCTAGCTGGTGATACCAACAATTTCAATGACTGAATAATAGATTGGTGAGACGTGGGCGGGGTTGTTGAGTTGGAAGGTTGGGCAGGAGCCTCCCCAGGGAGGGGGTTATCTGTGGAAATACTGCGGTAGCGGCCAGCGCAACCAGATCTACAACCCACGACGAAGCCCCATAGGATTCCACGGACTTCATGTGCATGCATTGTAATATAACGTCTCTTAGGCTGTTATGTACTTTACAAGCCGCACCTTGCTGCGCCCTCAATTTTCCGTCGCAGCTCAATAAATGAAATGCGCTAAAGCCTTGGCGGTGGGGCCAGGAGAGAGTGATTGTGTACTGGTCAAGCCGATTTCGAGAATGACTGTAATACAATGGGACTGTAGCTTTGGAGACCCTAGGGACCCCCGATGGACTGGATGAGGGAGATGAGCTCGCAGCATCCAGACGCCAGAGGAGGCTGGAAGCCCAAGCCCCTCTCAGCGCTACGCCGTCCTTCTTCGCTCCTCAAACCCACCAACCCCACCACTCCACCCCACCGAACTACCCCACACCCCAACGAAGAACCTCTCCACCGAATCCCGATCACCTACTCTACTATCGCAGCTAGAGTTCTCTCGTTCCATAGACAAGTGCTTACCGACGTCACTCCTCTCCAGCTGGCCCAGAATGGCTTGTACTGCAAGCCTTCTCCAAGATCTGGCGGATCAGCGTGTTGTTTCGCCTGCGGATCGAGCAGGCCCTTGTACACACTCCAGAATAATCCCATCGAGGAGACGCAGCAGCTACACTTAGCAGACTGTATATGGCTGATCATCTGTCGTGATCTTAGGCCTGTCTTTGAAACACCCGACCTTTGCACCCACTCAAGTCTCGCATCTCCATCACCTCAACAACCACATCCAGAAACAGTGCCAGCATCCACTCCGCCCGATGAACCTTCAATCATGGACATTGATTCAGCCGCCGAACAGTCCTCCACGATACCTGAATCGGGAACACAAAATCCTCAGCCCACTTGCTCTGAAGAAGCCTCTCAGACTCCTAACCTCGCCTCTCACCATCCCACGCTACATCCACACCAGACCAACGACCCACCTATGCCTCGGTTCTCCAATGCCCCAAATCTCCTCATCCGCAACCGACTTCTAAGACCTACTACACCGCACGATCTCTTAAACGCACGCTCACAATCGAAGACCTTTATCTCCGTTTCCACAATAAACCATCGCCATTCAAACTCGACAAGAAATCTTGCAAAAGCCAAGCTAATCGAACTCGAGCTCGGGCTCGCAATCAGAACGCAACTGCCACACGGTCACTCACAAAATTCTTGATCTCAGCTTTGCCCGCTTTCTCCCAACTCCTAGTCGAGATGCAGCCAGCAACGGACGACCGTTGGCGCTCTTGTCAGGGAACTCATTATAGCCGCGCCACAAGGGCAGCCTAACAGCGCGAACAGCGAAAGGCTACGAAAGGCTTTACCAGGTGAGGCTCAAAGTTCACCGCTCAGGAAGTTTGGAACAATCCTCGTGGAACATAAAAGCAGTGTATTTAAGCAGTAGTTGTAGCCTGCATATCGCCGTCAGGGAAGGGGTCAGGTAAATGATACACACACACACACACAGACTGTAATACAATGACGGAGAGTTATCCTCACATGTGGTTGGAATGGACAATGGAAAATTTCTTGCCAGAATCCAAAATAGGTTGACAGCTGCATGATCTAACTATGTGAGACTATTCAGCCGATTTTAATAAAAACTGTGTCTTCAGATCAAAATTGCTGGCTACCGTTACGCTTCAGTACAGGAAACATGGCGTATTAGACTTGCTAAATAATTTGTCAGGATGAGGAATCGATGTATTGGCTAGTACTGAAGATATCCAAAACAGAATAAGATAATGGATTGAAGGTTGTTGAGATCGGTTGAGCGATCTCAGGGGTCTTTATATTTGAACTATGGCGTGTTATGACACCATACTAGGTGGAAATTGGGTGAACGATGAATAAGCCCATCCCGAAGGGTCCTAGTGGTATTTGACCACCCCCTCAGTTTGTCATGTTCCATGCGAACTGAACACAAGCATGCTCAATCAGACCCAGGCCCGGGGCTGTTCATGTACATAGCAGCTTCGGCCTGGATCATCTCCATGTACTCTTCACTAGATGTAGGACTCGGCGGGATCATGTCGTCGCTATCGGAAGCTGAGCCCCACACCTCACGTCTTCTGGCTCTTCGTTCAGCTTGTTCAGCTCGCAGTCGGGCCCTTTCTCGCCGTGCTCTGTCAGCCTCTGCACGCTCCTCAATTGCCCTCGTAAATCGCCAACAGACTTGGCACACAAATAACGGCTTCCCGTTTTCTGAAGCGCCCTCTCTGAATTTTCGACATTCCAAGCAGATAACATATGGTTCTCCCAAAATAGTGATGATATTGCCGGCGGCGTATCTATTGGTGCCTGGACGCGGGTTGATACCGCAGTCAACACACCACCGTTGGGCCGCATTGTATCCCCACTTGGCCTTTTTCCTTTTCACCATATTATCCGCGAATTTTGCTCTTGGTCGCAACCTAAGACAATCCTGACAGGCGTATAAATCGTTCTGGGTACCGAATTGACTAGTTTCCGCCTCTATCAACTCTAAGTGAGTAGGAGACGGTATTATTTCACGAAAGAGCTGGCAGGAACGTCGCAGCCAGATGAGACTGAACGCATCAAGATGATGCGCTATTATGAGTAGGATCTCGCTTGGGAGATCACAGATAATCGAGGTTTGCGGCATTACAGCAGTGCTCATTGCATGTAGGCCCCTTTAGAGAGCTAAGAGCCGTAAATATAAGTGGGTCTTGGATATTTGTGAGCAAAGTAAGGATGGTTGTGTTGAGGCCATATCGAGCGGGGTAGTAGTTTGGGTCTGTGATAATACATGACAGTACAGAATGCCTTGGTCTTGTACGTAATATATTATTGAATCGCAGAACTAGCATTTCAATACAGACTAAAAGCCATTGGAGTCGCGAACTACAGTGTGCGGTATCTTAAGGAGCTTTTGCTTCATGTGTCGGTGGTTCCTTCTGTCAATCAGATCAAGTGTCACCCGTCTCTTCCTCAGCAGGATGTTGTTGATTTTTGTCACCAGATGGGGATTCACATCATTGCCTATAGTGCTTTCGGAAGTACAGGAGGTCCACACTTTGCTGCACCTCCCATCGTCGCTTTGGCTGAGAAGAAGCACTCCACCCCTGCCAAAGTTCTTCTGAGTTGGCACTGTAAGCTCACTGGATTTGCAGTCCCAAATCTCCAATTATTCATGTGCAACATCATACTGATAACATCACAGCCACTCGTGGATCCTCCGTCCTCGTGAGATCCAATAACCTTTCTCGCATCAAGGACAATTGTGAACTGATCAATCTTGACGAAGACGACTGTGCTCTCATTAGGGTTTATTCAAATGATCTCTGCAAGAAAGGATTGTTTCGCCGATACGTGTACCCCCCTTTTGGCATTGACCTTGGGTTTCCAGATGCTGCAATGTAATTATATAAGATCTTCTCACTGGATTTCTCAATCGGAGCAGTGTAATCAAAAGGAGCTGGGCTCACCTCTTGGATAAAGCCTTCCCCGAATAAGGATCAATTTACTCAATATTTATAGCTGGAGCGAGCCCACTAACCATAAAAAGAAGCTGACCACTATGGCTCCAATTTCAACAATTGTCCCTGCGTAAAATTGATCATCGCTTTACGAACTCCCTATCTCGGTTAGGTAGATAGTGTCTAAAGCGCCTTAATACAATGAGCAATTCTCAGAATGAAATCCCTAGGAGAAGAAACTCTTGACAACAGGTATCGTACGATAATGGCAGGTTTTCTCTTTAATTTCTCTCTGTGTTTGTTAGCAAGATATATGCAAGAATTTGTTTCATCAAGAATTCCAATAGAAATTCAATGAAGCCAGGTTGATCAAATGGTGCATAGTGCGGAAAAATATAGGGCGCACCCACACCCAGATCTTCTAACCACATACTATTCTGGGGCTGTTACTTGTCTTACATTAGTGCATTGAGCGAGAGCACATCACTTACTCCTCTGACTTTCCCATAATTCCAGCCCAAGCCGGGCAATCACTCACTTTAATCTGGCTAAATGGATCAAAGGCGCCCCGTGGACCTACGCAGTTGCTTAGTAGCGGTTCATCTACACTGCTCTCCTGCATTAGATGGGACAAGGTATTGTAAAATAGTGGCGTTCAGTCGATTTTGGAGACTAATATCCGAGCGTGTGGTTGTTCGAAAATAGCCAGTGCCGGTCCCCGGGAGTGATATCCCGAAAGAAGGCTTAGTAAGGGCTACATATAAAGCTGAGATGCATTAGCACCGGAGGGGCTGATCTGTATAGTTCAGGCAGTCAAAATTCATCACAATTGTATCTGCAAAAATTTCCTCTTACAATGTCCGTCCCCTTTTCCCAGGAGCTTTTGGAGGCTGTTGCAAGCAGCATGATAACTGCAAAGGATATGGAACTATTGGTTCAGGATCAAGCTTTCATCGACGGCCGCTGGATTAGAAAACAGCAAACTTTCAGTGTTCAAGGTTCGTCTCCAAGTATCACGCTTTGCCACACTCTCTCATTGTTCACTAGAGCCGTCCACGGCACGGGTTCTTGGGACTGTAGCAGATTGCGATCTCAACGACGTACAATCAGCTATCAAGAGTGCTCATGCGGCTCAGAAGAGTTATTATACTTCAACTACGGCTGCACAACGTGGAAGTCTGCTACGCAAATGGCACGATTTGGTTATTAAAAATGTTGAGGACCGTAAGGGATTTTCTTAAATTTTTCAACGATCCGGTTCACCTCTGACAGCAATTCTAGTTGCACGAATTCTGTGTCTAGAGAATGGAAAAACCATTAGTGAGGCCAAGGGCGAAGTTCTCTATGCTGCGAGTTTTATTTCTTGGTTTGCAGAGGAAGCGACGCGTTGCTATGGGGACACAATCCCGTCATCGACGCCCAACACCATAGTGATGACTTTGAAGGAGCCGGTTGGTGTCTGCGGTATCATTACGCCATGGAACTTCCCAGCAGCCATGATCAGTCGCAAGGTCGCCCCAGCTCTGGCCGCTGGATGTGCCGTAGTTATCAAACCGCCGAGTGAGACGCCATTTACTTGTCTCGCTCTCACAAAACTAGCTTTGAGGGCTGGCTTTGAGGGTAAGATTATCCAGGTCTGTCCTACCAAAAACAGGCAAGTAGCTTCAGAGCTCGCGATAAATCCCCTCGTTCGCAAAATCAGTTTTACCGGATCTACCAATATCGGCAAAAATCTGGCCAATCTGGCATCTGGGACTCTTAAAAAGGTCAGCCTCGAACTTGGCGGCAATGCTCCCTTCATTGTCTTTGACGATGCCGATGTCGATCTCGCTGTTGAAGGGGCCATGATGTCCAAGTTCCGGTGCTCGGGTCAGACGTGCGTGTGGTGAGTTTACTCGTTTCTTGTGGTGATATTACACCTAACAAAATAATAGTGCCAACCGCCTCTATGTCCAAAGAGGCATTTTGAACGAGTTCACTCGGAGACTAGTACAAAAGGTCTCAGAACTTCGTCTGGGGCCGGGGATCGAAGATTCCTGCACCCAAGGCCCGCTAATCAACGCGTCGGCCGTCGACAAGGTAAAGAGTCATATCGAAGACGCGGTCTCAAAGGGTGCATTTGTCGAAATTGGAGGCTCGGCACTCGATTTTCCCGGATTCTTCATGCAGCCTACAGTTCTCTCGGGTGCAACTACGGATATGGTAGTTGCTCGAGATGAGACATTTGGGCCCTTAGCTCCGATCTTCTCATTTGATACCGAAGATGAAATCCTCAAACTGGCTAACGATACCGAAGTTGGTCTTGCTGGATATTTGTTTTCCCGCAGCGTGGGGCGTGTAATGCGTGTGGCACGAGAGCTTGAACTCGGCATGTGTGGTGTCAATACGGGAAAGATAAGTGCAGCTGAATCACCATTTGGGGGCATTAAGGAGAGCGGCTATGGTCTAGAAGGAAGCAAATATGGTATGGCTGAGTACCAGTCTATCAAGACAGTTACTCTGGGAAATGTTCACTTGTAACGTAAAGCCAACCTTTCAATACAACAGCTATTGAGAAAATTGAAGACCCTGAACGAATATCTCCCGGAACACGTTACAAACGCTGCATTGTCCGATCAATACCATCTGTACTTGTAGTATCACGCTATTTAGCACCCCGTGTTTCCGTCACCTTTATTGACTCCCACGTCCGGGATCAGTATCCCGAAAGCGTAACCACATCTCGTGTGCGGCTTCGCATGTGCACATCTCCGCAAATGAGTTCCGGGGCGGGGCCAATAACCATCCCACAAGAACTAACCTCCAGTCATCGTCCCTCACAGCCTCCACGCATCAACTTTGAATTTTGATATATTGTTTTTATAGTCCACGAATATGGGCTTAGCTTGCTCGAAGCGGCTTTTCTGGATAAGCCAGCGTGGCGAATCCGGTAACCATGGAAGCAGGAAAATTGTAACAAGAGCGTAGAAAACCTAAAAAGCGATTGGGAATCTCCAGGAAACCGGCTTCCACATACCCGAGTCCAAAATTAAGCCACTGGGCTGTTACATTGCCTAGTTGATTCAGGGCAAGGTGCAGAACGGCTAGGCGACCGCGATGTTGAGGTTTGGACATCTCCGACTGCCAGACCGGAATGGCAGTTGTGTTGACGCCATTGCCTAATCCAGCGATAAATCGACCGATAATCATCTGCGCCACGCTGAATGACGTGGTTTGTATGACTGCCCCCGTTGTAAGCACCAGGCATCCCAGGCGTCACAGGCCGACTTCATGCTAAAGATATCCGTGATTCCGAGCTATTAGCTATACATGAAGCATCTGTTCAAGGCGTCCAACATGAGCTTGAGGTCTCCAAAGTTAATTGGCGCTCTCTCCTGCAAGTGACAGCCTCCACACTAGAAGGAGAGTCCTCCTAGGAATGGGCACCCAGTTGATGCAGCGGTGGGTGACATCAACGCAATTAATTACTACTTGCCTGTTGTGTTTGCCTCTCTGCACGTCTCCCGTCAAATGTCACTGATCCTGTACGCTTGCAATGCCATTAATGTCATGATTTTCACTACATTCGCCATTACCGCCATTGACGGCCGAAAACGGCTCATGTTGTGGGGCGCTGTATGGCAGGGCACTTGCTTCGCACTTCTCGCGGCTGGCCTCGCTGTCGGTGGACGCAAGTGGTCAGCAGTGGCGATTGCCTTCGTTTTCGCATTCTATACAGTGTTCGGTTTGTCCTGGATAGCCATTCCGTGGATGTATGCAACCGAGGTGAATACACAGCCCTGAACCGCGGCGCTGGTCTTGCGACGGCGACCAACTGGATCTGCAACTATGCCGTGGTCTTGGTAACCCCAATTGGTATCAGAAAAATTGATTGGCGGTACTATATTATTTACGTGGTCCTAAATTTTCATGTGTTCCTGTGGTTTCCATGTGGTATGTGGAGACTGCCGGATTGTCGTTGGAAATTGATGCAGTTTTTGAGGGACAGAAATCCAGTGGTCCAGAAGATATGCTGAAAGACGGCATCGTCAATGAAGAATATAAGGCTCGGCCGGATAAGGGACAGAGTGAATGGGTTGAATCCGTTGACTCGAGGAAGATGGACTAGTGGACTACTGCATTCTGTAGGAGGAGACGAGGCGGCTTGGTATTACTGTTCATCCGCAAGCCGGCCCAAGTGTATTGGAGCGGATTCGGGATTAAAAAAATCCCGGCTTAGCTGTATTCAAATATTACCGCGTGAATAGAAAATTGTTGATGACAACCCCGCTAGTTTCTGGACAGAAAGCACTAACGCCCCGCTATTGTTGCTGCGCGGTCTGTTCGCAGGAGGTGTTCTGGCATTTTGCTTGGGGCAGAAGCGCTGGTGAGTGAAGTATGGACCAGACCTGAACAGAGTCCCGCGACCAGGCTGTGTGCAGTCGATGATGATGGTGATTTCATTTAGCCTGACCCCTCGCAATTGAAAGTTGGTTACAAACTTCATCCACTAGGCTGTGAACGGATTGGATTTTGGTCTAGTGGTAAAATCTACTGGTTATGAACGCGGATTGCAGGATACGACTACTATATATTGTAGTGGGGAGACCCCCCCCCCTACTACATGGGTACCATCCAGGCTATGTGACATAGCCGGCAGTATACGGTGGCCGGATAGCTAGTTCTAGAATACACCTTCTTACACCTCCCCGACCTAGCCCCCACATTTGGGTTTCTCGTTATTTCCTTATTGCTACGCGTGTGTTTTGTGGTGGTTTTTCTGTTGAATCGACCCGCACGTCCTAAGAGCAGCGCCTTGTATGTAAACCACGCCGTCTGTGACGGATGACCCTGGGAATAGCCTCGTCTCGTGGAAGGATGCCTGAGGCATAATATTGGGTCGTTTGCACAACGCGTTTGCTGGGGACTTAACCCCTCTTTTTCTGGCGGACTTTCTTTCTTTCTCTTTCCTTTTTCATCTTCGAGATTCTCGTAAGTAGGCACCGAATGAATTTGTTTCTTTCGAACGGCCCGTAACACCGTCCACTGGCTCAGCAGCTGATACCCTATAGATACAACACCCTCCTCGATGACTCCGAGCAATCTCCCGTTGCTGAGGAGCATATTGCGAATCTAGCCGAAATCTTCGTCCGTCATAACGCTGACAAGGTCCTTGGGATTCATTTGATTCATGGACATTTCAAGATCCCTGAGGACACCGTCATGATTGGGACTGACTTTGAGAACCCTTCCCTTCGCTGGGCCAGAGTCATCGATATCGGCGATATTGATCCCTGTCGCGTCCATGGACACATATTCCCTTTCACTGAAGGCAGATTGTGCGCCTATGAGCTACAAGACGGACCCCTCCTTGACCTTTCTTGAGTTCGAACCGCGTTTTCTTGATGAGTTCGTTCAATCAATATATTGTCGAGAACAACCTCACAAGTCTAATTGGCCTTCAAGTCCTTGGTTGCGGCGCTCGTTCTATGTCGGAACTTATCCTCGACCAAGGGACTGTCATGTTAGATTCTTCTCATGTCAGGAACGCTATGCCAACCCGCATCACAGGCTGGAGATTCGAGAATGCAGATGGCAGTCCCCGTGCTTGCGCGGCAAACGAAACACATGTGGTAATGACCTCAGGGAGCCTCTTCCAAAACTGGAGAACATTGATGATCTGAAAGCCGCTCTCATCAAGGCCGATGTCCTCTGATTTGCACGGCTTTCGCAGCCCCTTGCTATAATAGCCAACTCTTTGTTAGCCACTGAATGTCATAATCCATTCTTTACATCGCCTCTACTGTACATCTTCCAGTTATGCCAGATCAGTAAATCTCGTAGACGGATTGATTAACAACCCATCCAGGTCACGCATCTTATATGCTCCACTTTCATCGTCCCGAATAGGTACTGGCTCCGGGGCATTTGGAAGACGGCTAGTGTAGCCGCGCGACAACAACAAGCCGACAATTCTTGCCGCTTTGATGGTCTTAATTGTCTCATTGCCCAGCCCTCCAGCTTCCTTGTTGAACGTGCTCCAGAATATATCCTCCAATATGATGTAATCGTCGTATCTGACCCAACCAGTTTTGAGATGAACCTTACTTATTAGTCGTTGGTGGGAGTGAAGGTTCAGGCCGAATGGCGCAACCTCTGCTCCGGCCCAATCCACCACTCCAACCAGATTGCATGACGTTTCGTTCACCATAATATTGCAGACACCAAAATCCTTATGTAGTAGCACCATGGGGAGAGAAAAAATGGAAGGTAAAGAGCTGATGGATCTCTGGATCAAGGGGCGAAAACGGTCCGGCAGAGAAATGAGTAGTAACTCAAGCTCTCTCTTATATTGATGATGTAGTCTGTCGCTGTATCTTTGATCAACAGCTTGAGGGGATTTCCACGAAAGCGCAAAGAACCTATCATGTCGCGTAATCAGCAATTTGGCAGTGTGACGTAAAGCACTAGACATACCTCGCGACGTCGATTACAAAATTCTTGCGCCATGCAGAAAACTCGACTGAATTTTCGGAAACTTGACTGTTATGAGCCAAGATGAAATCCAAGTAGCTAATGCCCTGTATTCTGTTCATGACATAGATATAAAGGGCCTCTTTACCCTCCACGTCTTCCCCAATCTCTCCCCTAAAGGCGACCCGGGGAGCAAAATCGCCGTAAATGGTACGAGCCAGGTTTACCGTCTCCATGTTTAACCGGAAAGGCTTGAGGCGAAACTGAGCGACAAATTCATCATTCGGTCCAGCATAGACGGTATAGCTGCACACACCCTGCACAGCTACCGGAACGACTTTACCACCAAGATTCTCTCTCGCAAAAGTGTCGCAGGCCGAGCGAGTCGCTGTCGTTCGCTCGAAGAAATTGGCAATTTCTTGGTCGACAGAATAGCCTAGGCTACAAGTAGCCATGGTGTATACGGGGTTGCGGCGTTGGACAAATGGGCGTGTTTCAATGATGCAGAGGCGCAGTCGGAGGACACAAAAACTGGAGGGTTGACCTTAGCTTTTATATTCCTGTGAACAAGTGTCGCAGCTAGCTGATACAGTATGGCATTGTATGCAAGAATGGGGCTAATCTACCAAGGGGAACCAATCCAAAAAGATAGGATGAATTAATTGAAGAAAAGGAGAAAAGAGCGGATGCTGCGAGGACACGTTAGGGTGTCCTTGCTTACATGAGTAGGGTGAGGGGTTGAACCTCCCGATCTCGGAGTGTCGAGAATCCCCTAGTACAAATGAAGATATCACGACACAAACGGAACTAAGCTATTTCGGGTGCTACCCCACTATCCTCGACATAAATTAAATTAAAAAAAAAAAAAAAAATTAGGAAAAAACCCGCCCTTTGATTCCATCGCTATTCACCTTTTGAAGCTTACTGTCACCACGCTTGGAAACCACCCTCATTATGGCTTTGCTGGGATACACGACTACATTTTAAGAACCATGATCAAGCATTGTGCCAATATTGATGGGAAATGCCACCTCCATCATTGGGATGTTAATTTGGAAGCAGAATGTGCTACTACCATGCCTGGTCCTCGACCTGGTCATCCAGTCAGTTATCCACATGGTCAGCTATCCAGTTATCTACTCTGGGGGCGGGTGTGCCACCATGATGGCATCCGGCCAAGGTACATGAATCGCTTACAAGTCCAAGGCGCGGCGATGGTGCGATCCATACAGAGCGATATGTAAGTGATCCATTCACTAGATGCCATTCGCGCTAGTGACATGTGAGTGAGAACTACCAAAATAGCCTTTTTATCCGCCTGAATACCTCTTGCCTGAGTTGAAGGGATTCCTCCTTGGTTCTTCCCACCGCATCTCTGTTTTCCACCGCCCGCCGCATAAGGTAGGACAGACAATCTCCAATGGTACCCCAGCTGAGACACTTGAAAACTTCAGGTGGCTCCTGCCGCGTGTTGTCCTCCATACCAAGCTGCAGGAGTCGACAGCTCACTCCATCGGCCATGCCTAGGAGCTGACCATATTGCACCTTTGGGGGCGTCTTTCCAGCCGAAAGCTGCTCCGTAATCAACGCATCTGCCTTCATTGCACTTTCGTTATTGTGTGTTGCAATGAATAACTCAACCGGTGGGAAAGGCCTTTTTTCGCTTCCGAATGTTCCGAACTGGCAACGGATTATGCCCTCCGCAGTGGTGTTAAATGAATCGTCGGTATCCGCCTTGGTGTCGTTGATTAGGCCCCGAGGCTCGGAGCTAATATAGGCTCCGCGGACAAGCTTGATACCAAGCGTGAATCTTTCTTTTTCGGCAAGTTCAACATGACCGAGGAGATTGGTAGGCGTAGATTTGAGGTAGGCCTGGTATGTGTTGAAAACAACGGCTGGTCCCTGGTTGTATTGACGCATCAGATCCAATGCGATAGCATCGATACCAGCCTGAACCGATTGCTGCTCTGCGTCTATGAAGATGCGAGCCTTTTGCTCCACTGCTCGGTCGCATATTTCTCTCAGCGCGGTCACCATCTGGGCAGGTAAGGGTTGGCCAGCCGAAAGTGCTTGCATTGCAGGCTGCCCAGCACCGGTGAGTCTGGAAGATTATTTAATATCAAGACAGATATTGACATACTGAGACTCACTTCAAAGCCAAAATATCTCCCTCGCCGACCATTCTGACGGTTTCCAGCACGCCATCTCTCCAAGCCTCTATGTCAGCATTCTTGGAAGTTTCCTTTGGATCTGGGACATTGGATGCCTCTTTCGCAGACTCAGGAGAGCTTGGCGATTGATTCGAAGCATCAACAACAATCTCACGAGCATATGTCAGAATGACTCCCTTGAAACCCATGTTCTTGATATTCCCAATAGTCGACTTGACTTCGGCGCCATTCTCCCCAGCACAAAAGTGATTGTAAAATGTCGTTTTTATAAATCGGCGTAACAAAGGATTCTTGTTCACATCTAGCACGGATAATTTGGGGTGGACCAACGTTGAAAGCACCCTGAGGGCGGCCGATAAAAGCCACGGGTGGGATGAGACGGTAGCCACCATCAACGATCGTAGCAGCATCTTATTCGGGAGCAGTGAATGGGGTGGAAGTTGCGGACCATCCTTCGACGCCTTCGACGCTGGGATAGATAGGGTCGACTTGTACCTTGCATTCCAAAATGTCCCGTATCTAGCGCCCAGAGGATTGATAACCAGTGGCAATTTAGTCCCCCTCATGAGGCCTGCCGGCAGTGAAGTAGCCATCTCTGCGGTGATGCTGACTTCAACGCTCTTCCATCAGATGCAGATACTAATTCCTTCAAATAGCTGTAAAGATCGCCATTCGAGCTTGATGGACTGCTTTGCGGGGTTGTTCGATCTGCTCTTCTATTGGCTCGGCGGACTCCCGAGATGACGTCGGAGGCTGTCTCCGAGAGGGCGAGTTGTGGTTCTGACAAAGAACTCGCGATCTGCGACGGAGATCAACAAAAATAGGATACAACAGAAGATATCAAGGACTTGTGTGGCCTGATGGCCAAGGTGGTCGGCCTGGATGTTGATGGCGAGAGTTGTGGGCGGAACTGCAAAATCGCCCTCCGCAAAGGCGGCAGTCGACCACACTCGAGCTCACTGACCTTCCAACCGCTCATGCTCCCGACTGTCAATGGGCCCTTGAGGGCTTACTGCCTTATTCCATTCCAGATTGATCAATCCCTATCTCATCGCCCAATCTTTCGATCGCAGTGGTGCTATCTAGGGTACTCGGTTCCTTGGAGTATTCGACCGGCCCGGTCAGCTCGTCTCCCGAGCCCCAATATCAACCCCTCAATGCTAGCACTCGCGGTGGGACCTTGTCGTCCTGAACTTTCTAGCTATCTCGAGCAGCGTCTTCCTAGCCGAGGCCATGCGAAGCTGGCTCGATGTCCAGTTCCCCGCACCAAATGTGCCGAGCGGATGTAACTCCGGCACTGGAATCAACGGGAATTCCTCAATCAAACGATCTCCAACTCCATCCCCAGCGTGCTCGAAAGTCGATCTTTCAAAATTACTCCTACCTATCCCGAACAGGCCTTGACCTCAATATGAGCGGCAATTTGAGCAGCAAACCATGGTTGCCCTCAACCTCGCCTCCCACAATCACTTTTTACAATGCCAACTTGGTCGATACGGAATCCGGCGAGGTAATACCGAACTCTGTCGTGAAAATTAAAAATGGATCCATAATCAAGGTGACGTCCAGAAGGTCTGAAGAGCTCCTGTTTGATTCCGAGTCAAATGCAGTGGACTTGAAAGGCCAATATATCTGCCCTGGTCTCATTGACTGTCACGTCCACCTCACTGCCACACCGGGATCCCTGTCTCTCAAAGATATATTCTCAGCAAGTCCAAATAACTATCGCCTATCGCACAGCATTTGTTGCCCGAGAGATGCTCTTGCGCGGCTTCACGACAGCCCGTGATACTGGCGGAGCCGATGCTGCCCTTCGCGATGCCATCTCCGAAGGTCTACTGGTTGGTCCACGGCTCTTCATCGCCGGCAAAGCTCTCTCTCAAACCGGTGGTCACGGCGATTTCCGAGCCAGCTACCAAGGTGACGAGTACAAGTGTTGCGGGGGTTATTCTCCTTCCTTCGCACGCGTATGTAACGGAGTTCCAGAATGTCTAAATGCTGCTCGCGATGAGCTACGACAGGGCGCGGATTTCATTAAGATCATGTGTGGAGGCGGTGTCGCAACGCCAACAGATGCTCTAGACATGCTTCAATTCACTGCCCAAGAGATTCAAGCAATAACTACGACGGCCAGTAACTCCAAGACGTATGTCACAGCCCACGCATATTCAGTCGAGGCAATCCGACATGCGGTCGACAATGGAGTGCGCGGAATCGAGCATGGCAACTTCATAGACGAGGAGACCGCGGCTTATTGCAAGGAAAAGGGCGTCGTCTTTACTCCCACGCTCGTCACCTACAAAGGCATGACACAGCCCCCCTTCGACCAGTTCCTTGACAAGTTCAGCCGAGAGAAGAACCGCCAGGTGCTAGCAAGTGGTCTCGGGGCATTGTCGATCTTGCAGAAAACTGGAGCCACGATCTGCTACGGCTCCGATCTGTTGGCGGGGCTTCATTCTCTTCAAAATGAGGAATTCTCGATTCGATCTTCTGTTCTCAGCTCCAAAGAAATTCTTCAATCCGCCACGATCAATGCTGCAAAGCTTCTGGGTATGCAAAATCGGTTGGGATGCATCAAGGAGGGAGCAATTGCAGATATTCTCATTTTGAATAATAATCCACTCCAGGATATTACGCTGCTTGATCGTATCGATAAGACTCTGTTCGCTATTTTGAAGGATGGTCGTGTGGTTTTCAAACGGTCTGACTGGTTATCTGTGGATCCGCTCTACGATCCATGTCGCATTCAGCCAAAATGAGTTCCGCTTCTATTATAACAATCTACAAAGCTCAAGATCAACGAAAATCGATTCAGAAGTCCAACATTCGAAGTTGCAATAGCGGTTCACCCCCTTGCGACGCCGAGCATCTTACTCAACTGGAGGCTCATGCATCCTCGGATGCGCATGCCGACGAGTCTCGGGTATCATCCGAACAAAAGGAGGGGGAGATCTGCGGGCCATCCAGCTTCAACTCAAGTCATTCTCAAGTTTTGCCCACGGGCGTTTGCTAGGAGAAGTCGACATTGCTGTCATTGGCCTGTTCGAGAAGTGAAAGAAGGGCCCTTCCACGATCATTATCCCGTCAATCCTTCTATCACAACGCGGCCATGCCTTTGTTAAACCCTGCCAATGAGGACACGCCTCGACATCAGGTTCACGTCGCCGTCCTCGACACCGATGTACCTTGCCCAGCCGTCTACGCCAAGCGTGGTCTGCACAGCTCGCAATTCCGTGTTCTTCTTCAAGCCGCGGCAGAGCGCCTGAATCAACATCCACAGTCATTGCGACATGGTCGTATTCAAGTCCATGTGACAGCGTACGATATCGTGGGGGGATCATATCCGCCACCCGAGTTTCTACGGGCAGGCCCCCAATCCCCAACTGATTCAACTGCCAAATCTGGCCCGACTCCAATCGATGCTATCTTGGTCACTGGCGCGGCAGCAGCAGCCTATGACAATCTGCCATGGATCCCAGGTCTTCAGGCCTTTATCCAAACCGTTCATGCGAAATATCCGTTCGTTCGAATCTACGGCTCATGCTTCGGACATCAACTCATCGCCCAGGCACTACTCGCTGGCCAACAATGCTCCATAGGCGATTTCCCGTCCAAAATTTCAGTAGAGCCTTCGGTCCTCGGTCATGAAATTGGCGTGCATCCCATCATCTTGGACCCGGAATTCAGCTCAAGATTCTCCTCCCTTGCCCAATTCTCGCAAGAGCGACCCCTCCAACTACAACTCATCCATGGTGATATCGTGACACCATCACAAGACATTCCTCCGAGTCCAGAGCGTCTCAATCTGCCGGATCCTTGGATCAACGTTGGTAGCAGTGAAAAGTGCCTTATCCAGGGACTTTACTACCCAGGGCGCGTTCTTACTCTTCAAGGACACTTTGAGTTCGATGCATTTGCCTCGGGTGAACTTTGTCGACAGTTTAGTCGGATGTATGACTGGCCAGCTCCCAAGCTCAAATTTCACTTGGAGAGTATTTGGAGCTCTCCTCAGGCTATTGATGGACCGGCTGGTCCCTACGATGACTCCAAAGCCGTGGCGGAGATGGCCCTTCTCTTTTTTGCGGATGAGGATCGGCCAACAGAGGAATAGTCCAAAAGCCTTTGAAAGCTATTAGATTCTGTTAGAAGCTTTCATAAATCTGACGGTTAATATCCGTGATGTGCGCAATCCAAAGATATTTCTGGTGTTGAATCGGTCATTCTCCACAATAAGGTTTTCGGTAGGCGTGGTTCAGTGTTGCGGCCATGTTAGGATTTTTCGCGATCTCATCATGATAATCCACAATGGCCACATTAGAATTCCCGAAGTTCCAATAACTCGCTTTCTTATTTTCATAAGCCGGGTGCGAGCGATTTCCCGGCCCAATCTCCTCATGAACAGAATATAGTTCGCCCCGGGCCAACCTTATTCCGACGCGCGGGAAAAAAGCCGCGACTGAGATAATCGCTTCCTCTGCAGCGCTTGTTGACAGCACCGAGATATGCTGGCACCGTTGAAGCCGTCCCCGCCGTCGGCGTCGCTGCTGCGATATCTCCGATCGCAGTCAGAGATCGCTATTGGCGCGACAGCCCGCGTTCGCCCAAGGGCTCGCCTTCAGTGCCAGGAGTCATTCGCGGCCGGGTCATCTCGCAGATCCTCAAACTGGGTACGCCCCGGTCGGACACAATGCCTTCCGAGTTTGACAGCAGACCTTCTCGCCAGTTCAGGCGCGCGATCGAAACCTGCAGCACCTTCGTTCGTCTCCGAGCCGTTGACCGTCTCCCGAAATGCCTCTACGGTCCGCCGACCATTCCTCAAACGACTGTTTGACTATAAGCGGAATAAGACTGCCGAATACAAGAACCAGCGCAATGCAGGCCCCACGCTGATTGATGATGGGACAGACGGAATATTTAATGTTGGCCGTGGACTCGCTGCCAAAGCTTCTAATGAGCTGCGGATCCGATGCACGGAATTCGACAACAGCGGGAATGTCACACTTGTTAATGGGGAGTTTCGCAAGCTCGAGTTGATCGCAAAGGTTCGTGAACCCCGGCTCCTCTGTTTAAATTCTTTACTAATTTCGATCGTCGTGTTAAGTATGGCCTCCTCCCCCGCGACCTACGTAAGATCGATTCTTCTACACTGCCTCACATCTTGGTTCGACCGAGCGCTATTCTCATCAACCTGCTACATTTAAAGGTCTTGATCAAATCAGACCGCGTCCTTGTGTTTGACGCCTATGGGTCAACTGACTCATACATGCAATCACTTTTCATCTATGATCTCGAAGCGAAGTTGCGTCAGAAGTCTTCGCCAGCGGCACAGGGTGGACAAGCTCTGCCATATGAGTTCCGCGCACTGGAAGCAGTTCTGATCAGTGTGACAAGTGGTTTGGAAGAAGAGTTCAATGGAGTCAGAGACCCCGTCGTACGCGTTCTTCGAGCGCTTGAAGAGGATATCGACCGCGATAAGCTGCGACATCTCTTGATCTACTCCAAGAAGCTGGGTACCTTTGAGCAGAAGGCTCGCCTAGTTCGAGATGCTATTGATGACCTGCTCGAAGCCGACGACGATTTGGCCGCCATGTACCTCACTGAGAGGTCACATGGCAAGGAGCGGGAAGAAGATGACCACCAAGAGGTCGAGATGCTGCTGGAATCGTACCACAAAGTTTGCGATGAAATCGTCCAGGCTAGCGGCAGCTTGGTTACCGGCATCCGCAACACAGAAGAAGTGTAAGTCATCTAGCAAATCGACGAGAGAAACCGTATGCTAATTCCAGATAGCGTCAAAGCGATTCTCGATGCCAATCGTAACTCCCTCATGCTTCTCGACCTGAAATTCAGCATCGGAACTCTTGGACTCGCAACAGGAACCTTATTTTCGGCTCTCTATGGAATGAACTTGAAGAACTTTATCGAAGAAGACGACTTCGGCTTCGGCGGCGTCTCGTTTATCTGCTTCGTCCTCACCGCAGTCGTCTGCTACTACGGACTCGGCCGACTGCGCAAGCTCCAACGCGTGCGCATGTGGGGTGAGGGTGGTGTTGGAAGTGCCTCCCTGACTCCACCGCTATCACCAAGACGTGCAAGCATCACCTCCCCTCGCAGCAACTGGCGCGCCGACTCCATTGAGCCAGTCTGGGGTAGTCTCCCAGGCGAAGCACGATCCGATCGGATGAAGCGATTCCGCGAGAACTCGGCCGCAGCTGCAGCTGGTGCTGCCTCGAGAACACCGGGAACAACCTCAGCTGCTGCTGCGACTGCTGCGTTCGAATCTGCATTGAAATCCGAAGTCGACAAGAGCGGACAGCAAGCTGGCGCGTCGCAGAGCAATAGCTCTGGTACTAGAAGCTAACTTGTTGCGGTATACATTTAATCCCTTTATTTTTCAAAGTTGGGTGGATAGCGGGTTGCATTTGGTTTCGGCGTTTGATTTGAGGACTGAAGCTGGAGGTTTAGCCCCATTTCTCTTGTACATTATCATCTTCCCTCCAAGCCCCCACTCCATGCTCGGTGTCAGGTTTGTAGCATATATAAACACGGTCATGTCTATAAATAGTCTCATGAAAAGACTAGAAGTCTATCGCTGTCTATCTTGATCAATGCGATCTTCCCCCAACTTGTCTATGCAGGCCTTGAGCGCGCTCGACCCACATTCGAGCAGCCATTTCCAAGCCCCCGTCTCTGATACATTCCCGCTGGACGATGTCCCCAAGTTTGCGCCGCAATGCAGAATCATTGCTTTGCCCCAGACCCTGGCCCCGTTCAATCGCGGCTCGATAGCGCCCAATAACACCCATGTTCCTTGGCCCCGGGATCGGGAGAAGAGATTTCTGTACCTCATAACCAATCTCCTGCGCAACAACCATGATCTTTGCAGTTAACGAGCCATACATCGAATCGAGTATGCCTTCCTCTGTCTTTTCCTTCTGTTTCAATGCCCTAAGTGCTCTCAAGTCTCCCGATGCAGGCTGTTGACTTTCTTGGAAGGATTCCTTCTCATCCTTACTATTGAAATTGGATGGCTGCGGATAGCGGTATTTCGCACCAGAAAGCGAATGAGAGCAACAAGGAATAGCAAGAAATGGCATTGGAGATCCTGGACACGCGAGCGCGGCCATCAGTGGGGTCCAGACTGTGAGTTCATCCGCGTGATTCGAGATGATAAATGTATCCTGCGGAAAGTCTCCCAAATGAACATCCACATCAAACTGCTGTTTTTGAAGAACATTCATGAACGGTCTCGGGATGAAGGCCTTCTCCATCAATCGCTCCTGAACGCGTGAGGGAAAGGCGCTCCATGATGTCCGTCTGCAGGCGTCGAATCCCCAGCCTTCGTATCCTTCCATCAGGAGCACATATACCAAGACACCGTTCCCGCATGCCACATCCACGAATCCCGAAAATTTGCTCGGGCTTTTGGCTTCATAGGCCTCGTTTGTGGGAGCTATTCCGTACATACATCGCCACGATTCAATGACAAAAGCTGCAATTCTCAAACTCACAAAGACATTCTTTGGTGGTTCAGCTTCTTCAGCCCAGTTTTCGCAAAGGTCCTTCGCATAGGTCTCGCGGAGTCGAGAGTACGTCCTTTGCACCAGATCATGTGGGACCACGCTATTCAATGCGCTTTGATTGCTCTTTTGCACGCGCGATTCTGAGAGTCCGAACCCTTTTCGGGCGTCCATTGTTGGCCACAACTCAGCGCATTGGCAAGCCCAGTTGACAGATTCAAAAACCAGGCAGGTATACTTTGACGTGCATCATCGCTCGGGTCTCTTCCACGCTCATCTGGGCATTTTGTAGATGTTGTGATGTTGACTACAGGGAGTTGTAAAATGTGGGGCAAACCACCTCTCCAACCCGGCAGAAATTGCTATCACGTGGGGGACAACCATCGCGACTTCTCCCTCGAATCAACCGTCAAAAAATACAAAGCAATACAAGAATATGGCACAAAGACCAAATTTCAAAGAATTACCCATCAAGCCCTCCGGTATCATCTGGGAAGACGACTTTGTCGACGCAGAGCACGAGCAACGCCTTCTATCGCTCTTCACCAAAGAACTAGAATGGCCCGATCGCCCAGGACGCATATCCCTGCACTACGGCTACACCTTCGACTACAAAACATTCGACATCGACCCAGAGATTCCATACAAGGAATTTCCCGAATGGCTCCAACCTCTTATCCCTCCCACCGAAACCCGACCCCCAGACCAGGTTTGTCTGCAGTATTACCCGCCCGGCGCGGGGATTCCACCGCATGTAGACGCGCATGCGCCCTATGACCAGCTCTATGCGCTGTCTCTCGGGGCTCCGGCCATGATGCAGTTCCGCCGCGGCGAGGAACGCGTCGAGGTTGACTTGATGCCGCGGAGTATGATGCAGATGACGGGTGATTCCCGGCTGCATTGGACGCATGGAATTAAGAAGCGGAAGAATGATACGCTTCCGGATGGGACGATTCGGCCTCGTGCTGATCGGTGGAGTATTACGTATCGCTGGCTTCGTGGGGGGAGTGTGAGTGTGGGAATGTTGATCTTTGTGATACGGCTCAGCGGCGGAATGGGGTTGAGAAGGAGAAGAGATCTGTTAAGGCGCTTGCTGAAAAAGCGATTGGTGAGAGTCAAGGTGCTTGATCTATTTTTGAATAATTTGCGATGCGAGTGTGTCTTAGTCTATTCCATATACCCATAAAGTAAACTGTCTATTTATATACAAATTCCATTTACTCCCACTGCTCATTGTCCCGCCTATATTTCGTGTATCCTGGAGGAGAGCTAGTATACTCCGGAGGGGGAGCTATCGTTACAATTTTCGGCAGATGCGCTTTCTTTTTGCTTCTCTTTTTATTCTTCCCCTTCAGCTTTTCCGCATGGTTGCAAAGCATCATGGTAATCTCCGGGTTTCTGGACGATTGCTCTGGAGTCGAAAGCGGCCCATCCTTCACCTTTAGTGAAGCCCCATAGTCTATCAAAAGATGAACCATATCAACATTCTCTCCTCCACAGCGTATCTCATCACGGGTCGACATTTGGGGATCATGTGACCAGGACCATGTACATAAAAGTAGTTCACGGATCTGTTCCATCCATTTTAGGCAGGCATGTGGCTGTGCAAGGAAATGACGGGACAGCGAGTCGAGGGGCAGGGTCGAGGGCTGGGCAAGGTCTGGAAATTTTGATTCCAGTTCCCAGAAATTTGGCTGGCCGAGAGCCTCACCCGGAATGATTGAGAATGACTCGGAAGTACTCGTAGCAATGAAGCTTCGCTTATACCACTGATTTCCAATCGGAGGATGCCAGTGCCTGTAGCAGCATACTACTCCTCCTCCTCCTCCTCCTCCTCCTCCTCCTCCTCCTCCTCCTCGGAAGCTGCGTCATCGCTTTCTAATGATCCCAAAGTCGTGTTGGTTCCCCGCTGAACCCCTATCACCAACCGTGGTCGAACACCAGGGCAGCGGTCACAGCTACGCTAAAGTGACATGTGCCAGAACACTTATGAAGCCGCAATTATGCTGTTAAAGCGAAATCTCCCCTTTTCCTATGCATTCCATTTCCCGCCGACTATCAATCCAGCACCTCCATCCACCACATCCACAGCGTATCTTCCAGCAACTATCAAATCCACAAGCACAATGAACCTTCAATCCGGACTCTACATCATAACTTTCGCCCTCCTCACCCTCCTGGATCTCATCACAGCCGAAGCAGCCCCTCCCCCAACCCAACCATCCAACCACCCCAGTCCCAAATACAATTGGCGCCTCGATCTATACCACAAGAAACAATGTAGTGGCTCCGCAACCAATGTCTCCGGCGTGGGATCAACGTGCTGTCGAAATGATGTGCCGAGCGGTGGAGCCCTGGCATTTATCAAGGTAGACCTCGATCCGCACTGCAAGGTGTCGCTGTATAAGGATGGCAAGTGTTCGCATGATCAGCGGGTCGGGGATATTCACTCTTCTTCTGGGTCGAGGTGTGCTGTTACTTCGTCGAAGAAGAAGAAGAAGAAGAAGCATATTAAGAGTTATAAAGTTGATTGTCAGTAGTCTCTGGTTTTGGTATTTGTCTTCTAATTTCTTTTATGGGAGCTTAGCGATCGAATTTGGTTCACTCAATGGGGCTTTGCCGTTTCGTCTGATCGTGACATTTAGTCTAATCTAGTAGTTCTTCTACTGCCACTTATCCCATTCCGCCTATGCTATTACAATTGACTCAAATATTATAATTACATTTCTTGTAGTAACCATTACATTGTATGTTTTTGTCGCGAGATGTCCGATACTGGTGTCAGCCACCGTCAAGCAGTAGTACTGGACCAGCCTGAACTTAAAAATCTAACATCCGAACCGCCCACATCAGATAAAATAACATAGAATCAACATACTTCTCAAATTAAACTATTCAATTGAGCGCAAACAATGTAACCAATACAACAATGCTACCAACAATATACCACCGTACTTAGGTACTATAAACATTGATCTCCACCTCTTCAACTCAATCTTGGCACGATAAGCGCCCTTATCAACCAATGACGCAAAACATCCACCGTCAGCTTCAATACCACCAACCTCCAACCTCAACCTCAATCCCACTACCAATACCACTGGCACACACCACAAAGCAGCCACATATCTCTCACAAACCGCAATGGCCCCCCGCTGCTTCATCATCCGCCACGGCGAAACAGAATGGTCCCTAAACGGCCGCCACACAGGCACAACTGACCTCCCGCTAACAGCCAACGGCGAAAAACGCATTAAGGCAACGGGCAAAGCCCTGGTCGGCAACGACCGACTAATCGTGCCGAAGAACCTTGTTCACGTGTGCGTCTTTCCCCCCCTCGTCCCTCCTTCCCCAAAATCTCATCTCCACTAACGCTATGCAGCTACGTCTCCCCCCGCACCCGCGCCCAACGAACCCTCGAACTCCTCGAACTTGGCTGCCGCGAACGACTCCCCTGGAACGCGGCCCGGAAAGCCGAAGACGAAGAGCCCATTCGCACCGAGGCCAAGGTGCAGGTTACGGAGGCGGTGCGCGAGTGGGATTATGGTGATTACGAGGGGTTGACGAGTAAGCAGATTCGGGAGGAACGGGCGGAGAAGGGATTGAAGTCTTGGAATATTTGGACAGATGGGTGTCCTGGTGGAGAGTATGTTTCGTCATTTCATTCTATCTGGCTGCGCTGCGCTGCTATGTTCCCGCCAAAAACGACGTGATGTGGATTGGAAAGCTAACACAATCCTATGATAGATCCCCCGAAGACATCGTAGCCCGCCTCGACGCGCTAATCGCCGAAATCAAAGAGAAATTCCACAATCCCGTGCTGCAGGACGGCAACGCAAAGGGCGACGTGCTGGTCGTTGCACACGGGCATATCCTCCGCGCATTCGCGATGCGGTGGATAGGGAAGCCGCTGACGGAGACGTCGCTGATTCTTGACGCTGGTGGTGTTGGAACATTGAGGTGAGTTGTTTAAATACTCTGTCGTTCCCATCACGACAGGCAATGCCAACCTCTCTTTCTCTCTCTCTCGGATAAATGCTAACGGTCCAAGTTATGAGCACCATAACATCGACGAGCCGGCAATTATCCTCGGCGGTGGATTCGTCGTCGAATAGATGGCGCAGATACGAGCACGCCAAAATCATGGACATAACGTATCGCGCACTCGTCATATAGACAGTACAGTACCACAATCGAATACCGCCTACCCTCATTAGCAACCACCCAACCCACACACAACACAAAAGCTCACCTCTCACTCCTCCTCACTATCCTCAACCTTAACCTCTCCCTCCTCCTTCCCCTTCCCAGCACCACCGCCAGCACTGGTAACATCCGCCTGCCCCTTAACCCCTTCCTCCCCAATAACCCTCGCAGACCCCATAAACAAGGCACCCACATACCCACCCAGAAATCGCATATCACCGGCCTGCACGGCCGTCATCCGGAGCAGATTCTCCGTGTCTGCCAGGTTGGCGTTTAGTTGTGCGAGCTGGGAGTGGAGGTGCGCGTATTGGCGTTGTTTTGCTGCCGACATGGATGCTGAGCCTGCGCTGCCGCTACCCAGTGTATTCGTGCTTTGGCTTTGGCCGAGGCCTGTGCTTGGAAGGATTGAGGGGCGGTACGCATGGGAGTCTGTTCGGCGGTGGGGGTTTAGGGGTGGCATATTGGTTGAAAACGAGCGAGTCGTGGGGTTTGTAGCCTTGGCGGACTGGCTGTCGTTGAAGTGGGCGTGTTAGATTGTTTTGGCGGGGAGTTGTTTACATGGGTTGGTCACGTGTTTAGTCCACTTCAAGTATACACACCACTTCACTAGTTATACACCAAGGTAGCACTAACGGTACAGTACATCTACAGCACCACTGGTCATATAAATCTACAATAGAATAGAGGATATCAAAGTCTATTCATTGCCCGTCGATACGAGTCTGTTCACGGCTCACACCATATTACTAGTAATTCCCAACAAACCATGCTTCACAGGAATACAATCCTACCGTAGGGTACCCTCCCTCGGGTAGTCAAACGGGGTCATCAGTTTTCACAATGCGCCAGGACTAGACACGACAAAAAAAGGGCCGATGCTGTAGTATCGGAAGCTTCAAGTTTCAAGCAAAAAAAAAAAAAATTGGAACAAACAAATGAAGGAGATGCCGAGGCAGGCACGGATGATGATAGACAATAAGAGCAGACGTATACTAGCCCATGACAAGGAAGGAGAAGGAAGGCGAAGGAAGGCGCCGGTAGTGTACATTCATGCAGAGAGGCGGGTGCGAGAGTGTTTGTTGGACTAGTTTTTGACGAGCAAAGACGCTAGATCAAGCTGTAAAGCCGCAAAGCTGCAGAGCTTTCAAAAACATCTAACGTGCGAGAGAGCCTCGGTATCGGAAATCGACATGTCGCAAGACGAAGATGAGTATCAATGCAGTGATAAGAGGGTTGAAAACCATAAACGCAAAAAAAAACAAGGAAAAAAAAAAAAAAAAGCCAGAACCCAGCAACTCGACCACTCCGAAATGGAAAAGAGCAAGAGCGATGAAAACCCCTATGTCCCTCATGTATATGTAAAAGCGAACCGCAGAGTATTAACCGGATATTGCATTCCACGGGAGGGTAACCGAAGAAAAACAAGATTCCTCGTGGAATGACACGCAACGATGCAAAAGAGTCCCAGAACATTTCGAGAAAGGTTGGACGATTTTTGGAGTAGTTCGTCCATGTGACAAAAGAAAATAAGGAAAACGTCAGGTAGGTTTCGAGAGAAAGGAGATATGCGTGTGTGTGTAGTGTGTGTGTAGAGTGTGTGTGTGTAGTGCGTCAGTTGGTCATGTCGTTGGATTGCACTTTAGTGAGCCGCAATGTGTTGCTGGTCACCCAGGCTGGCCTGGCTGCTATGCGCCGAGAGCTCAGAATCAATGTTGGCACTGGCCCCGCTGTCACCACTCTCAGCGCTGGCGGACGCACTTCCAGTCAGACTCTTGTTCTTGGGAGGGCCTTTAGCAGGATAAGAGTTGCTCACCCCGTAGTGTTGCTCAAGCTGCTGCGGTCCAACCGGGCCTTGTCCTGACGGGAGCCGGGGAACCGGTGTCCGCATGTTTCCAGGTGGCGACGGCTGGCCGTTGTAGGGAGGTCCACCAGGGGGTCCGAGACTGTGATCGTGTGCGGTCGGCGGGCGTCCCATCCGGGGTCCCGGTCCGGGAGGTCCAGGGAAGGGCTGTCCGGGAGATTGGCTGTTGCGCCGGCTCTGCGGATAGGGACGCGGGGGCGCAAAGTCACCCATCTGGCTGGCGGTCATCGAGTTGGCGCGCGAGTCGGCTTGCATCTGGTTCCGGTCGACGGCACCGTATCTGTTCGACGAGTAGCTCAACATGGGGTTGTCCATGAGCGAGTCATGAAGACCAGGAATCTCTTGCATGACCCGATCCGACGCGCGCTTGCGGCCAAAGTAGCGGCCGAATGCTGATGATGACGGCCGGCTGGCGTGCATGCCTTGCGGAGGGCCGCCTGCGGCCATCTCGGGATTCTTGCGGAATTGGCTGTGGCTCGGGGCCTTGCGTGCGCGGCGTGAGGTGAGGCTCATCATGTCCACTTGATCGGGGTCAATATGCGGGATCTGCATCGAGTCCATCGGGTCGAAATAATCTTCGTCCTCCTCGTCGAATACAGACGCCGGGCCACGAGATGGTGGCGGCGGGCCTCGACGGCCAGGGCCTCGTCGCATACCCATCTCCTGCTCGCGGAGTTGCAGCTCCCGCTGGCGCAGAGCAAGCTCACGTTCACGGATCGCCATTTCAGCACCATCCGGGTGCCCATTGCCGTTCTGGCGCGGAGACCCACCCTCCATCATCATATCATCGTACACCACCAAATGGCTAAATTCCTCCAGCCCCTCCAATGATGGGTCGCGGGGCACACGGTTGGGTGGAGGCGGCATCGGTCCACCGGGGGCGGGCGCATCATGCCCGGAGGTGGGCCTCGTCGCGCATTGGGAGGCGGCATGCCCATACTGGAATGTGTTCGGCTCGCTCGCATCGCGCCATTGGTATTCATTGGCGGTCGCTGGGGATGGTTCTGAGGCGGCGCAGAGGACAGGCGGGGAGGAGGCTGGCCCATGATGGACGCCGGGGGCGAATCCCCATGGCGGGGCCTGCTCTGGTTCACGATGTTGATGTGGTGGAGCATAGCGTAGAGGGCCTCAATTCGGGGCACGGGGGTCTCGGACTCGAGGGCCAGTTTAATAGGAGAGCCCAAAAAGTTCTCGATTTCCATCGGGCGGCGGGCCTGGAAATCCTGGAACATGGTACTCGGGGCATCGATCGCGGTCATCTTCTCGATTGTCTTCTCGCGGAAATCGCTGGGGAATTCGCAGCCATGAGCGGTGGCCAGAGCCACCAGCTCGTCAATGACGCCTGTTACGAGTTGACGCACCCCAACCTTTTCCAGGAGCTGGGCGGGATTGGCGCATTCGAACGCCACGGTGGCAGGGTGAAATGCGATCGGGCTGCATGAGTGAACAATTAGTACACCAGATACCATGAGCTTAAGCGGGCAAGAGGAAGAGGCGGTCGAGAAGTCAAGAAAAAAAAAAAAAAAAAAAAAAAAGGGCTTGCATTTGCAATTCGACTCACCCAATCATCCGCTCGAATTGCTCCCGTCTGATATTCGGCGAGACCTTGCAGTCGACCTGGCCCGTATTCAGGGTCATGGCCAATGCGGCGGCCATGTCGTTCTGTATGGAGGTGGGAATTGAGGATTTCTTGTTGGTTGCGCCGACATGGACCTCGCTGGAGCTGAGATGTTCAAATTCGGCGGGGCCGATCTGCGTGATTTCGACGTTGGACACCAAGGAGAGCACGACATTGGTCGGGTACCGTTGCTCGATATGGGACTCGATGCCGATGGTATTTGTGGTGTTGATCAGGATGCAGGTATGCTGGGGGGTGACGACGGATTCGATAACGGACGCCAGATCGTAGACCTCGGGGAGAGCCTTTACGCAGAGGATCACATAGTCGTAAGCGGCTTCACGGGATGAGGCTTCTTCGGGGGCGCGGACGACTGCAGAACGACAGAGATTAGCATGGCGGCTTCGCACGGAGGAGGAAGGGAGCAAACACAGGGCGTACCATGACGGGGCTTGAAGCGCTCATTGCCGAATGCTTTTGATCTGCGAGTGAGTTAGTGAATGTCTCGAGCGACATGAGCGCGGATGAGCGACCGGAACCGGGACGTACTTGAAAGAGACACCGTATGAAGCGACGGCGTCGAAGCCGGATTTCCAGACGAGGGTGACATCACAGGAGGTCGTCGCCTGCAATCGCCAGGAGAGAAAGGCAGAGATCGCATTGCCACCAACTGTACAGACATGTTTTAGCTGGCGACTCATGATGAATGTGGTGGACGCAGCGATCGGGCTGATCGGGCTGCTCGGGTGGTTGAGGGGGAGGAGGACTGACCGGACAGAATGCGCAGACGCGGAGGAGGAGCCATGGTCGAATGTGGAAGGAAGCACACCGGATGGCGGGAGTTGGGGGGAAGGACCAGATCGAGAGGTCCTGAGGGCACGAGGCCGCTAGCAGAGCCGACTCGACGCCAGGGCGAGGGGATGAGGAAAGATCGAGGGGATGAACTGCAGTAAAGGGCGAAATCGTGAAAGCAGGTGGGTGTGGGAGGGAGGGGGGGAGTTGTGGATGTGGGAGTGGGAGATGAAGGAGGGAAGGGAGGAAGGAGAGTTGGGCTGGGTTGGCATCAGCCTCATTACTTTTTTTCGCATCCCATCGACGACTTCTAACGGCCGTGGATCCCCCGCCAGGCTCGATCCGGAAACGGAGCGATAAGGATGGATGCAGCTCTCACTCCTGCTCGGATTGTCACGACTCTTGTCCTTCTTCAGTGGTGTCTCTCGCCGAAACCGGATTCAGCTGTTTGTTACTACTCGACGATTCCGTGGGTTGTTCTCCTCGTCCTTCTCATACAGTGCGAGTTGCCACTGCGACTGCCAGTGCAGTGCCCGTCTGAGGGCGTCTTGGTCGAAGAGCTCGGCCGCGTCGCCCTCCACGCAATCCTGGCGTTTCTGCTTTTTACTACCATTGCACTACGAGTACTTGGTGGTCTGGTGGATCCTCATTCGCTTTACACTCTACACTGTACAACTCCGATCGATGGATGTGCGAGTCGAGCTGCCTCTCTTCATACACTGAATTCCCGGCATGCATTGAGCTATAATTAGGCCGTGATTTTTTTCGTTTCTCCCCAAATTGGCTCGGGACCACACCTTGATGGCTCCACCGGGGCCACAACGTTGGGATCGGCGGTACATCGACCGTACAACACGATAGTATTATTGTCGTACATTGAAGTACTATTATCTTCTGGATTATCTCAATGTGCTATATTTACAATTTCCCACATCTTCGCTCTTCCTTCAAAATCCACGCGTCGGTCCCCTGAGGCCCGCGCTAGCGTGAGACAATGGGGGTTTGCGGCGCATGCCGTCGCATTGGCATACTTGAGCCACGAGTGCCCTACATATTATCACCCAGAGGTCGGCTGTATACTCCTGCTCGCCATGCCCGACTTACTCCCACACTGAACGTGACCAGCAAAAGCAAAATCAAAACAGACCATCGTACGACTTGTACGCATTTGCGTACCATGTCCGTCCACTACTAGTACTAAGCTAGTACACTTCTGTGTACGATGGGCTTGTGTCCAGTTGCTCTCTGTCTACCCGTTTATCTCCTCTTACCTAGGTACCCTGCAGTCGGTCGCAATCGCACAAGTCCACCGGCCCGCTCCATGCGCAGGCACAGACACAGGCACAGGCACAGGCACAGGCACAGACGGACCTGGCACGACAGCTGCAGCTTTTCTTGATCCGGCCTAGTTGAGAGAGCAGGGATGCGAGAGGAAGGGGGAGGCGGTGTTGCGGCATGCCAGCGGGATCGACGCTGTTTGCATCGGTATGCATCGTCCCGAGACCGACGCAGAGAGACAATTGTATTCAAGAGCATCCGTGAATTGCACAGTTAAAACAATCGGCAATATAGTAAAATGGCACTTCACTTGCTTGGAGACTCTCGTATCTCCATTTCCATCAGTTGGGGGTCTCGACTGCAGTGGACCCGAACGCGCACAAGAAGATTCTTCCGCGCTCCACGGTGGACCCGGTGGGTTTTCCGGAGGAACTGGACACACAGACACAGGCACAGGCATAGGCACTGCCAGACATGCCATTGCTATCGACACGTCGCGGAACGCGTGAACCACGAACCACGTACCACGTTTGCAGAAATCTCCGGATCCGTCGACCATCCCGAGCGAGCTCAGTCATTGCCTACAATCACAGCAATGCACTCGGGACAGTCAATGCAAACATCATGGTCGTGCTCCGCCACAATGAGATCATGTCGCGAGCATGGGGCAAGTGATGGGCGTGATGATTTCATGATTGTCGCGATATTCAGGAGGCGTGACAGCGGAGTGATCGATCGAATCCCACAACCAGCACTACAGTATGCCTGAAGGACCCCGCCGAAACAATCATCCTCAGCGACCCGCCCAAGCTGCTCTGCGATCGCACTGGACTCGTCTTCTGGAAGTACCGGGCACGTTCAGCCAAAAGGGGCGCCCACAGACACTGACCCGGCAAGTGCAGGATCGCACAGCCTAATCCCTCCTAGTGCTGTACAGGTCGATCGACCCTGTCTCACCTGGCAGCTCAGCACTCGTCCACTTGAGTCAGTGGCGGCGGCCACAACCCCAAGCAGGCCCTACGGAGGGCGCCGGAAGCACGGAAGCACTTCTCCTCGAAAATTCTGCTCGCAGCGTCCTGCTAGTCTCTCCAAAAACGAGCATCGGCGCTAAAGCAAGACAGAGGGGCCGGGGGGTTGGTGCGAGGCCCAAGACAGGGTTGGGCGCCGTTAGTCTTGCGCTGCCTTGTTTTGGCAGGCTACCCAGTACTAACTAACCAACTAAGTAGGGTACTAATCTACTCTCTACTCGGGTGAATCAAGGTGTTTTCCTGGAATGGGGTTATACCCTAAGCGACACTGGCTCAATGATTTGAGGGGGTCAGAATTGTCATCTGGAGTATCGGCTAGATTAATTCTGCTCACGAACTCATCCGTGCTCTTTGGGACTGTCTCAGATAGAGCGTTAGTCTGACCCTCATCTCAACAATTCAGGTCCTCCTAAATACCCCGACTGGCCTAAAGACCTAGGCAGCTTCCTCTACACCTAGGTAGGGTATTTAGTGTCCTAGAAAAAAAAATGATAATACCCTCGTGAATGTCCGAACAATTAGGTGATCACAGCCAACAACCACCTAATGGAGGCCGCGCCAAACCGGACCAAAAGTTGACCAGCACGGCGATCGCCCGAGTCCCACGCAAACTTACTTACCCTGTAAGTAGGTGCAGTGCCCCATTCAAAGGTCGAGAAACGTGCCTCGAAACGGTTAGTGGCGCGATGCGAGCTGGTCATAATTTCCCCAGCCTGTTTTGACAGCTGGCACCACGCGGGAAGGGGTGGCTCCAGGTACGAGGTACACCTGCGTATACGAAGGACTCGTGCATTGTGTAGGAGATACACAAGCTGAAGCCATCACAATACTATGGATGAAAGTTGTCGGTCGCAGAAAGTACATTTATGCGTCTACCGAGATCACTCCAACACTACGTGCAATGCCTCCCTCGGTCTACTACTCAATGTAAATCAAGTAGACGTGTAATCGACAATCCTATTCCTATTCCTACCCACATCCACCGGCAAATGAACTCTAGCTCCAGTTCCAGCTCCAGCCCAGCCGCTCCTGCAGCTCGGCAGCTCAGGGTTCACTCCATCTCCATTCCGGCAAGGATAGACATCTCCACCCAGGCACCAGCGGCAGGCTTGGCTCTGCGCTAGATCGGATTGTTTGCTCAGTCGATCAAGGCAAACTGCGATTATCTGAAGGCGGCTGGAAGTCATTCGTGAGGGAAATGAAAGGAAGTAAATAATGTCGATCGATTGTCTGCAGTGTGTGTCTATTCACATCGAGTTGGGGACATGTCGAGGTCGCCATTCACATTCGGACACGGAACGGATACATCCTCATGGTCTCGGTGCAACACGGCCCTACAGACATGTTGGTACCCTTGGAAAAGATAGGTGGGAATGCCGCCAGAACTCTCTGGCAGACATGCTACAATGTTAGAAACTGACCTTTGTTTGAATTTGATTTGATTCATTTTGATTGCCGGATATTGTCTGGCCGACATACATGCTCGCCTCATCCGCGGATCGAAAAACAAAACCATAGCCGAGCTAGCGCCATATCAGAAAAAAAAAGAAGATAGTTCGAAACAAGAAGCGCAGAGGCGGAAAGCGAGCGCGAGGGTTCTCATGGCCGCACACTTAGGCCATGTAGGTGGTCGAGTCAACACCGCCCTCGGGGTACTCCCTAGTTAAATGTTAGCCGGTGATCATGTCGTGGTAATCCGGGAGGGACACATACGGAAGGGCGACCTCGAAACGCTTCTCAATGTCCTTCAGGACCTTCTCATCATCCTCGTTGCTCACAAAGGAGATGGACAGACCCTTGGTACCGAAACGACCGGCACGACCCACGCGGTGAAGGTAGGAGTCGGCATCGGCGGGGAGATCGTAATTGATGGCCAGGTTGATACGCTCGATATCGATACCACGGCCAAAGACATCGGTGGCAACACAGATACGCTTGTTGAACTCCTTGAACTCCTTGTAGCGCTTGATACTATAATCCCAAGATGTTAGTAGCGGTCCAAATTTAGTCAGGTCCAAATAGTGCCTATTGTCATATGTCCCAGGGATAACGTACCGCTCCTCCTGGCTGACACCGGAGTGAACAGCAATGCTGGGGAAGTTGCACTCGCGCAGCAGCTTGTCGAGCTCGTTGGCACGGAGGGTGCTCTTGACAAAGATGATGACCTGGTTGAACTCGAGGTTGTCCAGCAGCTCATTGAGCTTGCGGTTCTTCTCCTGCTCGCTCAGCTTGACGTAGTACTGCTGCAGACCGTGCAGTGTGAGCTTCGTATCGTCGTCGACGTAAACCTCGAGAGGGTTGCGCATGAACTTCTTGCAGATGGGGCGGACTTCGTTGGAGAGAGTTGCACTAAACATCATCACTTGCTTCTCGGAGGGAGTAGCACGGAAGATCTCCTGAACGTCACGGCGCATATCTGCAAAACCTTCATTAACGATACGTCGCTTCACGGGATCACTGATTTCAGACTCACCAATTTGATCGAGCATCTTGTCGCACTCGTCAAGGACAAAGGACTTCACGTTGCGCAGAGACAACTTCTTGTCGCGGACAAGGGCGTTCAGGCGACCGGGAGTGGCGACAATAATGTTGGGGTGAGTGTCCTTGTTGGCCAGAAGGTCGATGTCCTTCTGGATGGGGGTACCACCGTAGAACACGGCAGTCTTGACGTCGGGTAGATACTTGGAGAAACGGGCGTATTCGTTCTTGATCTGGTAGGCGAGCTCACGAGTGTGGCACATGACGAGGATGGAGCACTCGCCGGCAACGGGCTCCAGCTGGTGGAGGGTCGTCAGAACGAAGACCGCGGTCTTACCGAGACCGGACTTGGCCTGGCAGAGAACATCGACGTTCAGCATGGCGGTGGGAATGCAAGTCTGTTGGACTAAAGGCGGGGGATTAGACTCGTATTCGATCACGGTTGAATGTTGAAGCAGAAACAGTTCGCGTCGCAACGTCCGTCCATCTCCATCTGTCGAATTTCCCAGTCACGTTTAACAACACTCAGAATCAAAAACACACTTGAAATCCTTTAATAAAGAGCCAAACTGTCAATCGCAGTTCATAGCCGCATGAGACTCCTGTACTGGGAGCTCAGTTCACAGACGACATGAGGGGCGTCCGTCATCATAAACGCCAACGATTCGGATCGCATCGCATTCCATTGAGCGTCAAGCCTCTTGAGAACAAAAAGTACTTGCGTCTGGAAAGGAGGGAGCGAGCATGGAATGTTGGCGACCCTCGGTGGGGACGGTAGCCCGGGTGATGCCTGCAAGCAGTCGCGATCACATAGCCATTGAGGGAGATAGGACAAGACGACCCCAGTAGATGCCCATGCAAAATAGCCCTCATGTCGCCTGCAGTTTCGTGGGTTGCCCCCAGATTTGCCCAAAATAAAACCGGCCGATTATATAATTGTTCATGCGAAGACGGAGACGGACGGACGTTGCAGCTTGGAAGATGGAAGAAGGCAAGTGGGAGAAAGGTTAGATATACCCTCAGATGGATGTTCGAAACCGCAGTCGGTAATGGCGCGAAGTAGTTCTCCCTTCAGCAGGAAATCACGGAAACCGGTCGAGTGGATGCCGACATAGCTGCCCTTCTTGTCGGGACGACCCGAGACAGTCAGATCACCCTGCTTCTCGGCACCGCCATTGGCAGGAGCAGCGGCGGGCGCAGCGGGCGCGGTGGTGGTCTGAAGCTCCTCGTCGGAGTAATCGATAAGGTCTTCCTCGTGAGACATTTTGGCGGTTGGATCAGGTAAAGGTGTGAAGTGGTCGATGCGCGTCTTCTCGCGTGAAAAGACCGAAAAAGTACGAGAAAGAAAGCGAATGGGGTTGCGCGAGGCGGGATTGGGGAGAGAAAAGCGGATTGGGGAGAGAAAAGCAGATTGCCGATGAGCGACAGTCCGTGGGGTGATGAGGAGAAAGGACGAGGTGCGACGGGTGAAGATGACAGAGGGGATGCGACGAGGCAGGAGTGAAGAGCCGTACGGTCACGTGAGTGAAGGGGGCCGGATGCGGCTAGCGCGGATCGGCGGGCTTTGTTAAGTCGGCCGCCTCGTTCATTATGATGATACTTCTTTGACGTCCAGACCCCAGCACCCGCACCCCCGAAAATAACCTGGCCGACAATGGCAAAAGCCAAAGGCCAGAAAAACGCCAAGAATGCAAAGAGCCACTTGAAAGCTCGTATGAATTTCCTGGATAAAGCTGCCAGGCATCTGCAGACCGCAATGCAAACAAATGCGGCTGAAAATACTACTAGCGACCTCTGCGACGAAGAGATGCAGCAGCCGACGTCCCAAAGAACCAATGCGCCAGATACAAAGTCTGCTAAGGGTCATCAACAATCAACGACCAGGCCTTTGACGAATCTCTCCAGAGTCTACCTCTCTCAGATGCGTGGCGTTTCGCTGAAGACGCTGACCCGTCTACCCATACCCGTGAAGAGATCATATTGCAAGCGATGTGATACGCCTCTCACTTCCGGGTCTACTTGTGTGCAGGAAATTCAGAACTCCAGCCGAGAACGCAAAAAGCCGTGGGCGGATGTCCTAGTTGTGCGCTGTTTGGTTTGCGGCACTGAAAAAAGATTCCCTCAGACCGAGCGCAAGAGCAAGAAGCTTGTGGAACGTCGAGCTCAGGCTCATGCCCAGCTGCAGCTGCAGACACAAGCACAAACGCAGGTCCAAGAGGGTGCTTCATGAAGCTACATTTCATCGCTCTCGAGCCTCATCCAGCCTTCGACCTACTGGAATCAAACGCGATGATCGCAGTGTCATCTATCTCCAACGCCTCGGCCCCTCGGCGTATGGCATTAGCCGGAATCTTCCACCAATGCATAGATTCATTTGTGATACTAGCGAGCCGTGATGCCGCTCGTGGGCGTATAAGCCCGATACCTGCCGCAACGCCCAGCACGATCATGTGGCCGCGGATGCTAGCTCGGACCTTTTTTATCGGCCAATCAACCGTGCTGTATTTGGCGACAGGCGAGGGCCCTGAGAGGAACAGGCTTACATTGGAGGACAAGCACATGCTTCAAACTTCCGGCCTTGCGCACACTCTTTGACCGGGCCGTCGGAATTCATGCGGGTCTCAGCCAACTGCAGACTGCAATTCCAGCCCAGAGCCACAGCCAAGGGCAATCATATGCTGTTTGAGTCTGGTTACCGGGAAAACCTCGAAGCCACAATTTACATATGAGTAACGGTTACATTTTGATACAATGTATACTGGATGTGAATGTGAAACGAATCTGTGATCATCTTGGTGTTGGACATGGCCAAGGTAAAGCAGAGAACCTAAACCAATATACACAGAACATGCAGAGAGGGGAATCGAAACCACATGGTGTAAGACACCAAGCCAAAGCAGAAGCAGATCATGTTTATGCGCTTGAATAGAACAATAAGAGAAGACATTAAAAAACTTCCATCGTCGTGGTAGTCATCAAACGGAGGCCAGTGGGCCGGGGGAACGAATGCTCGGGGATTGAAAACGAGGTAAAGCTAAAGACACAAAAGAGAACCCCAGCGCCAACAATTTACTGCATTTCAATGGGATGGCAGGCCTTTCAGCCTTCAACGCTTGTGAAGTTGGAAGAAGACTGCCAGTCCTGGTGCCGCGAGGCGTGCAGTTCTTTCAAGTGTGACCGACTGTCGATACAATATAGGGCATACGGACCCAAGAATACATGCGACACATAGGTTGCATCGGGTCAAACAAAGGGCGTCCGCGAGGACTGTGCTTGTATAGAAGCCTGGTTCTTTTTTTGGTGTTTTTGTTTTCGAATTTTGACGATTTTTGTCGAATTCGGAGAGATGCGGTGAGGGTGTGAGGGTTGGAGGTAGGAGAAAGTCATGATGTAGGAGGCTGAAAGGTATCGGACACTCGTGCAGAGATGAAAAATTATAATATCATCGTTCCAAACTGATGGAAATACTCGAGGGATCGAAGATATGAGATCTTTCATATATGAGAAGATTTATCGGTATTCGGAGGTGAAGGTGGGAGGGTGCTTAGCGCCGCCGACGAGAAGTCTGATCCATGCGGTGGTCGAGGGTCTCGATGCGCCCCCGGAAGGACTTGACGATATCGCGAATATGCGAGATCTTGGCCAACTCATTATCCAGCTCGTCGATGTTGGCGAGGATCGAGCGAGTGCGGGCAATCTCCGCATCGGCATTACGGATGACATTTCCGGCGCGGTCGTAGCTGTTTTGGATGGAGAGCTGCATCTGTTCCTCTAGCTGGTGGTGGGTCAGCGATACATTCGGGATTGAGTTCGGCATCTTCTCCAGAGGATCAGAGATCAGACATGAGCGCGGGCTCATTGAATGAGATCCGGGCTGAATGGCGGGTCACCCACATATTCGATGCGGCCGCGGATCTGAGCCTGCAGACCGTCCAGCTGGTGCGACAGAGCGCGCAGACTCAGGGGATCGAGCAGCAAGCGGCCCTGACTGCTGGCGGCGCTGGTGGCCCGCGAGCTGGAGTTGCTTGTTCTCCCTGTTCCACGGCCCCTGGAGACCCCATTGCCGGCATGGCCCTGCAGGGCGATCTGCTGTTGCTGTCGGAGGATCTGGATCTCGGAGGAGGTGAGGCCAAGCGAGGTGTCGGGGATGGAGGCTGCTGAGACGGACATTTGGTCCCGGTAGAGACATGCTCATGCTCCTACGCGCCCAAGATTGAGGTGAGACCGAACGGACCGCAGGTCATGGTGGACGGAGGAGGAGAGGGGAGGGAGGGGTTTCCGGGGGAGGCCCGGCAGTAGGTTGACGTTAGGAGAGCAGCTTCATGAGCACCTCTGTGAGAGAGCAACTGAGCGAGCTGCGGACCTGATAAGAAGGGAACAGGTGAAAGTCGCGCGGCTGCTGTTACACCGCGACAGGAGAACCAGTGGGGGGGGGATTTTTTATATCGGCGGGTGTGATGGTGGGAGCACAGGCGCTGGAACTGATACCTCGGGTGGAGCGGTTAGAAATCACACTATGAGTGCTCAGGGTTCACAGTGGTGGGATGAAGTACTCGTAGATCAGAACGCTGGAGCGTTGTCTCGCACTGTAGGGCTGCAGCTGCTCTGTGGAGATGTCGTCTAGCGGAAATCCTGCGGTGGTCACCGATGGTATATATACCCAGGGCCCTTGGAAGTACCTTGACATATACTAAGCAGAGGGCAGCCCTGCGCCTACTGGATATGGCGGCGCCAGTATCTGGATGTACGCGAGAATACATTGCAGTTTGCAGCTCAAGCGATTAATTCTCGCTATTGCTACTGCTTGGTGTATTCACCCGACGAGTACTTAGTGATGGAACCATGGATCGCAGTCTCCGCCCGCTCCGCCTTAGCTTTCTGCTTTTCCTGATCCCACCACCACTCCCAACTCCAACATCCACCGCCCCTCTTCGCCTCCCCGCCTCCCTCCAAGCTGCCCGACCCGTGAGGCTGAAGCAATTCCTCTGATCATTGGCGACACTCCGGCCGAGGGGCTTGCAGACGACTCACAGACGCGCGCCCGTCCCCACGCGGTGGACATAGTCGCTCCCAGCCTCTGAGTCTCGCCCGCTCATTGCTCCGATCCCCCAGCGCGCCCTGCGGGCGCTTCCAACCTGACGGCCCGACTGAACGCCAAGTACACAAGGGATTGGGAGACGCCGGCCGCTTTGGTCACGCTTTCCTGCACTCTCTTGCATCCGCGAAGTCTAGCCCACTTCTCATTGCTCCCGACCCTCGTACCCATCCCTGGCACCGGGTTTTGCGCTCGCCCTGCTGGTTTGACCCTGGGCCCATTCACGTGAGGCCGTCGACGATCGAGAACGTATCGGCGAAATATCCGGCGCAACGACTACGGAAAATCTGCCGGACTGGGCTGACGACGCCATAAACCCTTTGATTTGGCAATTTCCACCCACCGGTTCGAAACCGGTTCTAAACCCATCTGCGAGAACCCTCACGAGACACCCAACCATCACATTCGGCTAGCACTATGGCCAAGGACAAGGAGAGATCGATCAACCCTGCCGCCGCGCAGCGGAAGCAGGATAAGCAGAAGAGTCTGAAAAAAGGAAAAGCCGAGGCGCTGGCCCGCCGCAATGAGAAGCTGGCTCGCCGCAACCCGGAACGCATTCAACGACAAATCAACGACCTCAAATCTATGGAGGAGTCCGGGCAACAATTACGACCGCGTGACAAGGAAATTCTAGAGGCTCTAGAGAAAGACCTACGGGCGGTTTTGAAAGCGCGCGAAGCCCTCGGCGACAAGGCACCCAAGTTCCACGAGGGACGAGGCGATCAAAGACGGGATGGCGGAGATGCTGTTCTGGGTAAGCGGAGGAGAGTTCAGGAGTTTGGACGACACCAGGAGAGCGATGGCAGCGAGACGGATGAAGACGTGCGGAGGATACCGATGCCCCGGGATACACCACCCCCATCCCGCGCCAGCAACAGCGGAAACGCGGTGCTGGCGCACAGGAGGGATCCGAGCGTCGTGGTCCTCATGCGCTGCCCGCGAAGCCTGCCGCGGTTGCGTCCAAGACTGTCTACGAAGCCAAGCCAGAAGTTCGAGATCTACGGCAGGAGGCCGTCAACAAGTTCATTCCGGCGGCTGTTCGGATGAAGCAGGATTCCATCAGGGGTCAAGGGAAACTGCTCGAGCCCGAGGAGATGGATAAACTGGAGAAGGCCGGATACCGAGCTGGCGCAGCTCCAGTGTCAACTACCACAGCTGAGGAACAACGGTCATTAGAAGAGGAAGAAGCTCGGTTCAATGCCGAGATGAACAAGCAGGCTCATATGGAGGAAGTCTCAGATGAAGAAGCCTAGCCGACACCAGCTTAATTTTGTACAATACAGCATTGAGAATATGTGATCTACATGATGACCCTCGAACAGTCAATCGCCATGTGTTTGAGACAGCTTGAATTTTCCGGGTGTCTGACGAAGATCTGCTTTCCATAACGCTCCACCGTAGATCCTAAGCAGCTAACCAAGTATGTAGTATCTAGCACCTACTAGCTAGGGCTGAAGAATTCTGTGGAACCTGGGTCCAGTCTAGGCGTTATGTTTAGCTGAGAGCGGGCTAGTTGAACTCCTTCCATGACGTAAATTTGGAGTGGTTCCTGGCCATGGAGCAGATCACAAGACGATGCGAGCCACAGCTGGATTGCACTCCGCTGTCTATTGTATTTCGAGAAGGCATGGGCAGTTTTCCCATTGTTAAGATGTTGCTGGACACACTTTCTTTGTCAGGCGACTAGGTGATAGATTCTCATATGAAACCCCTGCAGCTGTACCGTTGCTGACCAAGCTTCGCGACCAAACTCTCACATCGGAAGACAATTGACTTTCTCTGTCAGGTTCTGATCGACGCTGACGCCGGGACCATGCCTCGTTTTGCGGATGCGGAAGATCGCCGTTCGTATTTAATACGGAGAATCTCACAGTTCAGAATCTAGATACCAAGTACCTTAGGGGTGGATCATCAGGTCTTGAGGCCCATTTACTTTCGAACCTGCCATTGTCTGCAGTTAAAAAGATATCAGCTCTTATTACATAGATAGCTAAACCCCCATCTAGAAATTATTACGCCAGCCGACAGACCCTGCGTGGCTGCCTGAGCTCCAAGAGTAGACCCTTATTCCAAGTATAGATCGGTGGGGCCGAAGAATATCCTTCCCGTGGCAGGCTGCAAAAGCAATAGCGGTGGGGCATGGTTGCCACCATTGGTCGATAGAGTGGTTAGTGAGCAGTTGCCTCGCGAATAGCAGCGCCGGGCAAAGCCGACACCTACTCGATTTGGGGGTGGAGCCGCGGATAACGGCCGTTCTTCCACATGCAAATAGAGTTGTGTGGAGCATCCACAAATTTCGAAGAGAATGTTTCACTTCGGCAAGGTTCAAGGTTTGAGAGAGTTTTAAGGCGTGGTCTAACACTCTCACCCGGGTCCAGTGGACGTCCCCTATCAACGTCCAGGATTGCCGCAATTCAGCTCATCAATATGCTGAAACGGTACTCTGGGAATGAGTGGGCGTTTGGCGGGATCATGGCCTTGCAGGCTGTTGCGATCCTCGCTTTGGAAATGTAAGTCATCCGCTTTGATTTTAAAAACAGTGGAAACCAGGGCCCTCTGCCTACCTAGTGAGGTCCGTCGCGGTTTAACGAGACATATGTCTGACCTGCTCCATCCAGCTATATCTTGACGCAATGGCAAATATGGGTCACGCCGATCGTCACACAGGTGCCGATATCCTATATTATCCCGATTGACATTGCGATCGTGATCTTCGCGTGTTTCTACACGGCCGTTCTCTCAATAGATGCAATCTATTTCAAAAACAATATCCAACTACTGGCGATATGCACCAGCAACTGTCTGGTCCTGGCCTTCGCGGCGATGCAGTACCGAGAACTTCACGCAGTATCTATTGACCTGCCGATGCAACGGGCCATGAATAACGAGACCCTTGTTAATATCAACCGCGACTTCTGGAAGTATGTCCAGCCAGCGGAGCTTGCGATCAATCTTATTCTCGCAGTATGCATTATGCCTACTTGGTTCTTTGCGTATCAGGTTCACAAGGAGTATAAGTGGGCGATTTACCGTCGAATCCATGGAGACTCTGGCATCAAGGTTCGGCATCTGGCGTATGAAGTATGCTATCTCCCCAGCTTCATGACGAAGAAAAAGATTGCTGATTCCATCAGACCTTCCTCGTCCTGACCAAAATCAATTTCTTCTTCTCGGTCGGATTCATCATCCAATACAACTACATCGACGTCCACTGGGAAGAGCCAGAGTACTCACTGACCGTCGCTCTAATCCCGATCCTGATTTTGGTCATGATCTTCGGCATCTGGTTTGTTCGGAAAGAGTGGAAGTGGGCGATGATCGGAATTATCGTGAGTAGCCTCGCCACGCTTCGACTGTTCACTCCATACTAACCAGCTCATCTTCATCAATAGATATGCTACTTCGCACTGATCGCCTACTTCCTAAGCCGAATCATCATCCTATATGGACACAGCGCGCGAGCCCTTACAGACGGAAAAGATAAGATGCTCCTTTTCTCAATCACAGCTGTGGTCTTCACAGCTGAGTCTAGTCTGCGCGATTCAATGCGTGGTGAACTTCGACCACGGACTCCGCTCGGTTATCAGCGACAAGGCTCAGAAGGATCAGGAATCTTACCAATTCCGTAATATCTTGAGTCCGACTTCCAGCGGGAGTGGGTCGCGTTTTGGTGTCGACTAACAAGACCGCGCTTTGACTGCTTTGTTCTATATTCACCTACTATACTACCTAAATTAATTAATGAGACACATGACTTCAATCTAATAACTGAAGGATATCTATGCTATTGACTTGACCTCACTACTGTTTAGAACTTCATGCTCTTCGCAATTTCAATGCCTTCGGCAATGGCGCCGACCCGGGAGTCAATCGCGTACCCCTCGGCCTCGAGCTTCTGCAACTCATCATAGAGAGAGTCCAGCGGTAGGGTAAAGCAGTCGATAAACTCATTCTCTTCCAGGTCAGGCTTGGGATTTTGATTCTCCTGCAGCGACATGTCAACCTTGACATGCACCATATTGAAATTGGTACTGCAAAAGCCGGGGTCTAAAAAAAAAAGGTCAGTCATGCCACAACAAACGAAAATGAGAAAACCAGACACAGTACAAGAGCTTACCGTTGTACATGATAAAGCTCTTCTTCGTCGCAACACCAACATACCCCGTCTCCTCTCTCAATTCTCTTACCGCACACTGCTGAACAGTCTCACCAGCATCCACCATTCCAGCCGGGGTCTCTATAACAACCTGGTTCAGCGGTGGACGGTATTGCTTCTGAAGGAGAAGTTCCTGTCCAGACGGTTTCTCCAGGATAGCGACAATACCGACACCATCGACCAGCGAGTCGGCGGGTCTTGTCTGTGTTTGTGAGATGTCATTTACTTGACAATGAACAAAAGGGGGGGGGGGGAGAGGGAGAAACTCACCATGCGTTCGGCAGATTCCCATGTTCGCTCTACTCCGTTCGGATCAACGTATGTGGTCTTGACGAGTCGCTTCCAACTTGCCTCTGACGGGTCCTGGTTTTGGTGAGGGGTGCTCAGGTAGGAGGTGGGGCGGGCACATACCAGAGGTTCTTGGTGGAAAACCTTTGACCTGAGGTGGGACATCTTCAAGCAGAATGGAATGGATAGATGTGAGCCAGAGTGAGGTTTGGTGCTTTAATTGGGCGGTTGTAAGGAGGAGATGCACCATTCGCGTTGATGTCCTGGCAAATCGGCGATTACAAAGCAGGACGACAACGCTACTAACTAGAGCAAGAACAAGAAATCACATTGTGAACTCATCTCAAGTAACTTACGACGAAAGAAGACAAAGATATCTACTAGAAACTTGAAAATTGAAAAGAACAATCATGTTCTAAAAAAGTATGTACCAAGAAAATGGCACAAGCCACCTGGAAACGCCTTCAGATCCACACCCCTAAACATCAGTAACCGCCGAGAAAAGAGAAAAAAAGACGGCAAAAGAGGTATCAGCGAGAGGTAGAAATGAAATGAAGCCCCTCAGAGCAAAGCAAGACACGCCGCGCAATGCAAGCGAAAGATCCATTTCCGCCACGGGGTAAAACCGGCACCCGAATCCAGGCTCCAGGCTCAAGGCTCAAGGCTCATCTATGAAGCCGAGCATCAAATGAAAACAAAAAAAGAGGCGCCGGGGTAAAAACCGGGGCAGAAACATGTACACGAAACTCCTCTTCCGGGATGATTAAAAACACAATTCGGGGCATCACAGCGTGACAAAGGAAAAAGGGTTGTTGGTCGAGTCAGTAGTCCGCAAGCGCGGCTGGAATGAAACCCTTAAGCCAACTTGGCGCATGGGTTCAAAAAAGAAATCTCCAAACCAAACCAAGGGAAGATTCCCAACTCCGAGATAGCAAAGAGGTATGCGCAAGGAAAGAAACCAGAAAAAAAAAACCCATAGAAACCCGTGTATGGCGAGCAAAGCAAATGTCCTTTCCGAATGATCGATTTCAACGCCATTAACTGAAACACCGCTCCAACGTTAGTAGAAATAATTTGATAGAGAAAAATGAGGTGTTCGAGTTTAGCGCAGGTTGCGGATGACCTTCTTGCCGCGGGCAAGGAAGGGGCTGGGCATCTCATCACGCTCGGGATCCCAGATGGCAGGAGGCTCGCGCTCGGAGCAGCCCAGCTTGGAGGAAGTGGCGCGAGAATCGCTGGCACAGCGCTTGACCTCGTCCATGGGACGACCGCCGGCGCGAGCCTGAGCAAGTTCGACCAGGGTGCGGCCACCCATGTTGCGTTGCATAACCGCCTTGTACATCTCGTCTCCGCCATTGGCATTCACCTTAGACGAGGTACCCTTGGAAGCAGTCTTGCGGGTGGGGGAGCCGGCATCGGCAGCGAGGTTGGCAGAGGAGGGGATCTTTGAGAGACGACGGTGAGGAGACTTGGAGCGGCTGTCGCTCATGCCATTGCGGTCCTCGGAGCGGGTGGGGGAGCCGGCGGTAGATTGAGGGAGACGAGAGCCGTTCGAAGGGAAGAGAGTGGGCTGGGTGCTGAGCTTCTGCATCATGCAAGCCGTGTTCTGACGAAGAAGCTGGCGGGGAGGAGCCTTGAAGGGGTCAGGCTTGACCTTGGGACGGGTGGGCGAGGGAAGATCAGGAGTGTCATCTTCATCGTCGGAGTATGCGAGAGTAGGCTCCCACTTGGCCTTCTGACGCTCAGCCTCGGCGAAGATGTTACGAGAACCAGCGGTCGCGGAGGTACGGCGAGGCGACAAAGAGAGGGAGGCGATGGAGATCGGAGAGGGTTCGGCCATTTGAACATCCTGAGGCGAATCGACGACGGCGGTGGTTTTGGCCCGGCAGAAGGGTGTGCGCGTCTCACGCTTCTGCTTCTGGGAGTTGGACGTGGGTGACTCCAGGGAGAGCTGGCTGGTATCGCTGCTGGACGGAGTGCTGGAGTCCTCGCTGGTGTTCACAGAGGAACGCGAAACACGACCACTGGCCTGAGAGGATGGACGGGAATTCGAGTGGTGAAGGGTGGTGCTAGTACGGAAAACATCGTCGCGAGAGTTACTGTTGCGCTTCTGCTTCTCCTTTTGAAATTCGATAGACACCCGTTCCTGAACCTCACTCTCAAAGCGCTTGCGAAGACGATCTAGTTCACCCTGGACCTGTCGGTCGATTTCAAGACGGGCCTTGACTTCCCACTCGCGGCGAACAGTGTTCTCTATCTCGGCCTTGATCTGCTGCTTGTCCTTCTCGATCTTGGCTAAGGCCTGTTCCATCTCACGGACCTTGGTGACGGCCGCATCTTCACGGCGACGGAGAATCTTGCCCAGATCCACGACTTCCTTCTCCTTGCGCATGAGACGAATGATGGGGAGGTTGATTAACGCAGCGGTATCCGGACGGTGGTCAGGGTTAACGCGCAGGCAGCTGCCAATGACGTTCTTGAGTTCAGGGGAGTAGCAGTCGGGCAGAGGGTTGAATTTTCCCTCGCGGATCTTCTGAACAAGCTGGATGTGGGTGCGAGCATTGAAGGGGGGCTCCTTGGCGCAAAGCTCATACATGATGCATCCAACAGCCCAGATGTCGGATCGAAGGGTGTACTTCTCCGCAGCACAAATCTCAGGTGACATGTAGAACGGGGTGCCAACATAGGTGGAGGCAAAGTCGTGGGACTGCATTTGCTTGGACAATCCAAAGTCGCCCAGCTTGACGGTGTTGTCACTGCCCAGAAAGATGTTCTCCGGCTTGAGGTCACGGTGGAGAATAGTGACGCTTCCCTGCTTTCCCTTCAGACCAGTAGACTTGGGCTGGGGGCCCAGAATATTGGATCCAACTTCCGCAGGGTCGTGGCCATAGTGGCAGCGGAACAGAGCGGTAATGAGCTGTGACAAGATGCGCCAGACGAACTCTTCTTCAGCGAACTTGTTGACCTTCTTGAGGTTCTTGATAACCATGCTAAGATCGCCTCCACCGCAGTATTCCATGTAAAGATAAAGGTCCTGACTGGCCTTAAGGTGTTCGCGGTGGTAGTAGGCGACGATGTTCGGATGGCGGAGGGAGCTCAGGATGTTGAACTCTGCGGTGAGTTGTTCTCGTTCCTTCTGTGACATCTTGATGTAGTTAATCTCCTTGCGGCAGAGGATCTGCAGAATGGTTAGTGGTGTTGCAATTGCATCTTCAATGGGATGAAAGACTCACGAATCCATCGGTCTTCCGCTTGACCTTGCGAATGATCCCGAAGGAACCGCAACCTAGAAGCATAACGTTAGAAGGAAGACCATCGTAAGATGTAGTCTTCATTGGGCTGAGCTTACCGATCTTCTCGAGGATCTCATACTTGTCTGCCTCAGCGAGAGCAATCGCCATGGCTAAGGATCTATGCAGCACACAACAACAGAAAAGGACCCGAGGCTTTCAGAACGGAGAAGGAAAAGAGGAATGGGAAACGAAGTGCTCGAGAAGCATAAACGAGGCGAACAAAGGCGGGTGGTGCTGTGGTTAGTACTGTTGCAAGAATTAAAGAAGAAAGAAAAGCAACGCAATATGGGGTTCGTAGAGATCACCGTTGCTATTTTGGCCGTTGCACAGCAACCGCTGTCACGAGCTAACCCATTTGAGGTAGGCGGTCGGCCTCTACCCGCCGCATCGCATTCGTGCAGTCCGGGTGTTTGCGATGATGGAATAGCTGGAGACCACCACTGAATTCAAGTTTCGCCTGGTGAATTGATATCACCTGAAATGAATGTCTTCATCTCATTGTTAAATTCGGTTTCTGCAAGTTCCCTTTATTAGTAAACCGCCCAATCGTAACCTCTCTCCACTCAACCCTAGCTCCGCCAATCTGCTCTTTAGGTCACATGATTGCTTATCGATAAGCGGTCGTTGTCCCGCCATCCCGCTTTCCTCCCACTTGGAAGGTGGCAAGCTGCATACGGTGCTCCAGCAGAGGCAGACTATGGAAGAACGGACTGTGCTACGCAAGGACCAGCTCGAGATTAGCTTGCATAATGAGAAGAAGCTGATTCAAGAGGGTGCCATCAAAGATGATAACCCGCTGGACGAAAGCCAGCCATTCCAGGACCTCTGCAGCGCCTGCCGAATGGGCGACTTGAAAGTGTGCCAGGAGAGAATTACAGAAGGTGTCAATGTCAATGCCCGCGATCGGTATGACTACACGCCTTTGATTTTGGTGGGTGCTGGGCATCACGACAAACACGCTCTCTGGACTGACGTTAACCGAGGTGTTCCCATCGTACAGGCAAGCTTGTGTGGGCATTATGAAGTTGCACGGCTATTACTGGAGTCTGGAGCACTTTGCGAACGAGATACATTTCAAGGTGAAAGGTAAATTTCCACAAAAAGAGATGAGGGTTCTGTGTAAACGTCGTGGCTGACGATATATTTTTGGATTGTAGATGTCTATATAATGCCCTAAACGACCGTATCCGCAACCTCCTCCTCGAATATGACTACTCCAAGTCGACCGACCCACTACAGCCCCTTGCGGCGCATATAGCCTCACTTCTCACTCGAGAATCTCCCGTGACCGCAGATATTGTCGTGAGCGCCGCCGAGGAGTCAATTCACCTGCACAAGTTCATTCTCGCCGCGCGATCCCCTTATTTCCGCGGTAAGCTATCTGCCGCACCGGAGTCGAAAACATGGAAGCTCCCGAGCCACATTCCACCCCAGGCATTTGGCGCGGCAATCCGTTACCTTTACTTGGGCGAAGCTCCTCGGGAGCTACGCGGCCTCCCTGACACTGGATTCACCGAGTCAGAGGTCTTCGCAGGGATCGATAAAATTGCCAAGTATCTGGAAATTCAAAGCTTGGTGGATAGTATTCTGGACAGCGGGGATAGGAGACTTGCTCGCCAGAGAAGGACGACGGAGCTCGCCAAAGGTCGGGAGCAGCTGGAAGAGTGGTTCCGGGCGAACGTGCTTGGCAATAGAATCGTGGTCGAGACATCAAAAGTGGACGATGTCAAATGGGATCACGACAATGGCGTTTTTGCGGACGTTTTCCTTCGCGCCGATGAGCTTCCCGAAGAGGCTGAGGAGGGTGCTACAGCAGATACGAACGGCGCACAGAAATCCACATTGTTCCCCTGTCACCGAGCGATGCTGCTCCGGTCGGAATTCTTCCAAACAATGTTCACCTCTTCTTTCCGCGAGGCATACGTGAAAGAACACCTGGACATCATCGACGTCGACTGCTCACCGGAAGTTCTGGAAATCATTCTCACATTCCTCTATACCGAGCGAGCTGATTTCTCTCTAGATGTCGCCGTGGACGTACTTTTCGCAGCCGACATGCTTTTCATCGAGAAACTGAAGACCAAGGCTGCCGTTGTCATCAGCACCCTCGGTAGCGGAGGCATGTCCCAAGCCGAAGCAGCGAAAACAAAGGAACTCGACGACGAAGACGACATCGATGTCTATGCGATCATGCGAGCAGCCTGGTTAACCCGCGTCCAGCGACTTGAAGAATTCGCCGCCCGATACTTAGCCTACAGATTAGAAGCACACATCGACTCACCCGACTTTGCGGAACTCATCGCCGAATCAGCCGCGCGCATCAAAGCACGTCAGGAGACTGATTCAATTGAGTTGCTTGATGATATCCGGTTCTATTTGAATGAGCGATTCCGTCTGCGATTCGATGACGCAGGTCTTGACGAGATGTTGGACCAGAAGCCACCACCTGCGGATGGTGAGGCTGAGGACAAGGCAGAGGATGTTTCCGATCTCGCTGGAGGCGTTGAGAAGTTGGATGTTTCCAAGACGGTCGAACAGCCTGTTGGTGATGGTCACCGAGAAATTCGTACACTGGATGGCGTCGTTGTCGATGATGAGTTTTCTGAGGATGCGATGAATTACGAGATTTTGATGGAGAAGTTGGATGCATTGTTGGAGAATCTCAATCTTGAGGCTTAAGCGATGCAGCAGTGCACGGTGCAGTGGAGCAGGGAATCTTGTCTATACGTGGCATGGTCATGATACGACGAAATGTGTTCAAGAGATGGCACCGTGGATGGTCGACACGATATATATATGTTGCTCACGTACATATCAACTATAAAAGGGAGAATGAAGAATACTACGGGATTGATGAAGTGTTCGATAAGACATAAAGTAATATATTTGAAGCTCAAAGAGAACAAGACCTCGGGGATATGTGACGCACTCCCCGCCATTCAGAGACGCCTGAAGTGTCCCCGAGTCCTACGCTAGTGTAATGTGGCAGCAGATGGAAACCCTGCGACACTCAGGCACCCTTGCGGCGCGGAACATTAACCCTTAACTCCCGGAATGCTTAGAAGTCAACCTTGGGGACGACACATCAAAATGCCAACTCTCGAACCAATAGGGTATATAAGAGCGATGCCATGGCTGGTGAGTGAAAGTAAAAGCTAAGCTTCACCATGTTCTTGGCCCTCGCACACTAGCACCTATATAGTAACCTGATCGGACACGTAAGAGCCAAGACCACGCCAAGATCAAACATATTTTGAATACGAGTGTGCTTGCATTGCATTGGGGCCGAAATGACGAGCGATCAGCGTGGGGTCCAGAGAGGGCAGCACGAGTGTGGTTATCAGGCCTTTGTTGGGCTTTTGAGAGGGCGGTAAAGCACCTGCAGATCAACCGACTAGATTCCTTTAGGAAATATAGATGCACCTCCAATCAACATGCTAAAAAAAGCCTCGATTAGCTTGAGGCCCGCGCCGCCTTAGCCTCAAAGTAATCTGGGGTGGGAAGGTATAAGAGGTTAAGCGACCCCGTTGGGGGGGTCTGACGAATTGGCTTTCTCAGGGCTTTTTGTACATATTGAAGTGACGAGATGATTCTTTGGAAAAGGGAAGGAGGCGGTGAATGTGAGCTGGTGGGAGAGGAAATGGCCACGTTGGTCGGCAATGGGGTCTGTTCTCCGTTTACATTGCCGTGAATTGTCGATGCTAATCATGACTAGATCCTCGTGGGTTTCGCCGGCCAAGCCGCCTTATCACTCGGTCTGGCTGCCTGGGTGTTCTTCCTGACCACCCACGGCAATATGGACGTGATACACCCAGAGGGGTCTATCAAGCGAATAATTGAACGCAAGCGCCTAGAATTCGTCTCGAATATTTTGATGATTGGCTGCGACTTCCAATCAACGCTAGGCATCGCGTACATGATTACGGTCTTCTCACAAGCATCGATCATGGATACATATCACTTACACCTCGTCTTCGACATCGTCAGCTTCGTCGGAGTATCTAATACAGCCGCCCTCGTCTGCTGGAGGTTCTGCCGAGCGAAGATGAAACAACCCGACACGAATAAGCGTCCCTCCGAACGAATAACATACCTTCACAACCGCTACCGAGCGACCTTCATATTTACCGCCCTATACCTGGCCCTTACCATCCTCCTCTGCATACGCCTCAACCAATGGGCACCGAAGCAGGAGCCCGGCCGTTGCTATTTCTCGCATATGGTGACCAGTGACAGTGGTTCACACCCGGGCTCGGACAAGGTCTATGTGGCCATCACAAGCAGCTGGCTTATACTGGTGATGCTATTCGGCGTATTCGGTGGGGTTAACAAAAGGCGCACGATCCTGATTCTCGCCTCGCTTCACTTCCCCTTGCACCTGTATATGGCAATTGCGCTCCGACAGGCAAACCAGGGCAAGTTTGAGGGCGAGATGAAGCACGAGAATGAGTGGGACTTTGGCCAGACGACGGCCGTTCTGTTGCTAGTGATTGCCCTCATTGAGCTGGTGATTAAGTGGAAGGAGTATTATGAGTTCGAGAGCGATTTGGCTAAGCACGGCTTGACTCGACGTCCGACGAGCGACTTGCTTCAGAAGGATGAGGAGGCCAATGAGACGATTGCGAATAGTTATCTCCTCGGTACGCCTACTAGAGCTAGACAGGCTTCTGAAGAGAGGCAACCTGGTGCTGGAGACGACACCTCACATTGAAAGGCTTGGTGTGAGCAATGTGTTGGAACACTTGTGAAGCAGTAGAAGTCTCTTTCGAGAGATGAAATAACGAACGGCACTTCCAGGGGAGCGGAGAAGGCTCTGTCTCAAGTCAAGGACCTACCGGCCACGATTCGAAAGGGGGCAGGGAGATTTGATACGATATTGATACTATTTTGTTGGAGACACTGGATTGTCTGAGTCTGCAGGTACATACCGTCCTCCATAAACATAATTAGCGCCTAGCTACAATACTCATGAAGATCGCACAAAGAACAAAAAGATTCTATCCACCAAGCATACAGTGTCATTCTGGGGAAACAGATATTGAGAATTTGTACATTGACTAATCATGCGTTTGTGGTATATTTACATGCTATATTTACAGGAGATTACAGTGGTTCGCAGTGTAGTCGTCCATTAAAAGGGCTCCTCAGATCACAATGGAAGTCCAGCCCGGTCCAGAGAATTTCCATGAAGCACAGCTTCCGAATTTCGGAGACCCCGCAAGAGCCTAACTCCAGACTGTTGTAATTGCGGGTATGACGATATGAAGAACTGGATCATTGTGACAGGATGTCGGCCGTGGACATGGACCAAAAATGGTAACCATTCATCCGAGGACGAGGCGACTAGCGAGAAAGCCCCTTCTTTGACCGGCAATCATACAAAATCACATCCGTATGGATTCTCGGGTTGTATGACACTAGATTCAGTTTGACAGAACCAGTTATGTCAACCCGAAAGATCAGACCAGCTCATTGTAGACACACTGGAACACAAAACTGAACTTATATTGAAGATTCTGACAGGTCTTCATCGTCCACCGTCTGGCTCGTTCTTGTCAAGGGAAATTTGCTTCTTTTGCTGGATCTTCGCATCCAGGTCACGGATCTGGGTTTCGAGCATGCCTTTTCGGGCCGTCAAATTCGATCGCATGCCTTGAAGAGCGTTCATTTGCTCATCAAATGTAGCTTCCTGGCGTTTTCGCTTGGTCTTTGTGAACAAAGAACTTGAACATTAGCTTGACGTCAAGGTCTAGATTGGCCGATCATGGTCTACCCACCTCGGCAATCTCCTCTGTGGTCTTGATACCTGCTCCGTACAGGGATCCCGCAATTGTGATTGATGTGACGGCCGCCGTCAAGACCAGACGGCGCACATTGTGAGGCGACGGCATCTTTGTCGACTGCGGAGTGACGGCTTCGCGGAGAGGAAAGACAAAGAGCGGTGTACACCGCCTGCCCAACTGGGATGGAGTATTGATCGCCCCGACGCGTCAAACCGCCGCGTCTCTCCTTATCGATCCGTCTGCGCCTTGACAATAAATGGCCACCCATCCCACCACGGCGTGAAAATGTCGTCCCGTTCGGTCCCTCACCGCCGACACCGAAGTGAAGATTCGGAGGTAGATGAGTCCGACTCCTTACAGCCCACTTCGGCATCGAACAGCAAGCGCCAACGCCTGAGCCCCGCGCTCGAAGATAGCGACGAGAGCGACGAGAATGAGGATACTGAAGGCGCCGATGGCTCAACCAAAGCGCTTCCCCAGCCACCCCGTATGGACCATCGGATCGGTCCTGGGGGTTACAAAGCGGGCGCGATCGTGCGCATCAAAGTAACGGACTTTGTGACCTACACTTCCGCCGAATTCTTCCCTGGACCCAAACTGAACATGGTCATTGGACCAAATGGGACTGGAAAGAGTACACTGGTTTGCGCTATCTGTCTTGGTCTTGGAGGTGGCCCCCAGGTATGAAGCTTGCGAAGAATCCACTAGCCGCTTTTGACTATTTAATAACTAACAATCAATGGCGCACAGCACCTCGGACGAGCCAAAGATCCTGGTGAATTTGTGAAACATGGCTGCGCTCAAGCTCAAATCGAGATTGAGCTCGCCGGACAACCGAAGCTATCCCACAACCCAATCATCGGTCGGACGATCAAGCGCGACGGGAACAAGAACATTTTCACCTTGAACGGCAGACCCTCATCCCAGAAAGAAATCCGTAAACTGGCCATGAATTTCGCGATCCAGGTCGACAATCTGTGCCAATTCCTACCCCAAGACAAAGTTGCCGAATTCGCGGCGCTCACACCTGTCGAGCTTCTCCACTCTACACAACGAGCGGCAGCTGGCCCCGAGATGGTTAAGTGGCATCAAGGGTTAAAGGACTTGCGCGCCGAACAAAAAAGAGTCGAGATCGAAAATCGGGCCGATAGGGAAGTGTTGACCAACCTCGAAAGCCGACAAGAGATGCAGCGAGAGGACGTTGAACGAATGCGCCAAAGGGACATCATCAAGCGCAAGATGGAGAATTTTGAGTTCGTGCGCCCAATTGTGGACTACAAAGAGTACCATCAGGCTTTCAATGAGCTGAAGGCACGCAAGATTGCGGCTGAACAGGCATACGAAAGACTCAAGCAGGAGTCTGAACCTTCTCTAGCCACTCTCAATGCAAAACAGGAATACGCGGAGGAGATCACCATGGGGAAACAATATCGCAAAGAGCAAGTGGAGGAACTCTCTCGCAAGGCCACGGCTAAAAAGGCGGAGATTGCAGAGTTAACAAGCTCTATCAAGGAGCTTGATGGCAAGATTGATGCGGATAAAAAGTCTAATACTGCAAACCGGAAAGAGGCCCAAAAAGTCCAGCAGGGAATTAAGCAAATGGAACGTCAACGGGACGAGGAGAGAGTGGAATTCGATCCGGACTTCTACAATGAAAAGCTGGTGAGTGGGAACGAACAACAAATTCCTCTACTAAACACCCTAGGTTGCTCACATTTAGCATGCAGAACGAGAAACGTCTTGAAAGGCGTGCAAACCAAGATAGAGCCGCCGAACTCAAATCCGAGTCGCGTCCACTGAATGAGAAAAAAGTACAACTCGATTCACAGATTAACAACGTCCAAAGAGAGCTGGAGCGCTTGAATTCTGCGGCTGGTAAGCAGGAAGCCAAACTGCAAAGCCTCTCGAGGGACACGCTCAAAGCATACCGGTGGATCCTGGAAAACCAAAGCAAATTCAAAGATGAAGTCTTTGGACCACCGATTGTCACTTGCTCTGTCACCGACCCCAAGTACGCCAACGCCATCGAGTCACTCGTCCAAAGAGGAGATTTGTTGGCAATTACAGTGCAAAACAAAGAAGATTTCCGCACACTCCAACGTCATCTCAACGTACAGCTGAAACTTTCCGATATCACTATCAGGACTTGCTCTGTCCCACTGAGCCGGGCTGGCCAATCTCCAAACATTGACATTAAAAGCCTCGGGTTTGATGGCTGGGCCAAAGAATTTTTGAGCGGGCCGGACCCAGTTCTTGCCATGCTTTGTATGGACAGGAACCTGGGTCAGGCAGCCATCGGACTGAATGATATTTCGGAGGCAGCGTTCACGGCGGCAGAAGAAAAACTTAACCTCTTCGTTTGCAAGGGGTCTGCCTATTCTATTAAACGCCGCCCCGAGTATGGACCCGATGCCAAGTCAACGGGTGTCCGTCAGCTCAAAAACGCTCAAGCCTGGACAACAGAACCAGCAGACGGCTCTATCAAGGCGCGATATACTGAAGATATCCGTAAATTAACGGGCGAGCGCTCGGAGGTTGAATATGGAATCCAGCAGGGCCGGGAGCAGCTTGCTGAATATCAGAGAATTGACCAGAGGATCAAGCGTGAAACGGTATGTCTACTTTCCAAGACTTTGGCACCAAGTTCATATTCTGATCTATCGACAGGAACAAATCGAAGCCGAGAAGGCCGAGAAGCAGAGTGCTCATACCATTTGGCGGGCTCTTCCAGGGAGAATCAGTATGTTTCTTCAGACTTACTCTCTGATGGACAAATGTCACTAATCATTTCCATCTGCAGGCCAGCAAAAGCAAAAGCTCAAAAGCATGACCGATCTCTACGACAGCGTACGAGAGCAAGTGCGCCTCAAACGGATCGAGCAAGACCAGCTCGCCATGCAAAAGGGCGAGGCGACAATTCAGTACTCTGTAAGGCTACATCAATGCGGGATAACTCAAGAATATATGCTAACGGTGTATAGGTTATTGTGGAACAATTGTATGAAAGCTACGAGGAATTTATGAAGGCCGAGCTGCTACATCTGGAAGCAACTTCAGATATCCGAATGCTGCAGGCCCGATGCCGGGATCAAACAACGATGCTCGAGCTGAAACGCCAAGAGCTTCAGAAGCTTTCAGAAGAGTTCAGAAACTCCAGGCAGACTGGCAAACAGAAGTTGGATAAGGCAAGGAGGGTCACCACAGAGGCCAACCAGCGCGAGGGTGGTGAAGAGGTCCTCGGGATCATCAACACCGAAGGCTACAATATGGACAGTCTCAATGCCGACATTGACTCTGAAAAGGCACGCCTGGAGCTTTCTCACGGTGGTAGCCCTAACATGATCAAGGAGTTTGAGAATCGCGAGCGTCAAATCGGCTCACTCAAGGAAAAGCTCGCAGGCGTGGACAAAAAACTGAACGATCTCAACGAGGCACTCGAGGAGATTCGCGAACGATGGGAGCCACGACTGGATGCCCTCATTGCCAAAATCAGCGATGCCTTCTCCGATTCTTTCGCACGCATTGGCTGTGCCGGCCAAGTCGGGTTGGACAAGGTCAAGTCCGAATCGCTCACCAGTGGTGAACCAGGCGAAAACGAGTACGACCAATGGTCGATTCAGATCCAGGTCAAATTCCGTCAATCCGAGGAGCTGTCAATTCTAAACGCCCATCGCCAGTCCGGCGGCGAGCGCGCCGTGAGTACCATCTTCTACCTGATGGCCCTTCAATCCCTGTCGGCCTCACCCTTCCGCGTCGTCGATGAGATCAATCAGGGTATGGACCCGCGCAACGAGCGCATGGTCCACGGTCGCCTGGTCGAGATTGCTTGTGCGTCAGACGAGAGAGAGGCAGACAATCATGGCAATGCCATCGGCGGCGGCGGCGGTGGAGGCCAATACTTCCTCATTACGCCCAAGCTGCTGACAGAATTGTCCTACAAGCCCGGAATGAGGGTGCTCTGTATCTACAGTGGCGAGCACATGCCACAGGACTACCAGGCGCTGGACTTTAGCCTGGCCATTCGAAACATGAAGTCGATCGCAGCGCAAAACGGAAGGTCAATCGGCAAGGGCAAGGGCAAGGCCCGAGCGATCGCCAACCATCACCAGGTCGATGTTCACGCGTGAAGTTCCTGGTTTTTCTTTTTCTTGACGACTTTTGTTTCGTTTCCGATACACCATGACGGTTTTGTGAGGGGACATACTAGCCACCGATTCATTTTCATTTTACCAGTATTTAAATTTTGGGGGCGAAGGATTGGAGAATCAAACATGGATCGCATCCTGCACATTCTGTTCCATTCTTATCTATTTGGTCTTTTTGACCTCTGCACTATTGATTCCACCATTGTGCATTTTTTCGAACCATTGTGTCTCGATCTTCGATATCTACTAATGCCTACTATACTAACCCTGGGAACCATAGGGACTGTTTGTCGGCGCAATAACCAGCGAGCCCAGGACCTGCTCAAGCGGGTATCGGGGCGGCCCCACACCCCGGGGCTCTTGCTTCTTCCTTTCTGGCCCCATGCATGCTCGGCCACCCCGTGTCTGTGCCAATCCCCTCCCAACTGCTCGGTAGTTGGGAATCGGAGATTAGAGGGCAAGCACGCATGGGGGATGGGGGATGGGGGATGGGGACGGCAGCGGGGATGTGACGAGGCTGCATCAGACGATGCGTTACATTACTTAGCGATCGTCGTCGATCAAGCAAAATGTCGCAGGGTCAGTGCCAGTTGCCAGCCAGTGTGACTACCCTACGAGTGGACTAGGGGGTAGAGGAGGGAGGGCGCCGGGGGGCTCCGTGGCTAGAAAGTTCGAAACGATACGATCCCACAACGCGCAGGATCACATCCATGCTTCGATCGGACCAAACGACGGAAGTGGACAAGTTCAGGTGCTTGGCTTTTGCTGGTTGGGAGCCACTGCCCAGGTGTGCTTTGTGCTTGCTCACCCCTTGCGGACTTCGCTTCGAGCAGATCCTCGTGCAAGAGGGAGCGTTACGGCGTGTCATGCAGATCGACCACCGGGCGTTTCCGCCGCAGATCACAGGCCCCATCTCGGAGGTTTTGCATGCCAATCGTTGGGCGACGTTGGGCATTCCCTCGTTACGACCAACTCTAAATCGCTGCTCTTTCTCACTGGCTCTTGAGCCAGTGTGGTTCTGGCTTAGGCCTGGCGTGGTGGCTCCCGCTGGGGGCTCCTTAACCAGCCTTGGTTAAGCAGGACCGCCCCTGCCCTTCATGCGCCCCTCTTCGCCTCTCAAACAAATCCCGAACCCGAGAATGGCCCTGGACAGGTCGAGGATTTGTGCTGACGGTGGCGTCGATGCCCCCCTTGGTTTCTGGACCTGACCTGGTTCCGGCAATCTATTTTTTGTCTTTACACATAGCTCCAAGCTCATTGCTCACTGCGAGGATGCTGGGACGCTAAGCCATGCGCCGTCATCTTTCCCCCCCTCCTTCCTACAGGTGCAGATTCAGAGCATGTACTAAAGTACAGGCCTCCTGTAGGTCTGTACGGGGCTGATCGACACTGCGCCTCATCTGCTGGTGGAGGCTGGGAGAGGCGATTGGTCCGATATTCCACGATCCCGCCGAGAATCCCCATGGTGATCCCACCAGTCAGAAGGGCACTGTCCACCGAGTGGTTGGGTTCCCAGCAGCAAACCGGTCCTCAAACACATGTTGCATTTCCATATGGTCGCGCATGGACCAAGATGTGCTGCCTCCGCATGTTTGGCGGGGCAGCACTGGGGGCTGCTCCATGTAAAAAATCAACACTGCAGTGCGACACAGCTGGTGCTGTCCTTTCACCGCCCCTCCCTTTTTCGCCTCCGGTGATGGCATCCCACATCGGCCTTGGGGCAAGGTGTTGGAGCAAGGCGATACGGAGGAATACACTTTGTGATCCCACAATCCACCCCACAGAGTAAAATGACGCATGAAGCCAACCACCAGCCAACACGAAACCCCCCCCCCCCCCTCCCCATATTGATTATCATTTCGTCTCGAAAGGCTACCTCGCATGGCTTGCTCAAACCCAGCTGTACTAGTAGATAACCCCGGTTTCATTCGACCTGAGAATACTCCCGATGGCGCCGTCATCCGTTGGCCCGCCTTAGTGTGAGGCGTTGGGAATCCTGTCCAGCGCGCCCCATCCCCTGAAGGATCCATTCGAACACTATTGTCCTGTAAGAAAGCCGGAAAAAAAGCCAACGAGTTTATTGTGCGCGCCCCACACGCAGTTGCCATCTAGCTAGGTTTGCGGGTATTTAGCTTCCAGCCTCTCCTGTCCATGACGGGGTGGCTCAAGGGCTGGGCGATGCATCGAATTTCCTCCATGACCATGCCAGGTGATGAGTAGTGGATGCGGGCGCTTGCAAGTCCCAAACAAAAAAAAAAAAAAAGAAAAAAAAAGAGAAAACAGAATATACTCCGTCCATTATGATGGTTGAGGTGCAAGCCTCCAGCACGGACCGCGGTGGGAATATGGGATGACAAGGCTGGGCGGATCCCCAGCGGCTACAAATGTATGCTACGATACCGCAGGCAGCCAAGACACCAGGCCAAACAAGGCCAGCACATCATCGTTCAGGGAAAAATGCCGTGATTCGATTCGTGCTGGGCTCCCCTCCAACAGGAGGTACCAAACTGAACGTACAGGACCAAGACCAGGGAACGGGTTTCCCGTCTAACGGTTCCAATAACGTGGTCGAGGCTCGGAGATATATCTCAGGGATTGACAAGCGACGTGCCACAACAGGACAACCGTGGGATGTGTTCCGATCTCACCGTCGCACGACGTGTCGCACAATCGCAGCCACGAACGGATAGGACAGATTCAGATTTGGACGACCAGATGACATCCCCTGAAACTCGAGGTCGGGTAGAGTACGAATGATATGCCTGGGTACCTGGGTAGGGGGAGGGGAAGCAAGCACCAGACCAAGAGGAGGGGTGGTAACAGGTCAGCCTGAAAGTGCAAGCCCGAGGCATTTCCAGGTTGCCTTGCTGCATTTGCATTTACATTGTGTTGGCCTGGACTTCTGCAGAGCATTGACTCCAACCCCGACGACAAAAGTAAAAATGCTACGTGCATCACATCCGGCGGCAGAGTACATACCGTGAGACGCCGAGGGTGGCCATCCAGGCCGATGGGATCCAATGGCCAGCGCTGACGAGACTCCCTCGCTCCCACGCAAAAGGATTCGAGTCCGAGGATTTGTCGCAGAATGCAACAGTGGGATGATCTACCACTCAGCGATGAGGAAGGGGCGTTGGTTGTGGGGGATGGGGCGCCAACTCGCACAACAACCTGTGAGTGCTGGAGAGTTTCGAGAGATCCGCGCTCGAGCATGCAATCATGATCGGTGGGATGATGAGAGGATGCACAATGGGGGAACATGACATGAATGGTGTCGGGTCATTTTGCTCCGCGCATCCCTGTCGACGAGCAATCATTACCAAAATAGTACTCGGACGAGAGTGTTGGAAACCTTGTGGTGATGTTTCCCTACCTTACCCTATTGGTGGTGTACAGTGGTAGGGTACCAGATACACTCCTGTTCAGGCCGTAAGGACGGAAGAAGTAATTGCCGATGGCGAGGGCGATCATCCTGATCTGCCTCTAGTGCACCACCCAAACTATGGAGGTGCGTGGATGAACCTACGTGGATGCACCTCCAGAGGTGTACCTGTTGAGGGAGATACGAAAGTGATACTACACTAGTGTCGTCGATTAGGATGACCACGATGCGTCCTCCCGCATCGCCACAGGATTTGAAACGATCGCCGGACTGGGATCGGTAAGTGGGCGAGCTCCGACAGCTGGCAGCAACCCAGAAACACCAGCTGAGGGAATGGCAAACCCTCGGACTGCGTACGAATACGACTATTACGACGCCTTCGGTGTGAGGCCGAGTCACGATGCCACGCAATTGAGGGCTGGTTTAGGCAAGACTCGAAAACGAGGTGAAAGGAAGGCTCAGGTCGTACAAGGCCCATCACCCACCACGCCGTCAACGCGATCCTTGCAATACATCATAGCGCGGTGGCCGCGGTGGATTATGCTTACCAGCCCCCAACCGGAGCGAACAACTCAATAATGAACCTCCAGGGGGTTGCCTTGTCCACAGCTTTCAGCATGTACAATGGTTACCGGGTTTCCCGAGTACACCGTACTCTCATTGGGCCATTGCCGGTAAATCCTGCTCCTGCTCCTGCTCCTGCTCCTGCTCCTATTCCTTCATCTTGGGTTACAGAGTTGCAAATCCGAAGGATCTCCCCCAAACTTCGTAGATACTCCGTATACCCCGTCCCTCCACCGACCTCCACATTTGCCTGGCAAGGGTCAAAAAAGAAGGTCAGATCAACCACCTCCCCAAAAGGGAGAAGGGCAGCGCGAAAAGAAAACAAAATGGAAAAAAAAGCAAGCACACGGCTGATCCCACGCGGGTTTTATACCCAAAGGAGTTAGGGCTGGCGGCCGTGCATGCGGCATGCGGTGGATTGTCGCTAAGATCCTGGCACTAGGGACAAGTCGACATCACGCTCGACCAGGGGGGTAGATCGACCCTCGGTCCCCGGCTGTGACGAACAGGTGCGTGTTTCACCACGGCTGACACTGGTGTTGGAGTGTTTCCCGAGGCGAGATCGTTTGATCTTCGGTCGATCCTCTCAGCAGCCTCCCGCTAGTCTTCGCTTGTGTACTCGGCATTCGAGATCACCTTGGTCATCATGGTTGAACATCTCAGACATGGTCTTAGTAATGCCACTGTTACCCTCTGATCTCGATTCCCCCCCCCCCCCCCTTCGGGTAGTTGGTAGGGTAGGAGTGAGGCGCTTACACTGAAGGTACAGTATGTATACACTCCCGTACACGACAATACCGGTTTTGGGTTTCTGTTTGCTTTTTACTTTGTGTGAGGGCTTTTTGTCGGGATATCGCGGGCGCGTACGATTAATTCCGCACCTGACCTCAGACACTTTTCAAAATCCTTGAACCGTTGCCATGTTTCATTTTTAGTGTCGTGTCTAGGAGTGATCGCGATTGATCATCCCGTACTCGTACACTCGGCCTCGGTTCATATTTTGTTCGAGCTACGGCCTTGAGCTGTCGGAGGCCTGCCCGAAAGAAGCTATGGCCAGTGGTTGTCTGGGACGATCCACCGGGGCGATCCCGCCGGATCAGGAAGGAGGATAGGCGCCTGTGACATGTCCGCGTTGTCAGTAGACACGTCAGTCCACGTGAGCATTCTACGTTGTTGGATGTCTGCTTAAGATTGAGCATCATGATTATCAAGATAAAGCACGGAACACTGCAATGGTGTACGGGGAAGTCTAAGAATATCACGGCTAGCAGCACGGAAGTGCTAGTCGCGGCGGAATATCCCAAAGAAAGCACCAGCAAGTGAAACCTTGCGTCTGTTACCGACATCCGCCCGAACGTTAGCTACCTTACTAAGGAGTACCTGTAGGTAACTAGCAGTGCTACTATGTAGTAATCGCGAAAGGGGGTCCGGGGTCTTGCGAGGAGCAGATGCCCGGTTCAGCGGTTCTGCCGGCCGCGACACCGCGTATTCCCGCGATTCCCGGATTCCCGGATTGCCCCAACACCACCTTCCCAAGTCGTGCAAGTCCGGGCTAGTCGCAGATCAAGTGTCCTATCGTGATGCAATGATTCACCTCGATCATGTTCCTACTCAGTACACTAGAGATGCAAATTGTGGTCACAATTACCATTTACCATTTGAACTCCCCAGCAATCCTGCATCGCTAGCCTAACGGGAGACGTGAGAGATCAGATGCGGCTGCATGCAAGTGCCATGTGTTCGTCAATCCATGTGGCGAGCGCTCAGCATAATGGCAGTGCGTATCGAGTGCAGAATACGTTGAGCTCGTATGGCCCCACCGACATGTGACGGAATCCGTGGAACACGAAAAAAAAAAAAAGGTAAAAAGGGGCCTCGCGTGGCTCTGGGGCCCATGCCCCGGATGATCCCCGATCGATCACCAGGATCCGGGCGAATCGCTGAAAGGGGCAGCCCAGCCTGACTCAGGGATTCCTCACTCGTTGCCTTGTCGTGCCTTGTCGTAGTGCCTGGTGCTAGACTAGGGTGCGGCGCAGGTGTGAGATGCTGGTTGCATTTGGGGTTGGGCTAGGGGCTGGAACTTGGATGCTGCAGCCGATCCTAATCCCCAGCGAAGAAATTGTTCCCGTAGTCGCAAGGAGAAGGATGCTCGTGTTTAGGTTAGGGTTTGGGGCTGGGTGCTCCTTGTCATCACCGTGTATTAGCATCATCACCACTATGGAGTAGTAAGTGTAGACACCGACAGCCTGGACCGGGCCACACCTTTCCCGCAATAAACTTCTGTGGCTGGGCACACGAGAAGGGAAGGAAAACTCGACAGAGTTCTGACAGAGTTCGGTGGAAATGAAGAGCGTCGATGCTGCCCGTGGCACCGGCCGCGCTGCCATGCCCCAGATCCAGCTCCCGCAGCAGCCGAGCGTCACTGACGACCTTCCTACGAGGGTGTCCGGACAGGTCTGGACCCCCTGACAAGTGTGGTACTCCAACGACGGTGATGGCGCTCTCCACCATCTCGCGACCCCATAAAAAGTGCGGCGATTACTCAGGTGTACTCAGGAGCCGCATCCAATCAAGCCGGATGGAATCCTTACACCGGCTCTGGAGGAGCGCTAGTCGATCCCGAGCGAAATGCCGAGGGCAAAGGGTGGTTGGTGGATTTGGAAAGGCCGATCAGGGGATCGCGGATCATCTAGTCCTCCATACAACATATACCTTCAGGACATACAATATCCGTCCTCTGCTTGAAATTGAATCCATCAATTAATATTTTTATACATGACTTGATACTCGAATATTTCCTTTCGCATCTTCTCCTCACCCTATACTACATCCTCTGACATGCACGGAGCAGGCGATCCCGACCATGTTGGGTGGAGCTCGCTTCCACGAGGTCGGGACGGCGGGCCCGTCAACGGCCAATCCCTGAGCGTGCAGAAAGTGCACAGACGGACACGCGGTATTGTGGTACACGACGAAGATCCCTTCTGGAAGATCGGCGATCGCTTCGACTGTCCATTCTGGTCGCTGGCCACGGTGGGTCGATTGGATCTTCAGGGTGCGATCGACGAGATATTCGCACCTTCTTAAGATAGTAACCATGGAAAAAGCATTTGGCAGCCAAGCATCTACACCGGGAATTGCAAAGTGTAAAGAGAGTTCTCCCAGCACCGACCAGCGGGTAGCTTTGCTTGTACCACCTCGACAAGGTTGCCCTAAGCGAGCCCACATGGGCGCCCGAGCGCTTGGAGCCGCCACGCCGTCATCGACCGCACTCTGAGGCGTACGACGATTACACCGTTACCATACTCGGGTTATGTAAGGAGGATTTGGCCCCATCGGAGTTATGCACGCATCGGGTTAGCCCCGAGCGTAACTTTGCACCTTCCGTTTTTGATTTCCCACGCGACACAATCCGGGGCCCCCAACACCGAAACGTGGGAGAATCGGAGGTGTCAAACAGCGTAAATAATCGTGACAATATTCTAGATATTTATTCTGGTCAAACAAAATGCATCCATCGCACATCCAAAGCTCCGGACACATGTTCATCTCTCAACAGATGAAACGATCGACAAGATCAGTTCGGTGCGATCAGCCGTTTATGGGGCTGGACGTGATGTGACAGGTAAGCAGGATCTGCACTAACCGGAGGCGAGGTGAGCAACGGGGACTTTCCGGCCTCCCATATCGGGCCTAGCGGACCCACAGGGATTGCCCATCCCAACACATTTGTAGTATTGTCGCTGCACTTTCAAAGCATGTACGTATGCATCTGGACCCGTTAATCTCCGTTCCCTTGAATATTCTATTAATCAAATTAAGCTTTGGAACGGACTGTCTCACCTTTTGGTAAATTACTGCCTCCACTTCCCCCCCGTCGGCATCGTCCGCTGGCGATCATCCACGCGAGATTCCCGATGCCCGCCTCTATAAACCTCGTGTCCCTGCTCCTTCGGTCTCCCTCCCACGACTTCCCATCTTTACCCCCACACTCCCGGCAACGGTACAGACATCATGGATCTGGCCAATCTTTTGCACGCCGCCCCCAAGCGGGCTTGTCCTGAGGAGTTCAAGCGCTCCCCGCAAGCGCCTCCCTCGCCGCCAGTGGAAGAGCAGCCCAAGTGCTCGCTGCCTTCGATCACAGCTCTTCTCGAGGGTGCCGACGGTCACGCAGCTAGTAAGTCGCCTCAACATTCTCATACAATATCCTGAATGGGTCTAACAAACCCCAGAGCGCCAACGCCTGAGCCCACCCGCTCACCAGCGCGATGCTCGCTACGACACCGTCCATCTCCCCCCAACACCACCACTGCGCCCCGGCTCCGGCTCCGGCCACAGCCACAGCAGCTCCCCGATCGAGCACAAGGAGCAACACCACCGCACCTCCATTTCCTCCACCGGCTCCGCACACCACCACGGGCCCTACGCCTCGCCCGCCCCCAGCGTCGCCTCCTACAGCTCCGACGCAAACATGTACTACACCCGCCCACCACCAACAACCACCACCTTCGCACCCACCATCTCTGCGCCCATTCCCCAGTCTCTCCCGCAACAGACCGCGCCGGCTCCTGCGCCCGCGCCGCAGTCTCAATCGCCCTCTCTCATCTCGCCTGTGACTCCGGCCTGGCAACACCACCACTACTTCCCGCCCTCAACAGCGGCACCCTACCAGCAGAACCATGACCGGTATATCTGCCGAACCTGCCACAAGGCCTTCTCCCGCCCCTCCTCTCTGCGCATCCACTCCCACTCGCACACGGGCGAGAAGCCCTTCCGCTGCACCCACGCCGGCTGCGGCAAGGCCTTCTCCGTGCGCAGTAACATGAAGCGTCACGAGCGGGGCTGTCACTCTGGACGACCGGCGCCACCAGCTGCTACCGCTCTAGTTTCTTAGATGCGGGTGATGTTTTGCGGTGATTTCGCCCTCACGGTTTCGGATGAGACTGGTACTATTCCAAATACCCTGGTTATGGGCGTGATGATGATGGTTGGCGTTTTTGTGTTTTATGGCTTCTGCCGTGATACCCTGGTTTTGTTTTTCGGATTTCCTACGGATGGACTTGGATTGGATTGGATTTTCCCTGGACGGGATATAGATGGCCCTGATCTGATCGTAAATAAAATTACGAGAAATGTATTATTCTACGATTCACCCAACATCCTCACATCACGTAGTATTCACCAAATTCTCCCTATTAGCCATGTCCACTTCTTCTGGTGATATATCCACTGCCGTACGTCGCTGATGCAGGTTCGTGTCTTATCGGGGTGGGGTGTTGAGGCATTTTCGGGGTTGGTGGGTTTGCTGGGGGTGGTTTCAGTCTTGAGGGGTTGGATGAACCGTGACGGGGGTAGATTCATCCTTACTCGTAGTGGAGTATAGTTCGAGTCGCATTTCTTGTTTTGCCGTTGTTCTGCCGGTGGGTTTGTTGGCTTGGCCGGTGACGTGCTTGTTGAGGTAGGGGCTGGTTGAAGGTTGCTCGGGTTGGGGATATCCGGTGGCGGGCTCGGTGTACTACAGGGGTTGGATGTTGATCTATGAGCTGATGCTGATGTAGTCGGCGCTATGAGGGATTGGAAATGATTGTCTACTGTGTCTATCTATGCTATGCTGATTATCCATTCGGATTCATGCCCAAAAGAAACCCTAGTTGGTGAGCTTCATTCGGAGATCCATTCCCTGTCCAGAACCATATCCAGTCCCAATCCATATTACCCCAAATCCGATCTATGTCCATATCCACGCTTCATATATCAACGTATATCAAATCATAAAATCATCAAAAATCATCAAAAATCAAACATCACCACAAACTAGCCCGCGAGGTCACTCATCAAGAACTCCCCTTGCCAACGCCGCAAGACTCGTCTCATACCGTGCCGGATTATGATCACTCAACATACCACCCGCAAACCTCAACTCGCCAAAGAAAGCATCCACATCCCTGACAAAGCGCATCTGCACCCTCGTCGCCGGCCGCCCAAGCCTCGGATACGAATCCGCCGCACTAAAGTCCGGCGCCGGCGTAAACGCCTCCCGCTGCAGCACGCGCATAGTCTCAACAACAAACACTTCACCGGGCGGCATGAGTTTCGGCGCCCGCATCTCATCCCGGAGGAGGTTGAGCGTTTTCCACGCCCAGGCGTCCTCGCCGACCCCGTCGCCGGCATTGATGACCAGCGGCGGCTGGTTGACGTAGAACTTGTGGATGATGCTCTGACGCAGGGACTCGTGGAGACGGTTCCGGATGTGCGATTTTGCGCCGCCGACATCTGTTTTGAAGGCTGAGGAGGCTGTGTGCATATCGTGCAGGATGCCGAGTGATAGACTCGGGACCACGTCGCCTCCGTTCACGATGGTTGTTATCAGCCCCCTTGTTGCGAGGCGGAGGAATGGCGACATCACGGCTGGAGGACCGTAGGCGTAGACGTGGATTGGGCGGCCAGTGGGAAGGTTGTAGGTCTTTGGCTCTGGGCTTGAGGCGTGTAGACTTGTCTCGCTGTCGACAGCTAGGAGGCGCGGACACGGAGCTGGTTGATACGAGGCTGTCACGAAGGACGTCCCTGTGGCATTGGGGTTTGGCTCGGAGATCATCGTTGCAAGGAGGGCAGCGACACCGCCCCCAAGGGAGTGTCCGCATAACACGACGCCGTAGTCGGCAAACTCTTCTAATGCTGCGCGGAGGGTAATCATTACCCTTCCACCGCCACCTTCGAGGAGTCGCTTGGCGGATGCGTGCATCCCCTTGTGCACCTTCCAGTTCTTGCCTTGCCATTCCAGGTCGTCGTAGTCGCATGTCATGTCAGTGAGAATATCCTCGAAACCCCACGTTCCACGCAGAGTCAGGACGATGGCTTTGGAATCATGGTCGGCCGAGAGATAGTGGACGAGTGGGAAGCCGCTTTCCGTCTCGCCGGCTGCGTTGGAGCCGCCGGCTGGATCGACAAAGGAGGAGAGCAGGATCGTCGACGATGGAAGGCCCGTGTGGTCGGAGAAGGCGCTGTGCTCGTGGCTGTCGGATGTGATCTGTGGGAGAGTCTTCAAGTTTGAACCCTTCGGCACGCCCATGACTTTCAGTGCACTGGCGCCGTAGGAAGCAGAGGAGAAGCGGCAGAAACGCCGGATGTTCTGGACAAAGTGTCTCACTGGGAAAATACCCGGAACAAGGCCGTCGCGATTTAGAGCCTGGATGGTATCTGTGTCTTCGTAGGCGCTTTTGCGTGGACGATGGGCGAGAAGCAGCGATGTTTCTGAGCCAGCCGTGGCGACGGAGTACATGCTTGGTGTATACGATTGAGACCGTCTATGCAGCACCGAAGAGCCGGGTCGATGGTCATTGACCGAGACCGTGCCATCCGTTTCGGATCTTGTCAGAGACATGGAACTGCTGCTGCGGACATGGCGCGTTGTAGCCGGGGATCCAGGTCGTAGTTCGCCCGCCCGACGACGCGAAAATGCATCCGTCTGAGTTAGAAGACATTCCTGGCTCTTTTCACGGACAGCGAAGTGGCCTGCGCGGGAGTTTGTGCGGCCGTGAGGATCCCGAGATGGGATGGGCCTGGCTGGTGTTCGAGGAGATTGGGGTGAGCCTGGGTAGGGGGATCGTCGTAGTCCTCGGTTCGGGGCTGGAGTACTTGGTCGATCTGGTATTTCGCTGGTACGTTTCCTCTGCTCTGCGCGATTGGCAACCTCTCTTGCTGTTGCGTCCTCGACTGAAGCTGTTCCTTTAGCAGGCTTCAGAGGAGGACGAATGGTAGGGATTCCAGATGGAGTCGGACCTGGTAGTTTTGAGGCCGGCTTCTTGGGCGCAGGTCTTTTCAGTGTTTCTGACTTCTCTGAACCATTTGTCTTGACTCGCTGTGCGAACTTCGAGAGTGAGTTCCGTCCGAATGGCGGTTTTTGGGTTTGGCCGTTGGGCGGTTCGGGGCTGGATACATGTCGCTTGAGGGTGGAGTTGCTGGAGTCTGAGTGAGACTGTGTTTGCTGCGAGCGAGGCCCCAGATGTGTTGATGGTAGTGTATGGGTTGGCATTGGCAGAGGGCAGTGAGTTTGGTCAGAATCAGATGAGCTCGCATCATTGGGAAGGTCGTGGGGCCGAAGCTGAGTACTCTGGGACTTGTTGAACGCGGTCCGGAAAACGACTGTATGCCTGGGAAGTCGCTGGTATTCCGGGACATTGGAATTATCATAGTCGTGGTCATGATGGAACCGTTCCTCAATCATCGTAGTGCCAGGCGGAGCAGCAATCTCGGCCATATCGTCATTGAAGATGTCGACCGTAATTGTCCGAGCAGTCAAAACTTCAGATTTGATCGAGGCGTGACAGCCTTGAGGTAGTTGACTCATGATATAAGCCTGAAGGTCTTCATCGGACACTTGTTGTTGACCATCTAAAGTAATCGAGAGTCGAGATCCGGCAAGGGGATCAATGCTGGATCGTCGATGAACCGCATCAAAAGACTCATCACCATTGCCAGGCATCACGAAAGAAGCACTTTCCGGTTCGGCGGGAAGTTCCTCGCGCTCTCCATTCGAAAATTGCAGCTGATGCGCCCCGACCACGTCGGCCCTGGCACCGTTGTCCAGAATGACCGTATCCCAGACGATCTCATCCCCGCCCTTTTCACGCAGCGTTCGTTCAGTTTTCTTTTTGCCCCATCGCTGTAACAGAGCAAAGCCAACAGATCCAATGAGTAAATCTCCCACGCCAATATTCTCGGCATCGGCATTGGAATCTACAGACCGGAACTCACGCCGGATGAGCGTGATGATAGCTGCAATGGCTCGGGACGACTCGGTCGAGCCTAGGATCGCATCTAGAGTCGACAGAAGTGCCTGGGAGAAGTTGGCCACGGACGCTAGCGTCGTGGAGGAAAAATGGAATGTCGCCGCGGCGAAGAAAGATGCCGAGGTTACAGTTGTATGCAGGGTAGCTAACTATGGATCTATATCAGCATCGGGGCAGAAAATAGGGTGAGCTTGAAATGCAAGGGACATACACTTCGTTCCAGCAACGACTCGGCCTCCATCCTCCCGTGTTCGTCCCCGCTACGAATGGCCACATCTCGCCCGGCGCGCGTTAGGATACCTTCGATCAAGGCGCGGCCTAGTTCGAGGCTGGTGAGGGTGGTTGCTCGCGCGCCATCGAGAGCCACGCCGCCGAAGAAGGTCCCCACGCGCAGCGAGAGCGAGGTCGACTGGGTCAGCAGTGATACCAAGGACGCGACTGGCCGCGGGAGCAGCGTTGTACCCGACGTCGCGGGAAGGTGGGTGACCGCGGGGGCGATCTGCGTGTCGTCGGGGTTATTTGCAATATTGTTGGGAGCCTCCATTGTGAGCCATGGAGATGAGCGCAACGAGGTTACCTCTGGGTATCTAGAGAATGTTCATTGACTCTACCTTGAGTAAAGTATAAGAAAGCAAACAAGAAGTGGCGTGTAACCCCTGCCCGATTCGCGCTCACATGTGATCCGCGTTAAGGGATGACGTACCGGTACTTCGGCGCCAGCCAATTTACAAGGCACTCCCTGGTACTACTACTCACTATGGCCTGCCTGTACAACCCGAGTCTAGACCACTACATCATCGCTTTGACATCGCCCGCGTGCTGTACCTTGCGGATCAGTTCTCGGTTACAGTCGCCGACCGTCCGGATGCCCGCCAGGCCCATACTCTGCCAGAAATCCGCCAGCAGACCCTGCAAGACCTGGCGTGCCCCATTGCGCCCTTCAATTCCGAATCCATAAATGACTGGGCGACCGACCAGCACCGCCTGCGCACCCAGACACAGTGCCTTGATGACATCCACGCCAGTGCGAACGCCCGAGTCGAACAAGACGGTCATTTTGTCCCCGACCGCGTCGACGATCTCGGGGAGAACATCCAAAGAACCAATGGCCCCGTCGACCTGCCGACCTGAAGATGTAAACAAATGAATTAGCACCCGCTTATCACTTATCATGTTGGGAATCGAGGTGGAGATGCACACATACCGCCATGATTCGAGACCGCAATGCCATCGCATCCATACTCCAACGCCTTCCGCGCGTCATCTACGTGCTGGATCCCCTTCAACACAATCGGACCCGTCCAATGCTTCCTCACAAAAGCGAGATCCTCCCATGTATGCGGTCCACTGGCAACAACCTGACCAATCCACGCCCGCGACGCCCCAATCACATCACCCTCCGGCGTTGACCCAGTCTCCTTCGCAAACTTCTCCCTGAACACCGGATCGCTAAACCCGACCTGGCACCCAATGCCCTTGATAAAGGGCACGTAGGCATTATCCAGGTCGGCCGGCCGCCACGCGAGCGACCACGTATCCAGCGTAATCACCAAGACCTCGAAACCGCTCGCCTTGGCCCGGTTGAGGAGCGATAGCGTGATATCGTTGTCTTGCGGCCAGTAGAGCTGGTACCGGCGTCTGCCATCGCCGTTGGCTGCAGCAACCTCTTCGATGGTGCTGCTGGCTGCCGTGCTCATGGTGTAGGGGATGCCGACTTCTTCACAGACGCTTGCGAGCCCGGTTTCTTTTTCCTCGTGGAAGATTCCCTGTACCCCGATTGGGGCCATGATGAGTGGGTGGTCGTATTTTTTGCCGAAGAGGTTGACTGACACATCTTGGCCGTTCATCTAGATCATGCAGGTGTTAGACTTGTCTCTGTAGATTGGAGAGTTTGGAGAGTCGGAACTGACACTGCGCATCATTCGCGGGATTCTACATCATTCTAGTGGTTAGTATTTTCAAGCATCAACTTGAGAGGAAAGACATACAATTTCCACTGTCGAAATGCAAGCCGATTACTATCCATCGTCGCCTTCTCCCCCGCCCCGCCAGCGACATAGTTGAACGCCCGCACACCCATCGTCTTCCGCGCCTGCTCCTCCAGCAGCCGGGGATCCGTCGTCACACTGGGCAGGATACCCGCCAGGGCTCCCTTGCCGTAGATCTCGGTCTGATAGCTTCCGTACGTATCCGACATAGTTAGAGCAGCTTGGATCGCTAGCCCCGTCAGCTACAGAGATGAAAGGGGAGCTTGCGAAGCTGGGGTCGACCCCGGATGGGGTAGGTGGAGTCGGTCACTTGATGGACCTCGGTCGACGATGGGTCAGGGGTATGTCACCACTATACGGCAATACAATACAGGTCAATTTAGGCTCGGGTACTGACCGCAGCCCTAATAACCAAGGCACTATTTCGGTCTCGGATCGAGGCTGGCAGGTTCTATTTTCAAGTCTGCATTTCGGGCCATTTGCGCCTTTTGGAATGGATTGTGCTGCAAAAGGCGGGAATGTGCGTCTAGCTGCGCGGCCGGCAATCGACGCGATCGTCGCGGCTCGAGAATCGAGGCTATTGATTGCCGTAAAATTGGATCTTAGGTAGTTGTAGCTCGAGGAGGGACTTATCTACTCGCTTAGTTTTAACATTAAGAGATTTATTGGGTTGTTTTTTTCATTATGCATTACTCTGGCATTCAAGCTTCATTGTGCATTATCCATTTACCTCAAGTCCAATTGATTAGGATATGTATGAGTCGTTATCTCATGCGATGTACACATTCGCCAGGAGAAGGATCTGCATCCCTTACAGGTGCTCTCTCGGACTAGGTGACAGATGCATGTTTCGAGTACCAGTCGAGGAGCGGGTTGTTTTAGTTAGCACTGGAAAATCTACGTCTTTGAGGATTTTGATTCTGTAACGATCTTAGTAAGACACTAGAGGAAAAGGAAAGGCCACCTTTTGGTGAGGACGTTGGCCCAGGTCAAATCGGTAACGAGTAGAAATCCTTGCCATGCAAAATTCCCAGAAGGTGTGATGTATTGGGTGAACGGCTAGGATACTCAGCTAAGTTAGGCTGGTGGGTTATGAGTCAGTATAGCAATTGAGCAGCAGTGTTAAAGTACTTGAAGGAGTCTTTTACTTACCAGCCACAGGGCATCGACACAAGAGATGGGCAAAGATTGCTTTCATCATTGCACTGATTCAATTTTTAATCGTGACAGTGACTGTCCCTGAAATGAGAAGCTTGGATCACTATCTATTATTCTATTACCATCTAATACTTCCTAGTACTGGCTGGCTTTCACGCGAAAGTGTTCTCCATAGGATCAAAACGCGTCGGACATGGACGCAGGAAAGATGGAGACAGAAACATAGCTACAGTTTTATTATCAATCATACGATATGCCCTTGAAGATCAGTGAGAACGAATCTCTCTTGCTGACCGTAGCGCAAGGGAAGATGAGATAGGAATTAAATAAAGTGGTGACTATCTCGGGAGGTCAAATCGGGGCGGGCTTTAACGGTATTCTCAACTGTGGGGGGCAAGGCGGCCTGCGAAAGAAACGAATCTCGTTAAATCCACCAATAATGAATCTAATGAAGGAATCATTGAATCTCAAACAGTTCCAGGTGAGACCTCAACTGAATCCTCAAACCTCGTACTTCAAAAAAAAAGGACACTTTGTGTTTTCTCATTCTTGTCATCCAAGTCCCCATCTGCGGTATTTATGCGCAATGTGTCTTGAATCATTTTGCCTGCGTACGATGTCTACCCACCGCGCGAATTGTGCGTTGTTGAAGCCGGATATTCTGGCGCGTTCTTGGCCACTTCATTCAATAATGGTTGGTGGCACACTTCTCTCCGAGCACTTCACCTCGCGACTTGCGATCCGCAGACGGGCATCATCATCATCGAGTACAAAATGAGATTCCAATTCCCTTCTCCCAGGCTCATGCCCTGAGTTACTCGCTCTGCATTTCGTCGGATGCCGTCCATAACGACACCTACCCAGCACCGGTCATTTGGCTACTGCGAGAAGCCTGTGCGAAAAATGCCTCATTCAAAGTGTGCAGGCAGTGCGTCGACGACTAAAGATGTTCGGCCCCTGCTGTCAACCTGGACAACAGATTACTGGCTAGGCAAGTCTATATAGAAGCGGGCCGGTCTTAACACTCCGCGCTGTCTGATCGGCTGCACTGTAGGCGATTTCTCCGCCCTATGGATTCTTCAAACATACTACGCTCATGCCGATCGCAGAAGCGTGCCACCATGGGCCAGGAAAGCTGGTCGGCGCGGCACCGGAGAAGAATCGTTTCGAGGATGACAGATGTTGTAATGCCGCTGGCCACTGGAGTGTCCCCGCCTGGTCAGCTATGCAACTCCAAGATCGCAAGTTCGCCATCGAACTTACTTGAAGCCATCATGATGGATCCCATGCCAATATGAGCATGGTATGGATGGTGGCTATTGAAATGGCCGAGAACATGATGGACTACCACTTGACCGAGGGCCAGGTCAACCTGGATGACCCACAGTTTTGGGTGGCCGCAGTCATGTCGATCGGTGCTGATTCCTTGCGCCGTTGCCGTACAACTATCTCCGCCTTCGCAAGTATGGGATAGAGTGTCATTAAGCGTTTGGGACGTTACCGCCGAAAAGAAACAGAGGCAGGGTTATTCGGGGACTGACCGTGCGATGGAATGCGGAGTCCACTTCAGAAATGCCAAAGTTCGCCGACTAGTGGGACAGTGTGGGTACCCACTTGTATGTACTGCTTCCAGTCGGAGTATTCCATTTTGAATGCGAATTCTCGAGTTTGCTAGGTCGATAACAGTGTTAGCAGGATTTTCCATGGATAGTTGCCTTTGCCGAAGTGGGTTTGGGAAATGGCCGCTTGAAACATGAAAGAGCCTACGCTGTAGCTGGAAGGAAGGAGAGCTGGGTAGACTCGGAGAAGTCAAAATCGAAGGAAAATAGTCGCAAGAAGCACACTACTTTCCGCTGAGTGGCTGGAACAGGAAACATGGAGTTTAATCGAAGAAATGGGTGACAAGAGTAGCCCTTCAGAGGCCAAATGAAGTGGACGCATCGACCGGTGCTGGCCGGAGGCCGCAACATCACCTCGCGCTTTCCCATCGTACCCAGGAGTCACGTGTCTGTATCATGTAGGTACTTCCCAAAACCAAATATCCTTTTCTTTGATTATGATCTCATCAGGGGCGAGATTTCTCAAGACGATCCGGTCTCACTTAGCTAAGAGAAGGCATCCAAAGCTTGTTCCCTGGCGATGCAATCATCCCTAAAACATCGTCCAACGGCCAGTCCCGCAAACATCTTTCTCACCATCGACTATCCGGGCAGTTCCGGCTCCCAATAGTAAAGTGACCGCATCTACCGTGCCCTAAAGGACAGTCGGCCCTCCATCTCCTCTGGCAGATGCAAATTTTTCTGTGGATAGGTTACACTGCAGAATCGGACTGCATTCCAGGATCGGCGACTTCAAAGAAAAAGAAAGGAATCATTGGCCAAAAGGCATGAAGATCTATACCGAGGGATAAATTCGCGAGGAAATTGGAACAGGAACCACTCGGGGTTCCAGCTCGAACGGCATCCCTCTTGCATTCATTCGGCGAGTGGCGTGGGTCATCTGCAGTTTATGCCGAGTTGCAATCGATTGATTTCCTCGGAGCCAGTCGTACGTACACGTAAAGAAGGCCGATCATAAATCACCACCTCCGACCCAGACTCGGGACGTAGCTAAAGCAACTTCTGAAAAGCGCTATTAGTCCTCCTCCAAGAGAGATTACCAATCTAGTCACCTACTCGGTCATCTATCTGGCCACCAACGTGATCAGCTAGGTACTCTGAAGAGCAGACAAAGTCTTCAGTCATCATACTACGCTCCGAGCCTTAACCATGACGAATGAATACTACGACCTCGGATCCTACCGGTTCACCGTGACGACCAGCTCCGCAGAGTGCCAAACCTGGTTCGACCGTGGTTACCTGTGGGCTCAAGGGTTCAATCATGAAGAAGCCGCTCAGTGCTTTATCAAGGCAATCAAACTTGACGAGAACTGCGCCATGGCATATTGGGGGCTCTGCTACTCCAAAGGCCCAAACTACAACAAAGCCTGGATTCGCTTTGACCCTGTCGATTTTCGTCAGACCATCGAATATGTCAAGCCCTTCCTCCAGAAGGCCAGAGACCTAGCACCATGCGTGAGTCCAACCGAGGCCGCTTTGATTCTCGCCCTTCAATATCGGTTCCCGATACTGGAGGCATCCGCAACCCATCCAGACTCTTTGAATCAAGATTATGCTCAGGCCATGTGCAATGTTTACGGAAAATACCTATCCCATCTCGACATATCCGCGCTTTGTGCCGAGGCGTTAATGTGCATTAGCCCGCGTGCCCTCTGGGATCTTGAAACAGGCAAACCTAGTGGCCCTCATACTGTGAAGGCGCGAGACATTATCGAAAGGGCCATGAGTCTTCCCGGTGGCCCTCAGCACCCCGCATTGTGTCATCTCTACATCCACTTGATGGAAATGTCTCCATATCCAGAAGTTGCTCTTCCAGCCGCCGACCGACTACGCTCATTGATGCCGGATGCGTCTCATATGCTACATATGCCCACACACATCGACATCGCCTGTGGCGATTATCGTCGCGCTGTCGACTCAAACCACCAGGCTATATTATCCGACGACAAATTCTTCGCGCGCACCAACGGTTCCGTCCTTTATTTCATGTACCGTGCACATAACGTATCCGCCAAGCTCTACAGTGCGCTGATCTCTGGACGGTACCAAGAAGCCTCATCTTCGGCTGAACGACTATCTGAAATTCTGACTCCGGATATCCTCCGAGTATCGTGCCCGCCGATGGCAGACTGGACGGAAAGTTTGCTGGGCGCTTCTGTACATGTTATGATCCGTTTCGGGAAGTGGGAAGATATCCTGTGCAAGACTGTGATTCCCGATGATCGCCAGCTATACTGCTCTACCACCGCGATGATATACTACGGTCGTAGTATAGCGCTCGCAGTACTTGGCCGAGTGGAGGAAGCAAAAGTCGAGCAAGAAAAATTCGAGAAGTCCAGACTACTCGTGCCCAGAACACGTCTGAACAGCGTACCGGTCATTGAAGCCGATCTACTATGCGTTGCATCCTCAATGCTCCGAGGGGAGATTCAATATCGAGAAGGTGACGTTGAATCTGCATTCCGCAGTCTGCGAGAAGCTACCGCTTTAGAAGACGCCCTCCCTTACGCAGACCCGCCACCTTGGATGCAGCCAACCAGGCATGCCCTGGGTGCTTTGCTTCTGGAGCAAGGACGGACCGAGGAGGCAGAGATAGTGTACAGAGAGGATCTTGGTCTCGGAGGAAACCTCCCCCGGCGTCAGGCTAGACTGAATAATGTCTGGGGCCTCCATGGTCTTCTTGAATGTCTGGTTCGGTTAGACAAGAATGATGAAGCGAGTACCATCCGGGTTCAGAGGGACATCGCTCTCGCGTCTGCAGATACACCGATTCTCGCATCTTGCTTTTGCCGGCTGTCTGCTGTTGAGGATGTCAATGATGCAAGTGAAAACTGCTGTCAATGAGGGTTTTAAGTTGGATGTGATTTATTATGTCATGATATTGTACACATTTTCCTGTTTTGCAAGTTCTTATCAAGAAGAGCTTCAATGATTTCATAGTTGACCATAAATTGCCGTTTCTCAGATGCTTGCTATCCACTCTGTCAGGGGGAATCATACCATGAGAGTGAAGGAGCAAGATAAGTTTGGACAGAATGCCGTTTTTACGCCACATCATGATTGATCTCAGATCTCAGCTGGAGGATTCAGCATTTGGCAATAAACCGCATTTGGTGCCTGCGTCAGAAATCGACTTTCTTTGAACGCAGCCTTCACTGTGCTAACGTTGCGATATGATGTTATAAAGTAGTACGTGGAGTGGCGAAAGAATTTCCTGTATTCAGGCAGGAATTTTCGAACGATAAGGCCCTGCACGATGAGTTACCCGTTTTAGAAGTACCCACGGCTCGCTGGCAATCTATCTCTTTTAGCTGAAAAAAAATAAAAATAAAAATAAAAATAAAACACAATTTTATGTGTATAGTTACTGATTAAAGACAAAATCTCAACAGACTGTTTAAGCCCGGATGGAATGCACCGTTTCAAGGCTTCAGCGGCATCGTAGCCATTGCCTGCTGCTTCTCGAATAGAACCTGCGCCACCTCGGGTAACTGTTTCATCCTCGCCACCCAGGCCGTAACAAAAGGGAATTGTCGAGCGAATTCACCCTCATCCCATCCATCACCCATCATCCAACTCACCATATCCTGCCATGGAAGAAAAACCAGATCGGCATAGGTACATTTCCCACCAACCAGCCACTGCCGCTCCGAGAGCTCCTTGTCGAGAACACCAGTCACACGGTACACCTCTTTAGCGTAACGCTCGATAGCAGCCTGCTGCTGCGGTACCTGTCGTGAGAACCAGCCGAGTTGTCCATAGTAGGGTCCCTGACCCGAGGTTTGGAAATGAAGCCATTGCTGGCAGAGGATTCGCTCGTGGAAGCCTTCATAACTGAGCACGCGGGCGACATCGTAGAGTTCAACCAGGTAGGTGACGATGGCGCCCGATTCCCACAGGGTGATTTCCCGGTTTGGGTCGAAAAGAACGGGGAGTCGGCCGTTCGGGTTCATGTCGACGAACGGTGGCGATTTGACATCTTTGAAGTCGACCCAGACTGTCGTGTAGGGAAGTTTGAGGCATGATAAAATGATGGCTACCTTCCATGGATTTGGTCCAAGAGGATGTGAGTAAAGCTTGAAAGATTTCAGGTCGCTTTGCATTGTTCCTACTCCAGTGAATCTGCTGCGGTTCGATGTGTTGCAGGGGACTTGGAGGAGACTTGCAGGAACTAAATATTTTACTCAGGGCAGGCAGCCAGACCGGTCATGTTCTGGCCCATTAGTGAAAAGATGAACAGCTTGATACCATTTTCATTTCCCGAAAATGACAAATCCCAAGCAATCAGCGGTGTTGAAAACGGAGAGTGCAGTCGATGCAGCAGGTCGCCGAATTTGTGGGCCGCCGGCACCGTGCCCCACGCGAGGCTCGGCAGTTCGGCCGGTCAATGTCTACTGCTTCTGCTAGTATAGGCCCACGCAGGCCATGCAGGCATTCTCGCTCCCAGCATCCCCGGTCAGGAAGTTCAGGAACGTCCGCTGTGTCTCGCATCATCGCCTCTTGGCATATTCATCCGAATGATCCGTGGAGCACTTCATCTTATTCTATAAAAGTGACCGTCCATCTCATTCCCGATAACGACGCAATTATCGGCAGAGAGCCAAAGAGCAAGATGGCCCATTCGACAGAACAAGGAGAAAAGCAAAATATTGCTACAAATTGGGCCAATGACCCCGACAATGCAAAGAACTGGTCAACAGCCAAGAAACTCTACAACACTGCTGTTCCTGCATTTTTATGTTTTCTGATGTAGGTCAGTGCTTTGTGATCCATGAAAAGTGCCAGTTTCGCTAATACAAAAGCCATCAAACAGTTCATTCAGTTTGGCAATTTTTTCACCTTCGCACGAATCCGTTCAAGAAGACTTCCACACCAGCACGACCCTCTCCCTCCTCCCCTTTACACTCTATGTGTACGGCCTCGCCTTCGGCCCAGCCGTCTCAGCACCCCTGAGTGAGACCTTCGGTCGTAGATTCATCTACATCTTCGTGACTCCACTCGCATTGATCTTCTTTCTCGGCGCCGGCTTCGCAAATGGGCTCGCAGCGCTGGCAATCTGCAGGCTGCTGGCCGGTATTATGATCTCCGCGCCGTTGGCTGTCGGGGCCGGCACTATCATGGACATGTGGACCGGAGTCTATACCAACCGTGGCGTCGTCCTCATAATGACCATTGCATTCCTGGGCCCTGCGCTGGGTGAGCTGGTGGGTGGGTGGGTCGCGCAGTATAAAAATTGGCAATGGTCGCTCTGGACATCGCTCTTCCTGGGTGCGGGTATTTGGATCTTTTCGCTAGGTGCACAGGAAACTTATGCTGGTCCTATAATGCGCCGCAAAGCGAAGAAGATGGGTCTGCCTATCCCACCATCTCCTATTCCATCCGGACTGGCTGGAGTCCGCTTTTTAATGACGGTGACGCTGGCAAGGCCATTGTACATGCTCGTACGCGAGCCGATCGTCATTCTGTGCTCACTATACTCATCTTTGAACTTCTCTATTCTCTTCTGCTTCCTGGCGGCTATCCCACTGATCTTCAACACTACCTATGACTTCACGCCTGGAGAGAGTGGTCTGGTCTTGATTGGGATAGCTGTGGGCTGTGCCCTGGGAGGATTCTCTTTGGTCCTTATTGACTCCTACACTATGAGGCGCCATATCCAAAGATACAAGTCTGCAGCGCCACCACCGGAGCGAACACTATGGGGAGCTATGATCGGAGGGCCGTTGATGACCGGTGCCCTATTTTGGTTTGCATGGACGGCCCAGCCAGGGATTCATTGGATGTGCAGCATTGCTGCGACGGGCCTCTTTGGCTTCTCCAATATATTGATCTTTGTAAGTTACGCCCATTCAGGAGACTTTCATTGTATTCCTGATCAAAGTGATCTTACATCATCAGGTTTCGACCATGCTTTACCTTACAAACGTGTATGGTGCCAAATACGGTGCCTCGGCGCTCGCGGCCAACGGGCTGCTACGATACCTTGTCGGTGGATCTTTTCCCCTCTTCACCATTCCAAGTACGTTATCTCCGTTCCTACTCCGCAATCGAAAATCTTCTGACACAACCCTCAGTGTACGAAAACCTAGGATACGCCTGGGCGTCGAGCTTGCTCGGATTCCTTGCTGTCCTGTTTGCATTTTTACCTTGGATATTTTACGTCTTTGGAAGCAAGGTCCGACAATTCAGTGCGTATATTTAGCATGGTTTTCAAGCCAGGGACTCTTCGTGTTATTGTCGGCGAGGTTGTGTGCAGGATTCATGATGTTGTTGAACGTAGAGTAGGACTATAAGGACCTTAGATCAACATGACTCGAGCTATGTTCTTCTACCATGACATGACGTCGCTATGGCAGCTGGCTGCAATATCACTTGAGAGCATTTGAAGAGCTAGCAGAATTCGGTGAGCATGTGTTTGTTTGAGCTATACTCAAGAGAAAGAAGGGCAATGAAAAGATAGGAAAAAGGTCACATGTTAGAAATAAAATGTACTCCATCCTCGTATTTCTCTTCTATATAATGTACTTCCTTTTAACTCAATAAATGATGGTGTTCACAATAACCTCTCCCTCCTGCTCAATGCCAGCAGGTTCGAAATGGATCTAGATGCACCATAGAGTTATGTGATTAAACGCTCTCCACAAACTCTTCCTGTCCTTCCTTGACCACGGTTTCCATAGGTAAGCGACAAACATGTGATTGGAACGCTCGAGTTGGCACCTCATCCTGGAACATCTCGTCGATTTGCTCTAGGGTGCGTTGCTTCATTTCGGGCACGAAGAACCATGCAAACACAAAAGCAACAATCGATAGTGCACCATAGATCAAGGCAACCCGACCGCCAATGTCGGCCTGGGTGAAAGGATTGACAAAAACAATAACCAGACCGGTGACATAAGCACCCAGTCCAGATAGGGCGACGGTCTTTTCTCTCACCTGACTTGGGGGCACCTCGGCAGTCAGCACCCACACCAAAGGTCCCCAGGTGACTTGAAAGGAAAAGAACCACAACATGAGCATCACCACCGCAGCCACCTGCATTGCATACGACATGTTAGCCGCCCCGTTGGTGGTAAGACCCCCGATGACGAACATACAAGCTCCTAGCATCGCAGCCGAGCACAACAACACCCCACGGCGGCCAAGCTTGTCGGTAGAGGCCATGGCCAAGAAGTTGGCCGTAACGCCGATCACGTATACCACGACAGACATGAGGAGGACTTCTTGAAAGCCGATCTGTTGCAGGAAGACAGCCTGGTAGTTTGCCACAAACGAAATACCCTGGGCCTGCTGGAAGACCTGAGCACCGATACAGATGAACGTGCGACGGCGATTGACCGGATCCGTGAAGCAGGCGGCCCATGTTGCGCTTGCCAGCCTTTCACGTTGGTCTTGGCAGTACTGTTGCAACGCCACGACTTCAGCTTCGGCAGGGAACGATTGCCCTCGAAGACGACGGAGGGTGACCGCCGCCTCGTCGAGTCTGCCTTGAGAAACAAGCCAGTGAGGAGACTCTGGCAAGAAGGGCAGACTCATCCAGCAAGCTGCAGGGATAGCAATTTGGGCCACAACTACCATGCGCCACGCCCAGTCGCCGGAGATATGACGGCACAAATACACGATCAGGGCAGCAGCGAGACCACCGACCATGAGGAAGGCATTGTATGTACCGGACATGAGACCACGCATCGACTTTGGAGCGCACTCTCCCTGATAGGCAGGGATGACACTCGTGGCGATACCTCCACCCAGGTAGACAATGAGCTTGCCGACAATGAACTGCGCATAGCTGGTTTTGCAGGTAGACTCGATGATGACTCCAACTGCCACGATGGCACTCTGGATCCACAGGGTGTTCTTTCTTCCAAGGAGTTCATTCAAGGGCGATCCACAAACCACTCCGACGATGACTCCAACATAGCCAAGTCCAGTACCGAGCGATTGTTGATAAGATGTCAGGGCCCGTGTATTCGTGGCAGGATCAAGAGATCCGAAATTCTCAACAAATTGAGAGGAGCTCATGATACTTGCCCACCAGGCCTGATCGAACCCGAACCCGGCAGAGGAGATGGATCCAAAGATGACAACCATCCAGATCAACCATGGTTGGTTCCAGACAGAATCGCTTGATGTTGCTTGGTGTGGCATGATGAATCTCTTGAAAATCCAAAAAATGCTATTCACGACTCCTTGTTCCGAAAGTTCAGGGAGTCCAATGTCTAGGTTGAAGGGGGCTGAGGTTCTTTTCAATTTAAGGAAATCAAATGACTCTTTCGGCCGGGTTTCGAATTATATGATCTGGCATTATACGATTGTGAATGCTGAATCGCCCAATGATAATCCCACAATGGAATTCGCCTAAATTTGCTAGGGATACTTTCTCTTTTTAGTCGAAGTATGAATGAGTGGCGGCTTTGGCATTCCAAGTGGAGCCCGTTCCTAATGCTGACATGCACCAGCAGAACAGACGCAAGCGAGTCTTTAACAACAATTCATGAGCCACGCTGATTTTCTAGTTTTGAGAAGGTACCAGAAATGATATGATCCGATCACCTGGCACGAGGAATATATGCATTCATGCGGCTCAGCGCATTAACTGCCGGCTTCTCCAAAGCACCTGGGGTCCCACAACCCCCAAACCTCTCTCTTGACCGTCCGGGGTTGATCGCGGGGCGTGGAGAGACGGGATTTCTGGGGGCGAGCAGCTGAAATTGGGCCCGCCAATTCTGGTGAACCATCCCCCAGAGAAGATTTCTCATTGGGAATGTAGACCCGCCAGTTCGGTGAGCGGGGCCCAACCAGAAATGCCAAGTATCCCGGTTCTAGAGTCCCCACTATATCGGCGACGTTCTCGTACAGCGAACCAACAAGACTATACTACTGAAAGGTGGCGTCATCAGGGAAGTGGAATTCCTGCATTGAAGCAATTCTGCCAGAAAATATGATACATTTAATTTATTATGTTCAACCCAAATCTCGCGCGCATTCAACAAACATATTCCTGAACGTCACCTTTGTCTCCGCCTTACACCTTGGGTTATCTCCCTCATACCTCTAAGACCATGGCACACGATACTGCACACGTCGTCCTGGAGAAGCTCCTCCAATCTCTCACTCTGGAGGAAAAGGTCTCTTTGGTAGCAGGCCAAAACATGTGGCAGACTGCCGAAGTTGAACGGTTGGGCATTCCGCCACTGCAAATGACAGATGGCCCAGCTGGCGCTCGAGGAACAAAATGGACAGATGGCTCTCCTACCACCTTGATCCCGTGCGCTATATCTTTGGCCGCCACGTTTGATCCGGTAATGGTGAAAAGAGTCGGGACTGTTCTCGGCCAAGAAACGCGCCGCAAGGGCTGCCATGTCCTTTTGGCACCCACGATGAACTTCTCGCGCTCCCCGTTGGGAGGTCGGAATTTCGAAGGCTATGGTGAAGACCCTTTCTTGATAGGGACTATGGCCACTGAGATGATCCGTGGGATTCAAAGTCAGAATGTCGGCGCTTGTATGAAGCATTTCATTCTGAACGATACCGAGACGCGCCGTTTCAATGTCGATCAGACTATTGATGAACGAACCCTCAGGGAGGTTTACATGAAACCTTTTGTTATGGCACTCGAGTCGTCGCCATGGACAGCTATGGTTAGCTATCCCAAAGTCAATGGGATTCACGCAGATATGAGTCCTTTTGTCCTCCAAAAGCTCTTGCGGGAGGAGTTGCAATTTGACCGACTCGTCATGAGTGATTGGGGAGGCTGTAACAGTACCGTTCAGAGCTTGATTGCCGGGACTGATCTCGAGATGCCCGGGCCACCTGTTCGACGCGGAGCAAGTCTACTTTCAGCTATCCGCAATGGGTTAGTGGACGAAAAAAAGCACTTGGATGTGAGTGTACGAAGGGTTTTGCATCTGCTCGATAGAGCGGGACTCCTCCCATCCCAGAAAAGCGAAGTGGTATCAGAACAGCCTTCCTGCGATGCAGTTTGTCACAATACTGTTAAACAGGCCGCGGAGAGCGGACTGGTTCTGCTGAAGAACGAAGGTCTTCTTCCACTACAGCCATCGTCGTTGCAAAAGCTCGCTATCCTTGGACCTAATGCGCGCAGCCCGACCGCAGGTGGCTCTGGAAGTGCAGCAGTAAATCCTTTCTACATCACTTCGCCAGAGAAATGCCTGAAGGATGCCATACAAGAGGCCAATCCAGACGTTCACGTTCACTTCGAGCAGGGCTTGCCCTTTACGTTGCGTCCAGCATTACTTGGAGAAACACTTGCGCTACCCGACGGTTCCAAGCAGGGCCTTCAAGTGGAATTCTTCTTAGGACACAATTTCGAAGGGCCTGTTGTAGCGACAACCTTCTGGGCAAATTCTTTCACCTATATGATGAGCGATGGAGATGTGCCTCCGTCTCTCAAGGGAAAAGAGTATTGTTACAGGGCAAGTGGTCTTGTCACTCCCACAGCCTCTAGTCAATACACTTTCAGCCTGGCGAACACTGGCAAGGCAAAGCTTTTCCTAGACGAAAAGCTTGTTATTGACAACACCAATTGGACCAAGACTACTGGTGGCTTCCTCGGTTGTTCGAGTGAAGACCGTACCGCGACAGTCCAACTGGACTCCAACCGCTCCTATGCCTTGAGAGTTGACAACATCGTCACCCTTCCATTTGTGGAATCCTTTGACAACACTCTATTCCCGGGTATTTCCGGCCTTCGTATCGGAATGTCTCGTGAAGTCGATGAGACGGAAATGCTGAATCGTGCTGTGCAATCCGCACAGGAATCAGACCTCGCAATTTTGGTCGTCGGCCACAACAAGGACTCAGAGGGCGAAGGTGGTGACCGGCCAAGCATGGATCTACCCGGTCGAACCAACGAACTGGTCTCAGCTGTTTGTGCCGCGAACCCCAACACCGTGGTTGTTGTCCAGACTGGCAGCGCGGTAACTATGCCGTGGGCAGACCAAGCACGCGCTATCGTTCTAGGCTGGTACCAAGGACAGGAAAACGGGTCTGCGCTCACAAATGTTTTGCTCGGGCATTGCAACTTCTCCGGCAAGATGCCAATTACCTTCCCCAGGTCTTTAGCCGATCATGGATCTAATGACTGGTTCCCCGGGGAAGCGGCGCGTGATCATGCTGTCATTGGCGAGCAGGTCCTGGTGGGATATCGGGCATTTGAGGAGCGGAATATTGAGCCCCTCTGGCCCTTTGGCTTTGGATTGTCTTATACATCCTTTGAATTTTCAAATGTCTACCTGCGCGGTACATTGACCACGGACTCGAAAACTTATATTACAATCAACGCCACTGTCGCCAATACCGGCCATCGCGATGGTTCCGAAGTTGTGCAGGTTTATGTTTCACCTTCGACTCGTATCCGCGAAAGAGGGCTTGTCAGCTTCCCCAAGACCCTTGCCGGGTTCAGCAAGGTGATGGTACCGGTATCAGAGTCTCGGGATGTCAGTATCGAGATTCAAAGTGATGAATTTCGCTGGTATGATGAAGATATTGGGGCATGGAGGATAGATCCGGGCAGCTACCAGTGCTTCGTGGGCACAAGCGTGAAGGATATACATTGTTGCCTTGCTGTTGAAATTGCTTAAGTTCATGAGGGATGTAAATAAGTCCTAACATTCTTTTGCTATAGGCTATTCATACAATTCAATTGCTCCTGATTTTCAAGTTTTCTTCGTTGTGATAATTCATCCACATTTTTTAGATCTACTTTCCTAACAATCATGCAGCATTAATCTTAGACTGTAGATAACACTACGGTAATGGGTCGTGCCGGCGTACTTCTCCGCGGGCGGGCCAGCGTCGGTTTGGGCGGCCGGTCAAAGGCCCCTGGAATGCTGGTCACTTATCTACACAGAGAGAAAATCGAACCCCTTCTCTTGCCGCCAACAGTAAGTGGTACTAGATCCTCTACTGAGTCTAGAAAGCCGCCCCCACGGGCCGCTCAATTTCCTAAAGCGGATACGAAATGCTCGACCCACTTTCGGCACCCGGTGTCGAGGCAAGGCTACGGTGTAGAGTAAACCTGGTATTTCGGAAACTTTTTGAAATCATGCAATTTGACTTTCGAAGCTCGCCGAATATGTGGGGTCGTCAGCGGGATTCCAATTTTCGCTTGTCTTGGGCAAAGGTCGTCGAATTTTCATGTTTGTATTGCTTGGCGGAATGACGACCTGAAATAAGCAAGACAAGACGAGAAGGGATTTCGGTTGATTATTAAACATATGATGCTTGCATCTTCACTCAAACGACGTCGGTTCGTACAATCTTATTCAGCGGGAATGGTTATACATTTGTGAAATATATAAAGTACTGTAAACTCCCCCCGTATGAGGGATCGTAACTTTGAGAAGGGACACCTTACATCATTGCAACTTTTCCACTGATAAGTTTCAAACCCCGAAAAAGTGCCATGAAGTTGAAAAGCATCGCCGCCTTCGGGTGCTTTGTAGCATGTGCTGCTGCCAGAGTGGGACATCAAGATGCGGAAGTCCCAAGCCAGGACCTCCAATCACAAAAGCCCAACTTTCTATTCATCATGACAGATGACCAGGACCTCATGCTGGACTCGCTTTCATTCACTCCTTTGACTGTGAACCACATGACAAAGAAAGGCACGACATTTGCCAACCATTTTGTGACAACTGCTTTGTGCTGTCCGTCTCGCGTCAGTCTGCTCACCGGTCGTCAAGCCCATAACACCAATGTAACCGATGTCAATCCACCCTGGGGTATGCTTTTCTTGGAATTGATTTCTACTGGTTCTGTAATTGCTGACGTGATATTACAGGGGGATATCCTAAATTCCTTGAGCGTGGCTTCAACGAGAATTATCTACCTGTGTGGATGCAACAGGCCGGCTACGACACCTACTATACAGGGAAATTGATGAACTCACATTCCCTTGAAAACTATGATAGCCCCCATGCTGCAGGATTCAATGGATCTGATTTTGTCTTGGACCCTTACACCTACGACTACATGAACACCACCTATCAACGCAATCATGACAAACCTGTCAGTTATCTTGGTCGTCATACGACCGAGGTTCTGCGTGAGAAGGCAATGGGATTCCTAAACGATGCTTTGGAAGGAGAAAGGCCTTTCTTTATGACAGTGACACCCATTGCACCACATTCAAACATGAACGGAACCTATGGAGGTGGTGCCGGCCCACTGTGGATGGATGAGCCCATTCCCGAAGAGCGCCACAAGCATCTCTTTCCCGACGCGAAAGTTCCTCGAACAGCTAACTTCAATCCTCGGCATGTGAGTTTCGACGACAATTGGCCTTGCCAGTGCTATCCGTTTCTTACAACCTATCTATATAGCCAACCGGCGTAAGCTGGATTCACGATCTTCCATACCGAAACCAGTCCGTGATCGACTATAACGATCACTACTATCGCCAGCGTCTCCGGGCTCTTCAAGGTGTCGATGAGCTGGTTGATAACCTGGTCACACGGCTGGAAGAGTCCGGGAAAATAAACAATACTTTCATCATCTACACATCAGACAATGGCTTCCATATCTCCCAGCACCGCCTTCCACCTGGCAAGACCTGTGGTTTTGAGGAGGATATTCGCGTTCCTTTCATGATTCGTGGGCCCAATATCCCTGAAAACCACGTCGATAATACTGTTACCACACATATCGACATTGCCCCTACTCTCTTCAAGCTTGCGGGCATCTCTCTGAGGTCTGACTTTGATGGTACTCCGATGCCAATATATAAAACAATTGGAGATACCCATGAGCATGTTGCAGTTGAATACTGGGGACGGGGGATGCTTGAGGGCGGACTGTCAAATCTCGGTATGTTTGAATGTTCCTCTCGTATGCCGAATCTACTTATTGTTAATATGAGAAGGAACTCCCACTGTGCCAAACAACACCTACAAAGCCGTTCGTATACTTGCCGCTGAGTACAACCTGTTCTTCTCGGTGTGGTGTAATAATGAGCATGAGCTTTATGACTTGAGCGTAAGTTCTGCGTTGGGTAATTCACCAAGAGCCATCTAACTGACGAGACTTGAAAGACGGACCCCTTCCAGGTGAAAAATCTTTGGAATTCAAATTCAAAGCAGAGCCTGGTTCTTGGATACTCAATATCCAGCGTCGTTTCGAGGCTCGATGCTCTGCTGCTGGTGCTTAAGTCGTGTCAAGGCCCTGAGTGCATCAAGCCTTGGAGTACTTTGCACCCGGATGGTGACGTGACAAGTCTTAAAGAAGCTATGGATTCCAAATTCGATCAATTTTATCGCTCCCAGCCGAAGGTATCTTTTGATCGCTGCGTGTATGGCTACGAGATCGATGTCGAGGGACCGCAGGAGGCATTTGCTTTCAAGAACGGGTACAGTTTGGATGATTGGGTCTAGCCCAGGATAGGTTCTTTTTCTAGACGTTGTCTTCTAGAGAATCCCATGCAATTAGTAGCTACAAGCTGAAATTATGCTTTACCACATGTCCAGGGTGACTGAACTATGCTCAAGAGACAACTTGCTTTGCACTGTTTATAGAAGTCACGATATGAGTCTCAATCAAAACATCTTTATAAGAGGTCAATTGTTTCGTTATCAGATAAGAAGCCTGGCGTAAGCGTTGGTGTAATTGTAGTGTACTATGCAAATCGACCGTGATGATGCATTTTCCGATCCAGGAATCAGAGCTCGGCCGTGAGAAAGGTTAGCTAAATTTTCTCACCGGCAGTTTGAGCCACCGGGGAGTGCCGCGCACACCGAACCCAATCAATGACTAACAATAGTCTCTGACATTGATTCGAACGCAGGTATTCCCAGGTGCGTGATTCTCTGCTGGTCTATCTCGCGGCATCTAAAGGCTGGTTGACTAGTCGCAGAGTTCGGGAAGCATTATTGCCTCAAGACTAGCAATGCCAAGTTCGCCGAATAGGTGGGTCCAGACCCACAGTGGCGCATCGCTTTTTCTCGAATGGCTGGTTTCGCTCCTGCAGGGGGGCATTGTTCGCTTGCACACATGAACATTACCTGTAATATGAATTTTAGGCATTACAGCAGTGGATGTTTATCTGGTGGGGTCCGGTGATCGGAACTTTTGGTTGGGAAAGTAACAACACCAGATGGATGATTATAGGAACGAATTAACTTTGCAGACAAGGAGGGAGGGATGCAGATCCAATCAGTCCGTGACCGGCCTCTTGCGAAGCTTGCTCAACCTCACGAGCGATCGCTCGTAATTTCGTCAGAGAAGAAGCTGCGATGCCCCAGATGTTGCCCATGGATTTCAATACCCCGATATTCAATGCCAGGTAAGAATAGTGCATCCCAAATGGCAGGCCAACAGGGGCAGTCAGAACAGCGACCTGTACAATAGAGCTCAAAACGAGAGTACATGCAAAGAATGGTGTATGGCAAGTCACACATGTAGAAAGAGAGGCCAGCTTGGAGAGTTCCACAGCCGAGTTGACAATTTTTGCAGTATGCATTTGCGGTTTGGATGAATGTGCTGAAATGGATGGAGGTCTGGAACAAAAGAGCTCGCTTGTATTTGGGAGGAGGGAGACCAGAAAGGATTTTGAAAAATGAAGGTAGATGCAGGCGCAGTGCATTATCATCGCTGTCTGGAGGTCGATCTGGTTAACCTTTCCGTTCGGTTGGAGAATAGTGCTGTTTGCACTCGGCCACCGGTGAAACCAGGCTGAGATCGTTGAGTCAAGTACCTCCAGGGTACCTTCAGGAGCATGGCTCTCGCACGCAATGAAACACTGTCGAAGGATGAGAGTTGCTTCGACACGGTATGCGAGCGAGGAAATGCGGTCATCATCTAGCAATACGCGGCGAGGTAGATCGTTTGCAGATATGGAGGAGAGACCCGAGTGGCCATCCAGGAAACATTCATCTTCAGACGGCAATGATACGTCGGGTATCTCCATTTTGAATTGCAGGGCGCCTCCCACCTGCAAAGCGGCCAGAATGGTGTCCACGATGAATATCTCCCATAGGGTACGCCTCATGCTCTCAGAGCGAGATGGATTCTGCATCTCCACGGTGTCGGAGAGCTCTCGACAGTGGAGACCAAGCCTGAAGCTGCATTGAATAGCCAGACCAATACATTCCTTTGCGTGCTCGGGGACTCTGCGACCATGAAAAAGTATACTCAGTAGGAGGTACGCCTGCGCCTTCTCCAAAGCCAACTCAGCAATGTCCATGGCAGCCCAGAGATCGTTCGAGCATTCGGGGACTTGGCCAGGCGAAATATGGTGCAATCCAATGAACTCCACAATGTTAATGAGATACTGCGGTGGTGAAGACATGATCCATAGATCAAACGGCGGCAATATCGGGTGCGCAGGATGAAAATATTCAAAAAAGACCTTGACCAAATGCTTGTTCATCTGTGGTGGGCCTTGAGGCTCTGGGACGTAGCTTGGAGAAAGGTCGGTCGACGTCAAGATATTTAGCGAGGCATTATTGAGAATAGAATCTCCCTCATCGAGTGTACTGTCAATGCCATCGATACATGGGTATTTGTACGGTTGCCCTCTGCGTCCACGACGTGATGGAACGAAATGACAAAAGAGAGCTAGATCGCGACATCGGCCACATCCTTCCGGGTTCCCATCACACTTGAGATGTTTGTCGCGGCAGTTGAGACATGCCACCGATATGGCTGAGTTATTTCCTGCGTGGGTCGGCGAGTCCATTTTGAGAATGCGAGAGAAAAGAAAGAGCGCATGCCACTAGAGATTCCAGAGAGCTACAGCGTGGGAGGCAAAGGTGGCTAGTGTGGCTGGTGCTGAAACCAGTGCCATCACGTGATGTCAGCCCGCCAAGGAATCGGAACTAGACCTCGCCAAACGTGGGTTTGGGTTGGGTTTTCAATTTCTTTACCCGCCCACGGGTAACCCATCGCGGGTTTTGACCTTGGTGAACCCGCCCGTGGGTTCTTGGCGGGTACCCACGGGTTGCCCAAAATACCCAAAAATATGCATAAATCGTGGATAAACTCGATTAGTCACCTAGTGTAATTTTGGTAATTTATTTCTGTCACGCCTTAAGGTGTGTGTTACGTCGAAACAATGTACGCTGACGGCATGGAAATATATATTTACTGCAAAGGGACCACCTCCTTCATCCCACCACTTCTACATCCCAAGCGATCAGGGGCCACATCCATGAATTCACGAGAATTCAATGAGTTTGAGCTTTATGAGCCACCTCGAAATGATTATTTGGAAATTAATAAATTAAATCGGCGACACACACTTTCTCAGCGTCTATACAAAGTCACGTCCATTTTGGGCTGGGTTGGGTCGGGTTGGGTTTTTGGGTACCCGCGGGTTTAACGCGAAGCGAAAGTTAATAGATCCAAACGCACGACACGACCCCCCAACAAAGTCCATTTCCAAGTTTTCACAATGAGAAAATTTATTCCCAAGCCCGATAGCACGCCTCTTGAATATGGCTTCTTCTTCCTCATCGTCGCGATCATTGCATCAGGCTTTCAGTCCTCTGCTTTCCATTGAGCCGTCATCTGACGCTTTCCTAGACTCTGACATTCAGTCTTCTGTAAGAGAATGGCCCCTCCTGCCCCTGAATATTGCGAGACCACCAACAGGTATGCTGAGACGACCTATAGCCTTTCACTAGATCCCGCAGTAGCTACGATATAATCGCTCGAAGGCCCCCAGGAACGCTGAGGCGTGTGGGGCCCCAACGAAGAAAGAATTGGATTTTGTTCGAATCGAGTCTAGAGAGAGAGTTCCTAGGGTGGTGGGAAAAAACGGAGTACGGTCAAAAGCTGAACGGAGATGGTCAGTCTCAGATAAAATGGTCCACCGAATCGCGGCATGCCGACGTTTGGAAGCACTTCGACCAAGTAGCTGACATCGATACTGGGCGTCCACGAGTCATCTGTCAAGCCTGTCTTACTTTGCTTGATCATCCGCAGCACAAGAAAAATGGTACAAGCGCCATGAGCAGACACCTGAAGTCCAATACTTGTCGCCGGGGGAAAAAGAGAGGATCCCATCAAACTTTACTCTCAGATTCGTTGCAAAATCATTCCACTAGTGCATCACTCGCCGCAGACAGGGTCACAACATCTGAACTTGAGGAGCAGCTGCTGAAAACCATCACCTGCCTTCGGCTGCCATTTCAGACTGTGGAGAACCCCGTGTTCCAAAGACTGCTGAACATCTTACACTCTGGTCCGGGGGAACTGGAAATTCCATCAGCGAAAACCCTACGACGGCGACTTCGAGATGCAGTTACAGCTCAACAGGAGTCACAGTTACAAGATCTGCCTGAAGATGCTAAGGTGTCACTTGCCTTGGATTGTTGGACCAGTCCATTCCAGCAGGCCTTCATGGCAATCACGGTATACTTCATTGACAAAGACTGGAACTATCGAGAAATGCTTCTTGGATTTGAACCGCTGCATGGCCCTCACACGGGGAGCAACCTCAGTGATGTTTTGCACCAACTACTGAAGGAACGGAAACTCCTGGATCGCATCTTTAGCATCACTACCGATAACGCGACCAATAACGAAACTCTCATACGAGCCTTGCAGGAAAGACTGATCTCCACCGGCGCGATTGGCTCCAGAGAATCAATAGTTCGAGTTCCTTGTATGGCTCATGTGATTCAACTTTGCCTGAAACAACTTTTGGGGCATATCAAAGCAGCACCCCGGAACAAAGAGATAAAGACGTTTTGGTCTGACACCCAAGCGAATGGGTTGAAAGATTCGGTCAACCATGGAGATGTGGCTCATACTCTAACCAAAGTGAGCATAGATTCTCTCTGATTGGCTGTCAATATAAATGGAGCACTGATAGAACTAGATTCGATCATTTGCTGTTTTTGTCAACGCAAGCCCACAACGGCGAGATGCCTTTCTGTGTCTCCAATCAGGTGGAACTCGGCTGTTCCCGTTGCATGACGTTCAAATACGCTGGAATTCGACGTTTTTGATGCTTCGCCGTGCGCGCCGGCTAAGAAACGTTATCGACAAATACTGCTGCGATCATGAATACTCGCAGTTCAAGGTTACTGATGCTGAATGGAGGCAAATTGACTACCTGGTTCATTTGACTAAACCGTTCTTTCAGTTCACCATGGCTCTGATGAAGACCAGAGACATCACAATTCATAGTGTGTTCCTCGTGTACAGGAAGCTGCTGGAGCATATTGAAAGGTCGAATCGGAAATTGAAAAGAAAGGCAACACCCTGGAAGAAGGACATGTATGGCGCTTTGCTTGTTGCGAGGCAGAAGCTGAAAGAGTACTATGAAAAGACTTACCGCGACCACGGTTTTCTCTATGGCACTGGAACATTACTCGCTCCTCAATATAAATTGAGTGCCTTCGATGATAGAGAGTACTCTACCTGCCACGAAGATACGTCGAAACGGTACTGTGAATACTTGAGAGCATGTTTCACACAGTATCAGCAGCAGAACCCCGAGCTGTTATTCCGCACGGTGCAGCGCTCTTCCACTTTACATAGCTCAGAGCTTGATCGGCTACTTGAACCACCTGATGCATCGATGCTCCACGAAGGGGCAGAGTATGACGAAGTGGACCAGTATCTTAGAGAAGGTACGAGCAACTGGCATACTGTACTAGAACGACTGACTGACTTCTGATAGCAAATGTCCCGGTATCACCGCGGCTTTATTGGAAGGAACACGAATACGAGTTCCCGGTGCTCTCTCGGCTTGCACGAGACTTGCTTTCGGTCCCTGCCACCGGCGCGGGCGTAGAAAGGCTTTTCAATAGTGCACGAGACATTTGTCATTACCGTCGAGGATCTCTTCATGAAGCGACTATTCAAGACTTGATGATGTATATGTGCTCAGAAAAGTTCACACTAGAGGGACAGCAACTGACCCGTCTGGAGAAACCATTGGAGAGCGACAGCCAAGAGGCACTTGAAGAGGATGAAGCGCTGAAGGCAATTGAAGAGGATGCAGAGCCGATCAGCGACGATGAAGAAATTGAAGAGAGCGAGGACTTCGAGGGTAATTTTGAGCTCGAGGAGCCATATCAAGCGGAGTGTACGCTGGCAGAGACTGGTCGGAGCACCATGGACAGCCAGACTTACGACCTGGAACAAGAGGAAGAGGGTATGGAGGAAGAGGGTATGGAGGAAGAGGTGGTTGAATCCGAGGAAGCAGATTTACTTCCGCCTCCAATCACGCAGTTGGGTGAGAGAAGCCAGAAGAGATCTTCTGGTCGGGTGACAATGCCCTCGAGCCGACTGCGAGGTTATGAGATATACTAGTCTTTATAGTTAGCCAATCTTATGTTCTTCGTCCATCATATTTGTTCCAAATCTTCTCAGCCGTAGACCAGGAGAACACAATCGATACCATTATGTAATCGAAAATTACTGCATAATTTAATGTAAAGTGATAAGTCAGCTTTTTTTGCCTTTTTGGGTTATCAAGGGTACCCATTTGGGTCTTGGGTTGGGTTGCCCAAATGACAACCCGCCTGTTGAAATATCACGGTTACTGGGATAATCATGTGGGCTGGGATCACGTGCATGCCTATATACCTGTTCACCAGTCTACCTGTATCTTAGACAATCAACTCCCCTAAACAACATAAACACTGAAGCATCACTATAAATCAACAGGTTATGAGCCCGGCAATGCTCACCTCAAACTGGAGAATACTTTCTACTCCTAAGTTTCCCCCTTAAGTGAAAGCTTCATACATATATTGACTGAACTGGAATTTCTCATTTAGTTCTTCAACCGAGAAGACATTTTTTCTGAGGATCAACAGGCAAACGAATTGTGCGAAATCGTCTCACAAGGCTGACAAAGCCACCACACCGCTACAGAAAGTCGTTAGACCAATGATGGTCTATAGACATGTTTCACAACAGACAACATCGTCTTACACCGCTACAAACGTCACACCGCTCCAGACGTATCACATTGCCACCAGAAACGACCTGCTCTCTGTAGCATGCTAGGAATCCATTTCCTCTCAAATCCCTGGCATTCTCGGAAAAGGACATTCCACTATTTTGCCCTATGACGAGAAGGAAAGGATCATACAAGGGACACAGATGGACTGAAGAAGAGCTCAACTTGGTATGCTATCTTCGATATATCCGCCAGTGGCGCTTCTCGCAAATCCAAAAAGCGAAGTTTCCATTACTTTCCCGACACGCACTCGGCGGGGCCTATAGGCGTTTACCTCTGGAAGAGCGCACTCGCCGGGCGATCGCTGCTGCGCCTGTTATCGCCAACTCCCGGCATATCACAGGACACAGTTCTCCACGTCAAGTTCGACCTTCGTTCTCCAGTCCAGAGCAGGGTCCAAATCACCTCAACTCAACAAGCACTGAGATTGGACATGCACCGTTGACCTCAAATGGGAATAACTCAAATCGGTACAACCTCCGACCAAACAGACCGACAACCTTTCAAGAGCGAAAGCCACGATATATGGTTGACCGCGTCCGCTTTCCTCATTTCTTCGAGTCGTATCGCAATCACCTCAAACCATACGACCTATCGGACAGTGAATACATTCCTCCATCGCATACGCCTACTCCAGGCTCATCGGATTATTCCCACTCCATCAGCTCTAGTCCGCCCAGCGAGATATCAAGCCTGGAACTATTCGGTCTTGAGGCGCGGTCTCCCGAGCTGTCAAACTGCACGCCTTCTGTCCACTCAATTCACTCAAGTGGCTCGTCAAGTGCCGAATTCTTTAGCACCGAAGAGCCCTGAAAACCACCACGATGGATTCGAATAAATTTGAACAAATAGGCTTGAGCACATTCTATCATGCCATACCAACACTCGATAATGCCAACGACTGGTCACAGTGGAACCAGAAAGTCAAGGAGTTTCTTCGAATATCTCCTGTGGCTAAGGATGAAGCCATCCCACCTCTGGAAGAAGAGGAGGCGCAGCAATGGTCTCACCGCCAGACGTTCTACTCGGCAATGATCGCGGCAAAGCTGACCCACAATGCGGCTCAGCGGATAAACGCCTTCGAAATCACCCGAGTCCAGTCACTGATCAAAGCGGTCAAAGAAAGCTTTAAGCCGGAAGGTTCAGGAACATACGTGAATCTTCAGAGGAGGTACATGTCACTTACCCGGGCAAAATGTGGGAGTGCACAAGCCCTCGGGGCCGAGATCAGAAAGATCCATGCCGAGAAACTTTTACTCGACCCCGCATGTGTCACTTCTGAGATTGAACGAACTTTCTTCTTCCTCCATGCCTTAGGTCCAGAATATGAGAGTTTCCGCGACCATGTCTTTCGGCAAATGGACATTGTCAATGATAGAGATGAGGACGGAAATATCACCAAAGCAGCTCCTACATTCGACTACATTGAGAACAAGGCCATTGAAGAGGAACACAGAAAAGGACAGCTGGGCAACCAACCCGCAGATGCAAATGCCCTTCCTGCCTTCACACTCAGTCGAAGACTTGAAGACAAGAAAGTCATACCGTCTCCAGATGGGAAAACTTGCCGGATCGAGATCAACAATGTCCCCTTCTGTCTTTTCTGTCGAAAACCCTATCACAGAGAGCCGCAGTGTTTCAAGAAGAACCCTAAACCGAGGGACCAAGGAAAGGAGAGAACGACGCGCAGATCAAACCCCAAAGATGCGCATGCGGACCATCGTAATTCATCAAAGAGGCGGGCCAGTACGGATCATGAAGACGACGATTCAGAAGGACCGAGAGACCCCAAAAGACCGACGTTTATGGCGACACAAGCCTCAAAACAGGATATCAATGCAGCATTCGGAGCCGAAGTTGAAGGAAATGTTGCCACATTTGATTTCATTCCCAGCATGATGGTCACGAAGGCTCCCTCGATCAGTGAGGCCTGGATCGTGGACAGCGGATGTGCTCAGCACGTCTGTAACAATGCCTTGAGATTCGTTAAGATGGACAAATATGACGGTCCACCATTGCGAAGCGTCGATACCTCAACGGCTCCTTCCGGCATAGGAGTGGCAAATATCTTGTGCAATGTACGAGGAAGAAAGAAATGGCTTGTTCTAGATGACGTCTTGTTTGTCCCGACTGCGCATGCGAATCTCATATCCGTGCTGCAGCTTCTCAATCGGGGGGCAAAGATTGATTTCTCGAGAAATGGCGCCTTTATTCGGAACAAATCAGATGGGAGAAATCTGTTCACTGCGAGCCAATATCATGGAGTCTACGCACTCGACCTATGGTCGAAACCTGCTTTTCCAGCCTACCATGTCAGCCCGCAATCGGCACTTTGGCACAATAGGCTCGCTCACATGAGCGGTGCGAACATACAACGACTCAAAAGGCAAGCTCACGGCATTCAGGACGATACACCACGCCAACCTTGCAACGCATGCCTTCAGGGAAGAATGATTGAAACCCCCATCGCCGTTCAGAAGCGTGCAAAAGAGCCACATACGCCATGGAACTCCTCCATATCGATGTTGCAGGACCTTTTGAGGAGGGCCTTGATGGTAGTCGCTACTGGCTAACCATTGTTGACGACCATACTGGATGGGTTGAGATCGTCCCCATACCACAACGGCAAGAATACGTCGTGGAGTCCTTGCGGTACTTCCTCGACCACAATGAGCGCCCTGAGCGCAAATGCAGGCGCATTCGTCTTGACCGGATCCCGGAACAAGTGGGAGAAGAAATGAAATTTACCCTCTTCTCGAGGGCAATCCGAGCCGAAGTCACGGGCGTCGACCAGCACCAGCAGAATGGGGTAGCGGAAAGAGCCCACAAGACAATTTACGACCGAGTCGGACCAACGCTCAGGCATGCGAAACTACCGCCCAAATTCTGGCCGGAGATTGCGCGAACTGCGGCATTCCTCTCAAATCGATCCCCATCATCCAAACGCAATATGACTCCGTACCAAGCTTGGTATGGTGACAAGCCTGACCTGTCACGGCTGAGAGTCATAGGATCCAAGGGAGAGTATCTAATTCCACCCAAACAAAGAAAGAAGCTGACGGGACCAAGAACAAGGCCATGTCTACTATTGGGATACGAAGGTAATACAAACTATCGCATCCTGCTAGAAGACGGCAGAATCATTGGTACGCCAAATGCAGAATTTTATGAAGTCCTCAACACTCCCTCCACGCAGACCATACAAGACGTGGGAGCCAAACAGCAGAGCTTTCCTGTGGCAACGGCTGCTGCCGCAGGGGGGAGTGAGACGGTGGGACTAATAAACCAACCGTCGGCCAGTATGCGACATGCATCCGTGCCAGCCTCGGGGCGTCAGGCATCCCTGGCGCCACAAGAGCAAACACAGCCTGGATCATGGGACGACATAGTGCAAGTGCATCTGCCTCAGTCGAGTGATAAGACCTCGCAGCCCGCTGTTGCTGGCCAAGGAGCTATAACCTTTTCGCCTACACGGAGTGATGATACCTTCGGGCCCTTATCACCTGCTTCACAGGATTCCGCCCTTAGGTTTGACTCACCACCCGGTAGCGACCAGCAACAAGGCGATGCTCAGCAAGGGCGAATCCCAGATTGGCTAGATTATTCCGAGCTACGAGAGGGTGGTGCAAAACACTTAGTGCAAAAAGACTCACTGGAACGCCACCCTGAACTCAAGCTCCGTGACACACAAACTTTTCGAGACACATCCGGTTATGACCAAGAAGAACTCGCATTGATGAATATCCCCGACAAGAACGTCATTCCAACCTTCTTGGCTGTTGCGGCGGAAGAGATAGAACCCTTCGAACCAAAGTCCCTTCGACAGGCCAAGAATGATCCACGCTGGCTCGAATGGGAAAAGGGAATGATCGAAGAGATACAATCACTCAAACAAAACAAAACTTGGGAAATGGTTGACCCTCCCAGGGATCGCCGAATCCTGAGCGGGAAGTGGATTTTTAAACTCAAACGAGGATCAGGCGGAGAAATCGTCCGCCACAAGTGCAGATGGGTAGTCAGAGGTTTCACGCAGGAAGAAGGTGTCGATTATGATCAGACATTTGCTTCCGTAGTCAAACCAATGAGCTACAAAGCCTTGTTCGCAATTGCCGCAGCTCTGGATCTCGAGATCGAACAAATGGACGTCAAAACAGCGTTCTTATACGGCGAGATAGACCATGAGATCTTTGTTGAACAGCCTCATCACGCTACAGACGGCACATCGAGGGTCTGCAAGCTTCGCAAGGCACTCTACGGCCTGAAGCAAGCACCTCGTATCTGGTATCAGACGCTGACCAATTTCCTTCGAGATCTTGGCTTTGAGCCCATCAACGCCGATCTCAGTATCTTTGTTCGGAGCAGCATGTACATCGCAGTATACGTCGATGACCTCTTGATCATCGGACCAAGCATTGCAGAGATAAAGAAGATCAAGCGAAGCCTCAGAAACCGTTTTCATATGACAGACCTTGGCCCCTGCAGCTACTATCTCGGCATGACTATCCGACGAGATCGGCAGAACAGAATCCTCTATCTGAGCCAAGAGGCTTACGTGCGCAAAGTCCTTCAGCAATTCGGGATGCTGGACTGTGCTCCTGTCAGCACACCCATCGACACCTCACCTCTACCAGAAAACGGCCCTGAATACATCTGCCCGTCGAATATGAAGAATGAATACCAGCGCGTGATCGGATCGCTGATGTATGTCATGCTTGGGACTAGAGGCGATATCGCATACGCTGTCTCGGCGGCAAGCAGATACTTGGCAAATCCTGGTCCACAACATGTGAAGCTCGCCCGCCGAATCCTTCGATACCTCAAAGGCACCAAATCTCTCAGTCTCGCATATAAAGGCCAGCTCCAGATGCTCCGTGGCTTCACGGATGCAGATTGGGCCGGCTGTCGCCAGACAAGGCGCTCGACGGCAGGATATCTTTTCAACATTGGAAGTGGAGCAATCAGCTGGCAATCAAAGCGCCAGAATGTTGTTGCCCTGTCAACCTGCGAGGCCGAATTCATAGGCCAGACACAAGCAACCAAGGAAGCTATCTGGCTGAGAAGACTCCTTCACGAGCTGAATATGGGCCAGGGACAACGGGCAACGATCATTTGCGGCGACAACCAGGGAGCCATTGCGCTGGCCTCAAACCCTCAATATCATTCGCGTACAAAGCATATGGAAATCCAGCGAAAGTGGCAAGGAGAAGTCCAAGATGCCGGGACAGTGGAACTCAAGTATATCCCAACGTCAGAACAGATAGCGGATGGTTTCACGAAGCCCCTTGCACGAGACAGATTTGAATGGTTTCGAGAAGGCCTCGGCATTGAATAATAGCCCGGTCAGACACGAGCCTTCAAACTAAAAGAAAAGAAAACAAAACAAAAGACCGGCATGCAAGCACCCTTTCCTTCCTTTTTACCACTGGTTTTGGGAGGTTTTAATGGGGCTTGACAACCGTGATAAAAGATCGCTAATCTCCTTCGTCAGAAGGATATCAGCGAGTGGGAGTGTTGAAATATCACGGTTACTGGGATAATCATGTGGGCTGGGATCACGTGCATGCCTATATACCTGTTCACCAGTCTACCTGTATCTTAGACAATCAACTCCCCTAAACAACATAAACACTGAAGCATCACTATAAATCAACACCGCCCACGGGTTTGCTGACTAAGACCCAACCCAACCCGTGGGCCGGGTTTTCGTGGGCGGGTTTGGGCCGTGGGCGGGTTTTGGCGAGGCCTAATCGGAACATTCAACTACATATCATACTCGTAGTAACAAGTGATTCCTGGGATGACTGAAGAAAGGATCCGCCGGCTTCTACCTTTTGATACGACACTGGATCAGCCGGGCAGCGCTTTGTCCATCGATCATCCCAACTTGGATTGTTCCACCCACAATGTGAAGAGACTTCGTCGAATTTATAGTCTTTGTGGCGTTCATCATCAATAAGGAGACCAAGTATTTGATCCAGGAGAGGCTTTTATTCCGAGGCTAATGGCCTTAAATGGCCTCCAGTATGTATAAGGGCAATGGCAATCGCCGTGTGGTGTGGGGCTACGGTACCCCGGGGTACGACGCCTTGCTCGGGACCAGGATGGGAAAGGTGGCTGTATACCTCGTGTTAGGTGTGTATCCCCGAGGAACCTGCCGCATTGCCCGGGTCGTCACCTGGGAACACAACTTGGAAGCTAATTTGCGCTTCGATATTGAAGCAGTGTGAGTGAATCTGGTTGGCTGTTCATTTTTCCATTCCGGCAGCGGTAGTGCTTTGGGGGTGGTAAGTAGTTGAAATATTTTATTTATGGACGCATGTACATTCAAAAATAATCTTCAGCTAATCTCCGTGGGCGAATAATGAACAGTAGACACTCAGCTATCTGAGCTAGATGGGTTAATATAGCCTAGCTTGGGCGTACCGAAATGCTCGTTTCTGCCACGTCTTCGCCGATGTCTTTGGGCCTTTAAAGAATGGGCAACAAAGTCTCTCAAAACAGAAATGCATGAGCCATGTGATGCTGGCATCTCATCACGTGGTCGCAAGCGCATTCTGTGCAATTCGACCCGATTGCGCAATAGTTTGAGTCAGTGGATCTCCAGGCGAGATGAAACTCGCAAGAGGATGTGCATCTCCATCGATTCTCACGATAAAACCTCTCGGGTGCCCTCGAGGTCCAACTAGAATGGTCAACGAAGAATGGTTTTCCCCATTTTTTGGGCAGTTGAGGCGTGGAAAGAACGAACCGAATTCTGGGTTCAAGAATGGTCGTATCGGGGTGGGTCAAAGCTCAGACCCTTATTATATCAAGCTATGACGTTTCTGTGGCCCAGAAAGGTGATCTGCGATGCAGTGTCACGAACTCGTAGCCGATGAACGAGACTCTTGATCACAAAAATCGGTAACGGTGGTTGACTCGTGGACGACTCTGTCTGTAGGACAGAATACCTAAATCCATGCCGCTAGGAGATCACAAAGATCACAATGATACCAATATTGTAATTTCGACTGCAGGCAAGTCGATACTGACAACAAGGATGCATCTTGCAGATCATACCTTAGGGTAGGCTAAATGGAAAGCGAGGGCCGATCCCGCATTCCGCGTGCCTTGGCGCTTGGCAACCTTAACCTCCAAATTTTCCACGGGTTTTCTCCAAACCCCATCCTACTTCCCCAGAGAACAGCCAGCGTGTTGATACGCGCGATGCAACCGCGACAATAACACCCTTCTCACTCGAGTTCGTTCGTGTTGGTGCCCAGACATATCGCAGTCGCCCCCTCCAAGATGGAGGGACTATCCAAAATCGAGAGGGAAGGCGACGTGGGGCCGCCCGGCGCAGACGACGACTTCCAGGAGACCAGCTCAGTGCCGACCATTGAAGAGGAGAAGATGGAGCGAACACTCATTCGCAAGATCGATTTGCATATCCTCCCGTTTGTGGTACTCCTGTACCTGTTCAGCTTTCTCGACCGAGGTATGTGGTGCCATTCTGACTCACCATGTCGTTTGCGACCGTCGAATAATTGCTGACGACCAATTCCAGTGAACATTGGAAACGCCCGTTTGTACGGGCTTGAAGAGGACATTGGACTAGTCGGTGATCAATACCAGGTCGCCGTCTCCATTCTCTTCGTCACCTACTGTGTACGTTCAGCCGTCGGCCGAAACCTGAAAGTCAGCCGCTAATCCACCATCCAGCTCTTCGAGGTCCCCTCAAACCTGGTCATCAAGAAATTGAGACCATCGCGATACATCGCCGCCATCTCTGTGATATGGGGCATCATCGCAACGCTCACGGGCATCGTCCAGAGCTACGGCGGCCTCATCGCCTGCCGAATTCTGCTCGGCGTCGTCGAAGCCGGTCTGTTCCCAGGCTTCATGACCTACCTCACCCTATTCTACAGCAAGCGCGAAATCGCCCTGAGAACGGGGTATCTCTTCAGTAGTGCTGCGATTGCAGGTGCCTTCGGCGGACTCCTCGCCTACGGTATCGGATTCATGGATGGCATTAGCGGCCTGCGCGGTTGGCGATGGATCATGATCCTGGAAGGTATTCCAACCGTGATTCTGGGCCTGGTGACTTGGTTCTACCTCGCGGATGACCCCGATACCGCGTACTACCTTAATGAAGACGAGCGTGCACTTGTCGTTCGTCTTCGGGGCCGGTACGTTGGGCAAACGGCATCTGCGCAAAAGTTCCATTGGGCGGATGTGAAAGAGGGCGCTCTCGATTGGAAGATTTATGCCTTTTGCGTCGGCCAATTTGGCGTCGACACCATGCTTTACGGGTACAGCACCTTTCTTCCGACTATCATCGAGGGAATGGGCAATTGGTCTGTCCCGCAAGTCCAGGCATTGACTATCCCTTGCTACGGACTCGGCGCGATTGTTTATCTCATAGTGGCATGGATAAGTGATCGGACACAGCACCGCGCACTGTTTGTCTGTATCTTCAGTGCCATCTCGGTCGTCGGATACGGAATCATGATCTCGGACTCTTCGTCCGGAGTACACTACCTTGGTGCTCTCATGGTTGCCCTGGGACTGTACGTCGCTGTCGGTCTACCGCTAGCCTGGCTACCTACGAACCTCCCCCGATACGGCAAACGTACGTTTGCGACGGGCCTACAGCTCACGTTCGGCAACGTCAGCGGTGTCATGTCTCCTTTCTTGTACAAAACCTCCGAGGCACCGCGGTACGTTCGCGGTAATGCAGTCACACTTGGCTTGGTCGGCTTTGCGGGTACCCTATACGGTGCCATGTGGTTTGCTCTTCGCGAGATTAACAAGCGCCGGGCGCGCGGTCTCGAGGACGAGAAGATTGCTTCTATGTCAGAGGCGGAAATTCAAGAGCTTGGTGACCGGAACCCTCGATTCTTGTATAGCACTTGAGAGAGAGCTTTGCATGGTAGACTGTTTGAAGGGAAATAGAGCTTAGACATCTGTATCCTTCATTCCCTGTTTTACAAATGATGGCGACGTTGATAGACTAGCGTTTGACGATAATATGTTCAATAGATCAATACATGTTCGGCTTTATCTGCCCTTTACATGATCAAGTACGAAATATTCTAATGATTGCCCATCCCTTGGTACCTCCTCGAATCCCATATAAACTTGTCAATGACAATGTTCGTTCTTCGGATTTCAGTCGCGCGATGCGCGGTAGTCCAAGGACATCTTCGATCAAGTCGGCGAAAGGGCATCTTCTCTCCTTGCGCTCATCAATCATGTACCAGGTGGATATTCGCTTGTAGAGAAATATGGCCCAGCATCCAAAGATTGTGCTTATTTTCCGGGGAGTAAGTCTGCTGACCAGAGCTTTTTTGTAAAGGAAACCTGGGAGATAGTAATATGTATGGCTTGCCAGTGTTTAATGGAATCAGATCTTACTGTTGACGAGCCTCAATTGCAGGATATCTTTGTAAGGCAATATCTCGGCTGCTACTTGCAATATGAACTCGAGAATCTCGAGCAGGACTCGCATTATTAATGAGGGAAAGCTGAGAGGTGAGACCTTTCAAATTTGTGAATGGAACAGAGTCATTCCGCCCCCAGTAGGCTGCAAGGTACAGCCACTATGACAAGGGACAAAGAAGTCAACTTATAAACTGTCGGCCTTTTATTTTGTCGTCAGATGGACTGCCCAGAAAACAATCCTGGGCAAAGTAGATCATTGAAGACATGGCCGGAGCCCACACAATTCAAACCTAACAAACAAATGGATGATGGAGTTGTCAGGTTGGAGATCCTTGGCGAGTAGCGAAGCTCGGTCGTCACGAAAGAGAAGCTGTAGTCGGACAAATCGCGCAGGATGATCGTCCTGCAACGAAATGGTATGTGGAAAAAGCGTGTTGGAATCCACTGACATGCTCATACAAGCTCTGAATCGATGACGTGACTGAATGCTATCCACTGGGCATAAGGTCAGCAGAGGGGTGGTTTATTATTGGGCGGGCCATAGTACCAATCTCGCTCATCTCTTACACAGCTCCCTCCGGGCAGCACCCCCCGGCCATCAGATTCCGACACCAAATCGCAACTGTTTCGATACCCATACCGATATTCGTCTTTCAAAATGTCTTCCATGAACAAGTCCAAGGCCGCCCCCGAGCAAGGTAAGTATGGATCTCTCCAGGTCAGTGGAGCCCTCTGCCGCCGTTGGCTTGCAGATCCCGACTACGAGGGATGCTACATCATTACCTCCCCCCAAGACCTCAGTTATCTACAATCTAATCCTCGACTCAGGGCCCAGATGGAGCCAAAGATCCACAATATCCACGGGGAGCTTCACCAGCAGGTCGTTGAGCTCGGTCTCCCAAACGAGTTCGATGCACCCGTCGAAAAGGGTAAGTCAGTCTATCGGAACTACACAATCCGACACGGCTCTCTCACCTGGGTGGGAACCATCGGACCGGGTATCGTTGTCCTTGCTGAGATCCAGCGCAGTTCGCACCCGATGTGGAACGCCCCCTACATCTCACAGATCACTCAGGCCCTCTACGCCCAGTGCTATGACCTCGCAGGGCTGAGGCACATCATCATCACGAACATCCAGGAAGATGAAACGAGTGCTTTAATTGAAGACCATATCCTTCTCTGGCCAGATAAGGGACCGTACACTTGGGAAATCGGAACGCCAGAATATGATGCTTTGCTGGGCACCAGGCTCGGTAAGGTGGCCGCCTACGTCCTTCTGGGCGCTCTTCCCCGCGGCACTCGGCGAATCAGTCAAATTACCCTTTGGGGGTGCGATGCCCCAGGCGCCGATATGCGGTTCGATATTGAGGCTGTCTAATTAGCCAAAACGTCTTGGCTTGGATTTTTTACCTCTGACAAACCTTGCCTTTGGACGATTGATGGAGTTGTTAAGATGAGTACCTCATGCCTTTTTTTCTGCTTTCTCCAGATAATGCACACAATGTCTAGTCTTTGTTCGACTCTAGTATCTCCCTTTGTCCTTTGTCTATCGTATCCTCGGCATCCTGGCCTATTTTCGGAAATCTGGTGGAGCCACGAAAAGTATAGAAGCACAAGAGTTGCCTCGAGTATTTCGTTTTCACCACATTTCAAACTCACCAAGCATCTACAGGATAATTCAAAGCACATCTACACAAAACTAACAATTCACAACATTACCAACATCACCAAAATGTCTCGCCAACTGAGTGACAATATCGCCGCAGGCATCAACGCCTGCGACGAGCATCATCCTGCTGCTCTACTATCTCTGACTCGAAGTCAGGCTCTGGTGCTCAAACGGCTACACCTACACCCGAAATCTCTCAAGTTAATGCTGGAGCTGGCTTTTCTTACGAACTTTCAGAAATTCAGAACCATCAACATCTAGATAATCAGGTGTTGGTTCCGAATCCGCCTGCCGCTCAACCTACTACAATTGTGGTTGCTGCTGATGAACACTCTGCTAGTGAAGATGCTTCTAACGCAATTACAGGTAGTACTAGCGCACATGCTGGTATCCCTCCGCAACCTTATAACCCTTCGCAGTTCAGTATTCCTCTGCGAACTACTATTCCTCCGGGAGCTACTATTCCTCTGCGAGCTACTAGCGCTCCGCAAGATACTACTCGCTTACCGTCTCCCAGACCCGATCCGTTCTACACTGTTGAACGCTCAGCAGCACGGTATAATGCATTCAAGCAGGCTGGAGCACTTCGACGCCGATGGATGGAAGATCCTAACGAGCCAGGTTGCACAATTTCCCCTGTTACCTTGGATTTTGAGCAATTTAGGACTCAGGACCATGGCGATTTCTCCATTAGTTCTAGCACTGCTAACGTTATGATCCTCTATGCAGAATTATCGCTTCCCACTGACGTTGCATACGAAAGTGTTCAATTTACCACTGACCGTATGCAGTGGATTGGACTGTGTGCATCTGGTATAGTAATTCTCGATGTTCTTGAGAGAGAAAGAGACCCAAATATCCCACATATCTCTGAAGTTGGCATGGCAAACTACGAACAGTCTTTCGCTCTAGGAGGGGAACCGCTGACCCGTATCTATATTACTAAGATGGCAAATGACCACACACTTGATTTCCTTGATAACAAGTTACATTCAGATGAGACTGGCTTGATATGGCCACGCAGTGACAAGCAAACGTTTACCTATGAGAGCCATCCGGACATGTTTGACACCACTCTCGGTACACCTCTTGGTAACGTCGCCGCTGCCATGATTATAGGTGGATATCCACGTGGCACTCGCCGCATCAAGTCTTTTACTGTCTGGCCTTATGGGGATGTGATTCCTGCTAGGATGAGAAACCCTACTTATGCACATTTGTTGTTCGAAACTGAGGCGATTGTTGTTCTGCTCACGAGACTAGTGGAAGTTCATAGAGATGATATTTTCTCCTTTCTCTTCTCTCGTCGCTATCGTTTATGGTCTTTGATTTGTGATCTTTCGCTTTATTGCTTTGCTTTTGCTTTTTCTTTCATATAGCCTAAGCTACCAGATCGACAATAAAAATGAGCTTGCTTTGTTGATTGCTAAGAAGCAAAAGGGAAAAAGAAAAAGAAAAAGAAAAAAGTAAAGCCCCTTGTTCAATATCTTCAGTTATCCAAGAGTCTGACCTTAGTAGTAAAATTCTAGTTCCCTCTTCCACGAGTGTCGTGGAGGTTCGCAGTGTTCCCTGCTCAAAAAAAGTGGTGAACTATATCTCACAAGTGTTCCAGAACACGGTGCGTTCTATCCCTTGGCAATTTAACAGCCCACATATAATGGAGGATACTTTGCGCTTGTGAGCCATATGATCTATTGTTATGAGTGAATATATAACAGATAAATAGCACCTGGCAAGCTCATTGTATGTGTCATGTGCTCCTGGCAGGTTGCTGCAGCGTGCTGCACGAGGGCATCAATTCGCCCCGGCTTGGCATCGTTACGGATCGTCGTCCTCGCGCCGGTACTTCGACACTACAACTCCTGCGATGAGCACGCGACCACCGGACAAGCCTAGACAATGTTTCTACGCTCACTCCTGAAAGTCGCACTTCCGACCTTTGCAATCATCGGGGCTATCGCGTTTTACAACCGTGGATCGGTTTCCTCCTTCCTAGTAATCAAGTCATTCACTCCACCCGGGGGATATCGCGATCAGCATCAGTCTCCCCACACACCCAGCTGGAAGACCTGGTTTCATCCGTCCCAGTCTGTCTCTGGAAGCTCATCCGATAAGTCCCAGGAAGAATGGAATATTCTTCAGCATCTCGGCGGCAATGGACCCTGGATCGAGAAGATGGACGGGCGCGAGAACGCGTCGTGCCTTGCGCCGCCTGATGGATGTTCGGTTGATCAAGTGCATATGGTTTGTTCTCAATTTTCCGGATTGTGAAATCCATCTGTTCTATTACGGGTGTTGATTGCCATAGATGTCGCGCCATGCGGAGAGATACCCTACGACATCGGCAGGGAACCGTATGTTAGCCTCGTCCTTCCGAATGGCCTCTTCAGGATCTGACCTCTCTCATAGGCCATATTGAATTCCTTGAGCGTGCTAAGTCCCTCGGGTTACCACTGAACGGATCCCTGGCATTTCTCAACCACTGGAGCTACTTCACCGACAACCCCTCCCGAGATTTCGGACAGTTGACCAGCACCGGCCCCTACGCGGGTACGTTGAATGCATTTACGACAGGAGTCCGATTCCGAACACGATACCATGACCTCCTACCAAGCGATACAAAGGTCCGACTATGGGCCAGCGATTCCCAACGCGTCATCGACACGGCGCGCCATTTCGCCTCTGGGCTCTTCGGCCTTGACTGGGAGAGTTCAGGCCGGGCAGAACTAGACATTATCCCCGAGACTTTCGAACGAGGCGCAGATACCCTCACACCAGGTGATACTTGCCACAAATACCTCGAAGATATCACACACGGCCATGACTATGGAGCGAAAATGCTTGCATATTTCCAAGATACATACATTCCAGTTATCGCACAGCGGTTTCTTGAACAGAATCCTGCTCTGGGTGAGCTTAGTAATATGGAAGTCTATGGGATGCAGGAGATGTGCGGATTTGAGATTATGGTTCGCGGGTCGAGTCCGTGGTGCGATCTATTTACGAAGGAAGACTGGAAGAACTTTGAGTATGCTCGAGATGTCATCCACTATTATCGCGCTGGACCTGGAAATGTCTACGCTGGTACGATGGGTTGGTTGTGGTTGAACGCGACAACCACCCTACTTCGGGCTGGTCCTGAAGCAGGGCCTTTATTTTTGAGCTTGTGAGTTCCCCCCTGACTGAGACGCTCAGGCCTACCGACTGACAGGACGACTAGTGTCCACGATGGCGACATTGCCCCTTTCCTTACAGCATTGGGCATCCTATCCGATCCCAGTGGGACTAACTTACCGACATCGCATGTCCCGACCGACCGACTCTGGAAAACCTCATCCATACTCCCGATGGGCGCACGAATAACTTTGGAACGACTGAATTGCACCTCTCAGGCCGATCAGACATACATTCGCATCAACATCAACGATCGAATCGTACCCCTCCCTTCATGCCGATCCGGACCGGGGGGTTCATGCGCTTTACCGGAATTTGTGGACTACGTGCATCGTCGCGGGGTAGAAGTCGGTGATTTTGGCGAGGTGTGTGGACTAGAGCGACACGCCGAGCGAATAACGTTCCTGCATCAAAACTAGAATGTTTCAAGTGGTGTCGATCGATGAGCAATTCTTGTTTGCATCGAATTTAGCGTTGACACTGCCGAAGTTTGGAACCCGGGATCGATGACAGCTGGGCCAGGATCGGCCGGTGCGACGAGTTCCACGGCTGCCGGCCAGAGCTGATATATCTGAAACCAGGGAGGTCCTATCCTATGTGATAGATTTATGAAGGATAGAACCCTAGCGAGTGTTTCAAATGTGCATATTCCATGCCGATTGACTTCATTATTAGCTCATCAAAACAAAGTTGTCAAACAAATAGACCGAACACCTTGCAGATCTATTAACATCCCTTTTCTCCATGTCTCCCCAGATTCAGACTTGAACACACCTGTCCTTATTCCCTATTCACCTTCACACACATTCATTCATTCACACATCGCAGCACAATGGGCAAAGCCGAGGAAGTGAGTCCGGTGTCATCTAGCGTGGAGACCACTCCCACCATCGCCGTCAGAAGGAGATCGCTAACAAGACTCGAACCAGGTCAAAGCGCTCCAGGAGCAGCTGCAGCAGCTTCAGCAAGAGTATGCGTCCCGATATGCTCACATTTCATCGTCGCTGTTTAACCTGATGTGCACCCAGGATCCGCGAGGCGGAGTTGAAGGCCCGGGTGGTAGAGGGGCAGCTGCAGAGCTCCAAGACCAAGCGACAGCAGCTGGAGGCGAAGAATGAGACTGTCCCCGCCAGTGAAACAGCGCAGCAACAGCCGAATTTGGGAACCGAATGGGCAACTGCTCAACTTCAGAACTTTTGAGCGTGATTGTATCTTTTATCTGATTATATTTTGATGTTACTTTACCCTAAGGTAGGGTAGGTTGGTCTTTAATCGAGCATGGCACAGGCTTTTGACGCTGCGAGCAGATTTAAATGGCCACATCTCCACCAGCTGGTCATAGATCAGCTTGTGGAGGTATCTGTTGGATGTGTTTTCGGATTGTTGTTAGTTCCGGCCATCTCAACAGCATCTGCAACAGCTACAGGTGCATAAGTAGCCCCGTAGATTATTTTATAGTAAACCCTTCTTTATAAGATTGACTTGTATGCGAAGCTTATGCTGCAATAGAGAGAATCGACTTGGTGCTGTATTGGGCAGCTTTTCTCAAGTATGTGTGAAGGCCACAGGCAACCCCATTGTGAAGCATGGGCTAGTCGATTTAAAAGTGAACACTTCACTTCAAGACATAAAATACACGAAATCCTGTCGGTGAGGTTAGAAAAATTTGCAGTCAGTTTTTTTTTTATTGTACGGACTACAAGGTATGGCAGTGACTAGACACTCGTCACTGCCAGCTGTTTGGGCTGGCTCGCGATCACATGACCCATTCCCCAGTGAACGGCTGTTTACCAAAAAGTTTCCCTCTCGGCTTGTGTTGGTCGACTCGCGCCCTGCCCATCCGAGGTGCTCTACTCACCCAGACACTCTCAGACTGCGCCTTTCTCATCTCCTGCTGCTGCCCTGCAAATAATTGCAGCGCCTCGTCCACGATGGAGTACCACGCCGTGCCGCCAGAGGAGCGCGCACGAGATGAGAACGGCAACATGCTGCCCTGGGGCTACATCTACAAGGAGTAAGACCACCTTTCCATCTCGATTTCCTGTCCGTGCTGACTTTGAGCTTCCAGTGAGTCTCGCAACCCCCGCCGACCCGTCGAAGAACATGGACCTTTCGGCAAGAGGAGGAACACCCGCTGGGACAACGCCCGCTCACGAACCCGCACCGGCACACCCGCTAAGCGCGAGAACCCCAGCGTAGCTGAGTTCGGCCAGCTCTTCGCCAAGCAGCAAGAAGAAGAGAAGGTACCGGGAATCCCGAAATCCACATCTTCGTCCAGTCTGGACAACTCGCGCAAACAGGTCGATAATGGCGCCGCGACCGAGTGCGTCCTCCGTGGATACCGCTCCAAGGAGATGGAGTGGAAGGTCATTGACAAGTACGAGCGTATCTCGCAAGGCATGATCTGTGAAGATTACCCACGGAGCGACCCCAACGCCTCGCAATACGGCCAGCTCTTCAGCGGCGACGTCGTCATCCGCAAGAACCTCTCCGCCGAGGCGAATCGCAAATCCAAGCGCTATGATGGCGGCTTCCACTGGATCAAGGTCACCTTTGACTCACCGTCGGCCGCTGACCGCGCGATGTTCTACTCCCCGCAAGAAATTGACGGCTGCCTCGTTGCCTGCGAGCTGTACGTCAACCATGGAGCCGTAGAGGATGTACCAATCTTCAAGGACTCGGTGGAATCGCAAAGATTGCATTCCAAGGCCAACCGAACCCTGACCACCGCACACTCGACTGCATTCCTCAGCAGCCGCGAGAACAGCAGCCGTGGCGTGGCGACCCTTCCTCGCTCCTTCGCCATGAACAACCTCGCCGCCACGGTAGACGGAACCCCCGAAGAAGAGGAGCCCTCTCTCAACGAATCCACAACCACAACAGCCACCTCCGGCACAGCGACAGCACCTCTAACCACGAATATGGGCGCATCGAGCAGCTTCGCAACCTCTACTTCCACGTCCAGCCTCAACAAACGCAAATCAATCGGAGGCGATGAGCCTCAACCCGAATCCGAATACATGACACACATCCCGACCGTGAAGAGGGTAAAACTCCGTCCATTCACCGAGGCCTTGGCACCCTCACCCACACTCTTCGAGCGCATCCTCCGCTCCATCCCGATCCTGAGCTGGTTCACCGGCGACATCGTCGGCGAAGGCCCGATGATCCGCGAGGACGGAACATTCGACAACGACCGGTCGAACATGTACTGGCGATTCTGGTACATGATCGATATGATCTTGGGTACGGATATGTGCGGATTGAAGGAAGAATCTTGAGGGAGATATACCTCTGTGCTTTCCGACAACAAAATGGTGGTGTGATTGCAATTACTTTGCATCATGTGGACCTTTGACCATCTGCACATATTCTACGCTCCTGTGTTACCGCAGAACGAACACGCCGTCGCCAGACGAATCGAGCCCAGTGAAGCTGGGTATCTGAGGGATAACTTGAAGATGGATTGAGCAATAGCATTAATAGGCGTCGTGGTGGGATTATCAGATTATCTTTTTTTGCTGTACGATAAACAGGTCTCGTCTGCAGATTACGAAGTATGTCCTTGGGACTTATGCTGGAGTGTTTTATGTAGCTTTCCGGATTCTCATAGCATAGGCAGGGCATTGGAAGGGTATTGAAATACTAGGATCATTCCGCCCAATCACCCTGGGGTAGAAAATAATTGCAACTTGCAAATCCTCTTCAGAAACAAGTGAACCGCAAACCTCACACAAGAACTAGACACCATCCCAACTCAAGAAAAAGCATATTCAGAAACGGTTGAATTCATTTCATTGATCATAGCACGACCCAGATTTTAAAGGCAAACTACCTAACTTCAAGTTCGAATTCCATCCTTGAGCAAATTTACTCAGGCTTGTTCTCGAAGTTCTCGCCCTCAACCAGCTCAGGAATATCATCCTCATCGTCATCCTTCTTCTCACCCTGAGCCTTCTGCATGTTCTGGTAGCTCTCAGCGAGCTTACGGAGGGAAGCCAGGGAGTCGGGGCCGAGCTGGTTCAAGATACCGGGGACAAGCTCAGTCAGCTCCTTCTCCTCGCCGGCGCCGTAGAGGGCGTAGGTGTTGGCGGAGGGGACGCCGTGGACTTCAACGTAATCAGTTTGTCGGTCTTTGTAAAGGCGGCCGGGGCAGTTATACTTACCGCGGGGGGCGCCGAAGTGAATGACGTTGCCGTCCTCCTTGAACATGTTGACTTCCTCGACCTGCTGGACGGGCTGGACGTTCAGCTTCTTCAGGGCGGCCTGGAGCTTCTTGTCGTCGGCTCCGGAGTTGCGGGTGACCTTCTTGACCTTGCGGCGGGGAGTACCCTTGCCTCTGTTTGTTGTTAGTTCGTGTTCTCGTTCATTCTGGGTGTGGTGTGTGTGATGGGCGCGTGTTGCGCGGGGTGGGCTATGGATTTGTGCGAATCGGTCGGGATGGAGATGCTTGCTTTGCCGCGGATATGGAAGGCAAGTCCATCGTCGAGTCCGGGCCCGCCCGATCGCGCAGGACAGGAAACGGGGTGTAGTAGCGGGTGTAGAGGGGAATGTGTTCGCGGGTGAAGATTTTCATCCGTGTCGCATGGTGACGGAGGATGTGTTGAGAAATCGAGAGAAGAAAATGACCGATACATACCCTGTAAACAGAAGAAAATTCGAGTTAGCCATTGAAATCACAGTCAGAAGCCCGCCGAAGCTCATCGCTCGCCGAAGCCAGAGGCTGTCGCCATGAGCCAGTCCACCAGAGCAATTGTGTGCGGTCATTGCCCGATCCAAGCTCCGGCTCAAGACTCACAGCTCCAACCCTGCTCCAGCTCGCTCCCAGCATCCAAACAGACAATTCGAACCCAAAGAAAAAAAAAAAATTTTCACATACCAATCCGCACGCTCGCCTGCATCTTCGCCAGCTTGGCCTGATCCATGATGTCGGTATGTGAGGGGTGATCGGTGATCTGAAGCGCGAGACAAGTTAGCCGAGGAGATCCGCGGGGGTCGGCGATAATAATTCGAATCGAATCTTGTCGCGTGTGCTCTTCTCGAGCGACAGCACGTCTCGATCGGGGGGTTGCTGCGTACCGGTTGAGTGGTGGTGGTTGGTGGAGGGGTTATGGAGTCGAAGTTGAGGTTGGAGCGAGATGATGCGCCTCCGTTTTTGTGTGGGGAGTTCGGCGCGGGTTTTCGCTAACGCTGGTTCTCACCACCGACCGCCGCGCGCGGCTGCCTACGTCTACGGCTCTTCTGTTACACTTCTACGAGGTTTCTGCCGCTGTTTGCACTTTCTGCGGGCTGGTCTGATCGGCTGCTCGGTGCTGGGCATGGTTTTGTGGGCGACCAGCTGCGACTCGGCTAAACCCTAAGAAACTGGAAACCCGATTCTGCTTCCGGCCCGCCTTTAACTGCTAAGACAGTAGGTACTACGACAGGACTACAGGACTACGCAGCATAGACCAAGATACAACACTCGAGTCGTGAATACCAAATTGAAACTCAATTGATTCTGATTTTCATGCTTTCGCCTTCTTCTCCGCCAACGTAAAATACTTCTTCCACGGGTGTTTCTCCTGAAACCCGAGCAGCCGCTTAATCTTCGCATTGGACAAGGGCACCTCAAACTCCTCCAACGCCCGCACAATCGGCGTATTCGGATAGTGCTCTTTGAGAAACTCCTCCGTGCGCTTGAAATTCGTCATCGCATCATTCGTCGCATTGAAAACCTGGAACCCCAGCCCATCCGTCCGCAGTGCAGCGTCACACATCCTGCCCAGATCACGCACATCAATATACGACCATCCATGCACCTTCCACAGCGCCGGCTCGTGGACATAGCTGTAGAAAATATCATCATTGTACTCCTCCGGCTCGATCACCCGCCCAATACGCAGGATGTAGATATCAATCCCGAAGCGGGCCGCGAAGCCGCGCGCCACGCGCTCATTGCACAGTTTCGCAATGGCATATGTATCGGTGGGATTGACGTCCTGGTCTTCGTCGATCGGGAAGTAAGGGTAATCCGCATCGCCCTGGGCGAACGAGACGCCGTAGACCGTCACGCTGCTGGCGAGGATAACCTTGCGGATGCCGAGCTTACACGCCGCCTCGACGATGTTATACGTACCCTGCGTATTGGCGCGGAAGGTCTCGTTGTCGGGGACAAGCATGTTACGCGCGTACCCGGCGAGATGAATTACAGCGTCCGGGCGAGGAGGCAGTCCCTCCGGGAAGGGCTCGTGCAGCTGCCACTGGCCCGAGAGGGCATTGAAGACCTGCCCGCTGTCAGCAAGGTCGGTCTTCAGCGTGTGCACGTCTGGGTGGGACATCGGCATGAGATCCAGGTTCAGGATTTGGTGTCCGGCAGAGAGCAATTCGGATATCACGTATTGGCCGGCTTTGCCGGAGCCGCCGGTCACGACGATGCGGCCCATGTTGGGATCGGGTCGGTTGGGAACACCTGGGGAGAGGCTGTAGTTCCTAGCTGATGCGTAGCGAGTGGGAATCTTTGCGAAATGATGCAGGTGGAGGTTCAGAGGGCCTCGGGGCTTCAGAATGGCGAATCTCATGACTGGGATTGGGATCATGATGATGACATTCGTAGTTTTGCCTCCGGTCAGCATAGGCCAAGTAGATTGTAGCTGCGTTTGTAAGAGAGCAAGATACGGATTCAGAAGGTAGGAAATGGATTATTTGATGCTGTATGTGACATGCGATTTGCAAGCTGCTAGCTCGAGTCGAGAAATGGCATCTCAAGGCGATTATAAACAAGTCTGTCATGGTGATATAAATTAACGTAGATGGTATCCGATGTCAAAATTATGTATCCGCCTTAGCTGGCTCTAGCTCCGCTCGGAAATCTGCTCTTCAGTCCATTCCCACAGTTGGCGAGCAATGTCAGCGTTGCGAACAAATTCGGTACCGTCGCTGCGGTATCCAACAGGGGTGTAGTAGGCGCCATTGACCAGTTGGTCCCGCGGGGTGGTCGCAGCGAAGAGGGTATTCAACGCCCCGCTCGAGGTGTTTCGGAAAAATATCGAGGAGACGAGCTCCAGGCTATATTTCATAAACGAGCTGGATGACTTGGCATGCGTATACAGGTCGCTCTTGACGGCGCCCGGATGCACAGAAACCGAGAGGATCTCCGGGTGTCGGCGCGCGAGTTCCGACGCAAAGAAGATGTTCGCAGCCTTGGACGCGCCGTAGCGATGCCAGGTGCTGGCAGACAGCAGCGAGGGTGTCGAGGTCAGCTCCTCGAAGGTTGTCGGACTGATCATATGGGCCGCAGACGACAGACTCACGACGCGGACATCGGGAGTCGCGCCGCTCGCGCGAATCTGCTCAACGGTCTTCTGCAGCGTCGGCAGCAGCAGCTTGCTGAGCAGGAAGTGACCAACGTGATTGGTACCCAACTGCACCTCAAAGCCATCCTCCGTCTTGGTGGCAGGGTTTCCCATTGTCCCTGCATTGAGGATCAGGAGGTCTAGCCGGTCACTCTCCGACTGGAACTTGTCTGCGGCCGCGCGGATCGACTTGAAGGAAGCGAGGTCCAGCGAGATATACCGGATATCGGCGGGGGAGGCGAGCTGCGACTGGATCGAGATAATGGCATCACGGGCTTTACTTTCAGTGCGCGCGGCGAGGTAAATACGCGACGGATGGTGTTTGGCGAGCTGGAGGATGGTTTCCCTGCCGAGGCCGGTGTTGCCTTTGCGAATGTTAGTTGCGTGCTGTCGCTGTCTAGTGCATTCCGACGAGCTTGCCTCCAGTGACGAGAATTGTCTTGCCCTCGAACCTGGGAATGTCGCGCTCCGGCTTGAATGAGGACCCCAGGAGGCCGAAAGTGGCTTCGTTCAAGGTCGGACCGAAGCTGGACAGTCCCTCCAAGGGGTGTCGCAAGCTGTGGGTGGCAAAGCCACTGGTAGCAGCGATATCACGGAATTCCATTGTCACGATGGTTGAGTGTTGCTTCGCAGATCAAGGCGACAGAGAGGGGGTGAGGGCCATGGCGGCGACGGGACCGAGGAGGTGCGCGTTTCGGCTAATGGCGAACATGTGGTGCAAGTCGATCGGATGGACGATCGGAAATTCTGCTGGAGAGCGCGCCCGTATAATCCGGAAACAAATGGGACGTCGTACTCGTCTGGCGTGGGCTTGGGATTGAGAGGGAGAGAACGTGAGACGTGAGGGCGCTGCAGAATGCCGATGGAGCTGGTCACCTGCCATCTGATAAGCAGACAGCTCCAAGTGAACAGTGCAATAGCCTTGAGTATAACTGAGAGTAGTATAACAGAAGTCACTCAAATATATTATGCTAGGTAAATTAGATTCTCAAAAGTACTACAAAATTTACAGTCTTGCAGTAGCCGTCTCAATGCTGTTCACTGTGGAACGCGATGCGATCTCCGATTCTGGCAGCTGCCAGTACATTTTCTCCAACGCCCCGCATCGCTAGGGCTGAGACCCCCTGCATGCGCCCTCGGGCTATTGCGACGGTCTGAAAGCCTGTCATCGCCCAGGAAACCTGCAAGTTTCCCGTCGCTGCAGATTTCTCTTCTCTCCGCGGCTTACTCTCCTTCCCGCATCCTACAATACTGCCGGTCTATTCTGCCGTCCTCTTGCATCTATACCAACAACCCACCATATCATCCAAGATGCGGTTCCTGTGTCTACACGGCGCCAGTACGAACAGCGAGGCACGTTCCCCTTCATGCGTCAAACATTACTCGGTACTCAATACTGACCCATCGCAGATCTTCGAGATCCAAACCGGCGGCCTGCGCCAGGCCCTCGCAGCCAAGGGCCATGTCTTCACTTTTATGAACGGCAGCCTCGACGCAAAGGTCGAAGCTGGTACGTAAACCAAGCAAAAAGTGAGGGTTTCTTCAATCTCACACAAGTGCAGAACTAGAAGGCATCGTCGATGGCCCGTTCTACAACCACTACCCACGCTACCCCTCCCTCCCAAGCTCCAACCTCAACGATGCATTCGAACACACCTACCACACAATCGCTGAGAAAGGACCCTTCGACGCTGTAATGGGCTTCTCGCAAGGCGCAGCCCTCGCCGCTGCACTCATTATCCACCACTCGAAAGAAAACCCGACCTCTGCACCCCTCTTCCGCGTCGCGGTCTTTCTTTGCGGCGGAGTGCCGTGGGAGAGCTCGGGGATAGAGCAAATTGCGCCGAAGCAGGATGAGTTCCCGATTAAGATCCCCACGGCGCACGTTGTGGGTAAGTTGGATCCTCTTTACCCGGAGAGCATGAAGTTGTATGGGCTTTGTGAGCCTGCCAATGCGGCGTTTTATGATCATGGGTCGAAGCATATGGTTCCGTTTGATCAGAAGAATACGGAGGCTATAGTTAAGGCGATTGAGGAGACTATTGCCAAGGCGATGAGGGGGTGATTGTAGTACTGCAGCGCACGGTGTGGGGCATGTGACGATTCTCCTGTTTCATCCACGCTGTTTTGTCAACGGTTGGACTCGGTACTTCTAGTGTCGTGGTTATTCGTGCGTCGGACTGGCAATGCATTATTAGGCGAACGTTCTCATTTCTATGAATCTATGTATGGACAACGTCACACGTCCTGATTGAACGTGCAAGTATGTTAATTTAATACCGTGAAATATTCTACTCCTGCTTATCCACCCGTGCAGGCCGGGATATATATCTAGACCAGGCAACTGCAGCGAGCAGCACCATAAGCCCAAAAATAATCAAACCAAAACCCCATGGCACATCAGCAACACCCCCGGGACGACTTCCATCAAGTCATAGGCCAGAAGACTGGCTCTCCTGGGGAGGCAGAACCTTCCCAAGGAACTTCTCGAGGTCATGGACCTCAAGGGGATCAGCCGAGTGACCGAGATCACTTCAAAAGTCAGCTATAACCTAAACACCAAGACAAAAGGGAAACTTACGGGTAAGTGTTAAACTCAACATCAGTCACACCAAGCTCCTTGAGCTTCTCAGCAGACTTGCTCCCAAACACATGCTTAACAATATCATCCTGATCACCATGGGCAAGGAAGAAAGGCGTATCCTTATTCGCCCACTGCTCCGGAATAAACTTCTTAATCTGCTCGCTAAGCAGCAAGTAGCACGAAAGACCAAAGACACCACCGAGCTTCTTGTCGCTCGTCAACCCGGTGAAAACGGACATGGCGCCGCCCTGCGAAAATCCACCCAGCACAATGCGCGATGACTGGATGCCCGAGTCCATCTCTGCCTTGACGAGGCTGTTGAAGTATTCGCGGGAGCGCAGGATACCGGGCTCATCTTGGGAGCGGAGCTGGACGAGAGGATGTTAGGTTCCAAGGTTGCTTCTTGCAGAGTTGCGGGAGGGGTGGCTCACGTCGCTGCCGAGGTTGGAGATATCGTACCAGCCAGGCATGCTCATGCCCATGTTCTATACAATAAAAATTAGCGAAGACTCGAGAAAGTGCAACGCGATTGAGCGTACCACTGTGATGGGGATAGAGGGCGCATTCGGGAAGATGAATTTGACCTCTTCGAAAATGCCGCGGCGGCGCCAGTTCTGAGCGAGGGCCATCCTAGAGGAGTCCGTCAATTTAGTCGTTTCGAGAGGAGGGAGAGTATCAGGTCGGTTCGTACCATCCGGCACCACTGCGAGTTGGTTAGCTTTGCTCAGTTCTCGGATCAACTGTTGACGAACCTGTCACCCAGGCCGTGGGCCATGATGACCGTGGCAGTGTGTTTCTTGAGCGCGGGCACGATGTAGGGAGCGCGGGCGGCCATGTTGATCGTCTGTATGTTCTTTAAAGGAGAGAATGGAAGGAGTAGAGATAAGCCGTGAGCCTCGGATAACCTCGTTCACATTCGGCCCAGCTGGGTGGTTATTATTCTGCCGGCGGAATGTTGCGATTGGTCTGGGACAGCCCTTCTTAAGTACTCGCCGCTTTTTACACCGCTTAAACGTGTATACAATGGACCAGCGCAGTTCAACAGTTCAATTTCCTTGTAAAGACCATTCTCTGTGACGTGGCAGATAGCGTTTATTTAGAATATTTCATCGGATGAGGCCCATTTCTCAAACTCTAGATGTTCAAAATTCGCCGCCACAAGCCCCGTTAGGAGAATCAATTCAGTATATTCCGAGCGCTTACCGTGCTCCAACCCTTCAAAGGAGACAATTCCCTCGCGACTCATAGTAGCAGATATCGGAGACTTCGAAAGAGAAGCTTACCCATTACAATTAAAATCGACATGGCAAATTGATGTTTTCTTTTCCAACTGCGCGGGCAAATCCGGCAGACCATCCCTATCAAAGTCTTCGGGTTTGTACTTCTCCCACACAAGCACCTTCCGACATGATTTATCTTGATCAGACTCAGCCTGCTCCTTCTGAAGATTAAAGCGGTAATACCCCGGACCGATATTCGGAAATCCCGGTTGTATCTCATCAAACCGCCAGCGTTCCCCATTAGCGAGAGTTACCCACCCCCGATAACTGAAGCAGCAGGCGCAGACAAAGAACGAAGGATAGTCGACATCGACAGTACCAACAACGCCATGGATTCTGAACGGAATCGGCCAGAAATAATTGTGAGACGTGAGCGATGGCGTTAATTTGCTGCAAGCTGTGATAACCAGGTCGTCGCGGTTTAGCTTCTGCGGTTCAGAGCCTGCCAGTTGTATTGTGCTCCCTCCACGCGGAATAGCGGGGCCTTGGTGTCCAGAGGAGACATGGTTGATTCGCAAACGAAGACTTGGCGTGGAAGAGAGGAATCTCCAGATGTTTTTATGGCTTTAGGCTCGGGCTAGCCGAAACGGAGGAGGTATTTGCAATGTTTTGTTGTTTCGTCCGAAGTGGATCTGCGAGTCCAAGATGAGATGGATGCTTGAATCCCAGAAAGATCGACAAACGCATACCTGGGTTGTGTGATCTTTTCTTCGTGGTTATCCATCGTGTTGATCGTACGGTCTAGTGTTCAAATAAATCAGGTTACTCATCTGCCGTGTCCCACGTGGAATGAACTTTAAGCTTGATTGGAGTGGAGATAATGGAGACTCGATAAAACGAAAGAACCCCGATCGTGGATATCCTAAGCTTTCCGTTGTCGAACAGACCAATGTGACCATGGGAGAGATGTGAAAATGAGGCTCCGCCGTGAGAACTCTGGCATGCGGGGCATGTTGGGGGCCTGGGCAACGCTCTTCTGCCGCATCCGACGTGGCCCAACCCAACATTGCCATACACATGACAGGGAGTAGTTGCTGCCTGATGCTTCCGTATCCTAAATGAGGAGATTCTGGTGAGAATTACTGACTGGATATAGCAAGGGTCGCATTGGCGCCCGATCAGCCTAGTCGTAGCTGGTCCCCAGTAATCACCCTTGTTAACGCCTGTTCGTGATGGTCGAGGAAAGGGTAATTGGTGTATGAAATCCTTGGGCAGCGCTACGCCAGGACAGCCAGTTGAGATTAAAATCGCTGTAATGTACCAGCATTACACTGCCAATATAACTGTTCTTGATTTGCAGGAGTAAGTGCTGTTAAATACTGCAAATTTTCGAATCCTTCGATACAACCGCGCTACTGCACTCACTGCACTCCCGCTGCACAGGCGTAGCGCTGGCCCGGGTGTTTGTGAGCTCATAAACGCAGAAAGCCCCTACTAAATCAGGAGTACAGGATCCTGATTGCTTGCTGCGCAGGTGACGTGTTTCAGTTGGCTTGCAGAACAGCTCACACTTGCATTACACAATGCAATCTGCTTGTCACTTCTCGGGCCTATATTAGATGAAGTCGGGATATCTCGAGTTCTCATCCTCATCATTTCTCTTAAGCTCATCGCCTGGTCATTAGCCGATAACGGAAAGTCAAAAATGTCAACAATGGCGGAAAAGAAATTGAAGAAACGACCAAAGCACAGAAAGGTCGTCGAGTGTCCCCTGCCTACGGAGAGTTCTCCAAAGATCGACTACAATCGACCTTTTTCATCGTAGGTACTCCGGATAACTTGAATTAAACAGATTCTGACATTTTCGCGGGCCTTACGAATCCCAGTTCATTAACTTGGCCATAGGGAATAAGCGATACAGTATTCCGCATGATTTCTTTCTTCAGAAATTTCCACCACATGGACCAATCTTTGAAGAAAAGAATTCTACTATCGTCATGCCTAATGTTCATGAAGATGCCGGACATACTATCGTACACTTCCTATACACAGGCAACTACGAAACAGTCAACTCGCCTCTTGACGAAGGCACATCCGATATCTCCAGGGAATTCAGAAGGAGTGTTCTAGTTTACCAAGCGGCAAGAACCTACGATCTTTGCGAGCTTGAAACTATTGCCAAACAGAAGATGGAGCTATTAGACGAGGAGATTCCTATCCTTGAAAAGATGCGGGTGATGAGGGATGTCTTTTCGAGTCTCCCCGCAGGTGAAACATGGCTTTCAAGTTACATGGAAGAAAACTTGCAGCGAACGCTGATGCCTGAAGGTCCAGGGATTGGTCCTCATGGATTTTACAGTATCCTTGGACAAAATCATCATTTTGATATTGTTTTGATGAAAATGATTGTCGAAATTGTTTCCATTCGCTGGCTTTCTATTAAAGAGCAGTATGGTGAGACTCCTAGACACCAGATTTGTCACAGAGTGGTGAAGCTAATTTAAGTTTTTTACCGGATTATTAGAAAAATTATCGAATGAAACACACGCGACAAATTGTGTTCCTCAAGAGCCTGCTTCTGAAGAGTCTTTTCCTGAAGAGCCTGCCCTTGCAGATCCTGTTCCCGATGAGACTGCTCCCGATGACAATTTTCCCTCTGACGCTGTTGCCGGAGAAACAGCCCCCGAAGAAGAGCCAATAATTGAAGAGTCTGCTCTCCCAGAAGTTGCTTCTACAGAGCCTGCTTGTTCTTCGGAGCCTGCTTGTTCTCCGGAGCCTGTACCTACAGACAACCCTGCTGAAAGAGACATTGGGGAATGGACGACTCTTCAAGTATCTTCTGAGGCAGAAGAGTGGCAAAATGGATCTTTGTCTTTTACCAATGCTCCTGATTCCAATGTGCTACCCTGGAATTCAACAGTACACCCCGAGGCTGCAAACAAAGGCCAAGCTCAGAGCCATGTGGCCCAGATTTCAGGTGCAGACCCGTCTTCACATGGGAATCGGGGAAGTCTCGACGCGAACCGAGTGTCTCCAAAAAAGGCGAAGAAGGCTAAAAAGAAGAAACGCCCTCCGGTTCAAAAATAACCACTGTTCCACCTGGGCAGTTCAATAGCTGTAACTCAAGACTGATGTTGAAAGATATCATTTCGGGCAAGCAAATATTCCTAGTTCTTGCTTTCACACACGTATATTTTCAGAGTTAAGGATGGTATCTAGAATTACCAAGTAATCCCCATTAACCTCAGCGGGAGAAACGCAATAGTGAGGAAATTAGAGGGCAAAAATTGGCCGAACATCATCAGGTCTAAGTCATTGTGAGGTGTATCTAGACTGCGGCATATCCTCTTCATTGGATATTGGGTCCTACACCACATCCTCAATGAGGATATCCATGGATATCCGCGAGGATATGAGGATATTTTGCGGATATCCGCACTAGTGATTAGTAACAGCCAATCATCGCTATTAAAGTTAAGAGACATGTCAAAAACGCGCCTGCAGAGGGAACGATTGAGCATAGCGTCACGAGCACAAGTGAGCTACTCGAACTGATCGAGCAGGCTGCTTCTTTCAGGAAGACAAAATTGACGGAAAAGAATGTTGGGTCCTCCCGTACTCATGCGATATGCCACATCAGAGTCGAGAATTCAACCCCTGAGACTATCGACGATGGATACCTATACCTGAATGACCTTGCTGGATCCGAAGCAGCACGAGATATTGCAGATCACACCGCTGACAGAATGAAGGAAACCCGTGAGATAAACATGAGTCTCTCCGTCCTCAAAGACTGCATCCGAGCGATTTCAGGCGTGGATTCGGCCTCGACAAATGGAAAACAATCCAAGAAGCCATACGTCCCCTTTCGGCAGAGCATGTTGACTAAACCCTCAAGCACCTCTTCGACCCTTCCACCGGTCGAAAGTGCTAGACAGCCGTACTAGCCTGCATCAACCCCAGTTTCCTGGACACGGGAGCAACCAAGAACACACTCCGGTACGCCGAGATGCTGCGGACTTTACCGCCGCCGAATAAACCAGCGGGATATGACCCAAATGTTCCAACTACATGGCGCAACAAGGACGTACGCAATTACATAAAGCTAAAGGTAAGTCAGCTCAGAATTCTGGTAATACAATAGGGTTCTCTGAATAACAAACGCGATATAATAGTCGGGTAGCCCCTCCATCGCTCTATATCACCTTGCACCAAAAGAGACCGGTTCCCAACTTCTCCACCTACCCGTCGAGGAATTCGTACGGCGTTCCATGCTCACACACGGTGTCACGGAAGAACACGCCAAGACGTTCCACGAGCGATTCTGGGCGTTGCACATTGACTCCCGTCGCCTTGTGCCAAAGCTGTCTGCCACGGCCAACAAAGTTCCACCAACTGTCAACAAGCTTGTTGAGCAGGGAGGTCAACAAAAATAACCGACAGACCTTGCACCTAATCCTTGCCTACCCTCTTCGACCCTTCGTCTCGACTCCTCACGCGCTTTCTAATCGAACTAAGCCAGAGAAAGCACCGGTAAGTTCTGGGACCGTCGCCATGCCTCCTTCACCGACCCTTCCCTCGAATACCGAATCAGACACCACAGATAATTTTCCGTGAGGCCCTCTTGCTCCTTTTGTCGCGATCGACATTCCACCGATGTTCTACTCGAGTAACGGCCCAGTCCCTGAGAATTCGCTATCCCACTTCGAAGACTGGGCCTATCCAGACCAGGATCTGGTCATGGTAATGCCGAATGTACATTGGTCGCCAGCCCGGAACACCAGAGCAGTCACATTTTGTAACTCTCGTTGCAGTCGTATTTTGCGTGTGCTCCGTGTTCTACCACATGGGTAATAGCAATATTGAACTACAGACTTGACGACAAGTTGTTATGGCCGTGGAGGATATGCAGGAGGAGGTGAGTCCCGAGTATGATCCGGCTACCAGGTGCTATCGCAAAGCTAATGGCCAGGCTTGAACTAGGAGTGGGTGATAATGCCTTCGTTAACTAGTTAGCTTTTTAGAGTTTTAATTGATCAGCATCTGATGGTGCCTGTGAGTCTTGTGCTGGGATATGGGATAAGGGAAAGGACAAATAGGTATAAAAGTGAACATTTGGGCAGAAATGAAGGAACTTTCTCAGGTACTACTGATAGGAAATTGTAGAATCACAGCTTCTCGTCTTGCTAGTGCTGAAAATTACGCCGCTACCGTAGTTTGGCACTCTTGAGTCTACCCGAAAAGGAAGGCGCGTCTGGAGCCTGGGCTGGCAGGCGGTTAAGGGTCACTCATCTCACTTTCCCCCTCCATATCTTCTCCAATCCTCACTACCGCACTCAACCCCACTATTTTCCTGCTTCTAACGAAACTTCCTTCAAAATGAAGGGTAACTCCATCCTTCTGCTTCTGGTCATGGCCATTTTCGTCATGGGCCATTTCCACCTTCTCTACCCGATCAGCCGAGGTGACAATGTGGACAAGATGAACACCTTCCCCTGCGGCGGTCTCTCTGAGTCCACCAACCGCACCAAGCTGCCGTATGGCAATTTCCCCGTCTCCGTCCGCCTCGGTCATTCTTCTTCTGCGATGGAAGTCCTCATCTCGCTGGACTACCCCGAGGATGCGTTCCCGATCATCTCCACGTTCGGCGTGAAGGGCCAGGGCCAATTCTGTCTTCCGGACGTTGAATTCGACCCTCGCAAGATGGGCATCGACAAGGAATCGGTCAATGCCACTATCATGGTGCAGACGAACGGTGACCCTGACGGCGGCCTTTACGCGGTATGTCTCCCCACCTAAAGATTGGAAATGTCTTGCTAACTGCCTATGTACTTATAGTGTGCCGATGTGGAATTCGCCAAAGACACCAAAGTCATGGGTGCCGATTGCAGGAACAACACCAAGTTCGAGATCGTGACCTTCAAGGGCGAGGGCGAGAAACTCCATGCCAACGAATCGACCCCCGATGGCTACAAGCAGACGCACGACAATAAGAATGATGCTGGCAAGACCGATCTTCTTAACTGGGGCATTTCCTATATTCTTGTGCTCGCCTGGTATTTCTGTATGTAAGGTACTGGAGTGGGAGTTTCACATTTTTTAATCAAAACTAACAAAAAAGCTCTGGCTTGGTTGGTGTGGAAGGCGATCATCGCGTTTGTATCCACTTATACAGTGGAAGTAGTTTGGGGTTGATCCTAACAATTTGGTTGGAGAGCGGCTCGTTTAGTTTTTACCAAAAAAGGAAAAGGGACTTGTCGAAGACAGAAGGGATTTCGGCTGAAAATTATTAGCAATCTCTACGGTGCAACCAATATGCCCATGACTTGATCTATTTGCAGTTATCGTCATTCTCTGGTTCTTGTGCAGCTTCTCCCCAGTAATCTTGAGTAGCACTTGTAAAATCATGATATTGAAACAACAAAGCTTGATCATAGTATCAATAAATCAATAAATCTCTCATTAAATTCATGTTTCTTTCAATTTGGATTCATCTCTGCCTTGCACCTATTTTGTGGCATGAGCACGGACTCCGTTATTCGTGTCAATGAGGTGACCCAAATCCCGTTGTACTAGCAATATCTACAATTTCCATATTCGCAGAGCCTCAGCCATCACCATCTCCTTATGCCCAAAGTTCCTCTGGCGTCTTATAGATTGCGATTTTTATATGACCGAGTATTGTATCTGACCTCGCTATTACCTCCATCCCCATCCTCCTCCCTCTATGCCCCATATGGGACAGAGGACCGCAGCTAAATGATCCGACACATTTGGTTTAAAAACAGGGGATTTGATACTGCAGTTCCAACTGCAAAGGCGATGGCCATCGTACCTGTCTGCAGGGGAAAAGGCCAATAAGATACCGCCATGCCAATCCGACCCGGATTTAAGTTTCGCGCTTCAGATCATCTCAGTGCATAAGGCAGTAACAGCTGAGCCACGATCGCTCTAATACCGACCAATCAAAGTCCCCTAGAGGAATCCTAGTACTGTAGTACTATGTCCGTCGACCAATAAAAGCCTTACGAGCTAATCGGGGCCGGCATCTTGGTTTCATTCTTCCACCCTGTTCAGGGTGTTCAGGGTGCGACCAATCACAATTATACGTAGGATATTAGTGCTGAGCCATGATTTACGCTGATCCTGACGAGTCAACTAGGAGCTATATTTGTCGATCAATAAGGCCATCGCCGGCTAATCGGGCCGGCGTTTTGGTTTCATTCTTTCGCCCTCTCTAGACCTCAACCACTCACAACGCTGTGTATAATCTCGGTGCTGAACCATCAAGCACGCTGCTCTAGACGAATCAACTAGGGGCCTATGTTGGTCGGCCAATAAGAGGACGCCATGCTAATCAGGGTCGGCATCTTGCTTTCATTCTTTCGCCCTGGTCGTGCATCGGACCATTCACAGTGCAGGGTGGGACCTTGGTGCTGAGCCATGATTTGCCTCCGATGCACAATTTGTCGGTCTCATGTCTCAGCTGTTGAATGCTATATACCAACTTATTACAAGAATTACTAGTCAAATGATACGATATCTACAGCAAAGCCACCAACATCATCCACTCAAGCACAACCAGCCAGCCGCCTCAACTCATCCCGCACAAACCCAACACACTCCTCAATCAACCCATCCTCAACAACACATTCTTGCCACGTGATAGCCAGCGTAAGACATCCATCACCACCGGTAACGATCGAAACTCCAATTGCATTCCCAATAACACTAGCACACTGCGAAAACACCATCCCCCCAATAGCCGGGTCCTCGGGCTTAGCAGTCGACGACACAACACCGATATTCGATACCTCGAACGTCTTATCGCGGTCTTGACCAATCTTCGACAAGCAAAGTTCTTGCTGGTAATCGTTGACGAACTTGAGGAGATTAGGACCTGCATCCGCGCCCTGGCGCGCGATGGCTGCTTCGATTGTTTGTCGTGAGCGTCGCGCTTCGGGCCAGATGGAGGAGGGCGAGGATACGCCGGAACGGGTGTATGATTCTTCGATATCAGCTACGTACACGCCTATCGATTCGTCTGTGATGATATCTGGGAGGAATCGTCTGCAGGAAATTGCACCTGTGCAGTTTACTCGGGTGGATGCTTCTGGTAGGTGGGCGAAAAGTGCGCGTGCGAAGACGGTTTGCATGAGAGCTGTGACTGTGGTGGTTTCCTGGCGACAGCATTTCCGCAGTCCTTCCACGAGAAACTTCGAGAATGGAACGAGACGAAGTCGTGTGCTCGTGGGTGGCTGGATCTTGGATCCAGTCCACAGTCCTGGGTCTCGTGGTGAGTAAATCTTCGCTTGGAAGATTTTCTTCGCGAGGTACCAGAATGAGAGGGGAAGAGGGTGGATTTCCTCGATGTTTGGGGGCAATGGTGTCTGCGGGCTTGTCACTTTATGCGGAGTCACGCCTGTGGTAGAAAGCGTCTGCAACGCACGCAGGAATGACAAATGGAAAGTTTTGCCGGAACTTCCATCTCCGAGGGCATGATGGAAGACGAAGGCCGCGGTGAATTGGGACTTATCTCCCTCATCAAGAAGAACACGAAGTCTCCAGTACGCATTCGGCGCAACGAAAGGCAAATTATGCTCTTCCTGCAGTAATGATTCCAAGTCCTGATCGGGAGATGGCTCCTTCCCTGAAACATTATTCGGGAATCCGTGCTCGCGGGACGTAAACTGCACGACCTGGTCCAAATCGACCGTCGGCAATCGCACGAAATACGGCTCCTGCGTATCATCCGCCGCCGGAATAGCAGATAACGTGGGATGTTCCGCGACGACAGCCGCGCAAGCACGGAGAGCAGCGTCCTTGATTGGAAGTCCAAACCCTGTCGGCAGGATGTAGTTTGCTGTGACGGCGACGTTCAGGTAGAAGCCGACTTGGTGACGGGCGGTGGAGTACTTCTCCAGTCGTCCTGGGCGGGTCAATTGGGCTCTAATTGGGATCTCCTGCACGTGTACTCACCGACTGGACGCAGTCTTTCAAATTGATGCATCCTTCGTGCTGGACTGGTTGTAGTGATGCGAAGATGGGCTTACAGTGGTTGCCTGTCGGGAAGGTCGGTTCCTGCCGCTAAACTCTTTTAGGTAGCCGAGGATGAGGCCTGGGGCCGCAACCAAGTTCTGGCTGATGCAGATGAGGACTTACAGGAAAGGGTTCGTATAATTAACCTTAGCTGTTCTAGTTTTTTTGATTCAATATTTACACAGGACGATATGATGCATTTCTTTTTCCAACTCGCGCTCGGACTGTGTTCAGATGCATCGAAGAACAATCAGCCCAACGACCCGAAACAAACATGGAAACCCCTATATTCTCAATTACTTTATAATATGGAGAGGCTATGTATTAATATTCTGCTTTTATATACTGGTCTCTGTTTCCTTTCGAAGCAACTCCATGCCTGCGGGCAATTTTCCCGCAAAATGACCATCCTTACTTAGACACCAAGCACAACAGTTCTATCTCAAATAGATGCACTAATCTCGAGCCGGCATTTAACGTTGAGTTATTCCAGATGCAATCTTATCAGGTTCCTATGTATGCATGGACCTAAAAAAAGAATCATCTAGCGAGCACTGAATCAGCGCTACGGCGGGTTATATCACAACCAAACAACCTAGTTTTCCGGTGTCCACAGAGAAAGAATCGCCGGATACGAAGACTAGTACCATTGTAAATGATACATGCTAGAACCTTTCAGCCTTAGCTCAACGCATCGTCGCCTATTCCCAAGCCATATGACGACAGAACGGCGCTCGGTAGGCCATAAAACAGGGGCATTGCGCACCTTAGCTTCGTCTAGATACATGCGATTAGCAAAATCATCACCAAGGAGTCTTAAATAAATTAGCTTCCCAACAATTAATGTGTTTGGTGCTCGCAATCCTGACCAAAATGATACAGTCTCTCGAGAACAAGATTCAAAATCGGACCAATCATACCGGCATATAGTCCCCACTTAGCCGAGCTGGACCCTCCCCAATGACTGTGAACTTGGCCCCCAGTGGATACCTTATACACCGTATACATCAGTTGGGGGACAAGATGATCTAAAATAAGACTGAATAACATTAACATTGGTGTCCGGGGTAGCTTATAAATGGCTGTTCTCGCAATTGCAAAGCTTGGCTGGTCCATTGTTTCTTCCTTTGCTGTAAAGAGCTTTCGTGGCAAACTTAATGTTCATCATGAAACTTCTTCTGTCGGTTCTGGTGCCGGTTTTGGCAGCCGCAGCTTCTTCACCGTCTGTCACAATCGACGCTGGAACGCTTTTGGGTGGATTTTGTGAAAGTGGAAACGTCGTTTATTACAAGTCGATATCCTTTGCCGAGCCTCCCGTCGGTGAACTGCGATTCGAGTCTCCCAAGGCTAAGAAGCAGTTTGCCGGTGGCAAGCTTGATGCCACAAGCTCGCCGGCTTCTTGTGTTCAATGGACTGATGAGTTCATTGAGGATGGGCCGACATCTGAGGACTGGTAAGTTATTCTGACAAATATCTCATTATGACAATCCTGTTCACTCTTTCGCTTCCTAGTCTTTTGGACAGTCGGCTGGTGCGGAGGACGCCTTTGTCGTCGCCTCGCTGCCTCAGGCACCTTCCCTCATAACAGCTTCATCTCGGAATCTGGAGGCGGCAAGAACCTCGCCACCAACTCGACACTCCAGAATGACGGAAAGTCATATGCCAAGGCACTCAAGTGTGGGTTTGATGATGTGAGTGCTGATCCAATACTCTCCGATTCACTGAGTACGATCAGATTACTGACTTCGATCTAGAAAGCCTGCCTACAGTCCAAGACCGTCAAGGAATTAACCGACGCCTACACCAACGACAACTACCTCAGTGCCGGTATCGGCTCCGACGGCGCCATCGGCGTTTCCAGTGCCAACTCGCATAGCTTCTACCCCTACGTCGACGGCAAGGTCATCGCCGAAGAGCCCATCACCCGCGGCACCCAGGCTCCTTCAATCTTTGGATTCAGTATGTCCCACCTCACTGCTACACTCAAATACAGTCTAACAAAAACCCCAGACAAACAAGAAGGCGCCATATATTTGTATAGGTTAGATCCGGGCTGTCTATATCTAGACTGTAACTGTAATGTCGAATATTTCGTAGTATGATTTCGGATTGAATTAGGACTCGAACAATTGCAAATTCCTGTAGGTTGCAGACATACTCTTGTAACACTAGCGATCATCAGCCCTAATCACATACAAGCAGATTTGAAGTAATCACATATGAATCATAATGTACTGAAAACCTGGAACTGCATCGCACCACGCAATAAATGACTCGGTATAATAAGCTACACCGAGCACCAAAAATCATTAATCGGGAGGGAATCTCTCATGCTACATTATTGAAAACACACACTGTTACCTCAGAACATGTTCGTGGCTAGATATTTTGCAGAAATATAGTTATAGTTCGGACATTTAGCTCAACCGCCCCACGTGATTTGACGCATCTTGCGCAATTTGTTGAACAACCTTGCATTTGAGTAAGTCTTCAAAGTTCAGTCTGATGAGGATACTTTTCATATCAAATACACAATTGACTTGAACTCGACAACCCCACGTCCATCTCGACCCTCATAAATACCAATGACCCACCAAAACAAATCTCACATGACTGCCCAGAGGGTCGCGGAACCAAACCGAAACGGGATCCCGGCACATGACATCATACGCCTACCCGACGCTTCTAAAGCTCCAACCGCCAACCTCACCTCCTCCAACATCCACCCTTACACTTCTAACTCAATCCCAATCCATCCCACAACACCGCCAAAATGTTCCGCTTTGTATGTGCCTCCCACCTTTCCCTTTCCTCAACACAGTACCAAACTAACACTTGTTACAATAAGAGCAAAACTCTCGACCCAATCACCCTCTTCCACAACCCAACGCTAGCAAGCTCAACCCGCACCCTAAACATCCTAAAACAAGCCTCAACCACGGCGTCCGAAACCGCAACGGAAGACCAGGCAAGCGACCACTCCAGCCACGCAAAGCAACAACGCGGCGATTTCGAGCTGGAGGTTACGACCTCGGCGCCGACGACGGACCAGCTCCGCTCGATCCTGGATTACATCTCGCCCACCTCTGGCGTTGGTGGCCAGGGAAATAAGGAGACATACTCGGTCAGTGAGTTGATAAAGGGGGCGAAGGATGCGGAGGATGCGATTAAGAAGTTTAAGGAGGATGAAGGGAGGTTTGTGAGACCTATTGTATGTTCCTTCCCACCCCATTTTTTGTTGTTGATGATGTGTTGGAACGATGCTAATCTGTTTGTCTAGACTGTTGACTGGGTGAATGGTCGCGCTGTTATTGGGGATAGGGAGTCGGAGATTTTGAAGATGGTTCGTCAGTTGCCTGTTAACTAGATCGCTGCATAGTACTGCACAGTGTACTGTAGTTCTGGGCGATGTACACATCGACCTTAGGCTTGAAGCATCTGTCTCTCCTATAATTTTGTCTACTTTTTACAGAACATGTACGGGGATGAGAAGCACGTCTATGTATGTATCATACAAATACTCATTTTGAACTCCACCAAAACCCATAAGAATAGTAAACAAGCGTATCTCGAAACGACATTGCACCAAAAGTGCAGAACGTAAAACATGTAACTCGAACCACAGCGTAACACTGCCCTAAGGTAGGGTAGACTCAAAAGCGCAGCCATTAAACTCATACGCAACGCAACGCAACATCGGCGCGAGATCCAGCTCGGGCAAGCGATGGAGAAGAGAATATCACAGATAGGCATCTAGAACATCGTACCGAAGCTCCCGTCCGTCGCAATCGGTTTGCGCGGGGAGCTGCGGCCGCTGTCGACGGCGGGTTTGCGGTGGCTATCATGCAAGAGTTAATAATCTCGACCTTTCTACCAGGGCTGGCGGGATGCAACGTACCGGAAAGTAAACCCAACAAACAAGCCCTTGCTCATCTTATCATCGCGCTCGGCCATCTCCTCCAGCGCTCGCTGCTTATCATGCACCTCCTTGTACTTGGCCATATCGGCCTCATTACTGAAATCGTCAAAGTAACCCGCATCCGTCTCCGAGTCGAGCTCCGGCACGAACGGCGCCCGCTGCTCGCGCAGCCGGTTAAAGTCGACCTCGCTGAAGTAGTCATGGGCGTGAATCTCCTGGATATTCTTGAACCGCGTCTCCTTCGCCGCAACGAGCTTGGTGATCAGATCCCACGTCCGGCGCGAGAGGAAGTAATTCGGATCCTCGTACACGGGCTTCCGTAGCACCTTTTGCCAGCGCTTCAGGTTCTGCCACGTCTCGTCCACTGTCGCTCCCGCGAACGGCGGGTAGCCCGCCAACGCCTCGAAAAGCATACAGCCCAGACTCCAGTAGTCGACGGTAAAATCATACTGCTCGCCCTTTAGCACCTCCGGCGCCATGTAGTCGGGCGAGCCGACGATGGACTTGGCGTAGTTGACTTCGCGTTCTCGCAGGGTGCGGTAGCCCTGTCGGCGTTCGGCCATGGTGCGCTGTTCCATGGGTCGGCCGAAGGGGACGGGGGTGTTGCCGACTTCTTCTAGCTTGACGCGCATCGATTCGATCTTCCCGGGGCTCAGCATGCCGGCTGCAAGACCAAAGTCGGTGAGTTTGACGTGGCCGGTCGAGTCAATCAGGAAATTCTCTGGCTTCAGGTCGCGGTGGATGTAGCCCAGAACATGTAGGGCGTCGATACAGCTGAACATTTCGGCGATGTAGAAGCGCGCGTGTCGGTTGTGCAGAACACCGGTGTTGTTGAGGAGAGTGCGGAAATCGCCACCAGGCACATACTCCATAGCCAGGTAGATCTGGGTATCGTCCTGGAAAGCATACAGAAGTTTGACAAGCCACTCACTCTTGGCCGCAGTGAGGATATCGCGTTCGGTCAGAATGTGTCGGATTTCGTCGAGTTTGAACAGCAGCTTCTTGCTCATCACCTTCAATGCGCAGACCTCGCGCGTGTCCTTCTTCTGCGCCAGGTACACCTGTCCATATCCGCCCTGGCCAACCTGCGTGAGGATCTGGAAATCGTGCTGGCGCAGACGAGTGCGACGCTTGCGCAAATGCGCCCGCTCGCGGCCGAGGTATTTGAGGAGCGCGGGATCGTACTCTTCGGCGGGGGTGGTTGGAGGTTCGGGATAGGCGGCCTTGAATTGGGAGTGGCGGGTCTGGCGATTGTGGACGTAGCTCAGGAGGTCGAAGTAGTGATCGAGAAAGTCTATCATTCACAAGTTAGCACACGTTCTATTCAATTCCCGTGGTGGTTCCTCTCGGGTCGCACATACAGAGTTGGGTAACATTGACCAAGCGCTTCACCTTGGGCTGCTGCAACTTCTCCATCTCCTCCGGTGTCAGCCCGCGCAGCTGCACCTGGCGCTTCGAGGCATCAGTGTCGCGCTGCTGGTACGGTTCATGGCGCGAAATCGCAGCAGCAGTCGGCTTCGGCCCGAGGTCCTTGGGGAGAGTCGAAGGCGGCGTGTTCTCCTTGTTTGCGCGGCGCGTCGGGCTCGTGGGGCGCTGGTGGATGACACTCTCGTTGAAGTCCTCGCCCCCGCGATCTGCGGTAAACATGGGGTGATTGAAGTGGTTGTGGGTAGACTTGGTGGGGGAAGTGGGCGTCAACTTCATAGCCTTGTCGAAGACATTGGGCAGGTCGAGAGCCCCGGGGGGCGCCCGCGATTTGCTGGGGCTACCCTGAGGTGTCTGGGGGGGACTGGTGAAGCCATTGCCGGCGGGGGTGGAGGGGCGGTCGATGGATTCGTTGCCAGAGCGTGTGTGCAGCAGCGGCGGGGGGTTGGGCAGGCGAAGACCACCTGAATCGGAGAGGTCGACCATGGTGATGATGGTGGTTGTTGACTGGAAGAGGATGAAGAGGGAAGAGAGAGGGGGCCCCTTGTTGGCGTTCAGGCAGGAACTGGGCGGGAACGTGGGACGCGCAACGAGCTGCACTTCAAAGGTCCAGCAGAACACTATCACCTGAGGACACTCTCGCGCCCGCACACGACGACCAGCGCCGTATTTAGTGCTCCCCTGCAAAGGCCCGATCAGCTCCACCCGATCGCGATCTTGATTTCTCTCTATCCACCCCATCCACCGCGATCCCGAACCCCCCTCGCTGCCCGGGTTGCCCTAGCAACTCCGCCACTCCCCCACGTCAAACAGGCTGTGCAAGCCCGCTAGTGCGTCAACAGGAAGAAATAATGGTCGAGGCGAGCTGAACTCGATCCACCCGCCCGGCATGACGCGCCCCTGCAGGTCATCTCCTGGCAGGATCGGCTCCAATAGACCCATGATGACGGGTTGTTTCGCCTGGAGCTGAGCCGAGCTGGGCTGAGGGTTCCGCTAGATGATGGGCCACTAAGATGCCGGCGAGGCTCTCCCAAGCCTTGATATGGTCGTTAGTTTCTGGCTAGTTGGCATGGCGTCATTAAACCAAGAAATAGTCTTGGGGCTGAGGATCTGACATCTGTCAGGGGGGTCATTCTTCCGAATAATTATTCTTCCGAGGGGCTACAAGGGGCTACAGGGATGGGTCTTGCAGATAAAGACGATTGTACCGTTAGTCTGGGCTCAGCAGAGTATTCTGCAGATGCAGGGGCCCGAGGGTAAGCAAACTACCGCATTAGGAATAGGCGGCCCCATGCATCCACGGATCGCAGTTGATTTGAAAAAAGTGGAATTGCAGACGATCAAGTATTCTTAGATTCGAGTCACATTCACAGCACACCCTCGGCTCGCTGGCCCGTCTATTCAGCGTGGTTAGCATCGGTTCATACCCTGGAATATAGTCCTGTGGGGTTACTCACGAAGAAAGCCAGCCCATAATCCGGAGTGGTAAAGGTGATAGTCGTGCCCTTGGGGAAATAAAACACATCACCCGGGACAGCCGTGACTTTCTGACCAGTCTCATCAGAAATCTCAAACTGGCCCTCCAGGATGATCTTCATTTCATCATAGGAGTAGGTATAGACGAGCGGCGTGCCCTTTTCGAGGCGGTAGAAGCCGGCCGAAATGGGCTTTTCGGCATTGTCCTTGTCGCTGCAAGCAACGGTATTAGCTCACTTGCCCTGTCATCGGACCAGTCGCGTATGTGAGAAGCTCACCTAGAGCTCACATCGCCCAGAAAGGCATTCTCATTGGCGACGAGAGGCGGCTTGAAGGTAGACTGCGCCTTGGCGTAGTACTTCATCGGAGTGGGGGCCATTTTTCTAGTCGGTTTTATGATAATCTATGAGCTAGGACGGAAGAATATGATTAATTTCTGCTCTAATTTGGCCTGCTCTGCTTTATATTCGTATTTTGCTCTCATCAGCCCCCTCTCTCAAAGAGGGGATGTCCAGAAGACGGCTGACTTTCGTCGTGCTGAGGCAACTGCTTCCTTGTCAGCGAGTATACAGCGTCGACGATCGGATCCGATGTCCGATTTAGGAAGGCCGGGGGTGAATCGATAACCGTTGGCTACGATGCGAGCGATGGATGCGATGAGGGGTTGTCTCTATCAACCTGGTAGTTTCATAAGCGGAAACGGCGATAAGCTCGGAAGTAGCAGAGATGGGATGATAGTACTAGCATGCTGATGGCAACACTGAACAGCAGATAAATCTCGAGATGAAGCAAAATGCCCGAAGCAGCTCACTATACTCATCAATCTGCTGTTCTTCTCTAGATACCCGCATTGCTCTATTGATCTGATGTACGAGGATATTTTTTCCCGAAATGGTTAGCGACGCTCTCCATCCAATCGTGATGGCGCTACCCATCCTCTTGTGCTTGGCCTGCACCGTCGCTATCCAAGGGGAATCGATATCCCCTCAGGGCCCATAGACAGTAAATGAACAGGGAATGCATTCCCATCTGGAAGCGACTCGCGTTCGTGGCACAAGTCTGTCTTAGCGCGGAGTTGAGCGAGGGAATTCAAAAGGATGCACTCCAGCAGGGTGCGAGACAGCACTCATGAAGTGCTCTCTCTGACTCTGATCCGGCTCCACATCAGTTCAAGGGACGCCACTCTTTGAAGATGACCGGCAAGAAGAAGACTCTGCTAAACCTTCCTCTCGATGCAGCTTGGGCCGGCCTTGAAGGGATTTAGTCCGCTGCCGAACAGTGCAGACATCCCTAGGGTATACGGCTAGCAAAGGAAATGCGAAATGGAGGTTCGGCGTTCTGCTGAGCTGGCCGAGACCCTCGATGAAGAATGGCAGCGGTGATGGCCACAAGCTACTACAGGAGTAACTGACACATGTTAACAAATGATGGCACATGACCAGCCGGACCGCAGACGGACCGTCCAGAAAAACACCTCGTCAAAATAGCCGACGTTCGAGACCTCCCTTGCACATCCGCCCTCTTCCGATCCCCTCGTTCAATCCTGGTTGCCTCCGGAACGACGACGATAGCCAGCCGTGCGAAAAGTGCGTTATCAGGACACGGCGGTTGTGGCAGCTCGAATACCCCACTCTTTATCGCCTTGATTGGGTGGAGATGTGAGGAAAGTGGATCGGAGGAGTGATGGATGCGGGGAAGAACATTCTGTTGCGAAGGGGTATGATGCAAGAGATGTCGCGCAGCCTGGTGGACGGTACTGAGGCGGATTCGAATCGGCTCGGAGAAGGTCGGCGTTGGCAGCCGCTGTTCCGTTAGTCTGAAGTGTGATCGGTTCCTGGATCGTGATGAGTGATGCAGTAGGGTCGGTGAGATTTTGAGGTTAGTTTGGTTGTTATCTCTACTTTTTCTGGCAGTTTCCACAATTAAAGAATACAGATAATGGATATCAATAAGGCAGATATTATTCTGTGCTTGAACTAATAGAAGAGCATCTACTATAGTGGTATAGAGGGTAGTACACGACTGGAAGATCCCATGTTGCAGGCAGTCTATGCTCGAGTCCCATGTATACCGTCTACCCCGGAATCCGTTCTATCATAATACACCAGATCATCGAGACCATTACTTCATCCAGCGCATCATTGGCCCTGAGCACCGAACAGTGAGACCAGCCGGGCTGGCGCCGGGATCTAGCTTCGATGGGAGCAGGAGTTCTTTCGGCATTGAGTCGGCTCGTAATTACAAACCCGGTACACCAATGTATCAGCGGACTGCCCACCTAGACAGCTGCTATTACACTAGCGCAGTACAGCTAAGGCTGCGGTATTCCGCCGAGTGATATGCTTCCCCGCATGACCCCCAGATGTGCAACGCAGTCGATCGGCCTTAACGAGACGAGCTGCTCGTCGAGACCCCACGGACGAACCATTCGTGGCCAGCGTACCGTTCAGATTGCAATTGCGAGGTCAAGTAAGAATACTATACTCCTGCCATATTGCGCTAGTATTACTCCTAGCATACTCTGCTGGTCTGGTCTACCCCTCAACGAATCTCCAACGGCCAAGTCACAGATCGGCAGCCCCCGCAGGTGTATTATCTTCGGACTCGGTGGAATTCCTAAAAGGTGTTCTCTGCTTCTTCCCTATCTATCCCTATCTCTTCCTACCTTCCCACCTCATCATAACTACCTCTCTTCCCGCATCCAGACTCGACCGGGTCAACATCCAACACCTTGGTATGGAAAATATCAAAATTCCATCCGCGTCCACGATTCTAGACTCGCCCGACACCCCGGCGGGGAAGCCTGCCTCGCCCCAGAAGGCGAAGCAGACTGCCCAGAAGCCCAAACAGACCAAGAGTCGTAATGGTACGATCTCACTGCTGCTGCCGTCAACTACACTACCCTAGGATCTCCTACGGTAGTGCAGTATACCAGACTTTAACAGACTGGCTCGGTTCACCTGTCAACTGCAGAGCGCTGACCCTCTCTTCTGCTTCGCCCAGGCTGCATCACCTGTAAGGCGAAGCGGCTCAAGTGCGACGAGACCAAACCGTCCTGCCACCAGTGCCAGCGCCGTAAGGTCACCTGTGGTGGATATAAGAAGGACTTTAAGTGGCGACCGTTTGAGGAGACCAACTTGGCTGTGGGAAGGCCGACGGCCAAGCCAAAGAGGGGTGAGATACTAGCAGTATTACAGAACGGCATAATGAGCGGGTCACTGACACATCAACAGCTCAACCATCTCAACCTGCGCAACCACCAGCAGGTAAAGGCACAAGCAAAGGCACAGGGAACTTCCCCACACCGCCGACAACTGAGCAGTCTACGCCGCCAACATTGGGGCAGCCAACCCAGAACACGACGACTCCCCCCGAGTCCTCGTTCCAAAACTCCCCCGACAGCTTCAAGAGCTATCTTTCTGTCGACAACACCTCGCTCGACGAATTCCTCCCGGATGAACCCTCTACCGACAAGGAAAACTCTACCCCGTTAGGCGTGACAGTCCCCGCGGACTTGGATCCGCTGAACTTCCTCTCCTTCCTCGAGCCATTTCAGCATAATGTCCCTTTCACCGATGAGCTCCTGCCTGGCCAGGACATGGACACCACCGACGGCGTCCCCTTCGGACCGCAACTACGGTCCGACGGCCCTGGGCTAAGCTTCTCCCAACTATTGGAGGACGAGACGGGCGACATCGAAGAGATCATCCGCCAATCCGACCCCGGCGCCGGACCCTGGAACCTGAACTTCCCTTGTGAAGACGACACCCCATTCGACTTCTCCCGCATCCCAGAGCAACCCACTCTTGCCCCAGAAAGCCGGGAAATGCTAGCCATGCGCTTCGACCGAATGACCTGCGGGATCCTATCCATCAAAGACGGAGCCAGCGAGAACCCCTGGCGAACCCTCATCTGGCCACTCGCAAAGAGCACCCCAGCGCTCTATCACGCCCTCTTCGCCCTCTCAGCCTTCCACTACGCAAAAGAGAACCCCTCTCTCCGCGTACAAGGCGTCAAACACATGCGTCAGAGCATCACCTGTCTCCGCCAACAGATCCAAAACATGCGAGCCGACACTGCGCTAGCAACCAGCCTGGCCCTCGCATTCGCAGATACATGGGACCAGAATACACGCACCTGCATCCAGCACCTGCGCGGCGCAAAAACACTCATGCTCCAACTGCTAAACGCTGGCCTACAAGGCGGGCTCCAAGCCGAAGAACTCGACCGCATTCGCTTCCTCTACAACACCTGGACATACATGGACGTAATCGCCCGTCTAACCTCCCTCGATGAATCCGGACCCCAAGACCTAAACCCAGCAATCTTCCAACTACCCGGCGACGCAATCCACGAAATCGACCCGTTAATGGGGTGCGCTGCAACGCTCTTCCCGCTAATCGGCCGCGTCGCCCGACTAGTCCAACGCGTCCGCAAAACAGCCTCGAATTCCGTCTCCATCGTCGCGCAGGCAATGGAACTTAAATCCCTCATCGAGACCTGGGAGCCACCGCTCTGGTTCGAGCCGCCTGAAGATCCTACCTCGGAGGTCCAGCATAGTATCCAGGTAGCGCATGCGTACCGCTGGGCTACGCTGTTGTATTTGCACCAGGCAGTCCCCGAAATGCCCTCCGAGCCAGCCGAAGAACTCGCAAAACGAGTCTTGATCCTGCTTGCGACGGTCCCTTACACATCCCGCACTATCATCATCCAGATGTTCCCGCTCCTTGCGGCGGGCGCGGAGGTCGATCAGGAGGATGATCGGAAGTGGGTGCTGGATCGGTGGAATACGATTCAGTCGAGGCTTATGCTTGGTGGTGTGGATCGGTGTTTGGATGTGCTGAGGGAGGTTTGGTCGAGAAGGGATGCGATGAAGGCTGAGCGGCTACAGCAGCAGTTGAATTCTGGTAGACGACCTGCTTCATTTTCCAGTGAGGGGGAGAAGGGCACGAATGCTTTTCGTGAATCGGGGAGTCCGCGCGGGTTCCATGCTAGAGCGACTAGTAATGGCGGTGGTGAGCTGGGTCGGCAGCGCTCGGGAAATGCGGCCACGTCTAAAAGGCGTGGGTCGGCGCTTTCCTCATTGGAAAATATCGAGTTTGAGAGGACGGTTAGGAGTCGCTTGCATTGGGTTAATGTTATGGGGGAATGGGGGTGGGAGGGTAAGTCATCATTCATTCCTTCCTGGCTGGACCATACTTACAATCTGCGATGAAGTATTCCTCGGCTGAACACCTTGAACCACCGAACATCGAGTTTAGATATGACGGCCGACTCAACGGCCTCGAATTTGTCTTAATACACTCACGACTAACGACAGACTGGATTACTTAAATTGTATCTGCTAGTCAGAAGCGCGGCGTTCGAGCTTTCCTTTCTCCTTCCTTTTCCTTTCCTTCTACATTGTTCTGTTGTCATCATCTTCGATAGTTTGTTGTCGATAAAGGCTAGTCTGGCGTGAATATCTAACTATACCTGCTATCTAGGTATAATCGGCTCTTCCACTCTTCAGAGTGCTTCTCTCCACTCGCCATTCAAACAATCTGAGGCCATCACTCAATCCAGACATGCCACCAGTCAGAAATACCAGCCCATGCACCATCGACCCAAAAACAGCTCTATACCACTCCAGACACGACTCCACCAAGCCAAAGCCGTAACCCCGATCCTGAACCGGCCAAGTCGGATACGTGTCACCCCAAGGATACTCCCACCCACCGAAATCGTACCCAGCTCTGCAATACCTCCGCAATCAACGGATATTAGGGTGCCCCATAATCCATGCCTCCCAGAGCCTGAGCTTGCCCTCATCCACCGAGCCCAGCATACGTATGACGCATGGCGCAGATACCGACATTGGGACTCACGCACGCTCTAGTACGTTGTTCAACAGCCCGCAGCAGATCCAAACCCAAACCCTGGGCAGCGTAGATCACTCTGTTCGAATTTTCATTCTGTAATTGGAATTACCCGGGAAATCCCCAATGTCTGACTCTGCTGTTTATCTCGCTGCAGTGTGGATTATACTGATGCTCACTGGAAAGCTGGCTCTAGTGATGGTTTTTACAGGGTTGTCCTTTTGACCCTGTGCTCTACCACCTAGGTAAGGACCACGCTGCAGCCGCTTCTACTCAACATATCACAGATCTAGATGCTTTCTTATACACGTGGTATCGGTAGTCGGTATAAACCTTCATGATGTTTGACCTTCCACCAGAGCTGTGATACAATGTATACTGTCCTTCCATCTGGAGACACATCTTGATTACATTTTACACAGCACACTGGTGCAAGTCGAATGCCTGTGTGAGTTGAACGTACAATAGTGTAATGTTGCAATAAGAGAATAAAAGTCTATTGAGGTTTAGATTTAGGTAGCTTAACCTATAGTGTTTTAGTGCAAGTACAGGAGTGTTATCATCTACATGTCTACAAATAATACTTGATACTACTGTTTACGTAGGAATACTAGGAAATCCATCAAGTGAAAGGACAGGAAAGGCAGACGACCAGCGCCTGCGCTTTCTTTTCTTTTCTTTTCGTTTCTTTTTTTGGCGACCAGAGCCTACAGGAATGGAGCGACCAGCGCCCCAAGGACACACTCTGTGCGAACAACCACCCCCTCTCCCCCCACCCTCGACCCCGAATTAACAAGAGCGAACGAAGGCGGCGACCTCATCACTAAGCCGCCTTCGCCGCTATCCCCCAGGTAGACCAACCCCTTCATCCGACTCCGAGGGTGGGCGTCGCTCAATCCCGTACAGAGAGTCAAAAGATATCTCTGACGGGATGGGAGACCCACACCGGGAATGACCCACACCGGGAAGATCCATCTCGACGACCCCTTCGCCCTCGAAGACGTCCAGGTCCATCTCGACAGGATATTCGACTTTGTCGAGATCCATACCGAGAGGGTAAATGGCCCAATGGCCCCCTCGAAGACAGCACCCACAGCCACCTCATCGTCGGCGCGGCAACGGGGCATTTAGACAAGCCTGGAAGGACACAGGGAAGCGTGCCTTCCGAGACCCCGAAGAGGCGAGCCAATTCCATCCGGACCTACTGCAGTTCCCCGTCCAACGGCAGGGGAAGCTGCAGCATGGCAGAGGCGGTGATATTGGCTTCCCGGGTGAGGATGGAGTCAAGGAGGACTCCGAGCGGGATGCCGCGAATATCGCCAGTCCATTCGATGCCAATCCAGAGGAATTCGGAGATAAAGACCACCAGAACGATGAGCGCGCAAGCCGCGTCGGACCCGAGAAGAAAGACCATCTGCCGAGAATGGAAGGACCAGGCAAGCAGCAGCATCATGGGGTCGCTGTTGCTAGCGAGTCCCATGAGCAGCTGTGCCAGGCTGCCCGCGCCGATAGCCTGGCCGGTGGTGTAGATGGCAGCCAGCTACCAAAGGAAAGAGAAGGAGACGAGGGAGTTGGCGAGCTCGTACATTTTGGGCTCGCACAGTATAGGAAAATGTGAGAGAGAAAAGAGTAAGGATTAGGTAGAGATAATATTTATACCCCCCAGGCTGGGGGAGGGCGAGAGTGAATGGTGGAAGCTGGTGATATACAATGAGATCTGGCAGATGTGTTTGTTTTGGAACGTCAATCGATATACTCGTCCCAAAGGAAGTTGAGGTGGGATCTTGTTCATTTCTCGAGTAGGTATCCAAAAAGTTTTTGGGATATCGAATTGATCTAATTCGAACACAGCCCTTGACGCTGAGGATGTACCTCAGATATGGAGTGTAGACGACATGTCCGACTCGTCACTCCCGGTAGCGAAGACAAGATCTTCGGTGCTTTCCAAGTTCTTGCATCGAAAATAGACACAGCTTCATCTACTCAGACTGAGAGCTACATCGATATCGGGTATGGGAAAGACCAATCTTCGTTTTCTGGTCTGCACCGGTACTCGATTTCGCCCGCGTACTCCGACTCGGGATCTGAAGGCCGCGTTACGTTTCAGCTTTCCTGTCAGGTGAATTCCGGTTCAAAACCGAATGTTGAGTCATATGCCTGGTGGTATCTGCACTGTCTGCATAAGCTCTATGCGGATTTACTTTTTAGAGAGAGCGTGGGGCAGGTTGAGAAGTGGTTGCAGAGTCATGAGTAACATCTCCAGGGCTTCTGCGTTGGACTACAGAATTTACTGTTGAAGCTCAATAATTGGGCAAAGGTGGACATCACTACTCTAAACACTTGTATATAGGATACTCCTCTCAGCGATATTACATTGACTTTAGCATTGAACAGACAGCTGCTTGGTCCTCCATCACTAGATATACGATCAGCTAGACTATGTACAGTTAACCTCCAACAAACCCTCATCAACCTATAAAAGTTAATCAGCAAATACCCAGCAACATTCCATTGAAGAACAACTCACATTCGTGCAAACAAACTCGTCATCCCCATCCGGACTCGAAACATCAATATTAGTCGCCTCGATATTCGAGCAAACCTAGAAATAGCAAGTCAGCAAAGCCCCACCAACCCCAAGAATAAAAACTCACCGTCTCACTCGAACAAACAATAGTACCAACGTCAGGATCATACTTCCCAGACGTCGTCCCCTTAATATTTGTAAACAGAACATCGGCGATAGTCAGCTTAGATGGATACTGATTGCAAAGCGTAAGATTCTTTTGCCCATAGCACTGCGTCACCTCAATCGCATAATCCACATTATCAATGGTCATGGTATCGTATGTGACGTTCTTGACGCTGCCGGAGCCGCCTCCGCCTTGGAGGTCGGTTGAGAGGGCGGAGGAAACGCCGGGCCAGACTTTGATGCGGGCGCCGTCCTACCAATATTTAGTATGTGAGTTGGTGTTGATTATGCCGGGCTTCTTACCGAGGCGTTAAACATGGAAATGTTGTAGATTAGGAGGTTCTCGACGATATCCACTTCACCCGGGTACTGGCCCAGCGAACCAACCGAGATGCCGTGGGAGCCATTGCAGTGGAGATTCTGGACGATGATTTCCGTGCTGTTCGGCTTGAAAGAGACGCAGTCTGGAATCGTCAGTATGGCCTGCCACTGCCACATTTTTGTTGGTACATACCATCACCGTTGTTAATAATCGAATCCTGAATAACAATGTTCGAAGAGCGATAGAGATCCCTGTGCTCGTTAATTTCTTGTCCCACACACAGGCAGATAAGTGCACTCACCATCCATCAGTATTCTTCGCCGTATTCTTACTACTGCTGTACCCGGAAATATCAATCCCCTCAAAAAGCACATTCGACGAATTAGCCACAAAGTGATACCACTGCGGCGAATAGCGCAGCTTCAGCGGACCAATAGTGCCGCCATGCAGACCGATAACGCCGACGAGGATGGGACGCAGGATCAATGCATCCTCCGCGTACAAGTCGTACCAGACCTGTCCATTGCCATCGAGGGTGCCGCCGCCGTAGAGGTTGACGTCTTCCCCTCCGAGCTGGAAGAAGGTCGTTGCGTTTTGGTAGATTTGTTTGAAGGCGTTGGTTTGCCAGTAGTCTGTGTCGTTGGTGAATTTGATTGTGCCGAGGACCTCTGCCAGCTGTTAGTAAATGACTATATGAGAGATTGACTAAGAACTCTTCAGCAGTACATACCAAGATCGACATGCTTCAAGAACGTCATATCCAGCGCCGTGCCCACGGTATACGTCTTATCTTCGTCGAAAACAACCTTGCCACCATTATTACACTTGTGCAGCGCGGAGAGGATATTCTTCGAATCATCGGCTCCATTGCCATGACTAGCAACATGGCACGTCTTCGTCCGAGCCTGGCTAATAGGGAGCGGATGGAATGGCTGGTGCGGCTTGCAGGCTTCTGTCCGCGAGTACTTCTTGGCTGAAGAGGCTTTTGCCTCGACGATTAAGCCAAGTGACAAGAGGAGGCCGAGGGCCTGTGTCAATATGGAAGCCTTCATCTTGGCCAACGACTATAAAGCTGTCGGTGTCGGGAGTGATGGATGTCGCTAGCAGGGGATCCCTTGCTTTATATGCGATGCAAATAAATAGCAAATGCTATACCCCGTTGCTATGCATTGCTATTCTGTAATAGTCAAGGCGCGCTGTAGACGGTGGGGTAACCGCTCTTCGTCCGGGGAAACGGATCGTGGGTTGTGGGGGAGGCTTCGATGGATGCGTGCGCTGGTTGGTGCGCAAGCCTGGTTTGTGGTTAGCGAGGTGGTCGGAGATTGAAAGGGCTGCGGTTTGTATGGATTTGGGTGTTTTTAAGCATTGGTGGCGTCCGATAGGAGGAAGATATGCGAGGAATTTCACCGATTGGGAGGAAAAACCCGGGTAAACACCAACGATGGGGCTGGGGTTTGTACTAGCAGTGAGTACTAGTAACGTTTCAATGTTGCTGCAGGTCCGCGCAATGCAGGAGCTCGCACCGGGCCAGATCTTACTTCCAGGATCCGTCGCTAATCACTGCTCATTTGCCTACAGCTTCGGAGACGGACGATTACGTTACTCAGTATACTGTAGGAGGTCTACACAGCTCGGTGAAACAAAAACACTGCAATGTTTATATGTACAGCGGGCTTCCATGGACAGATGTCCGCACGGGAATATAGCGTCCTCAACAACCTCACAAGCGCACGCTCACAAGATCATCCAGATGACCCGGGTCTCACCCAGATCTCTATATATGCCAACCACGAAACCCGTCTATCCCTCTCAAGACCCGCACAACCCATCTGTTTGTCGCATATGCACCATTTTAGGACGACTTCTCAGCCTTAACAGCACCCTCAGCCTTGTTGGCAACGGCCTTCGCGGAGTCGGCAACATCCTTCTCCATATCCTTGACAGCCTCGATGGCGGAACCCTCCTGGCTCTGGCGCCACATGTAGATACGGGAAACCTGGACGACACCAACGCATCCGAGGAAGAAGTTGACGGCGGCAAGCCTGAGCAGATATATTAGTACGTCATCGCAAGATTCGAGGTCGGGTGGTATAGACATACAGGACGTTACGGGGCTTGATGATCAGGCACCAGCGGGTCCAGATGGCACCGGTACCCATCAGAGCGGCGTTCTGGGTGAGGGAGAGCTTCTCGGCGGGACGGTTGAAGTCGGAGATACCGGCAATGACCAGAGCCCACTGTTCACGTTCGTGTTAGCATTATCTTTTCGGTCCATTCCATTGCATTTTCCGTCGCGCAGGCTTTTCGTGTGGGAATCGAGACAGTCGTGCGAGTCGAAGCAAACGCGAATATCAGGATCGAATTGATGGAGTCATGATCGTACCTTCATAACGGGAGCCCTATCATACCAAAGTTAGCACTCGATCAACCCAGTAACTCTTCTGCCTGCCATTCAGCAGACCTCAAAAGCGTTAGACCCACCAGAAATGCACAGTCTTCACACCGACAGGGCTGTTCCACAGGCGCTGGAAAGTGCTCTGCTGCTCCGCGGCGCCGGCGCCGGCCTCGGAGCTCTGAAAGCGCCAGCCCTGGGCACCCGGCCGGCGGAATGGCGCAGAGGCATTGCGGAACGCAAAGCGAGCGTTGTTGAAGAAGCGGAAGCCTACACGAGACGACATGGCTGTATAGAGGGGAGAGTTGCGGTGGTAGGAAGGTCGTTGGGGTGAGGAAGGGCGGAAGCGTCCGGTGATCGGGAGCGAGTTTTCCGAGGACAAGCAGTCGCGTTCACGTCGCCACACAGAATTTCAGATAAGATTGAGAGTGCAATAGCACAATACGACTACGATCAATCTCTTAGTTATTCATTCAACCACTTTCGACCTTCTGCTGTCGCATTGCAGGCGGTTCTTTTCCGGCTGATGTAAGCATTGGCGCTATCCCGTATATAGTAGGTTTGCAGCCTCAGGCCACATTCTGCCGAGCGAATCACCGCCGCAGCGAATAAGACTGCGGTCATTTGAGGCCCTCCTTGAGTTCTCGTTGACATCCCCCACCAACTCTCGCCGCGTCCCTCCCAACATGTCGGGCAAGTACGTCTTCACCAAGGGCCTGAAGGAGCTCCGCTTCCTCTTCTGCCAGACCTCCGAGCAGAGCGCTGCGACACGGTACGTCTCTTCCCGACTCCTCAACCCCGGCCCCGGCCTTCCGGCATCACGACATGAATTGCCCAAAGCTGACACTGTGCTTCGCGATAGATCCTTCATCAACCGCGCCTACCCCACCATGAAGAAGCACAACCCGCACACTCCCATCCTGATGCGCGAAGCCTCGGGTACCCAGCCGCGAGTCTTTGCCCGATACGGTACGAAGCTTGTGACAACCCAATTGAGAAGAAACGGCTGCTGACATACTGCAAATATAGAGCTTGGAAAGGAGAAGCAAGAGGCGCTGGCTGGTGAGTGAACGTGGACCCTTGCGGGGCATACTCATGGACATTGGCAGCTAACATTGAACGTACAGGTCTCACGGATAGCCAGATTGAAGAGCGCATCACCAACCTGGTGAAGCAGTCATAAACTCTGAAACTTCTGTTTTATGTCTTTCGCGTTTCCATCCATCCTATGTACCTATAGATGAAATCGAGCCTCGTCAAAATCAAACATCGACCAGACCTAAATCCAAGCCATTCCAAACACTGTCCGAGAAAAGAACCGAAATATATCATTCACCACAGGTACTTACTACCTAGGATACGGTACTCACAACGAACTACTATCCCCCACCTCCCCAAACCTATACTGCGCCCAACTCATACTCCCCTCGGGAAAAGTCCACAACCTCTTCCCCTCATCAACACCCGCAGCCCCAGCCCCAACATGAATAGGCAGCAAATGATCAAACCAAGGATGCGCCTGGCGCGCATCAGGCCTCTTCAACAACTCCGCCATAGCCTTCTGCCGTTCCCCGGGGGCGAGGAAACAGCCTCCTTAAGCGCCTCGTCAAAACTAACCGCATACGGCAATGGCCGCGGCGAGCCCATCGTAAAGCGCATGTCGCGGAGATTGTGCACCGCCATTCCGGAAACAATAATCAGGATGTTTTGCGAGCGAAGGTGCGAGACTGCTTGGCCTAGTCGGTAGTGTTGGTCTGGGTCTTCGGTGTCGAAGAGGGAGACTTGGACGATTGGGACGTTTAGTGGGTTTGTTTTTGGTTCGAAGGCTGCCCTCGAACCCTCGGGGTTAGTTTGTTTCTTTCTTTTTTACTTGACACTGAATGTGATAATTTCGGGTTGTACATACCGCACTTAAAACTAGCCCAGACACCATGATCAAGACCGCGCTTGACGCCCTTCGCTTCAATACCGGCTCCCTGCAAAGCAGAGAGTACTTTATCAGCGACCTGCCGACTGCCGACGTTGGGGTACTTTTCCTCGTAGTAATGGTCGGGGAAGCCGTAGAAACTGTATCGATGTTAGCAGCCTTCCACTACCAGTACCCTAACATGCTATAGAATGTATGAGAACGGGAATAGAAGCATCACATACTCATAAATCAAATCCGTCATCTCAGCCGTATTAACATAAATGACATCTTTCCCACCCTGCCAGTGCGCAGAAAACACAACCACGGCATCCGGCTTGACCTTGGTCGTGATTTCCTTGCCGATGGCGCCGAGTTTCTTGTAGGCTGGGTGGTCTGTTTGGTACATGACGTTTGGCTAATCGTTCTAAGATATTAGCATTCATCCTCGTGTCTTGTCTCTATACCATGTGCAAAGAATTAGTAACGATGGATACATACCCCACCATGACTCAAAAAATAAACTGGCGTCTTGGTCGTCATTTTCGAAGAATCAAATTCCGAAGATATCTTCGCTGAATACGAACTCGCAGCAACCGATGCAGACGCAGACGCAGCAGATAATCCCACTACGCTCGGACAAGAAGGCGCAAAGGCCCGACGGAACGAATTCAGATTGGCGTGGTCAATTAGACAAGCAATGACAACGGCACACAGAAGCGTGACGATAAAAATCAAGAGCTTACGCGAGGGTTGTATCTCAGGTGTTCGTGTGGGATGTTGTTGCCGCGCTTCCGAAGGCATATACCCGCTTTCCGATGTCAGCACCTAGGAGATATCGCTGCTGCAATGCTGTGGTGCCAGGATGGCTGAAGCAGTCAAGAATTCTGGCTTATATACCTCTGTAAGCAACGGATTTTCACATACACTCGGACTAGTGTGGTTTATCAAGAAGAATGGGTTCGGGTTTACGGGGTTGCCGATGCATAAGCCGATCGGATTGTGTGTCAGCGCGGAATGGGGCCGCCCGAGCCTTCTCGTACATTGAAGACAGCAGCATCGTTCTGCGACATCCATGATGCTATTAGTAACTTGCAGAAATAATATACAACTACACTACACTGGTATAAGGTAATGAAATTATAATATAATTGCCACAGCAATCATTCTATGTTAAACAGCCTAGCTCCGGGGTATTTATGGCCCACCCGTATCCGATCATGTCCCATTGCAATGGGGAGTAATGCACCGACCCAAAAGCAGAAAAGCATAAAGATAATGTGCAAGGAGTCAGTACGACTGCCGCAGAAAAAGAAAAGAAAGAAAAAAAAAAGAATGGTACACAATGCGCCGGTGGTCATTAAATTACATGAGTCCAATATGCGGATGGATTAGTGACGGGGGTCCTAGCAAGACACCCGTCGGTTACATGACGATGCAGTCTCCGTCGCTTTGTTTGTTCACGGCTGAGCGGGAGAGACGCGTCTTTTGCATGCGCTGGCCGCCCTTCTTTAGGTCTTCAAGGCGTTCGCGGGCTTTGGGGAATCCTTGCGCTGTAATAGTAACTCAGTCAGTATTTGATAAACTTCAGTAGATGAGTCGAGGAGAGGAGTCTTACCCGCTGCACGCCAATACCATCGCTTCGCATCCTCCAGATTAGCGGTGGCGCCAATTCCAACCTCGGTGAAGTATCCCATCGCATATTCAGCCTTGGCAAGGCCAGCAGTGGCAGCCTTTCGTGCCCACAGGTATGCCTCAGTGTCGTTTTGTTGCAATATGCCATCTGATCCAGTCAGATACCAACCACTCAGAGCCAGCTCGCTCTGGTGCTCGCCCTGCGCCGCGGCACGGGTATACCAAATGATACTCGTGCGGTTGTCGACCGGACATCCCATCAGTCCATATTCGTACGCCGTACCAAGGCGGAACTGCGAGAACTTGTAGCCCAGTTCCGCGGCCTGGTGGAAAAGTTGGCAGGCGTATTGCTCGTCGCGGATGATGACATCGTTGCCACTGGCAGTCTGGTACATGAGAGCGAGCTCGTGGAGCGCGTGCGGGTTCTCCGCGTCGGCGCGTTCGGCGGCCCGTTTTAGCCACGAAACACCCTCGCGTGGACTGCGCGCTTGACCCAGCAAGCCCTTCAGGTTGATCATGCCCATCTTGTACATTGCCGGCGTGTCACCCAAAGATGCAGCCCGCTTGTACCACTGTACGGCTTTGAACGGGTCTCGCTTTGTGCCGCCACCCTCTTCCTGGCCGATTTCGCAGCAGACTGCCACACGGTACGCAGACTGGGCGTGGCCTTGCTTTGCGGCGGACTGGTAGAGGGAAAAGGCTTCCTTGGGGTCCACTTCCAGTCCGAGTAGGCCCTCGCCGTAGCAATCTGCAAGGAAAAACTGCGCCTCGGAGTACCCGGATGAGACAAGCTTTTTAACAATCTTGTACGCATCCTGAATGTATTTCTCCTTGGTCTTGGCTTTGGTCTTGGTATCTAGGCGGCTATTCTCCGCTACTAGTACCACAGCAGCCTCGGCGAGTTTCTTGGCAAGCAGAAGCTGAGTCTTTTGGTCGCTGGGGTTGGAGCGCGCCTTTTGCTGCAGCGCTTGTAGCTCTTCCTGTGTGACGGGAGCAGGTCCTGCCATTCCATCTGGAGGCATCGGTTGCGGAGCAGCCGGTGCTCGCGCGGGAGCAGGAGTTGGAGCAGTATTGTATTGGCGAACGGGAGCGGGCTTGGCAGCCTGGTCGTGGCCAGGTCGGAAAGGCACTGGCATCGGATGGTGAGGAAGAGCGTCTGGGTTCTGTTCTTGTTCTGGCGGTGATTGCGGCTGCTCTGGGTGGTACGTTTGCTGGCCGTAGGGAGAATGGCCATTCGGCGAATACGGACTGGTCTGCTCATAGCCGTATCCAGAGCCATCCAGTTGATGCATTCCAGGCACGGCAGGCGGTTCCTGCGGAATGTCGAACTGGAAACCGGCATTTTCGAACTGGTTCGGAGCGTCGCCTCGCAGATTAGGCTGAGACCGGGAGCTTGCGAGTGGAGTTCCTGGTCCCGAAGAATCTGGGGTATACGGTGCATAATGGCCGCCAGATCCAGAGGATGGTGATGTAGGCGTCTGCGCTGTTGGCTTCGGCGGTGTATCCAGGCCCATCTCATCAATCGGGCCCATGTTATTCGACGGCATGGCATCAAAATTGGGCATGTCTTGCTCCTCTTCATGGGAGCCGAAGTAGCTGTCCAAAAATTCCTTCGGGGCATAAGATACTCGGTTGGAGGGGTCCGGAGGAATTATCAATCCAGGGTCAATGTCGTTGACCGGGCGAGCGCGTGGGGGTCGCATGCCTCCAGCCGTGCTGGGACGAGGAGGCATTGGCTCACCCATCGAGCTAGGCGCATGATCGGACTCTGGGTAGGCCGGTTGAGGCGGGTACATATTTGGTGGCTGACCCAGAGGCATTGTGGCACTTCGCGGTGGTCCCGGGAAAGGGCCATTCGGGTCCGTATATCCTCGGTCGGGGCGATCAGGGCGCGGCCGTCCAGGGCCCGGGGGATATCCTCGGCCACGGACAGGCGGCATTCCGCGAGGAGGTGGGCGCATGTCCGGTCGACGGGAGTTCGAGGTATGTGGTCGAGGCGGCGGTCTTCCGTTGATATCCATCGCCGCCATGCCCTTTTCGAGGCCGCGAGGGGGGAGGACCCCGTCGGTCTCGAGGGTCTCTGGGAGGAACCGCGGGAAACGGGTTATCGAAGCCGGGAGGAGGACGGCTGCCGGCTGCATCATTCAGAATAGAGTCAGCAGATGATTTCAAAAAGGTCAAATTTCTGCGCGATGAACTTACGAGGAGGTCCTCTCCGCTTCTGCGGGGGAGGTCTGTCGCCGGGATAGCCCCGGCCTGGTGGAGGACGAGGCGGTCCTGGAGGGCGCATCGAGCGCGGTGCTTGCGACGAGCCGTAGGGGCCTGCCGGACCTGCCTGGTAGCCGTATCCTGGGTCATCATAACCACCCCCATCGTACGGCTGCTCGGCATATCCGCCGTACATCTCATCGGGAGTGTACGGCGCTGCGGCGGAAGCGGGCGAGGGAGCAGCGTATTGCCTCATGGGCGGTGGGCGCTGAGACGACGGAGGGTATTCCATGGCGCTGGCTCGCGGAGGGAGAGAGCACAAGACTCTCAGATAGGGGACTTCGCGATCGCGCCAGTTGCCCTGATCGCATGCAAGGAGGGACGGGGTTCTTCAGAATTCCAGTCAGGCTGCGCACACGAGTCGCACCACGTGCGGACCAGAATGGGCTCAGGACTCACCGTGACAGCGAGACAGCGAGACAGCGAGACCCGATGGGACCAAATTGACTGGATATATGCGTGTAGTCGACTTGACTCTAGTATCACCAGACCGCGGGGAGGAATTTGAGGGGGGCCAGGTGACTTTAATAAAACCGGCGACCCACTGCCAGGCACGCCTGCCGTCATCGACCCTCTTTCCTTTGGAACAATTCACGGCTTGGCATCGCCAGCAGACTGTTTGCGCTGGTGGAGTTTAGGCGAGACATTAACTGTCCCGTCGCATTTATAGGAGGCTTACAGTAGTAGCAGAGAACATTACGGTGGCTGCGGCGATTGGCGACGATGCTTCGGACAAGGCGCGCGGTTACGATGCCCTTGTCACGCTGCGTACTGTGCCTGACGATCAGGGGGTGCAGCGAGACCGTACCAACCCTAGGGTACTTCAGGTGTATACAGTAGTAGGATTTGGGACTAGGGCGAATGCACCCTTCGGCCAAACTGCAATTTGCCTCTGGCGTGGAGTCGTTTCGAGTGTTTCCAGCGTTTCGTGGGTCATCCCATTGCTGCCTATACCTTAGGGTATGTACCAACGTACTGCGAGGGTATGTATGGCGTCCAAGAGATTGGATTGCAAGCGCCGGGCCAATCCTCATTTCGCAGCGGCTTTACACTTTTCTAGTGGTGTACTCCACTCTGCTGGGCCACAGCATGGCTTGGCTATCTGTCGGAAGGAAATTACAGGCGGATCGAGGCATGACTAAGATAAGCAGGGCTAGGGCTGGAGATGGAGGCCACTGTGTGAACCCAGCAGACCCTACGACTGTCGTACGGGCCGGAGATAGAACGAAGGAGCCGATAATGGTCCCAGTCTCCAGCTGCTCAATCGGTCAATCTCCGTGCCGATGCATTGTTTCCGAAGATATTATGCACACGATGCCATTGCCATAATCTTCATCAAGTGGACATGTCTCAGCCCAGGGAAAGACGTCAGGCGTTAAATTCCAGCGGGGAAGGCAGGCCTGAGGAAACTACAGGGACTAACGAACCCACTGAAGAAGTTAGAACCCGTGGAACCAAACGTATTCAGGCCTCTTTCACTTACCCTGCCAGTGGGTAAGGTACTAAGCATATCGCGCTTGCCCAAAAAGGCTAGATATCCTGAGCCACACGACTGAGACAGCTGCGCCACACCGCCACACCCAGCAGCAAATGAGAGCCGCGCCGATCCCGATGATGTCTCTCCGAACCCATCCTCCCATCTTCCCTCATTCCGACTCCGTCTTCCGAGAAACAATCATGTCGCGCGCGGGGCTCTGGTTAAAGACCATTGCCGGGTAAGTGACTTCTAGCCGAGGCGCCATTGCCAGCAGCGCAACCAGCGCAAGCCGGCGCTGTACCACACCCTCGCCTGAAACAAACACTAACAAGCGTCACAGTGGAATTCTGATTTCCATCGGCGGCCCAGCATTCGTCGAGTACATCCGGCCAACCGACGAGGAACTGCGCAAGCGGTATAACCCGGACCTGCAGAAGCGCGCTGCCGAGCAGGGGAGTCGCAAGGAGCAGGAGTTTGATGACTACGTGAATAAGTTGAAGGAGTGGTCCAAGTCGGATAAGTCGAGTAAGCCCAGCTAGCCGGCACTTTCGTAGCTGTCCCGTCATGGAAGAACTCAAGGCTAACGACTTCATGTCTAGTTTGGTACGCCGCCCAGGAAGAACAAGATCGCAAACGCGCCGTCGAGGATGCCGCCCGCGTGCAGGCAAAGGAGCAGGCTCGGGTACAACGAGAGGAAATGCGCAAGGAGATGCTGGGCGAGAAATGAGTAGTCGTCTTGTCTGCTCCAGCTTTTCTCGAGGGTGGCTGAATGCGGTGCGAACCGCTGCCTTGCCACAATCCTTTTCTCTGTCTGCGACTGTGCTAAACTACCGCGACTGCGTCTTTAATTTTCTGACGCTCAGATCTTCTGTACGATCATTATGGCGTGTACGATACCTCCCTTCGCATTCTTGCTGGGCTGTCTTTTTTCGGCTCTGTATATTATTCCTACGATCGCATCTCCGTTCAATTCAAAAGCAACTCGGATGAAATTGGTTTGTATTTATCTGGTAAGTAGTAGTGCTATATATATCCTAGTGTCGAGTAAGGCCACAAAGGTTACACTAAAGTGATGCGTGGTGAACATAGATCATCATTGTCAACACAAATATATATATATCCGATTCATTTGATCCAATTTTACTCAATCATGTCAAACATTCAGAAATTCCAACCAATCTGAACACCGCGCTCACATTGAGCCTAATCCAATGCATGCGACGAAAGGAAATCTATATACCATTACACTGTGTAACACCATATCCACCCAAAACACCACTTTGACAATACATTATGTCAAACCATCTCACTCAGAAAAACCAACGCCCCAACCGGCGCCAACACAAAAAGCACAACCAAAATCCCAGCCCCCGCCTTGTCACCTTTCGTAACATCCCTCGTCCTCACATCCGTGTTCCTCTCATCCGAATCCCCAATACCAGGTTTATTCCCGGTACTCGTCCCACCTGTATTATGCGAAACAGGCTTACTATCAACATGCACAAGCGTAGCCTGAATAACCTCAAGCGCAGACATCTGCTCCCCGATCCCGGTGGTATCATCGTACTTATCCCCATCCGTCCAGCGCAGCCCACACTTATTATCAGGTCCGTTGCACTGCTTTGCGGCGGCTTGGGCAGAGGCGTTGATTTTCGTCATTATCCGGTCTTGCGTGAAAGGGGCCAATGGGACTGTGGCGCCCATGAAGCGGGCTAGATAGGCTTTGAAGGATTGTTCGTTTACGTTGCACTTGGCCACTTCGCATGGCTGGGACATTATGTTTTTGTTTTGGGGGTAGAAGAAGGCAGATAGGGCGTTTGTTATGCCGTTTACTCGTTTTTTCCATTTGGTGGTGTTGGTTGTGTCGTTGGCGTTTGAGGACTAAGTGATGGTGTTAGCATTTTGCTCTGTTGTTCGCATTGGAGGTTGTTCGCTGATGTACTTACAAGGCTGTACATATTGGCCGCGCCATGCATAAAAACAGCAGGAAGATAAGCATGCTGCGTCCGATCAAACGTAGTGCAATTATTCTTCGAATCAGTATTATCATAAATGTCATACTTATCCGTAATAAGCCCAATGCCCTCACACCAATCCCAGATCTTATTCGCCCAGTCAGCATAAGTCTGATTCCCGGTGTAAAGCGCCAACCTGGACGCAACATTAAACAACCCCCCATTCGAGATGGAATTCTTCAAATGCCAGCCACCCAGAGACTCATACGCCTGCCAATGTAACCCACCACCACAGGTAGACGTATCCCAGCGCGCGGCCTGCGAATTGAATACGTTCTCCGCGAGCTCAAGCCACTGCGGCTGGCCCTGCGGTGGATTGGGGTACTTAGTTTCCGCGGCCGACATCACCGTAAAAGCCCAGAAGATCTGGTCGTCATTGCCCATACTTCGGGTTTGGTTGTAGGGCATGTAGTCGTTGTCCTCACCTGTTTGGTGAAGGAGGGCTTGCGTGGTCCAGTCGTTCCATTGCGAGTCGCCGGTGTAGTACCAGTATTCTACCATCGCGCCGAACATCGCGCCTGCTTCCCACCAGTAGTACGGGTCTGGGATGTTACCGGGTACGTCGCCTGGTCGGTAGCCCGTGTAGTAGCTTAGCATGCCCTTGGCAGCTTCTTTTGCTGCTGATTTTATGGAATCTGTTTGGTCGGATTCGTGTTAGGGCATGCTACTTGGTGGGGATTGAGATAGCCACAAGCGTACCAGTTGATGATAGGTCGAGGTCTATAGACGCTCGCACTGTCTGTGATCCGAGAAGAAAAGCGAGCAGGAATGGTCGCCATGATTGTATGGTCCCCTCCATGGCGAAGCGGCGAAATAAGGCTGGAGCTCACTTTGCCGATAGTGTGTGGACTCGGATCACAGATGCCAAGGTCCTGTCAGATGGTAGCTTTCACTAGAAAAATGCTTGTCTGGGAGAGAGAAAGAGAGGCGTGTATACAAAGGCTTCCACGGCAATAGAAATGGAAAGAGAGTATATTCGAAGATAGAGTGCGGTGTAACTCAGGCTAGACCGCTGACTCTGAAGAGCAACAGAAAACGAACGCAGAGATAGTGAAAGGAAGAGAGTATCACAGCTGGGGCTATTTTAAGATTGTACAAATGCCCGAACATCCCCGGGGCAAAGGGACCAGGCAAACTCCCGAGGGGCCGTCAGGATGAGGAGAAAAAGAACCCCTCATGACTCTCAAGTCAGCATACAGCGCAGCAAAACGCAGACTAGCTGATGAAGATCGACGGAGATGTAACAGGACCATCTCCAAAAAGCGATTCAACCAGTCCAGGAAGGCCTGCGAAGTGGATGAGCTGCAGGGTCCGGCGGGATGGACTTTGGGGCCGAAGCAACTAGACGAATCAATTAGCGTCGAGCCCGCAGATTCCACATGGATGAGGCAGGGCAGCAGAATTGGCCCCCCGACTCGAAGGATTTTTCTCTATTGCACGGCCGAGTCAGACGATGTAGGATCAGGCTAGGGGTTGGGGAAATCTTGGCGTGCATCTGGTGTGCAGGATATAGAACGAAACAGGTGTTGAGTGCGATAGAATGGTCATTGGCTGCCTGTCAGATCGAGGCTTGAGGCTCGACTAGATTGACATTAGATATCCCTGGCTTTGATGTGGATGCATGTCTGCATGGACCACCGAATCCATTGCGATACGATTGCGAATGTGAATCTTGCCGCATCGAGCCGGCTAGGCAGCCTCAATCCCCACAACGTCGAATATTTGGTGTCCGCCAGGCTGCATGAGGCTGTCGACTTGTCCCACAGCAGTACTCGCCCCTGAAAGGCTGCAGGGCCGTGAATTCGCATCAGGTAATTCGCCAGATCGAAGGGTCACGATCGACATGTTCCTTGCCTGCCACGTTGTACAGCCGCGTCCCCCCCCCTCCCCCGGGGCGATGGAACGTAGGTTAATCAGTGATCGGGATCATCTGCTTGATGCGATCGTGCATATCGTTCTGGAATACTTTAAGAACGTCCGGGACTGCCGACTGTTGCTGGAGATGGAAGGGGAGGAGCGGCCGGAGAGTGTTACTATGTTTAGTAACGGTTTCTCGAGCAACGCTACGTGGTCTCCATTGTTCAGTATAGGCAGCCACCTGGGCATCTCCCCAGCCGCAACTCTGACTCGATGAATTGCCCTGAGGTGAAAGTAGAAGAAATGAAATGGAATCGTTTATGACATTCAACTCTGCCACGGTTTCCGTTCCAAGGTTAGGAAAATTGCATGGCGACGTGTGTTTGTAGTAGATTGCCTCCTGCCTCAGGCCGACCGGCACCCTGACAGTCCCAGCGGAACAACAAGGCAAGCAATAGTCGCGACTAGCCACGACTAGCTGAGCGGACAGCGTCGAATTTATTCTTTTGCCTATTCTCGATAATCCTCACTGCCAGCAAAAACTGCCGCACAGCCGCCTCGTCCGTTCTTTGAGACAGCGCCACAGCTCACGTGACTCTGAGCAAACCCGCCATCAGCGGCAACTCGCAACTCCAGGCCAAGTCAGCTTCAGATCACCTCCTCCAGATCCCCTCCCGCATCGACCGTGCTCACTTCGCTCTCTCTGCAACGCCCGTCGCTTTCACCTCTGCCACCCATACTATCCTCTGGTTGGTTTTCACCCCCACCCTCTTGTCCCAACACAACACCCTGACTGCCCCATACCGAGGTGGTCCGGTCCCTTTCCACGACGAGCCGTTTTCTAAGACCCCTTTGTCTCCAGTTCCGCCCTTCACGATGTCCCACGAACAGCCTTATGACCCTTATATCCCTGCCGGTGGTAATACCGCCACCGCGGGCGCAGGCGCCTCCCAGAATGGCAACCAGCGAACCGCCGCACTGCAAGCGGTATGTCCTCCCTTCCCCACACTTTTCGACGGCCGATGTTCGCGAGACAGCGTCAGATAAGCGATACCTGGTGTCTAGCAGACGATTTATTGTGCACCTGGCTCTGTCGCGCTGGACCTCGCCGATTCGAACACCCAAACAATGGGAGTCCGCAACCGTACTAACTTTGTTCCTAGCAAATCGACGACACTGTCGGTGTCATGCGCGAAAACATCAACAAGGTCTCCCAACGTGGTGAGCGCCTTGATTCCCTGCAGGACAAGACCGACAACCTGGCCGTATCAGCCCAGGGCTTCCGTCGCGGCGCCAACCGCGTGCGCAAGCAGATGTGGTGGAAGGATATGAAGATGCGTGTATGCCTGGTCATCTGTGTCATCGTCCTGCTGATCGTGATCATTGTGCCTTGTAAGTGTGCTCCAGCTCCTTGCCCAGATCTGGGCTACTCCGTGGCGATCACCGGATCGAGAAGGCCGAGTGGGACGCTAATCCTTCTCTCTAGCTGTCTGGGCCGCCAAACACTAGTTATGGCCACGAAACTACAGATGACACGATTCGATCTCGATCTCACGCATGCCACGCGAGTTGTGCTTTTTCAATTGGGAACATGGGGAATCTTGAAATGTTTTGCCGGGTTTTTACTTCAAGTCGTTGAGGATCATGGGGCTCCGTCGTCGTTTTCCAGCCATTAACCGCTAATACCTCCTGCTGTTTTGTTTATGCCGTGCTTTTTTGCTGCCCTTTTTTTTTGCTGCCGCTCCTTTTCTTTGGGCGTGTTGAAATGACCAAATACTCTTGCTTTCCCGTGCCGACGAGACGAGCGACGTCCAATGTTTGGGTCTATTTTTTGCATGGGATGAAGCCCGCCCCCTCGGGGAATGTAAATGATACTGCTGTTCAAGTATGTGACATTATGCGGTGAATATTTTCCTTGTAGTCTAAGTGTAGCTTGGATACCCGAGGTACTTCAGGTACATCTGTGAGTAGGCTGATCCCTGCATCGGACCGAATACACCCCACTTGGCAGCTGGCAGCTGGCAGCACTTTCTATATACTACGTAAGTACGTACAAATACAGTATGTTACATTTCTGCAGGTTTATTCTGCAGGGCTTACAGTCAGCCGCCCTACGAATGTCTGCAGACAGTACTAAGTGGAAACACTCGTCCGATGTCGCCGTACCCGAAAGAGTTGCAAAGTTCTGGTGTGACCCGCTTCGAACGGCGAGTGCCTTGGCAGACAGTCAAGTGTCTGCTCAACGCCAGCCGTCCAGAGCAACGCGAGGCTCTGGTAGGCTATCCGCTGGCCGGCGCCTTCGTGTCCGAGTCGGAACGAAGTGCAGAAGGCCGGCAAGCTCAGACAGAGTGGAGGAAGTGGATAGGAGAACCACGCAACGCACGAGTCACAGGCACCGATGCGATCAGATAACTGGCACTAGGCCCAGGCCGGGTGACGTTTCGACAGATCTCCGAGTTGTTCCAGCGATAGTGGAGTTAAGGGAGATGAGAAAAAATCTGTACCTTTTCGGAACCTTGTCTCGCTTGGGAGTCCCGAGTTGGCGGACCCTGGATGATCTGTACGGGGAAGGATTTTTTGGCTGGCGCCGACACCGCTGCAGCCAGGGTTCCTTGAATTCTCAGTCTCGACCAGACGTGGACGTAGTGTACTAGACAAAAATTCGTGGTAATTGCTGCGCTGTTATTTGTAGCCGACTCAGATTGCTTTTTGCGTTGGGGCGAACGATCATTCGTGAATTATTTCTCGCGCCCAGAAAATGGAACTGGCGGGCGGTGGAGACGGCGACGCCGCTAAAATCTCTCGACCGCAGTTAGTCACATCTCTCTCGCACCTTCACCTTCACACCACACCACCACCTCTCCACTCCCTCCGTTGAATAAAAAGGGGCCTCCCCCTCCGGCACCTGCGAAGTTCCCAATTGAAGCTGCCGCATGTCGAAGATGCTGTCCCTTCGCTCCGCCGTGCGGAGAGCTTCCACCAAGCCCCTCCGGTCCTTCTCCGCACCGCACACTCCCCTCCGTGCCGGCCTCACTGCCAGTGTCAAACTGTCGAATGCCCGTCACCAGACTCGTGCCTACTCGCGAGCCACCGACCCTTCGCTCAGCTCGACCCGCAGCACCGTCGTTCAGCTGCTGAGCAACATCGGCTCCAAGCGTGAGGTCCAGCAGTACTTGTCCCACTTCACCTCGGTCTCGTCCCAGCAGTTCGCCGTCATCAAGGTCGGCGGTGCCATTATTACCGAGCACCTCCAGACCCTGTCATCCGCGCTCGCGTTCCTGAACCATGTCGGTCTGTACCCGATCGTCGTCCACGGCGCCGGTCCCCAGCTCAACAAGATGCTGGAGGACGCCGGTGTCGAGCCCCAGTTCGAGGACGGTATCCGTGTGACTGATGGCAAGACTCTGTCGCTGGCCCGCAAGCTGTTCCTGGAGGAGAACATGAAGCTGGTTGAGGAGCTGGAGCGCATGGGCATCCGTGCCCGTCCCTTGACCGCAGGTGTCTTCTCCGCCGACTACCTCGACAAGCCTAAGTACAACCTGGTCGGTAAGATCAATGGCGTCGACAAGAAGCCCATTGAGTCCGCCATTGCCGCGGGCTGCCTGCCCATCCTGACCTCCATGGCCGAGACCCCTGATGGTCAGGTCCTGAACGTCAACGCCGATGTCGCCGCCGGTGAGCTGGCCCGCGCTCTGCAACCGCTGAAGATTGTCTATCTGGCCGAGAAGGGCGGTCTCTTCAACGGTGACACTGGTGAGAAGATCTCCGCCATCAACCTCGACGAGGAGTACGACCACCTGATGAATCAGTGGTGGGTCCGCCACGGCACTCGCCTCAAGATCAAGGAGATGAAGGAGCTTCTGAGCGACCTGCCCCGCTCTTCTAGTGTGGCGATCATTCACCCGGCCGACCTGCAGAAGGAGCTGTTCACCGACTCCGGTGCCGGTACCCTGATCCGCCGTGGTAACAAGGTGCACGTCCGCACCTCTTTCTCCGAGATCGAGGACATTCAGCAGCTGAAGGAGGTGCTGATTCGCGACCGTGAGGGTCTCGATGCCCGCGCCGTCGTTGACCGCTACGTCGAGGGCCTGAAGGAGAACGACTTCAAGATCTACTACGATGACCCCATGGAGGCTCTGGCCGTGGTCCTGCCCCCTCAGCAGGGCTCTCTGATTGCTCAGCTGGCCACCTTCACCATTACTAAGTCTGGCTGGTTGACCAATGTCGCCGACAACGTCTTCCAGAGCGTCAAGAAGGACTTCCCCAAGCTCGCCTGGACTGTCAAGGAAGACGACGAGAACCTGACCTGGTTCTTCGACAAGGCCGACGGCAGCCTGAGCCGTGACGGCCAGGTTCTGTTCTGGTACGGTGTCGAGAACGGCGAGGAGGTCAAGCAGCTGGTGCAGGAGTTCACTAAGAACGGCCGCCAGATGTTCGGTGACATCAACCTCGAGTCCCGCCTCCACCGCGCTCACCAGGCCGCTACCAAGTTCGCCAAGGGCCACGGTCTGAGCGGCGCCTCTGCTGAGCAGAAGCGTGCTTTCTCTTCCACTTCCAATGCCCTTCGTGCCTCCCGTGTGCGTCCCACCGTGGCCGTCAACGCCATGCGTACCTACGCCACCACCAACCCTAACCCTCCTCTTGGTGAGAAGAACGCTTCCAACTCCACCCCGGCCAAGGTTGCCCTCATCGGTGCCCGTGGCTACACCGGCCAGGCTCTGATCAATCTGCTCAACGCCCACCCAAACATGGATCTCCGTCACGTCTCCTCGCGTGAGCTGGCTGGCAAGAAGCTCCAGGGCTACAACAAGCGGGAGATCATCTACGAGAACCTTAGCCCCGAGGACGTTCGCAAGATGTCCGAGAACGGCGACATCGACTGCTGGGTCATGGCCCTTCCCAACGGTGTCTGCAAGCCTTTCGTCGATGCCGTCGACCAGGGCTCCGAGAAGGGCAATGTCATTGTCGACCTGAGCGCCGACTACCGCTTCGACAGCAAGTGGACCTACGGTCTGCCTGAGCTCGTTGACCGTTCCCTCATCGCTCGTGCCACCCGCATTGCCAACCCCGGCTGCTACGCCACCGCTGCCCAGCTCGGTATCTCTCCTCTCGTCCCCTTCTTGGGCGGCCAGCCCACCACCTTCGGTGTCTCTGGCTACTCGGGCGCCGGCACCAAGCCCAGCCCCAAGAACGACGTTCAGTTCCTCACCAACAACATCATTCCCTACAGCCTGACGGACCACATCCACGAGCGAGAGATCAGCGCTCAGCTGGGCACCAGCATCGCGTTCATCCCCCACGTCGCTGTCTGGTTCCAGGGTATCTCCCACACCATCAGCATTCCCCTCGCGAAGGAGATGACCTCCCGTGACATCCGCAACCTCTACCAGGAACGTTACGCCGGCGAGAAGCTCGTCAAGATTACCGGCGAGGCTCCCCTGGTTAAGGACATTGCCGGCCGTCACGGCGTCGAGATCGGCGGTTTCGCCGTCCACTCTAGCGGCAAGCGTGTCGTTGTCTGCGCCACCATCGACAACCTGCTCAAGGGTGCCGCCACCCAGTGCCTACGTACGTACACCATCCTCTCATCTATAAAAAAATTACCTTCCTAACCCCTATGACAGAGAACATGAACCTCGCCCTGGGCTACTCCGAGTACGAGGGTATTCCCCTGGAGTAAACGATCACCTTACTCCGCGTATAAAAAAAGGAATAAAGGGTCTTGCCGCGCGTTCTTTCATATCCCGCGTGCATCTAGTGGCTGCATGGGTTGGAAATCCACCCGCCCTCCTTGTTTAACTCCGACCGTATCTGTCTGTATCAAAGGACATTGTTGATGTCGAATTTTGGGTTGTTTCATATCGATCTACCATGATCTCCAAGCTCTTGAGTCTTTTTTTTCAACGTCTGTCTCTATTTTTTGCCAAAGAGTTTCGCCGGTTGGTGTTTGCTTTTTAGATTCCATTATATCTCGGATTTCCATTTCGTTTTCTCCTTTCTCTTCGCCGTTGACTGCCAGCAATAGGTGTTGTGTAGGTGTTTTGAGGTGGTGCAGATGCACGTTCTAAAGATAGATGGTAACTGTTTTTTCTGATCGGGATAAAAGTTGTGTTTTCTGAACAGTGGACTTTGTTTGAGCAAGTGTTTCAATTGCTGGGTTCTTGAGGAGAAGTATTATGGTTATAATGGTTGTTCTGGGCTGTCTGACTGATTCATGTGCTGTATGGGAATGGGGCTTTGATGTGTCCGAGCATCTATACAGCCTATGTCTATTTCGTTGACGGCTACATAATTGGACCCATCCGCTCAGCAATTGCAATATGTCCGAACTATGGACAGAGTCGTCACTGTCTCTCAAAAATACCGGCGGTGTCTTAGCAGATTGCCTGCCTACGATATTGCATCTGTAGACCGCTCACTTCACATGTCCGCCTCAGTCCCCAACCATACTCTGTGCAGCACACTCTACTTTTCTCCTCAACAGAGACGTCTTTCTTTCTGCCTCATTCATCTCCCCAACTTTTCAACCATCCACATCCTCCCGAAAGAAGGAAACCACATCATCAAAGCCATCGACACTGCTCTCTACCTCCAGCTACGCCTCACCACCTTCCACAGACCATCCACTCAACCCATCCAAGCCACAGCTTGACTCAGTGGATTCGACGCTGCCCATCTGGGCCTGAGATCCTCCTGCCAGGATGTTCTACAGTCACGAGAGTACGGTACCCTCCATCCCCACAACAGCACAAGACAAGCCGAACTAACTCTCTCCAGTCTTGACATCGCCAAAACATGGCGTCGCAACAGTATGGTATGTCGCATCCTCACCAGCAGAAAATAAACACTACTTCTTCCCAGCATTCCACTAACAAATCCAGGCTTGCTGCGACCCTCGGTCCGAAATCCGCGACCCGGAAAATCAACCGAAAGGCCATTCTCGATGTCAATGTTCCAGGCGCGTGCAGGGTTATCATTGACCCAGAAGCACCGATGGCTTTGCGACTGCAGGGGAGCTTGCTGTGAGTTGCGCTTGTCTGTTTTTGTTGACACTGTGCTCATGGGTGTATTGCGGTAGGTACGGCGTCACGCGCGTGTATAACCAACAATGCGGATACACACTCCTTGAGGCGCAGTCGATGCACGATAAGATGGTTTCCATGTTGAAGCTGTTACCTGGTGGTGGTATCGATCCTAGTGCAGGACGAGCAAGGTATGTACATCAAGTCCCTGATCAATTAGTTGTTGTTATCGTGTATACGAGATAACAACCTCAGACCGAGCACCCTCATCCTCCCCTACGATCCATCCTTCCTCCCCGAGACCGGTCTTCCAGGCCTCGATCTCGACCTTTCGCTATTCAAGAGATTGACAAATCTAGACTCGACGCAACATTTCGGGCTATGGAGTGAGCCCACTGCGGGCAGTCACTCCAGCCTCTCACAGACTGGCAATATCCACCTCGAGCTACCGCAGGATGATGGACTAGTTGGAGCCGGCCTTCAAAGACCTGACGATGGGGTATATGGATCTGCAGCGAAGCGCGGACTCTTTGGGCGTGCGCCGCTGGTACCACTCGATCGACAGAACGAAGAGGGTATTCTTCTCCAGCCGGATTTCGAGTTCGACGAGCATGGGAATATCGTTGAGTTCGATGTTAGTCGGCTCTCGCCGCGGAAGAGGCGGCGCATCAGTTCGATGCCTCAGCTAGAGGAGACTCCTGGAAGTATCCAGCTCCAGAACGAAGTGAGTATATTTGAGATAATGTTTGCTCTTATACTGCAGAGACTAACAGACGTGAAGGCTATGCAACTTGACCAAGGAGAAATTCTGATCCAGGACGAAGACACGATGAACCTCGATATCGCACATGGAAACGCGACTTCACAAACCAAGCATCGAACTGAAACAGGCGTGCCAGACCCGACGGAAATCCGTCGAGCACGTTCTTCCAATCGCCCAGCACGGGAAATCGTCCCGGACGAAAAAACCAGTCTCCGAAATACCGATCTCGCCAACTGGAATCAAAACTATCTAGCGAACATGGCCCAAGCAAACAAGCAAAAGCAGCACAACAAGCTTCCCACCATCGCAAAGAAAAACGCCGCATTCTGGGTATACGGCCAAGGTCTCGGATCCGTGGGGAAGGGCCTAGGAGCACAACCCGAACCCCATCCACTGGCAATGTTCTCCGGCATCAAGCTCTTCCAATCCATCGGCGGGGAAATTATCACCGAAGAACGCGAAGAAGCAGAGAACGAAACAACCAGGAGCCGAGCACGCGAAACAGAACAACCTCGCGACGTCGAATTCGCCCGGCAAGCACCATCCAGCATCATCGACGAACACTCCTCCCAAATGCCATGGAATATCTCCTCAATCCACTCCGGCCAGCGCTACGGAAGCGTCGAATCCCGAATCGAATCAAGTAGTCGCATCGGCGGTCGCCGCGGCAGACTAACCAGCGCCAGTCCGCTCGTCTTGAAAAGCCGGCGCAGACAAGCAGGCGACATCCCCGCAGACCAGGACCCGACTATGACACTTGACGAAGAGCTCGATATAACCCGGTACCTGGAAGACGAGCTGGCCTACGACCGCGGGGAGGTGAGTTCGCTCTCGCGCGGACGCTCCGTCGATCTGGAGCGTGTTACGGCTGGGCTGGACGCGGATACGTTGAATTTCTTCGAGTTTATCCAGGAGGTTCTGACCGAAGAGGAGATTCCGGGAATTACTTTTGAGGAGCTCTTGCCTCCTGAAGAAACTAAGCAGGTCGTCGCCGTGCAAGCGTTTGTGAATGTCCTTACCCTCGCTAACAAGGGTGCTCTCCGTGTCCGGCAAGCACCCTCCTCTGACGGCGGGTTCTCTGCCTGGCCAAGATGGCAGTTTGGGGATATTTCGATGCGGGTTGCGGGTGACTAGTTTTCAATCTACCAGCGCAAGATGCGACGGTGATTTCGATGCGAACTTTATTCTTACGCTTCAGGACTTTGGTTATCTTTCACATCTTGGGGATTGGCATTCCATCATTATCTCCGAGTAAGTCATCTTTCATGGCTAACAATACCCTATTCCATCTCATGATCCCCTATTACATTATATTATTTGCATCTATACCTTGGTGTACTAGTATAGATAGCTCGACCACGCGCATCACTGTCTCGTGGCTATTTTTAGTCAGTGGAGATGGAAGGGATGACATGTTGACGTGAGTCCGAGTCCGATACGAGAACCGATCTGGCTTGATCTAGCAGTTAGGATTATCGATACCCACTAGCAGGGTTCTTGCATTCAATACGCAGACTTCAGTATTACCCCAACGTAGTATATCTCAGGGGAGTTGGGGGTGTTTTATCGGGAATCTTACCAGGAACCCGTAACCGCGGCGCGAGTATCGCGTACGCGGATACGAGGCGACTCTGGAACGGACAGTAATGGGTAACGATACTCATACCCAGGTACCGACTGGCTAGTATATCACTTACACCCCCAGGATCAAGCACTGCTGGATGGCATTCATACCTTGAACTGTAGTGTTTAAACTGTAGCAGTGTGCTACTCTTAGTGTGTTTATATCCTCGCTTATCTTCCTTGTGTGCTCAGCCTTTCTAACCGAGCGCCCGGTCGCAAATCAGCTTGGCGCCAATAAGGGCGCGGATGGCGGTTTGAAATTGAGATGTCGCTTCGACTTGGTTTTTGAGATAGTCTTCTAATAGTCTCTACTACTAATAGAGTATAGGGTATAGTAGGGTATCATCAGATCTCTGATATTTGATCTTTCATTTGTCTTCTCATTATTGGGCGTTCGTGCGCGCGGAAATCAGTGGTCAGTGCTGCACGTACTCAGGTTCGCACACTCGTGAATATTAGTAGGGAGTGAAGGACTCAGAAATACAAGGCAGAACTAGTTAATTTATATTCTAAATATACAAAGTGATCATGAATAATAAATGTCGATGAATACTATTCTAGTTTTCTACTTGAGTATATACCTAGGGTATGTAAGGTAACCCGGTCTCAAACTTACGCAGGCACGTAATCGCACCGCGTATTCGGGCGTTCGTCTTTCCGTCTCGGTCTTTCCATTTCTTCCTTCTCTCTCTCCCCTTCACCCCCACCCGCGTCCTCATCCCCAGCACCGTCGCGCGTCGCTCGCGCCCGAAATTTTTAGAAGTTAATCAGACAAGGCCTTCACGATCTCTCTCTCCACCCTCGCCATGGGTCGCACCGTCGACCAGGAGGTGCACGCCGCGTTCGTCGAATTCCGCGCCAAGGAAGATGATAAGGTGCGTGACTCGTGTATTTCGTAATATTTCACACCACAACACCAGACGTCACTAACATACGAGACCCGTTTTGGGTCGTTTCTGCAATCTAGTGCCTCTCCGTCCAGTGCATCTACTGTCAACAGATCCGGGCAAAGAACACCTCGCGACAGAAGCAGCATCTCCTCGAGTGCCCCGGCCTGCGCGGCCACCCCAACGCGCCTCAGCCTACTCAGCCCACCGCGACCCCCAATGGCCTGCCGCCCACCAATGGCTACCCGGGCACCCCGAACGGTCCCGCGGCCGCTCCTCCAGGCGCAGCGCCCACGGCCATTCCCACGCCGAATGGAACCATGATTCCGAATGGCGTCAATCCCCATGCGACGCCGATGCAGACCCCACTGCAGAGCCTGCAGAACCGCCCGCCCATGCCGACCCCAGGCCCACCACCGGGACCCCCGGGGTCGGCGCCGCAGTCCGCGACTCCGTCGCGTCCCACCCCCAAGCCAAAGCCCAAGTCGAGCACCTCGAATCTGCCTGCGCCGCCTCTGGACGACGTGCACGCAGCTTTCGTGGAGTTTCGCGCCAAGGAGGAGGACAAGGCAAGTTTTGGGACGTCTGAAATATTGATCGAAGCTAACGTTCTGTTTGCAATAGTGTCTGTCCGTGCAATGCATCTACTGCCAACAGGTTCGCGCAAAGAACACCAGTCGCCAGCGTCAACACTTGCTCGAATGTCCGACCTATCTCAGTGTTATGAAGGATTCGATTCCTGCCAACAACCTGCTGCACACATTCCCTGAAGGTGATGTCGCGCGATCTCTGCAGATTCCGGCTCCGACTCTCGAGCTTGATTTCCGTATGAGTGTAAAGATGAACCCGAAAGTCGGCGTTGGCCTCAGTGTCTGGGGTCACCGAGAGTGGGTGTCGTATGTTGGTGGCCAGTGGGCCGGTCGATGGGGCAAGGGAATTGTTCTTGTGAGTGTGCCCGAGGACCCTCGCCCTATGGAGGATGATGAAGCCTCCCTACCGCCGATACCGAACGCAATTGCTCACAATGCAACCAGCCCGGCGGACAAGATACCCAAGTCGTTACGAAGGACGCGACGACCAACATTCGCGCCAATTACATGCTTCAGACTGCCGACGATCCTCCGGCCTTTATCATCGTCAAGGCCGAGGGATGGCTCACCGGCGCCAAAGACGTTCTGGAGAAAGTCAACGACTCTTCCATGGCTGACGGAATTAACCCCAGCAGCTACAAATACCGCATCAATCTCGGCATGGAGACTGGTGACGAGCGGTACACATTTTTGAATACCCTCATGTGGATCGGCAGTGGCTGCCGCCGCGGCCAAGAAGGTATGCACTATGCCCTCCAATTCCGTCGCTTGAATAAAATGTGCTAAATTTTTTTCTAGTCATCTTCGATGCATTCCGCGTCAACTAAACCGCCATGACTTTCAACTGTCTTGCCGTTTCAGCGATGTCTGTTTTTGCGATGGGAAAATGGTGTTTTTGACCAATTGTTGTTTACTTGTGGACCAGCTCGATGACCACTGCTGCCACGAACGAATTTGTACTCTGGGATATCTCAAACCGAAGCTGGCGCCTACAACTGACGGATTTGACCTCCGCCAGCTCCCCTGTCCCTGATCATTTACTCTTCTGATGTATCTCTTTCTAGTATCAGCCAGAAATGTCTCTACCTAGGTAAGGTTTCCGGGTTTTTGACGACGGATTTTGCTCGGTGCGTTTTTTCGGCAGTTCCGTTAATCAGATGTTTCTTCTCTTCTCTTCCCTTTTTCATTGTGGTGAAAAAGATTGGTTCTGTCTGAGCTTTAATCTGCGGTATACTTTCCTATGCCCGTTACGTCGAATTATATACCAGATTGTCTACAACAAACCAACCTTAGGGTGGGAAAGTCCCTCCAGGGCCGGAATATTCTAGTGTAGGGTACCACGAGTATATACTACTCTAGAGGGTAAACTATCACATCAGGCGTATGGCTGTATTCATCGACGTATGCAACATGTCAATACCCCGACCCAACCACTGCTGACTGGTATGGATGGGTATGATAGTACCCAACATTATAAGTACGGGATCCACCCGCCTGCATCCTGCAGGTGTCGATCTAGCGCTATTCGTACGGACGCGAATAGATACGGAATCGTGAGACAATAATACTCAATGATTTCCCATCTCCATCAGTCTATTCAACATAATCCAGATATCTTCTGGTTTATTGTTGATATTGTAGAATCGGAATTCCCGTTCTCGGGTAGTCAGTCCGTAGTTCGATAACGATCCATGGAACTTCCCCGCGCAGCGCCCGGTACTCGGGTGTATGTGTGCTGTACTTTAGGCGCCATACCTGGATATACGGGGTATCGAGTACCTGGTACGTATTTGATGTGTATGAATACTTTTGCGGGGATGGTTTGGGTTGTTTGTTGCAGTGCCCTGTGGTTGGGCTGGTGGTTTGCTCACGGGGTTTTTACGTTTACATCGCTTGTTTGTTCAGTGTTCTTTGTTTTTTTGGAAATATATCCTCGGTTTCGGTACCCTACGCTTGGTTTTAATAGCGCTGTTGCGAGTACGTCTGTCTCTATGGACCTAGTTTTCTGCTCAGGGTGCTGCAGACTCTATTTTGAATAATGAATTTAATCAAGTACGGTGCTCGACATAGAGTTGACGGGGTTCGCGTGCATATTGCCGATATGGATGCCTTCTGCCTGGGGGAGCGTGACCACGTGACGTTCACCACACTGCATGATGCTCGTCGACATCGAAATATTTTTAAGTTCTTTTAGATAGAAACACATGCTTGTTTATTCTCTGAATACTGCACCTATTGTTACACTGTCATGTCGATCCTCGCCTTCCACCCACTCGGTTCTTTGCGGATAGAATAAATTGAAGGAAGAAACTAGAAACAAACTGGAACCCAGCATCCAGAGAGCTAAAAAAGGAAAAAACCCCTCACCCATCGCGTCATGGGTGTTTTATATACACAGAGCGAAAATCCCAAGTAGCAAGAAATAAGACGAAAGAGCGCATCTAAACAAAACCCAAATCACAACGTCCGACCAGGACTAACAGCCCCCATCTGCATCTCATTCTGCTCATCACAAATATCACGCTTATAACGCACCGAAATCGCCTGCGTCTGCTTAATTCCACCCATCTTAGTGAGAATAATCTCCTCACTATTATTATCCTCGCGGCCGAGCAGGGTCGTCAGTTCCCCGGCGTAGTAGAAATACGGATCCTGCTTGTAGGCAGTTTTAATCTTACTACGCGGTTCGTCAGAGACGTAGTTTCTAGAAGGATCTTCTGTCTGGTCGTAGCTAGATCGCATGCGTCGAAAGAGGATTCGGAGGGATGGGATTGAGGCGGCGAGGATTGTTAGGCCTGTTTCGGCGGAGGCCCAGAGAAGTATTTCTGAGCAGTAGTCTGAATGTGTTATATTGAGAAGGATGTGGGGGAGGGTCTTTCTTACAGGTAAAGCCCTGGTCATTGGCGACGCTTACAAGTTGAGTTCATAGTGGAAGAAATAAGATACTCTCGATATACCCAAGCTCATTGCAATAGCAATCCCAAATCTTCTCCTGTCTCCCCATTTGTAACTCCCAAAGAATTGCACACGGGAGAAAAGCAAGAATCAAATCTATGCACCCGAAATACGCACCTTCGGTCAGGGCGATAGCCTCGTAGACAATAGTCAGCCATTACTGCGCCGTCGCCATGAGCTTCGTAACCCACAATGCGGCGGCAGGCATGCATTGAAGTAAGTAATAGATGGCGGAAAGCCATATGACGGCGTTAATGCTAGTGATGACAAACCACAAGAGGAGTTTCATCCTGGGTTTTGTCATAAATAGAAGTAATGTGATGACGAATGAGGTCTTGCTGAGGACGTAGCCGATGATGACGATGATAACTAGTGATATGTAGAGAGCTTCCAGTGAAGGGCGCCTGGCCTCTTTCGGAATGACGCTTTAGGAACACGAAAAAGAAAAGGTCCTCTCAAAAAAGCGGTTCATCGAAAACGTCAACGATGATGGCTCAATAGGCTTCAATAGCAGCCGTACACAGCAAATCCATCGCAAATCCAGCCTGCGAATCGTCAAGAGCCATCCTCAATCCCAAACAAGAGACTAGAACGAGTGACAAGTTCATCAATCCCCAAAATGCGAAACGAACTCTTTACTACTATCTCCATGGAAATAGTATGCAACATGACAGGTGCCAAAATGCGCCCACAGCGCGCCACAAGCACGAATCAAAAGCCAAAAATCCGCAAAAGTTCTGCACGAACACCTATGTCATGGTCACGGTGATATCGACTGAAGTCAATGTTATATGGAATCCGCACCGACGTCACGAGAACCAGAGTCGATAGATCGTGTCTGAAAATTCTAGACCCTGGCAACAACAACTCGCCGATGCTCTGGGACCTTCGGCAGAGTAGGGGGTTAGAGAAGGGGAGCTCTTCTTCTAAAACAGGTGAAGGTGCTATCCGTCGCCGGTCCCTGATCCGGCTAATCGCTCATGGGCACGTCCATCGGCTGGTTCCACTGCGCCGTATTCAAGACTGCGTGCAAAAGTACCCTGCAGAACGGCAGATGTCAACTTTGAACATACCGTCTGATTTCGGACTTTAGCCGATGCACTCAAGATGAAAGGGTTTTGTCTTTTGTCTGATTCCTTTGCTTTTTTATCCGATGTGGTAGTCTTGTCGAGTATACCTCGCGGCCGTTGTGTGCTAGGGCCGGTCGACCCACACGGCAGCTGGTGGATGTAACTAGGTAATTTATGGCAACCGCCGCCACTAAGGCCTGGACTGCCAAATGACTGTCTCGGTGATGGATACTGCAGCATTATACGTACCTGCCAGCCTTATTTTCATCCGATTTGTCTGCATTGGCGGAACTGAGTGGCTGCCACGCCATCACAGCTTTCATTGAAACAGTCATAGTAAGACTTGGACGGATATCGAAAGATACCACGCAAATGCCGAATATTGGCACCTGCTCCTCAAAAGATTGTGTTGGTTTATCCATGATCAGCTGAGTCTCACTAAAGATTGTCTACGCAAGCCCAGAGATCGCTGATGCACCTCTTTCACAATCTATGATAAACAGTAAAGTGTGGCTGCGGGTTATGCCTTCAAAACGTTGCAGGATGAAAGCTAGTGAAGATACACTCCGCATCATCTCCGGCCCCAAATGTACAGATGCATGGGCAATTGGAGTTTCTCCGGACGAGTACATGGCCCAGGGCAAAAGGTCGAAGGTGGGGACTCATGACTCCTTCAGGATATGGTCTTGGTCATCATCAGACGGTTCTTCCTGGTAGGCTGGAATACACTAATGTAGAGAGAGAGGGGTATTTATCTAAGGGAGCCTGATGACTTCCCTTGACCACCCTTTACCTCGACTCTACAAATAACATATCGACACATATTCGTGAGCGCGTTGATGAGAGTATGGTTTTCTGAAAGTGTTATGCAGGGACGCTGTAATGCTACCACGTGTTGTCATGGGCCAGATCCACTCATTCGAATGCAATGTGATGAAGAACAATTGGTGTATTTGTTTCTAATGCTAATGAGACAGCTGAAGTTTACAAACGCTCCGCCTAGCAAAACAGATCATGATATTTTGAATTGGTCGTTGAAGGATCAGAAGCCTACAGTAAATGCAGGTCAAAAATTAGCCAAATCAGAATCGCTTTGAGAGGGTTGAAACATAACTTACCCTTCTCGGTGTTACCCTCGCCCATACTCTTACTGCTGCTGCTTCCGCTCTGGATCGCACCTAGGATACCATCCATATAAGGAGCACCGCTCCACTTCTGGTGAGTGAGGACGTCGACGCCGAGTTCCTTCTCGCGCGACTGGATGAGGCGGACGTAGGCGAGCATGCCCTCGTCCTTGAATGCGCGGGACAGCTCGGTGGTGATGGTCGCGTTGGTGTGAAGGCCGGCCAGGGAGATCAATTGAAGCACAAATCTAGAGAGGTCCGTTAGCAGATAATCAATGCAGGGTTAATGATAATACGTACCCGTGCTTGGCAAGATCCCAGATGAATGACTTCAGGGTTGCCTCATTGAAACCCTGGCCCATCCAGTTGAACGACGGACTCAGGTTGTAGACCAACTTCTTGCCAGGGTAAGCCGTGCGAACCTCGCCCGCAAGAGAACCAGCCTTTGCAACGTCGGGGTCGCCAGTCTCCACCCAGAGAAGGTCGGCGTAGGGCGCAAATTCCTTCGCGCGCTTAGTCGCGGCGGGGAATCCAGCACGGTAGTGGTAGAAGCCCTCGCGGGTGCGGGGGCTGTCGCAGGACCAGACAACTGGCGACTTGCTGTAGTCGTGGGCTAGAGCGCGACGGCGAGAAATGGAAAGATCGGGGTTCTGTTTGACATGTTCCTTATAGGCGTCCCGGGAGGACTGGGGGGCGCCCTCGGCCTCGAGATGGGCATCGACAGCTGGATATCGTTAGCAACAAGAAACGAACCAAGGTGTCAATCTACATACCCTCGTCAATGGTTACCAGCTTGTGCTTCTTGACCCAGTCGAGCTCGTAGGCGTCGATCTCGGCCGGCGAAGCGCCTTCTCGCTCCATCGCCTGGAGGGTCTCGGCGAGGGGCTCCACTTCCTCCGTGATACCGAGGATGAACTCGTGGTCGCGCACATCAATCGCGCTGCTGATCAACCGGCCACTCTCCGAGTCTGTGCGGGCGATCACCAAGTTTTCGCATCCCATCATGTCCCACTGGAAGCGCGCAGCGGTCAACCGGTTAATGTGCTCGCCCATCGGGACAAGGACCTTGCCTGCCAGATGGCCGCACTTCTTCCCACCATGTAGCTGGTCCTCGAAGTGAACGGCGGCCGCGCCATTCTCCGCGAAGAGCTTAGCAAGCTTCAGGACAGCCGACAGTCCACCGTGTCTGCAAATGCACGCATTAGCTTAGCTTTCCCCTTATTTGTATAGTGTTCACATACCCAGTGTCACCATCTGCGACAATTGGTCGCATATAATCAACGTAGGGGGTCGATTTACGCTGATCAGCGCTCAGCTTCCGTCGGGCATCCCATTGTTTCCGGTCGTGCATAGACTGGGCCTTGAATAGTCGCTGGACCTGGTTTGGCACGGTATTGTAGGGGTAGTCACCGAAGTCGGGTGAGACCTCGTTGGTGGAGGTCAACAGGGAAGAGCAAGCCCAACCAGAGACATACAAGATCTCCTGGTTAGGCGCCTGCTGGGTCATTTGTACGGGATCAATGGCACCCACTGTGCGGTGATGATGGTTAGCAAGCTAGACTCACATTTGCCAATTGAGCTACACAACTTACTGGTATGAACCGGCTCGCCGGCCGCAGCACGTTCGTTCAACAGATTGAACAATTTGCGAGCCATAAGGGAGCTCGGGTATGTCTGCTGCAGCGATCCACGCTTGCTCACAACATCCTCGGCCGAGTAGGGCCGCTTGATGCCTTCATACCGAGGGGAATTCCACCACTCCTGCACATCGCGGACCTGTTGTTCGTAGAGCGCATCTTCCGCCGCACCGGCCTTGTTGGCCGTTGAGAGCAGCTGGTATGAATCGGATGGCAGTGTCGCGGACACTGGGGGCTGGACGGGCGGGAGTGACATCCGAGGATAGCCGCATGTGAAGGCGCGCAGTGCCAGGCGAGACGGCGCGGTCGCAGGGGAGAAGTGGGCGAGCTGGCGCGGGAGTCGTCGTGGTATCGTGCGAAACATGGCGGATACCGAAAGGGGGTGTGAGGAGCGGGAGAGGGAGAGAGGGAAGGAAGACTTAAGAAGTAGCAAGCGTGCTCGCGGTGTAGATGGTCGACCTCGGACCGACTGGGGGTCCTCTGGGGTTCCCCGCGCCGATAACCGCCACTTGAGTCAGCGCCGGCCCGCTTTTGCCGCTATAGCCATTGCACGAAGTATACCTTCGAAAATCAGAGAGAACAATTGAGTTACACACTATTTGACAAATTCCGGCTTCGGCATTTGCTTTCTTTATCACCAGCATAGCTCGTGTTTCGGTATATGCAACTTCGAGAGTGCATGCATGCGACACCAAATAATAAGAAATATATAGAGTCCAACTAGCAAAGACACATAAGACACTTTTGTAATTTGGAAAACCCACACATTATGATTTGAGCAAAGGCATTGCTGCCACTGGCATTCATGATTATGACATGTGATAGCGAGCTAGTTGCAGCTTATTCTGCAATTTCAGCGAGAAGCGCGAATCATATAAAAATCCTTCGGCGCCCACGAAGCTGCCTCCCGTGTAACGGCAAATCCTTTACTCTGCAAGAGCTCCTCGATCGTGACTCGTGCTCCGGACTTCTCACACGTTTCAAGAACAATATTGCGAATCATAAACCAGTGCACATCGTCCAAGCCAAGGAGGACTTCAAGCTCTGCACCCTCGACATCAATCTTGAGCAAGTCAATACTGACAAGGTCGGGGCAACGACTGAGGAAATAGGACAGTCGCTGAACCTTCACTTCTACCTCCTGAGAATCGCCAAAGTGTTCATCTGCAGCCTTCTGGCCATAGACCTTGACAGCTTCCTCATACAGCTCCTTCTTCTCTTCTGGTACCAAGGTAGAATTACCAGGCATGCGCGGGTAGTAAGTCAACCATTCCGTGCTGGCTTTGGAAGCGAGGCCAATGGGGAGGGCTTCGACCTCGGAGATATTGTGCAATTTGAGGTTGCGGCGCAGGACGTCGAACGTCGTCGGTGCCGGTTCAAATGCAAGAATCGTGGACGCTGGGTAATTTTGCTTCATGTAGAGAGAGAACAAGCCAATGTTTGCCCCCGCGTCGATCACGAAGGGTGCCTCGGGGAGATTTGGGACGTCGTAACAGCGGTCGTCGAAGATTTCTTTGTAAATGAACTGGGCTTCCCCCTTGCTTTGGGCGTAGCAAGAGATCTTTGCAAATTTTATCAGTTCGTCTGTCATTTTTGTACAGGCAGGTATGAAGTCTAGGTGAAGTGGACGGTGCCAGCTACTGACTGCTGGTAAGATATTGGAGGAAGGGACTTAAATCCAGTGGCAGTCCTGAAGGAACACAACAGGATGCAATGTTCAAGTTGACTTCTCGATGTTTCATCACCGAGAAAGCTTGAAGTGGTGATACTGTACCTTTTTAGCTTCAGAACATCACCCGAGCATTATGTAACATCTTCCCCTGTAGTCATTATCGCGATATCTAACCTTTTTGCGAACTTCATAGTTGGATGTTACAGAAAGCGGAATTGTAAGGCCCATGATTCGCGTCGGACTATCGTGAAAAGTATCAAACAAGAAGATTTTCCGGCTCGGGAGCTATTTTGATAGCAGTGCGTATAGTTTCTGTCGGTCTCCGAGACAAATGGTTCCAAAGGTCGGGAAAGCTAAAATAGAGAGAGAAGCCTATATTCGCAGGCTGCCAGATAAAATACGAAAACTTCGCAACCCTGTAGTGAGATATTCGCTTCGACACAATAGAGACATAAAGGGATGCCTAACATGATTACATTTGTTTGCCTAATCGCTGATCCGTCCTTGGGGCACTGCAGAGTTCAGAGCCACTGCTGTGTAGAGAATAGCAACGGGCTTCGTGCTTGAGCCACACATCGGCAGGCTCGTCGCACACGTAGATGAAAGTAGTGCGATCACATGCGGCATGATTTTCGTATGTTGTTGCTAGCTTATTTTTACTATTACTATTCTCTTTTTTTATTTAGAGTATACGGCTCAGCTAATAAGGATCAGCTACTACCGCTTTACCCTGCAGCTCTTACAGCCCGAACTTTTCTCGCTGATATCTCCAAGGAACCAGGTAAAAAAGTTTCAAAAGTACCATGGCAGCGAAAACGAAGAGAAATGAAAAAAGCGTCCTCCCAAGATTACGTGCATGTGTTGGCTCTGCCTTTTTTTTGTTTTGGGGGGGGGGGGGTTCTCATGTGACCTGCAAATTGTGAGAACAAAGAGAGCGATTCCAGAGATTTGGCACGGGCCACTATGGCGTGCAAAAATTGATCGAAGTCGCACGTAATTTCAACCCTCACGAATATAATGAAAATTCAATATGCGACCGGTGTAAATAGCGTCAAAAGACGAGTGGCAGTGACGTCGCGGCAGCCTGACTACTTCCACGGCCTAATTTGGACAGAAAGGATCTTCCCGTGCAGGATTATGAAGCTCAGTCAGAACCGGAAAAATATAAGAAAGTCTCCGTGGCGCAATCGGTAGCGCGTAAGACTTCTAATCTTAAGGTTGCGGGATCGTTCCCCGCCGGGGACTATCTTTTTTTTTTGGCAGCTTGACCTGCTTACTAACCAACCACGCCGACCTTTCAACTGAACAATTATCTGTCGGATTAGGCGACTACTATTGTAAAATGAGTGTTGCCTGCTTTGTTATTTCTATCGTCTTTCTGCCTGCGCAGGAGTCCTGTCATTTTGGTGCTTTTCCCTCCCGATCGACTTGTTTTGACATCTTACCGGCGAAGAAGTCATCTAAACTTCGAATGTGCCGATAAAATGCTAGAAGCTTGGAGTGCATCGACATACGACATGGGATTGATATCATGGAGTCCTGTTTCAGGTCGTTTATTGAAGCGTAACAGCCACAGCCGCTTAAAATTTGGGTGTTGCCTCGCTCGCCACGATATTAATAATGTCAAGTGTACGTCATTGATGCTCGAATTCAGCACATATGTTAAAGCGTGAGCAAATTACTAAAAGGGCCACACGAGACAGAGCAAAGTAGTATCAACAGAGAGACTCGTCTGAAAGATGGGCTCTTCTCAATCCTATCGCCAAGCTTTATCTTGCGAATCCCTGAACCAGAAGCCGAAACGGGGATGTTTCTTCTTTTTTTTTCTTTTTTATTTTTGATTCGGCTATATGGCGCCATACGCAACAAGCCCTCAGGAATACATAAAGCTGCAGTAGCTATCAGAGACAGCTCTGCAAATCGTAGAACAAATCCCTTTTTTCTCGGTGTTATGTTCAATGCCGAAATTTTGAAGTCCCGTGCGCGAAGAAAACATGGCAGTGGATGAGGTTACTTCACCCGGAGTCGGCTTTCGTAGCCGACCCAGTAAGAATACTTCAGAAAGCACGTCCGACTGAGATATTTGAAGAACTGCGAGTCGCTCAAGCGATGCTTTTCACTGCTCGGCAACGCTCGATGCTTTGTGAAGCCAATCGTCTTCCATTTTATATTTGGTCCCATTGTTCTGAATATAGGAACAATTGCATACTGACAGGAAATCTACACAGCAGCTGGTGCCTGAAATACCATAATCTCTTGGCATCGCCATGTTAAAACCCGAGTTCGGCTGCATTGTTCGGTTACCAGGGACCAACATGCCCCACCCAACTGAAGCCAGCTTGCTCTGATTTGAAAGACAGCTCAGAATCCTGGGGATTCAGACGTAAAATTTCCTTTTTGCGGGGTCATGGCCCCAGAAACCCCGCAAAGTGCTGGGTCCATGAAATCTAGAGGTGTATTGTGGGATATATAAAACGAAATGCGGCGGCGCCTGGTTCTGTTTTCCAAATTCCTCCAAATCTGGCTTGTCATCCCTAACCATGGGTCGGGGAAATTTCCTTCAGCTGTCACAAACCATCTTCACGGTATTCCCGTGCTTCTTTCTTTTCGGCTATAACCAAGTCGTGGTCGGCGGACTTGTGTCTTTTCACAGCTGGACTGAAGTGTTCCCCCAACTCGACACCCACAACGTTAGCGGACCTGCCAAGTCCCATAACTCCGTCATACAGGGTGTTTACGTATCTTCATTTACTCTCGGTGCCTTCGTCGGCTCCCTATCCTGCTCTTTTATCGGAGATGTTCTCGGTCGTCGGAAAACAATATCCTCTGGGGCAATTCTTACCCTGATCGGCGAGATCATCTCGTGCACCTCTTTCCAGCTACCCCAGCTTTTTGTCGGTCGAATCATAACAGGAATAGGCGTTGGGATGCTTTCCACAATTGTTCCAGTGTGGCAATCCGAATGCTCTCAGGCTACAAATCGTGGGCGCCACGTGGTGATCGACGGGATATTCATTACTAGCGGTTATGCGGCAAGCTACTGGATTAATTTCGGCTTCTACCATATTCAGACTCACTCTCTATCATGGAGGATCCCACTCGCCATTCCCGCTTTGCTATCCATCGTTCTGTCGCTGTCAATATTTTCCTTTCCTGAATCACCACGATGGCTCGTGCGAATTGGTCAAGCCGAGAAGGCAGCTTCTGAGCTGTGCCGAATCAAGAACGTTGACAGAAGATCTGAGGAAATTGCGAGCGAAATTTCGTCGATCGAATTTTCTCTCGAAGAAACAGCTCAAAATGCAGCATCAATCAGAGACATATTCACAGTTAAAGATGGAAAACTATTTTATCGTTTCATGCTGTGCATTAGTCTGCAGTTTTGGATTCAGATGACTGGAGCTCAAGTCATCAGCACATACTCCACCACGATTTTCGAGGACAATCTGAACCTTTCGGATGGCGTGACTCGGATACTAGCAGCGACTGCGTTGACATGGAAGTGCCTCGCGTCTTTTATCACGTTTTTCACGATCGATCGCTTTGGCCGAAGAAAGTTGTTCTTATTCTGCGGCGTCGGTATAACGCTGTGTATGATGTCCATGGCGATCACGTCAAGCTTTTCATCAACCAACCGAGGAGCAGCTATCGGAAGCACAGTTTTTGTCTTCCTTTTCAACTTCTTTTTCCCGATTGGCTTCTTGGGACCGAGCTTCCTTTATTGCACAGAAGTTGCGCCCATCCGGTTACGGGTTGCGATGACATCTATCTCACTGGCAAATCATTGGATATGGTAAGTGCCGTCGCATTGTTCGCAGTGACATCAGACACTGACACTTTGAAGGAACTTCCTTGTTCAGATGGTCACACCTGTTGCCTTGGCGACTATAGGCTATCGCTATTACATAGTTTACACAGTTATTGGGCTCACCTACGCCGGATCCGTTTATTTCTTCTACCCAGAGACAATGGATCAAAGCCTTGAGCAACTGGAAGATTTGTTTCAGCAGGATATTTCAATCTTTGATACCGTGCGTCTGTCAAAGAGACTAACCAGCTTACCACGAGGTTCACTTGGTCAAATCGAAGATTCGAAAGCAGTATCTGAACAAATTGAGGATTCTAGGCCAGATACCGTGTGATTGAATTCATTTGTTTCAATTTCCTTTCAATTTCGATTGGATGTCAAATTATTTGTTCGTAGCACGAGCAAGTCACATGAAATTGCGCGAGAAAGAGAGCGAACATAACAATCTGAGAATAAAAAATGGCCAATATGTTACTTTCTATTGCGCGGCTATAGCATATCATGCGCCGCGCCTTAATGCGAAAGAAAACATCTGAAAAGGTCGTCGATAATCATGTATCCGGTGCATTTGTAGTTCCACTCGACTGTTGATCTTGGCCGGGCGAATTCGTTTTCTCATCTAATTGAGGTTCAATTGGGGCGCAGAGATACACCATTCAGATCCACAATCGTGCGAACATCTTCATAGGTGACGCCCGTGTCAGCCTCGCTTGCCATAAGATGAGCTGTCCGGAGCACATTCTTGATTTTTCGACCATTCAGCTCCAGTTTGACCAGCTCATCCAGCCCTTCGTCTGAAAACCTCTGCAAGCCAGCATCTTCGAGGAACTGCATTTAGATCTGTCGTCGAGATGCATGTTGAGATCGGCGTAGCGAATGGAAACGTGGATCCGGGATTCGAATGCCGGAGCGATATTCTGGGGTCGGTTACTCGTAAGGAACAATATTCCCTACCATTCGTTAGTAATTCATGAAAAGGTGAGACTGGGAGTTGATAATACCTCGTAGTATTCGAGAATTCACAAAAAGATAGAAACCAACTCATTTTTGGCAAGATCAGTCGAGTTTCGGGCTTCGATGAAGACACCCGCTTCATCTAGTAGTAGGACAGCACCCCATCTTGGGACAATTGAGAGAACATCCTTCAAAGTACTTTCGACCTTTGAAGCCCTGGTCCCAAGATCTCCAGCGCCGAGCACTTTTAGCGGTACTTTCACAACTTCCGCGGCCCCTCAGCCGCGAGAGACTTGCCGGCCCACGGAGGATCACCGAGAAGCATGATAACCCAGTGTTCCTTTCCCCGAACAACACCATCAAATGTGTCTTTATTCTTGGACTGAGACATTGCAAAGGCAAGAGTAATCTTCTTCAATGCCTCTGCTTGTCCGGTAATACCAAAGATTCGAATGCCTTTGTGTTCCAGGTGATGCCTGTCACACTATCGACAAAGAATTCGAGCCACTTTTTGTTCTCCATAGCGTACTCGCGCAGGATGGGCGTCAAAATCACTCGCTGAGAGTCAGGGAGCTCCTCCATTTTCTCAGAAACACTGATTTTCTCTCCAGGGTTGAAGATGGTGTATGTATTTGCATCAATCACCATCCAGTCTTTGATGCCCATCTTGATCGGTCTGTCAAGGGAAGAACCTTTACCAGTCCCGTCATATTGCATGTACTAGTATTAGTTAATATTCTCACATAAAACCCCACGGGAAAGTGGCTCTTTTTCAATCAAATATTTCTTCTCGTGGAATTCCAAAAGAAAGGCTTGGAAGCTTGTGAGGGGAGTTGTTCCTTTGAACTTCGGACTCAATTTCATTGAACCTGTTATTGATATCACAATCAACAAGGTGATCTTCCACCCCTTTTCAGCGACGAGAAAGAACAAATGACAACGAGGACACCTCCTCCAAAACAGCCAAACAGGACGAAAACATGGACAAAGTCAGGTCCAACAACGCCCTCGATCTTGCTGCCTTTGTGACGAACCACCATGACACCTACCCATTTATCACACACTCTGGAAGGGAACTATCCGGGAATTAACCTTGATAACGAGTGCATCCAAGGAAGTCGGTCGTGTAACAGCAGCATGATGCGCAAAAGCCGGATATCCAAAAATAGCAGTCGCAGCGCTCGAGGCCGTGATGGCAGATATTGAGCGCGAAGCGCCCAGCTCTGGCCTCAAGCCTCCACTAGTCCTGCCTTTAGAGATGGGACACATCGTATAAGTCTGTCAAGTCAACTGCTCTTTCAGCTGGGAAGTTCTTCAAGGGACATTTGGACAATTTGGTCACTAACGCGGAATATTTCGACCCAAATGGTGAAAGGCATGGGATTTGAATGTCAAGTGGGCTTTCCTCTGATGTCACTATTTCCTCCCGTTCATGCTAAAGTTGGAAACCAAAATCGTCATCAATCTGTTGTCCGTTGGTGCGCACACCTTGCGCTACGTGGGCTCCGACTACCAGGCGTCGCGATCCGCCATCTTCAGACTCAAAGAATTCTTTATGCGCGACCATGAAGATTAGAATCTCTTTGCGATATCTCTTCATGCCGGTGGAGTGATGACAGATAATGCGGACAATTTCCCCGAGATACTGCATGGTACTCTTGTAGACCAGCCAGCTCTACCTGCCGACAATATTAACTGGCTAGCCAAAAAGCGTCGAGAATGGCTCGACGGTCATTTTTTTTGGAGCAGCTGAGATATGGAGGAGTTGGAAGGGAAGAAAGATCGGATTGTGGAAGGAGATCTGTTCAAGTTTCTCATGACCCTATGAAAAATATGTACAACACAACTGAGGAGGTGTGACCACACAGCATTATGACTCTGCCCAGGTTTGGTCACACGATACGATCACTTGGAGAAACTTTCCAGTCTTCAGGGGGCTCAGAGCTTATCTGCAATTCCGTGTCGATGAACCCAGCTCCTGGCGCGCTTGCCGAAAGTGTACCTGCAGCGATAGACTGTAAGATATTCATTTTTTCGTATGAAACAAACTCTTTACTCACATCGGAATTGTAAACAAGGTGACCGCCATCGTAATGCCTCCCATTGTGAAGAAGCAGTCACGAACCCCTTGATTCTCTATCCACCCATTGATATAGAACGACAGACCGAATGCAAATAGATTCTTGATGAAATTCATAATTGCAAATGCTTCGCCGGCTCTCTCACGATGACAGTCGACGACGTAAGTGACAACGCCGGTTGTACCAAGCTGAACACCGAAGTTGATCAATCCCAGGCATACGATTACGGGCACAGGCCACGGATCCTTATTAAATGAGGATTGGCCCCAGGCAAAGAAGCCTGTGGAGGTAAACAGAAGGTATGTAACCATGATGGGTAAGCGGAACTCGGGCTCTGCCTGGATGTTAGTTTCATTCTCTATGTCGAGTGGGAAAAGGAGTACCAAATATGCCCCCGTTCATCTTGGACAGCCTCGTCACAAGTCCATCGATCAGAGGGCCAGCCGCGAGCGTACCGAACACGGAAGCAACAAAAGACGAGAGGTTAGTAGCACCAACGCCGACCACGGAGAAATTGTATGGTGGTGCTGAGAATATCTGCGACAGGGTGAGTGAGATTCCCACTAGCCACGAAATACATATCGTGAATAGGAGGACGGCCCAGAGGACTGCTGGAGACCCGATAAGATAAAATGGCCTGACGAGAGTGTTCCAGAACGACACTTGGTTGACATAGCCACTGTATGGAAGAAGCTCCTTGTAATTCCATCCGGTTGAATCAGTTACCTGTTCAGGGTGGGCACTTTGCGTATTCTCGAGTTGCTCCAGTGATCCCTTGTCATCGACCACGACCTTACAACTGTTAATGAAAGTAGATACTCTGCATAAGTCCCACTCACAGAAGCTTCCCCTGTATCGATGTTGAGAGCCTGTCTTGAGTATGCCGATTCAGGCATCCAGAAGACCACCATAACCAGCATCAGGGCAAACGCACCGCCCATGGCATGTAAAGCTATCTTATAAGAGCCGTATTCGATGATCGCAGCAGCTTTCAGGAGTCATTCATTTGTCACAATTGCTGCCTGCAAGGGACTTACCAATGGGGACCGCGAGGTTGATGCCTCCCAAAATACCGAGGTTGAACACAGCAGTTCGAAACCCTCTTTCGTGAACGAACCTGAATGACTGATAAGTCGGACTTTCCCCGAGGAAGAGAAGAAAAGCGTACCAGATGTCTGCAATCGATGCTGGAACCAGTGCTTCCATCGGAGCCATACAGAGCCCACAACACACTCTTGCAGCGACAAACGAGCGAAAGCTCTTCGCCTCAGCCGCCCAGAAACACGACACCATAAGCCCGACAGTTGTCCCAAGATACACTGGTCGTTTTCCATATTTGACTGCCAGAGAGTTGAAGATCAAACTGCCGACCGCGATAGCTGCGATCGCGCCTCCTTGAACAGCGGATATGAAGGTCGATAGGGATACGCCGAATTCTTCGGCGAGTGGAACGAAGGCACCGCCGAGTAATGGACCGACAGCTGTTGACACGACGAACGATGGTTATTCTTTCCTGAATCTGTGCGAGAATAGGTAACTTACCTCCAACACACCCACTGCCCCATCCGTAAGCAATTGTAAACAGCTCTTTCTTGCGACGAGGCCAGTTGTATGGGTCATCCGGTGAGTTGGATGGCTGGGGGACCAGGAAAATCTTGCCGGTGGCGTCATGCTTGAGGAGCGCCGGGTCTATGCCTGAGTATGTCTGGGTGTCATGGAGCCCATTCAGTGGTGCGGTGCCGGGAGTGTGCTCCAATTTGTTGTCGTCCAGAATCCCGAAAGGCATTTGGAGGATTGATCAGACTAAGGAAGAGATGTAAGAAGAGTAAACAAGTCGGGTCTCTTGTGCGGCGAGCGATGAAACAAGCCTGGCTCGTAAAGTGGTGAGGGGATGACGCAAACAAACGACGGACTGAGATAGTGTCGCTGATCTGTGTTTCTGCTTGCAGACTGAATGTGGGTTTCCAGCGATGCTTCCTTACTTCTGTTGCGACTACCGTCGTGTCTTCCGCGATCCGGGAACCTACTTGAACTTTTTATGACTTGTCTTGGAAACACTAATCATATTCTATGCCGTCTATTCTTTCCACTAGGTACAAATCCTCGACATTACCCATGATCTTGGCCACGGCTGGTCCGGGGTACATGAATATGGGGCCGCGAGGCCCCATTGCGGAGATGGCGCTGCTAAAATCTGGGGTTCATTGCGGGGTTTCCGACGAAGGCTAATACGAATGATCCCTTGTAGGAGGGACTGATTAGGGTCAATTCTTCGGACGAGATAATGCTCATCCGAAAGGAATTGAATTGTCTGTCCAGAGTGAAACTCAGGTAACCCCCCCCCAGGCTCATATTAGAATGTACTAGGGCGTATTCTTGTTACCCCAATAAAGGGGTGAACGTACGCATCTCGTCCACCAACTAGGTAGTAATCACCGTCTTGAGAAGAAAGGTTGATGACTGATTTCTGACCAAGCACTGCACACCTTTCTTTGGCCATGGTAGGGTACCTCCAACTCGCTATTCGGCATTTCTACTTGAGATGCTACCCGAGGAGCAGCACATGCACCGAGACTTTAAGCTGCGGCCTGCTAGTATTCTGACTGCGGTGTGTTCATCATGCTGTGTAAAGGATCCAATTGGAAATAGACCAGAAAGTTCCAATAAATATAGCACCCTTTCATCAGCCCTTCCGACAAAATTCGCGTGATTCATGTCCTGGAAATACTGCAGTGTGGTGGAAGAATTTTTGACCCTTTCGATACTCTTTGCATGGCCAGCAAACAAAAATATATATTTTGTCGTGCATGTGGCTTCACTTCTTGAGTCGAAACGGCAGTCAAATCCCACATATTATCTGACCGACCCCATCAATTTCTACCCAAAAAGGAACGAAATGTTCGATCCGAACCCTATACCAATCTTAAAGAGCACTCTACAAGTCATTGGAAATTCCGCACTCTCGGCTGTTCCTCGTGCGGGGTCTCCAATCTTGGAATGAAAACCCAACGCCATGGCGTCAAGTATATCCGCAAACCCGACCAAGGTTACCACAAAGTTTACGCAAGGTTAGGCTCTAATCGGTTAGAACTAAAGTAAGCCGAATAGAACAAAACAATGTATCGCCTCGTATCAATCGTCATCTACTAAAACAAGCCTCAGATCCACAAATACCGGAAAACCCCCGGCTCCACAACACATGTGGAGAAGGAACAATCGAGTGAGGGGTTGTGACGAAACTAGTGAACAGGCGAGGCACAAGTGCCTAGTTAACACCACAGTGCAGGCCTGAGGTATACCTGCTCACGCTGTACCCGAGTATTGTTTGACATCATTAGCAGCCGTGGAGGCAGATGTCGCCCACAAAGAGCATCGTCGTCACCGGTAGGACCAGCTGCCACCAACGGGTGTTTATCGAACGATCGCTAACTAGGTTTAGGAGGTGCGTCCGGCATAGGTCTAGGCATAACGAGACATTTCATCTCCCAGTCAGATACGCACATCACAATCCTAGACATCAACCCAGCAACCGGGAAGCATACGCTGGAGCAACTTCGTGCCGAGTTTCCGTCGGCAGGAATATCGTTTGAAGAGTGTGATGTTTCGTCTTGGGAGAGCCAGGCTGCTGTATTCAAGAAGATTCACAGTGAGAAAGGACGGATTGATATTGTCTTTGCTAATGCTGGTATTACCGAGAAAGGGAGTCTGTTGCCGGTGAAGGACGACAGTGAGGAGCCTTCTAAGCCGAATCTTGCGACCCTGAATGTGAATTTTGTGGGTTGCGTATACAGTGAGTTGTCGTACTTCCGATTAAGGGCATAGTCCGTCGTTGAGTGGTTGCTAACGTACCGTGCAGCTGTACAACTCGCAATCCACTATATTGCGAAAAACACAACCACCAAATCATCCAAGGGCCTTATTGTCTGCACAGCATCGAATGCGGGGCTATACCCCTTCCCCATGGCACCGATGTATTCAGCCACGAAGCACGGGGTAGTAGGGCTTGTGCGATCACTTTCACGCACTCTGGCCGTGGAGAGGATCCGAATCAATGCATTGGCTCCTGCTGTTATTGGTGAGTTGCGACTGAGCGAGATGTTGTGTTGTTTTCAAATTACTTACAATCATCAGAAACGAACATTGCGCCAAGTTCCGACTTATTCAAGTCGATGGTCCTCACGCCCATGTCAACCGCGACACGGGCTGTTGCGCAGTTAGTTGAGGATGAGTCGTTGACTGGTCAGATTGCGGAGTTGCATGGTGAACAAGTTACCTTCTCTGAGCCGCCGGCCTATGTGGATGAGGATACTGGTAAGAATATTGAGAATTTTTGGAGTTTGGGGTATGCCTAGTGAGGCTGCGTGACATAAAGCAGAGTGGGATGATGATACACTACGCACCAGTGCCTTTGCTTGGAGATAGTTGTTTATTGAATAGGTCTGGCAGCCTGGTCTGCTCATATTTGTGTACAGTCCCAGGGAATATAACACAGGTGATAGAAACAGAAATTATCGAAACACACCAGGATATCAATACCGTAACGCCAACCGTTGACCAACCAGCCAACTCCGTTGAGAACACCAAATTGTAAAAAATAACCACCACCTTTAAGGCAGAGAGGACATATTTGCTCTAGTCCTGTTCATCCTTTAACAGAACCTTTAACTTCTCCAGCTTATCTTCACAATGGACCTCCATTTGCATGATGACATCAACAGCATCTTTATTCGTGATGAGAAGCTGCGACACAAGCCAGAAATTGTATCCATTCTTGTAGAAGCCCATAGAGGCCCACTCATCGTTTGAAACTTTGTTGCGCAGCGCGATCCAGTGTTCGCGCCATCGGTGGAGAGCCGTGCGGATTGAGGAGAGGAGCGAGTCTTCAGGAATCACACTCTTGCTTGCGTTGCCGTCGACTGTGTCTTCCAAAGGCCGCATGAGGAATCCTTGTTGTTTGAGGAGCCCGACTAGCGTCATGTGGGAATTTATAAAGGTAAATAAAACTGAATGCGGTGTTAGCTGGGTCGTGGTGACATGAAAGGGTAGCATGTACCATGTATAAGTATGAACATATCCAGGACAGTCAGGTCCATGTTGCCAACTGCGGGGGAGTGGGCCACTGAGTCTCGGGAGGTTGGCTCGAAAAGACCTTGGAAAGCCGCGTATAAGGTGATGTCGCGAGTGAACCTGAAGTTCGGCTGTGAAAAAGGATGCTTGGCTTTGAAAAGTGACTCTTCGCATGGCAGCTCACATTCCATTTCGGAATGGGTGAGGCGGCAGGGGTAGTTTTGATAGAAAAGAAAGGCGCAATCTAACAGGGATATAACCCCAATGGTCCTATTCAATGTTAGATTTGTCAAAACCAGGAGCGGAAAGTCAAAGCACATACCGAATGCGACACTCAGTCTGTATCCAGAGACGTTCTTGCATTTGCTCCTGGGGTTGATGTCGGCACTTCACAAGCTCAAGCCGTCGCGCGACTTTAACGACCTCACTGAACCGATTCTCCATGGCGCGGTTTCGAGACGCGCGACTTCCCGACCAGTACTGGGTAATGGTCATGATAAAACCAGCAAGCAGATTTTGGAACCTGACCCATTCATTCTCATCGTCGTCCGAGGACTTATTCCCAGAGAAGACACTTGCGACTTCGTTCTCAGCCGAGAACACACGACTAGAGAAGACGAAGAGCTCGGCAAAGTCGATTACTCGCTTTGCAATATATGCCTCTCGCTGGTCAGTGCTGTACATGGCTCCCATGAAAGTCACTGAAGTAAGAAGGGGCAAGGAAACCGTCTCTGGGTCAAATGACGGAACATGAATCATAGCGCAGTTCGTTTGCCAATATTTGAAGTATAGCGATATGAACTTGCGTATGCGTGCTGTGGTCAGCAGGAAGCTAAGGTTCGAAGATATCTCCTCCTGAGCTTTGGCATCCAGTGCTACCGTCCACGCCCTCGCCAAAATGGACTGAATCAAAGCCATTGCAAAGGGTCGTTCCGGCTCAAAGATCGGCGTGTCTGGATGGAGCGCAAGACTAGGGTCTTGCCTAGGCGCTGGAGTTTGAAGCCCGATTTGACTGGCATATGGATCGCCCACGGATTTGTTCCCATCGCCGAATGGCCCATTGAAAAAGTCGAGGAATGTATCCTGGAAAAATTGCAGTGACGCAGGGTCTCCGCCCATCATGGGCTGGCTATACTGTGGTCGACTCCCTTGCACATTGTAAGGCAACACCCCCCCTGGTGCCGGGGGAAATTCATTTTGGTTGTGGAAGACCATGCCGCGAGCGCGTTCGCCGTTCGGAGGGAGATGGAATTGTTCCGTGAAGCTGTCGGTACCGCCGTTTAGGAGGAACTTGATCGATCCGCGATCCGAAGTCTGTTCGTAGATTTCCTGTTTGGCGGATGGAGATCCCAAACTCGAAGACCCATCCGTCATTGTAAGTGCCGGTGGCTGCGCCATGTCGTCGAGGTCCGGATTGGAAGGTTGGCCTAATCGCTCATTGTTGCAGTCGAGGCTTCTCTTGACACATGAGCCACAGGGACTTGCGCCGTCACAGCGGAGTTTCATCGAGGTGCACTGAAAGAAGTCGCCGATTAGTCCCAGACCTGATCGCTAGAGCTGTAGTGAGCTCACTGATTGACAAGCATGTCGCCTCCGGCCTCTTTGGCCAGTCTCGGGGATTTTGCGATCCCCGCGCTGCGCGCAATCGGTATAGTGGTCGCGTAGGTTGTCGCTGGTGGGTGTTAGCTTGCAGTCCTGGAGATATTATCCGTCGACCGGGATGAGGCACACGTACCATCGCGCAAAGGCCTCGTTGCAGAAGATGCACGAATACGGCTTCTGGCCGGAATCTGTGCCATGTTAGCTCCCTGCCGGACTGGCGATAAGGACGCGGTCACATACGGCGCAGATGGTGTCGCTTGAGGTGATCAATGCGCGTGAAGCCCCGCTGACAGACCGTGCAGCGGAAGTGCTTGTCGGCGGGCTTCATGTTGGTCCATCGGGGAGGAGGAGATCTGGGGTAAGAAACGATCCTCAGCGTCGAGGGGGCAAAGGGCAGGTGCGCGAACTGGTATTACGCCATCGCGGCCGCCCGCAAGTACCGGTGGGTCTCCACGCCGACATCGCACGCGCTGAGGAAACGGCAGTACTTGTAAAATTACGGAAAGCGTATCGTGTGGTACGGCGATGATATCACGATCTCGACAGCCGGACTTGGTCCGATCTGCATTCTAACACTATGCCAGCCATACGAACTTGGCCTTGTGGGAGCTCAGACTGAAGCTACAGACTCGGAACTGAACAGCGCCAGCAGTAAATACGCATGGAATGAATAAAGAGGTTCGTTGTGTCATTCGCACACCTCCGCAAACCCCAGATTTGAGACTCAAATCGAGTTGGGGGCGGGGAAATCCACCTGGTCGTCATCTAGATAGTCGACATTGATCCTTCCATACTTCTCGTTCTCCGTCCATCCATCCCCGATCCACCCGAACGGGTTATCATCAAGATACTCATACTCAAAGTCCTCCCATCGAGGCCGTTCAAACACTTTCATCGCATGCAGAGACGATCCTAGGTTCGAGTCAACCAGACGGAATTATTAATGAGGAGTGTAAGGGAACCTACCAGGCCACAGAGCAATAATTCGGCCCCCCTCAGTACCACCCTTATACCAACTACGACACTTACCCCCAAACACAGTCCGCTTAAAATACTCATCGCAATACCCCGTAAAGCGACGAACAGCGTCACGTCGTGGGACCATAGCTCGAATATTGTCTCGCTGCATCTTAGCCACACACTGTGTGAAATAGTCAACCTCCTTCTCAATGAGCAAAAGAAGATTTCCTTCCCCAAGACTCGCATTCGGACCTAGCGAGATGAAATAGTTCGGGAATCCATCTGTCGCAATTGAGATGTATGTCTCGGGCGTTTCTTTCCATCGTTCGGATAGCAGCACTCCGTTGCGACCCTTGATGGGGAATCGAGGAGTGCAGGTCGTGTCGAACCCGGTTGCGCAAACGATCGCGTCGACGGGTCGGTGTTGACCGTCTGCTGTGATGATGCCTTCTTCGTCAATTTTGATGATCTCGGACTTGATGACGTCCACCTTTTCATCGGTCAACGCCTCGAGGTAGCCGGGCCCTGGAGTCAGGCGTCTGCAGGCAGGTGGGAATGATGGAATGAGTTCGTCTATGAGCTCTGGTTTCTTTGCTAGTCGTCTCTTCATGTTCTCCACGAAGACGTCATGTGCTCCGAGCTGCATGGGTGTTCCTGTGAGGGTTGCCTCATGAATGGACTGTAGCTCTAACTCCACGCCTGAATAAGATGTTAGAAAATCTTTCACATGGAAGTGATCGGCTGATCGCACCTTTTCGGAATGTCTGATATGCGTCATGATCATTCTTGAACTCCTCAATATCCGCGGCCGAGAAAGCGACTATGTTCAGATTAGCTTGACACCAAATACCGAATTGGCAAACCTACAGTTGTCCTCCCCATTGCCATGCTTCTCAATATGATCTCGCGCAAAAGTAGGTGATACCCAAGTGCGGGTCCGAACGTAATGGTCAATGCGCGACACCTTTGGCAGCAGCCCTGGAACAATCTGAATACCACTTGAGCCATTTCCTATGACCGCGACACGTTTTTCCTACCCGATAAATTAGCAGAGTGGCAGATCATGGAAAGGAAGGATGCCCATACCGAGTAATCATACTGCTCGTCCCAACGCGCGCTGTGAAGCAACTTCCCCTTGAAGTCATGCAAACCAGGAATATTGGGCCACTTCCAATTATTTAGAGAGCCAGTCCCCTGGATGACAATATCGCCTGCATCGGCATATGTCGAGCCATTGCTCAAATCGTCGATCTGAGGCGAATTTGTGAGACTTATATCCGATGCCATCAAGTTGTAAACACACCTGAAGTTGCCATTTGGAACTTTTTTCATTCCATGTAGCCGACGTCACCAGCTGTCTTAATTTGATAGACTCCATGCAGCCGTATTTATCCACGACATGTTTCCAGTACTGGTGGATCTCTGGCGCGCTGGCGTAGAATGCAGACCACTCCTTGTTTGGTTCAAAGGAAGCTTGGTAGGTATGCGCGGGGATGTCTGTACAGCAGCTTAATTAGTCAGATGCTCAATATCACAACTTGGGTCAAAGTCCTTCAAACCGCAAGCACAGCCTGGATATCTATTCTCCAACCAGGTACCCCCAATATCTTCATTTTTGTCATAAATGCAGATATTAATGTTCGGAATGCGCTGTCTGAACCGAATGCAGGAAAGGATTCCAGAAATACCGGCTCCGATAACAATAAGTCTCAGCGGACGAGCCTCATCGATAGACCGCTCTGCAATACTCTGTTTCAGGGGTTCAGCGGAGCTATGCACCGTTTCGGACGAAGCAGGGACGGGATCAGAGCTGCCACCGAAAATGCGAGAGATGCGTCTCATTTTGAAATTGATAGATATTTAAGATGAATAGAAGCAAAAAGACACCCAAGACCGAGGCTGGCCCGTTTATAAGGTCATACGAGCCCGCGGCCGACTTCCGGACACCAGGAAATCCACAGAGCTCCATCAGCAAGTACCATAACACATCTGCTGGATCAAATGGGTTGATGTGCATCGGATATTCCAGAAAGGCGAATAACCAGTCAATCAAGACCACAATCGTACTCCACAAAAGCGGCGTAAGACCCTTTCGCAAGAAGCTGCTGGAAATCCCCCATTTCAGGATCCACATCTATCCGGATCTAGGGTCATTGGATGAACCTAAACCCATGATCATCGCTAACGTTCAGACATAGATCCGTAACTTAGCGACGGACCGATGCTGACTGGCTGACCGGAAATACCCCATTGCCAGGAACCCCACACGGCGCAATGCGGGGGGTTCTTGGTTTGGCCGTATTTATCTACGCCTTTCGGCTGGAATTGAAACTGGGTGGTTTGAAATTGATATGGCGGTGGCTTGCATTGGTCTCGGGGGTTTGAGGAGCATGGGTTGCGGAGTGGATGTGCCAAGTTAGCTGTAGACTAGCGTAATCCAGATCTCTCTATTAGAATTCGAGGTTGCATCTCGTTTTCCAGTGATGAGGATAGCTAAAAAGCAAAAAAATGCAATAGCAAAGCCACATAATCCAAGGCGTAATTACGAAATGTTCAAGGGAGAGACGATGAATGCCTCCCAGTGTGGCATCGTAACTTTGCGATGCAGCGACTCAAAGGTAACTTTCATTCCCTCCCTCGATTACTGTCCGAGTTTGTAGTAGTGAGCAATTGGGCGCGTCGGCATCGGAGGCTGCCCTCTGCCGTGTTTGCGGAAACGAGTGGGTTGCGCATTGCCGAAGGCCAGTTTGATACGAGGCTCGTGTTGGTGCGGAATTATACCTAAAACCGAGGCCAACGTAGTTAGTTATGCCCCACCGCCGATTACGTCAAACATGCCGTGGGTAACTAGTGAAGAGGGGAACGCTCGATGGCAGCACGCGCTGAGACGTGCGGGTCGATTCAGCAGAAAAACCACCACAAAACACACGCGTGGCAATCAGGAAATAGCGAGAATCCCAAATGTAGGGGTTAGGTCGGGGAGGTGTAAGAAGGTGCATTCTAGAACTAGCTATCCGGCCACCGTATACTGCCGGCTATGTCACATAGTCTGGATGGCACCCATGTAGTAGGGGGAGGGGGTCGTCTCCCCACTACACTAGTTAACTATTTGTCAGGGCGCGAATGATGGGAGCGCAAATAACTGAGGGCAAATTGACTGCGCAAATTCATCAACAATGGATTCTCATTCGTGTCATTAATTATTACATCAAAACGCAAACATTAGGAATACCGAGTCTAGCAATGATTCGTGACCTTGCACCAGGCAACGCAGACAGCGACGATGATAGCAATGATGAGGACTGGACGATGTTAGCCCATGACCTGTACAGGTGAAAGGCGCAGTTAGCACTCACCCACAACAAGCAGAATCCACCACTTCCACTTTTTCGCAGCTCGTGCGCTCCGGATAGCCAAAGACAACTTCTCATTTGCATTAGCTAGATTATCCTCCGCAGACTTTGCATTTTCATCAATCGTCTTGACCTGGTACTCGTGTTTTTCGACCAGCTCCGCAACTTCCTGGAACAACTCGCTCAGAGCTGTGAGGTCCTGTTCGATCTTGCGAATGGCCGCCGATCGCTGCTGGACCGCGTTGCGTGCATCGGTGGCCTGTTGAGACCGTACGCCTTGGACCTATACAATTAGCATCCGAGCCAAGCCTAACAAGCACAAGCAACTGTGAGAAATACCATGAAAATCTGCTCCCCACCCGCAATTACATTCTCCACACCAGCATCAATCTCCTCGGGCGTAGCTTCCGGTCTGGAGATCTCATATCTCCTCCTAACCTGCGAGCGCAACTTTTTCTCAAAATCGAGCTGCTCTTTGCGGTACTCGTTCATCTGCACCTTGACATTCTGGCTGATGATGTTGATTTGTTCTTGCACGCGCGGATCGCTGCTGTTGGGTATTGCTTTGAGCTCGGCAATAAGTCCACGGATCTGCTTGAATGATTCTGAGATGTCGCTATCGAGAGTGCTCATTCGCTGGTTGGCTATGAAATCCTCGGTTGAGGTTGTGGCGTCTAGGACTGCTTGTTGTGCTGGTCGGAGGTAGTCCTGGTTTTGCTTGATTATTGTCAGTTCGTCGTTGATCAGCCGTCGCTTTTCGAACACTGCTTGGAAGGTCGCGCGGTCTTCGAGTTCTGTCAGGGTAATGGTTAGCTAAAAATTTCATGCGTGCGCTGTGGTCAGGGTAGTTGTGTACCGTATCCGTCGATCGTAGGACCGGACTCGAGGTCCCGGGTGTAGGCGTAGTTGCTCATTTTGTCTCTGGCTTTCTTTAGGGTGTGCAGGGTCCTCGTTCCCAAGTCTGGAATGTCGAATGTGATGCGATGGTGCCGTGCCTTTCTTGTATTCGTGATCCGCGCTAGTGCCCCGAGGCGTTCGTAGTTCGTGGTTCAGATTCTCCAGGCAGAGAAATACCTGAGCCGCACCAAATGAGGATGCCTGAAATTTCGAAGAGTCCAAAAAGATTTTGAATCTTTTCAGGACTCCCCAGGCAGTCATAAGGCCGACCACGGTTTTCTGCATCGTACATGGGGGCGGGGCGTCATTGGCGCGGTGATCCTTCGCCCCCCGGCCGTTGCCTGAAGCTTTCCCAAAATAGGTTCGGACTGCGATGGCTGAGCCGCAGCTGAACCAGGCTGAGCCTCGCACTTCAGTGCTGACGTCGAATAATATTCAACGGGGAGCCCATTCGCTTGGGATTACTAATAATGAATCTAAATGCTACCTGCATTGGGCAATGCTAATGGTTTTGGGGCGGCTGCGACCATGGAGGACAGTGCTTAGCTGGCCACGCGCGACGTGATTGAAAGATAAGAAGATCAAATCAAGGAGATCAGATTCTCTAATGTCTTAGCACTCGAGGATGGCATTGCTTCTCTGGTACGTAGGAGTAACGTGACCATGCCAACATGGCACGTTTCAATATTCCGGGGGAAGCTTTGAGCTTATCGCCCCCAATCCAATGGGAATCCCCGGTCTCGATGCCCATTGCTCCTTCTTCCTTAATTCCACCCTTCACCTATGTCCGCAATCCCTTGGACAATAACATCGTCCTCACATTCATGTTGCATATTTCCGACCGCAATGCGGGGGTCTATAGCCGCCCTCGTATATCCGAGCTGGCTACTCGCTACTCCCCGGCCATGACTGTTGATTACCAGAATCTCACCAATCCACATCTCCCCTCCAGTCCACCGATCGCCCACAATTCTCGCGCCTCCCACTGGTCCTCGAAGCCAACTGATCCACCTGCCCCAACGCCGTGACGAACAACATCGCATCGCACATCGAAGAGATTCCCCGCTATCCAGAATTCCGCTCAATGACCGAGGCAGCGCAAACATAGATATAAATCTCCCCGCAATTGAGTCGCAAGACCACGGACTCTAGTAAATACCCAAAGCACCCAGCTCGCAAGGCGTGTGCACACTCCCATGCCCGTCTTCACCGAGTACGCGGCCGCGTCGCGCGAGCTGCGCGTCCTCCCTTCCTTTGCGCCTCCTCTCCCGCGACTCTCCTCACCCCCTGACCGTAATACGGATGTCGAGAAATATGAGGTCGTGATTGTCGGCGCGGGACCGGCTGGTCTCATGCTGAACCTGTTGTTGGCGCGGTATGGGTTAAGCGACGAGTCATTGCTCTGCGTCGATGCGAAGCAGACCACGTTGAAGTCTGGACAGGCAGATGGGCTTCAACCGCGGACGCTCGAGACGCTCAAATCGCTGGGTCTCGCAGACGAGATTCTGGCCGAGGGGTGTCAAATGTGGCAGGTATATTTCGCCGAAATATTGTACCTTCTGGCAGTTAGTCTAACACGAACAGGTCGCATTTTGGAACCCCTCAATCGATAAGAATAAGATTATCGAGCGCACATCAATAATCCCCGACGTCGCGGTCCCCGCGCGCTATCCCCATGAAGTCACCATCCACCAAGGCCGAATTGAACGAATCCTCGAGACCGATCTACATCGATATTCGCAACGGGGCGTGCAGCGAAACACAAAGCTCATCGACGTGAAAATCGACGAAGAAGACGATGCAGAGTTCCCAGTTATCGCAACAATCGAAACAGATGGCCAACAACGGACCGTCCACTCAAAATACCTAGTCGGCGCAGACGGCGCGCATTCCGTCGTGCGACGCAGCATGGGCCTGAAACTGGAAGGCGAGTCACTCGATCATGTATGGGGCGTCGTCGACTTGGTTGTCGATACAGATTTCCCCGACATTAGACGCCGGTGTGCGATTCATTCGCCTGCTGGTTCGGTCATGGTTATTCCGCGCGAGAGGATCGCGACAGGGGATTATCTCACCCGGTTGTATGTGCAGGTGCCTGGGGACGTGAAGCCTGATGGTGATCAGCAGCCTGTCAATGGTGCTAATACACCACCGGTTGATGCTCGGGCTAGACGGAGTCAGGTTACGGAGCAGACGATCTTTGAGAATGCCGCTGCCGCTTTTAAGCCGTATTATATCCGGCCGAAGAAGGATGGTGCGGTCGATTGGTGGGCTGCGTATCAGATTGGGCAGCGGGTCACAGATAATTTTTCGGTCAAGGATTCGCAAGGCGTGAATCGAGTTTTCATTGCTGGTGATGGTATGTCCTATGCCACCTGTCCTTACGTGTTGAAGCTTGCTAACTGCCACTTTCCAGCTTGTCATACCCACAGCCCAAAGGTAAACGCATACCCTAAAAGATGATCTCAGCAATTACTGATCTATATTAGGCCGGCCAAGGAATGAACGTCTCAATGATGGACTCCTATAACCTCGCCTGGAAACTAGCCTACTCAATCCACGGCCTAACTCCACACGCAGCCAGTGCAAAGGCAGACCCCATCCTAGACACATACCACACAGAACGACACACAATCGCCGAGAAACTCATCGCGTTCGATCGCGACTTCTCTTCAATGTTCTCCGGCAAAATCGGCGCCTCGGAAGACGGCGTCGGCGGACTCACACACGAGGAATTCCTGGAGGTGTTTAGCCGAGGAAATGGCTTCACCAGCGGTTGTGGAATTGAATATCCAGAGAACATGGCCGTGACTCGAGCGCTGGATGGGAAGAAGAACCCAATTGCCGGCGAGGATTACCTGTCTGGTATTCTCCGTCCTGGACGCCGATTACTTAATGTTCGCGCTGTACGGCATGCGGATGGGTATCGGCGCGACTTGCAAGATGGTAAGATCATGCCTATTGGGTTGCGATTTGATTCACTGACGATGATTAGATTTTGCGTCGACGGGTCGCTTCCGTATCCTCTGTCTCACGTCCTCGGATTTACTCAGCCACCAAGGTATCTCAGCGAAGACACTTGCTGCCCTTGGAAATGTCATCTCGCGCTTCCCCAAGTCAGTACTTGGGCAGGTAGTTATTCATCCACGTCTTGAGAAGGAAATTATGTGGAATGATATACCCAGCGAGGTGAAGAGGTACTCTGAGATGTCTTTCTATAGTGGATATGAGCTCGATGATGTCTATGGTGTCTACGGTGTTGATCCTGCTGAGGGGGTGTTGGCTATCGTACGTCCGGATGGCTACATTGGAATTGTTGCGGGCTTAGGCGATGTTCAGCGTGTGGAGGCTTACTTACAGTCTCTAATTCGCACGGTCTAAACTTCTCTGATCGCTGCGAGATTCGAAAGTCTTACAATATACACTAAATGAATGAGATCATGATATGGCATGCAGTTTCCGACTCCTGTATTCATTCTTTGCTCCATACAGAGGATTTTGGAGTTCCGGTACGTCCACGGCGAGCGACGGAGTAAAGTGCCACAATTCATCGAATTTGCTGGCGCCCGGCGATGGCTCTCTCGGCTATTTCCAAACGCCGAGTTGTCCAGGACCCATTGCATGCATATCCCTAAAGCATCTGATGTCCCTCTTTGTGATCATGGATGTTCTCTATTTCATGTTCCCACGTCTACGCACGAATAACCGCTACGACTGAAATTGATCCAACAGATGTGGTAACCATCACCAAGATCCCGATACCCACTTTGCTTGCGGTTTCGCGAAGACTTTCGGTCAGATGATTCTTTTCCAATCCTCTCGGGGCTAAGGTGCAGTGCGCCACTCTCGGTAGATTTACTTATCTGCGATATGGGATCCGAACAAATAGTCTTCCTCTAGTCGGCGGTGCCGTCCTCGGTGACCGGTTCACAGCGAAGGAAAGAGCTAAAATACTCACAATGTAGGGGTTAGCCCCCTTATTCGGACCAGCTGTCGGCCCTATAGCAGGGGCATTCATCGCAGGAAAAACAACATGGAGATGGGTCTTCTACGCAAACACAATCGCAGCAGGCGCGATATCAAATTTGGGATGTTGGTTCCTAGCAGAAACATATGCACCGATAGTCCTTAGCACGCGAACAAAGCGCTTTAAACAAGAAACCGGTCACACGGGTTTTATAATCGACGGTGAATGCCAACATAAGAAGATCGGTGATGTCTTCCTCAGAACAGCCCTGATCCGTCCCTACCGTCTCCTTGGAACACAACCAATTATCCAAATCCTATCAATATACATGGCGTTCGTCTACAGGTTCATCTACTTTACCCTCGCAACTTCCCCACCCTCTGGACAAGTCTTGAGTACTACAACGAATCGCCCAGCATCGACGGACTAAACTACTTCTCCATTGGTCTGGGCTCCTTTATTCGGCGCACAAGGCTGCACCCAACTACTCGGCATAATCTACCATCGCCTAACAACAAGGAATAATGGCGCAGCCGCTCCAGAACTCCTAATCACACTCATGTCCATAGCGGCATTCTGCAATCCAGCGGGTCTATTCATCTACGGCTGGACCGCAGAACACCACACCCACTGGATCGCCCCCAACATTGGGATATTCATTTTCTCTATCGGGAAAATCATCGCGTTCCAGTGTATCCAGAGCCTGCATCGTCAATGCGTACACGCGATACGCATCCAGCGCATTAGCTGCTGCGACGTGTCTGCGCGCGATTGTCGGATTTACGTTCCCTCTTTCCGCTCCGTATATTTTTCGAGCGCTGCGGTATGGATGAGGTAATAATGTTCTTGCTTTTGCGTTTGTGTTTATTGGGATTTCGGCACCGGTTTTGCTTTGGCTTTTTGGCGCGAGGTTGAGGAAAGCTAGTCCTTTTGCGGCGGGCGGATGATCCTGCAGAGTTGAAATGGCGAATTGGGCGAGGCTGAGATGCTCTCAAGGATTACGCATTTAGGTAGGGATCGTCACCGGTGCTCGGTGTTGTCCCGCTGGGGCGAGATTGGATTATCACACTGGTGCAGCAGGAACGGCAGATAATTTTTTAAAGGATGCTAAAGTAGCTTTATGATTAACTAGTAAAAATGGTTTTCGTCGAATTTTTTTTTTGCTTCATCCCTAGAAAAGGTTTTGGCAAACATTCCTCCGCAATAGATTAGTCCATAACTTCCATATAGAGGCATATATACTAATTCATTCCAAGCACAGCCGCACGAACATGACAAAGTCAGTGCCAACGCTGAATTCACGTCTATTTGCCGGTAGTGATATAGTGTCAAGATCTCGCAATATGTGTAATGACAAGGCATATGTGCAACATCAACACGATCCATCGCCTTTCTTCCTCGTTTCAATTCCAATCAAGTCAACGATCGCCTCCTCAAAATGATGCCCCATAGTATAATGATCTTCATTAAGCTCATGAAATACGGGTTTCGGAAGGCGCTCGGCCATATAGCGTACCATACCAATGGGCGCATTTGTATCCTTGGTTCCATGCCAAATCCGAATCCCTTTATAGGGGACGTCCTGGAACTCGAACCCCCAATCCTGAGACAATAACCGCGCCTCCTGGACCGCGGCAGCAGAGCCTTGTGCAAAAGCCTCAAATGAAGTGGCCATCATCCGTTTCCTCGCCTCTTCTGTCGACAACTCTTCTTGTACATCCTGCTCATCTCCCTTCTCCTTCTCCATCTTCATCCCCTCAATCCATGCATCCAACCATCTGGATACAGGAGCTGACTCTCCAATCCACTTTATCACACCAAGTAGAGGATTAAGAGCCATTTCCAGGGCTGTTGGGCAATTGGTCGCCGCGCGGGAAAGCAGCTTCCTGCTAACGGTCACATTCTCAATCCCAGCAGTCCAGGGCGGCGAACCCGCGATCACAGCTACGGCAGACATCATTTGTGGAGGTAAGAGATGCGCACAAGCTACCGCGTACGGTCCACCGCCAGAACAACCCATGACGGCGAATCGCGATAGACCCAGATGCGAGACGAGAGCTTGGACGTCGGCTGGCCAGTCAAGGAGCCGACGGTTTGGCTGGTAGCTCGATAGTCCGAAGCCTGGTCTATCTGGGACTATAAGGCGGAAGCCGTGCTTCTGCGGCCATTTACCGAAGCCCCAGCCTTCTAGGCGTGAGGATGGGTAGCCGTGGAAGTAGATGAGGGGGTAGTCGGTGCTGTTGCCGTATTCTGCGTATCCGAGGGTACGGCCATCACTTAGGTTGAGTTCCTGGTGAAAGCGCGTTGTTTCTGAGAGGACCGGTGATGAAGACCTGCTTGAGGTAGTTGATACCCGAAGGTGTGGCTTCGGTATAGCGCGTGTTGCCATTGTGAAGTTGGCAATGATTGAGTAGGCGAGATAGTCGTGGTCAGAATACTCGTATCAGCAAATAAATCTGAACTTTTCCAGCTTTCGAAGGAGTGCTCTGGCATTCATATTTAAGTTATCTCGCTGAGGGCGTGTGTATACCAGAACTGTTTGCGAGGCAGGCTCGTGTTCGTAAGATACGAACACGATCGCGATCCGATCCAGCCAATGGCGATCAACCTTTCCACATAATAGTTGCCCCGCTCACTATGAAATGAGCTCTTCTCACCGTCACGGTCGTTACTCAAACCAACTCCTGGACCCGAAAGATCATTCGTTGTGTCGACTCATCTGCAACAGTACCGAGATCTCGATTCGAAATTTCGTTCACCAACGAGATACCGAAATCCTGAGCCCACCACACATCTTGTCCGAGCCTCTCAACAAGAACGCCCCAAACCATCAATATCAACAGCGACGTATGATCTTTTGCTTTAATGGTCTGAACATATTCTTCACCAGCCATATTCAGCCATCCCAGTGCATACCCTCGATAGACTGGTCCGACACATCGTTGAAAGCACTCTTGGAGCAAAGACAGAGCCTTCTTGCACGACTCCCAGAAAGCGATTTGTTGCATGCGTCGCTCCTCTAACTCTTGAGAACTCTCGACGATCCTCCTATCATTCAATTGGCCGAGTTCAGTTATGAGCTTCGTGATAGATGGGTCAACAGCCACCTGGGGAAGGTCGTGAAACGGCGTCAGCTTTTGCACGTATTCACTGTCGGTAATCTGGTCCCCGTCACCTTCTGCAACTTGCACAGCGCCACGAACAAGTTCGAAATGGGCAATAGCTGTTGACAATATACTGTCCTGTTCATCGCATGAAGTATACTGACGAAATCGCGCTGATGCAAAAGCGAGGACCATTAACATCAGCGAAAAGCACAGAGTAGCCTTGCGGTCATAGCATTGACGAGAAACAAGTTGCGTGCGGAAATTGGCTAGTGCAAGGACTTGGTATTCAATTGCCGAATGGATATAGTGATCATAGTTTGAATCCTTGCGGTCATGGTTCATGAGTACACTGGCACTTTCAAAGGCTGACAAGGCCAACAGTCCATTCAAAAGGAAGTCGTATTCGAGTGCGAGAGCTGGCACTGTGAGCTGCCAAAGTGCCTCATCGCCAGAGCCCGGGGTACAGCAGCATTTGTAGGTAGTGGTAGACCACCGATGCATGAGCTGGAGCTCCAGGTGACGAGTTTTGGCAGGGAAGAACGGGCAGGCTGCTTCGGCATCAACTCTTGATTCTGTTGTTCGGTCCGCTTCCAGTGTCTCGTGGCCTGATAGGGACGATGGGCGGATGGGAAGGATAGCATATTGGCAGGCTGCACCCCGAGTCTCGCAGCGCTTGCACGGAGGACCCGCTTCGTCACATTTGACGCGCCGGCGTTTGCAGGTGAGGCAGCCGGTGTGGGACTTCTGATGGGAGCGACGAGGGGGCATGGTGGATGCGAGTATCCAGATTGGTACAGATTATTCTGACATATCCACTTGATTCGGAAACTAAATGTCTCAAGAGCCTTGAGGCTTGCGCTCGTCCCCATATGGTATTCTGTCTGCACGTGTGAGGAAGTAGAGTTTACACAGGGGCTTGACTTGGCTCTAGACCACGTGACCCCATGGTTATCTGGACTGGACAGTTTGTTTTGTCGACCAGAGCAGCACATCCCTCACTACAATAAGTACGTAGGTAGAACCTTGGGAAAGCAAGAAAGAGATAGATGAAAAAAATTAACTACCATTTTAGGATGGACAGCGATTCAATAGGAGCTGTCCAGTCCGACAGAACATATGGCAAGCCAGTTACCAGCAGCATAACGTGGGGGACCGACATATGGACAACCCACCCAACCGCAGTTTAGAAAGAGGAGGTACTTTGGGCCGCTTTTACTTGGAATTTGGTACTACAAATTAAGGGGATGATTCTTCAGAGAAGCCGCTATAGAGTATGTATTCTTTAAGGACATGGAATGAGTATTTGAGTCGGAAGTAGTGTGTTGAAGTTGACACCGCGCAATATATTATGGGGTTGTTTTGCAGGTTGAGGTCCCACGCACCCAGATATCCACTTTCTTGAGGTGCGCGTTCCTGCACTAACCTTTTCACTTTTATTCCATATTTTGTGTTTCAATTTCCATACTTCCTGCGAGCTTCGAGTAATTCATGCCATCTTCTCAGTTCTGATTTTTCGCGTAGAAAACTTCTCGATACAGCTGATTACTAGCAGAAGCTCGGGTCTATTCCAACCCGTAATCCCGTTATGACGTGTAATTTCCAACATGCTTAAGTTCACCATCATACAAGATAACTGAAGAACTGCCACAGCGGAGACATAAATAGCCCCCACTACTCAGCCTTGAGGCGCAAGTCTCGCGACTGCCGATCTGTCAGCGCTACCCAAAACACAGTCGGGGGGATGTTAGACCGCGGGTCACGTGAACTCGCGGGTGCTGCCATTCTCGTGCGCCCAGACTTGTGGGGCTTTTCGTCGGCCAATCATGCCCCCAGCAGGATCGTGTGTATGGCTTCGTGCTGGGGCTCAGGCTGCACCGCTGATTTCAGGGTCTGGTCCTTGGTGGCTATTAAAAAAGGGCTTTGTTCATGAAAGAATTTGCATATTGACTCTTCCGACCCAGAAATACCGCAATTCGACAAAATCTGTCACATTGCGAACTTCCGCCAACGGAAAACAAGCTCGATATATCTTGCCAAGGTCACCGACACAACTACATTGAACATTATCCAGGATGGCTGGGGACGGCAACTTTACATATCGCGACGGAATTGCCGTGGCACAAATAGTCAGCTTCTCAGTACCTCTACTATATGCCCTATATTTCCGATGGATGCGCCAAATAGGCTGGTTCTGCATCGGTGTTTTCACTCTCCTCCGAATCATCGGCGCCAGCTGCAAACTCGCAACCATCAGCAACGACCTACAAGGGCTCTGGGCGACAATTTTCGTCTGCGAGTCTCTCGGAATGATCCTGATAATATTCCTCCTGCTTGAACTTCTCGAAAGAATGTGCGTGGATTACAAGCAAACCATCGCATCGATACCATGCTAACAAGCCTCTCGACAGAAACAAAGTCATCAACGTCGCCGGAAAATGGATCTTCTGGGCTCCCTCATTAATCACCTGGATCGACATCGGCATTTCAATTGGAGGATGGGTCTCCATCATGGATGTTGAAAATCCCTTGCTCCCAACAAAATGGAGCCAAGCCAGTATGGGCTTGCTAGCGCTTATCTACGCGTATCTGATTGGCGTCTTTGTTCTATTCTGGCTTCGTCGGCATGAGTACTTTGAAGAGGAAAGGTGGGCGTTGAACGCAGTCGCTGTCTGCCTTCCACTACTGGCCATTCGGGTCATATACTCTCTAATTTTCATCGGGTCAAGTGATATGACGTTCAATGCGATCAAGGGAAATCCGACTGCCTACCTGATTATGACGATGTTGCCCGAAGTGGCGATAATTTGTGTCTGCACATATGTTATTGCGACTAGGATATCGCGTTTGGAAGGTGATATACGTCCAGCGTCACGGAAATCGGCGGACGAAGAGTTTCGGCAGGGGCTTTCTAATCGATGATTTATTTTACTTTTGTGGAAGATATGCATCTTTTGAATTTCAATATAGCGATTGAGCAATTGAAAAATGATTAGACATCAAAGTATGTTCACGAAAATCACCTAAGCTGGACTTTCCGCCCATCGACACTCGTGGTAATTATCAAGGGGGCGAGAACATGAATCTGGGCAATGCTGGGAGAAGAGATGGCCCATACTTCACCATCGCCCACCCAGTCGCCCCCAACAAAGACACAGTAAGGAGAACACACCTAAACATGGCCGCTTTGACCCTCGGCTGCAAGAATTCCTGAAGCAATGCCGCGAATTTCTCAGGAAAATGACGGTCGGGGTAGTCTTCCTTGGGAACTGGGAGACCGAGGAAAGGACAAATAGTGTCCCAATCAATCCCATCCTCATCCTCCAACTTGATCAGAAGGAGTCGGTCATCTGGGATGGTCGCCTTTGCCTTTTTGATGCTGCAAGATTAGTAGGTTAGCTAAAGCCCTTCATGCTCGCAGATGATGGAGATCTTACTACTCAGAATAATATTCGCAGAGCATTTCTTCATTTTCGGCATCGCCAGGCTTCGTATTGCTCGACAACGCCCGGTATACCAACACATTCACGTCGAAAAAGTGATAAAGGTCGGCGTGGAAGTACTTCAAAATACTCACAGGGAAGGTGGTAGCTAAAGCGGCCACCTTGGCCGCGGTATTGTTGAATGACAGAGCCCAGTTTTTCGGGTTTCTTTCAGTGAGAATGAACTTGACTTCGGGATCATCAATATAGGATTGAATGACATCCATGCCGAGATAACTGGGTACTTCAATGATACACTGTGATAAATTAGATCGGTGTCGCACATTGGAATTGGCTAAGAAGTGATTAACGCACATCATAATCTGCCAACCACTTCTCACAATCGGGCTTCCTCAACCTCTTTACTCCAGAAAGCCAGTTATACTGCGCTATTATGGCCTCTCTGAAGATCTTGATGTGTGTCGAGCCTTGGACACAGACACATTCGTATAGATGGTAAGGGCGATAGCCCAGGATTTTCATTGCTGCATAAAGCCCTAGCGTGCCAGACCTTGGAATGACCACTATTAGATTACAAGCATATTTTTGGCGGTATAAGGTGTCTTACCGACTTGGGCTCGCGACAATCACTTTCTTCCGCCGAATCTCCTTGGGCTCTGGGAGTCGATCGACTTCTCGTGACATTTTGACTCCTTGAAAGCCAGCATCAGTCTTTAGGTTGTTGCTGGTACACGTAAAGAACATCTGCCTTTTAAAGCGACTTCGTATTCGTTGCTCGGGCCCTGGGGCGCCTGACTGGCCCCCACTGGGGGTTCAGCTGGGTGAGCGTTGCAAGGGCGGAGGAAGCTAGTCAGCAGTAACGCTCAGCAATTGGGCTAGTTTATTGCTATTGACTTGGCGGATGTGTGAAGCTCATCGGAGGACGTGGATCGAAAACTATGCTTCCCCAATCGCTGTCATATCTCTAAGTTCTGACAGGGTGATTAAGGCTGAATGAACACCCTGCTGAACTGGAAGTTAAACCGCGAAGGTTTCCTTAAGCGGAGCTAGTCGCAAATAGGGGTCTCCCGGTATTGGGTCGATAGTTGGAAGACTAGGGGCTCGAAACATAATGTGACAGTTCAGTCGATAAGAAGACAATGGACTCAAGCATCAAGAATTGCATTCTATTCGTTTCCTTATTCATTTCCATTTTCTTTCTTCTTCACGGAGTTGCGGCATCTTCAAGGATCGGCAGTAATTCGATCTGATATTTCCCAGCCAAACAATATACGGTGCAGGCTTGAAAATATCATCCAAATCCTCAAGTGTTACAGCGTCTCAGGTAGGAAGAAAAGTGTACCCATTGTATTCATTGCACAAAGACCCTATGTCCAGTCAGTATTGCCAATTGTTGGAGAGATTATTTGGATCTAACCTGCGAAGAAGAAATTGGGCTTATATCAAATAGTCGCGAACAACAACGGTGTAGACTTTGAAGCACAGATTGTACAAGAACGTAAAGCTGACAGAGATCGCAGAACCCTAGGTCGCAAATTCGTCGGTAAAATCTCCATAGGAGTCCACCAGCCGCATGGCCCCACGTTGCGTCATGTGTGCGCTAGAACGAGAAGCTATAGGCCACCGTGCTTAAGCTGTCGCCCGCAGGGAAGTATTCCAGAAAAAATCCAGTGATGATCCAGAGCGTTGTCATGATGAAGAGTCCTGTGATTAGGGTTGGTCGTCTTCCGTAGCGGTCGAGAGTGTAAAGAGCAAATAGGAAGACGAGCGTTCCTGAAAAGCGTTAGTCAATTCAATCTACTTGCTGTGATGAAGAGGTGCGCTGTGTACGCAATGTAGAGTTGCCGGCATTCAACGGAATCTTGTAGTGATAGTTTCCAACGCCAGCGCTCTGGAAGATTGTCGGGGCATGTAAAAAGCGCTAGGAAGGCTCGGATATAGAACGGGGGGTAGAATCTAACGTAATGGAATTGATACTAGTCAACTGCTGCACTGCTGGCAGATAGAGTGCCAATGTGAATCGTCTGAGATTAGGACCCGGCTTGACCAGCTCCATCCAGCCCCTATTGGGGCCTTCTGCTCTTCGTGGTGGATTGCTTCCTCGATTTGCGCATGCCCAGTAATGATGAATGGGTCCCCTTTATTTCTAATTGCTAGAGTTTCATCACTTAGTCATTCGTGTCTTGTTGATCTTCGATTGATATGCCCGCATATCATGAAGCTTAGCAAGTGCTGCAATCGACTCGTCACTCAGACCTCACAAGCTAAGGCACCTAGGCGAGCTGAGCAGAACGAAGACAGCCGCAAGAAGAACAATTGACCCAATATACGGATATGCGAAGATCAGGCGCCAAGAAGTATCACCAGCGATATAGCTGAAAGCAAAGGGTATCTACGCAATAAACGAGAATCTAAGATCCTCCATAACATTGGGAAGTCAGGTATTATTATCTCGTTGGGCCGTGGTGATATCTTAGACAGATAGCGAGGCGTGTTGTTAGCAAGCGCCCCACAGCCGATACCCGATACCAAGCGACCGACGTATAGCATAGGGACATTGAGCCGCGACGACTAGAGTGACTCCGACGGTGAGGATAATGACGCCCAGTCACCCGAATCGGCCAGCGGATTGACCGGCAAAAAATTCTCTCACGAGACCACCGATGATGAATAGGATGACGATATTGCCTTGGGTTTGTGGGTCGGAATTGTTCTACGCGGCTGTTAGCAATTGATCTCACATATCTCTGGGATGGCTGGCTATTCACGAAGTAATTTGAGAATTGGCGCAGTGGGAATGAGTTCGCAACGACGGATTGGTCGAAGCTGGGAAGAATTAGTATTCGAGGGTTGCACAGAATGGTCTCTCAATGCCAACCCAATGAAGGTACCACCCGCAGCCGCCAATAAGGTGTAGTTAGAACTTGGCGTATAACTTGAAATATCCCGATCTGCAACGCCACCCATCACGTTGGGGCATCTTTGACTCAGTCACGATGCTGCAGATCTCCGAAAATGCAGCAATGTTCATATTTCCCGTCATGGTCTCTTATAACCACATCCATTATAACGACAAAAGTCAATCGCGGCTTATGTGGAGTCTCTTCCATTCCAGGAACCCAAACGGCAATTCTGGGTAAATTCCTCGTTGAGGAGGCTCTTTAGTGTTAAGCAATGGATCTGATGCGCAACGCGCGCCAATTGCAAACGGTGGTTTCCCTTTAAAGTGGGTGTCGGTAATCCAGCGACAGCCGGGGTGTCGCCGTGCGGGGGTGGATCCGCGCCTCCGCATCCCCGGATTCTTGCTCGTGGGCATCTTCCTGAATGGCTGGCATATCGCGGTCGAATAAAACTGTTGAAGATACACGGGATCTCTGGAAGGATCGTGGCGATCATGAACTCATAGATGGAATGTTCGGGAAGTTTAGGAAATCGCGGAATGGGAAGCGCTGGCCAATGCTGGAAGTGTGTTGTCTGCCCACCGAACTGAAGGTTTCTCGATAACAGCACACATCACCAACTACACGATATATTTCACTTATTGACCGTCCAACAAGGCACGGAAGAACCCATCTACAGCTCTTCCACTTGCGCGCCCTAACGTAGACTATGGCGGCATGCGTTTATTGGGTGAATCGCACCGACAACAGCAAATTTCCATCGCAAAAACATCTATGACTGAATTACAACATGGATCCTGAGAAGCTCCGATTCCTGTGGCAGAGGATTGGCAGTAATTCCTCGGCTGGAAATCCAATTGAAGATGAATTCATCGAACCCGGAGGGCCAAGACGCTATTTTAATGCAATACCAGATGGCGACTCCGAACGGCGTGGCTTGTGCCAGAGCCTTGCAGGATGAGTCTGGAGACATTTAAACCACAGACATAAATGTTACTGGACCTGCGAGCACGTGGAAAAGTGGCGCGATGGTCGCATTGATGTTAGCAAAGGCTCGGGGTTACGAGGAACGTCGCGACGTCGACGGCAAGTGGAAGGGAATTGTGGACACCCGAAGCTGGCTTGTAAGGCTGACAGAGGGGTTATTTTCCAGTTTAGGTATCTGCGCCGCTTCCATGTCAGCATTGAATTGCGACTTGAACTGTGATCAAGAAACCGTTCATTGTTAGGAATGGTTCATGTCGGTGACTCAAAAACGAAAGGGCATTCTGCATCTCCTGCATGAAATTGTTTCGGATTCAACACTCGCTCGAATCTAAAACATCTTGGACTTTGTGTGCAAGATGATATTCAGGCGCGCCCTTCCTAATTTATTTTCTGGGTAGCCGAGTCACCAAATCCACTGGGATCGCCATGCGTGGCGTTGCTGACTGCAGGGCTGAGGGGAAACTAACATGCAAGAAGTTCTTTGTCCTGCGGAGCGCAGGCCAGACGAACCCAGAGAATAGATTGCCTACCAGAGCGAGGCTTATCTATTTTAATCACTTTGTGCGTTTGGTGATGGTGAAAGAAAAATCGAGTACACGGTCAACAGTAGGTACTGTTGGTCGTTGTCGCCTTGGCCTGACCAGCAGTTTTCACCACGCCAGACAAAATACCGAGTCAGCACCAGAGGCTGCGTGATCCCTGCAACCATAAGCCAACGAGAAGTATTGGTCAGGTCGCTAATGTAGCCCGAATATTTTGGGTCCGCTGAAAGGGTCAAGAGGCTCCAAAGTGGAGAAACGGGACGCCTACTACTAACGCAAAGCGGATGGCAGGTGCGACCCTTCTCTTTCACAATTTGACTTCCATTAACAGCCGGACGAGTAAGCCAGGGCGCCAAGCCATGTTTATCAAGAACAAAGCATGGCACATTCAGCCGGTCTCTGTCGCCTAAGCCCCGATGAGCTGGCCTGGCCTGGTGGGGCCTCTTTCACTTCAGAGTCCTTCTCTTCGCCGTGCATCCTTCTGCAAATCGCATCGCACAACATCACTCTCGTTAAACCATTTGAAGATGTTGTTGACACGACCAGGACTCAGGTCACTGGTGGCCATATACGCGCTGGCGACACTAGGAAGTGCAGCGTCGATGTCAGCCGAGGTGTCTGCTACGGCGACGAGTACTGATGCGACGAGCGCGTCGGCTTCTAAAACGACATCGACTAGTAAAGCGACGCATACTGTTCAGGTTGGACCGAAGACAAATCCCCATGCATATGTGCCGCACAACCTCACTGCAAATGTTGGAGATGTGGTCGTCTTCGAGTTTTATCCAACGAATCATTCCGTTGTGAAGGCGGATTATTTGGCCCCATGCGTCCCGGCAAGCGATGGCCTGTTTTATTCAGGAATCTTCAACACCTTCAATACGAATAATGGAGATCTTGTTGGGCCAGTGAGTGAAAGATCGTTGGTTCAATCTTCGACATCGGAAACTGTGTCTGACATTGCTTGGGAAATAGGCTCCAACTTGGTCTATTGTCATCAACGATACAGAGGTAAAGTACCCACCAGGCCCAGACACACCAGAACGTTTACTAATTCGGCTCTGCTGTAGCCAACTTACTTTTATTGCACTGCGATCGGATCGTGTCTTGAGAATGGCATGGTCGGCGTGATCAATCCAGTATGTTGCTTTGTTCCATACGATGCGACATATCCGCTAATGCTCTGTTAGAATTCCACGCGTACCTACAAAGCACAATATGACCGAGCCCTGACATACCCATACATGCTTGTTCCAGGACAGGATATGCCGGCCGAAGGAAACGGCGAAGGATCCACAACAAGCCCAACCTCAACATCCACATCCACATCCAGCAGCGACAGCAGCAACTCTGGGGGCCACGGCCTCAGCAAAGGTGCGATTGCGGGAATCGCCGTTGCCGGTGCCGCCTTCCTTATCATTTTAGTCGCTCTATTCTTCCTCCTCGGTCGTAATCGAGTCTACAAAAAGTGGATGTCATCGGAAGATGGACGAAACGAACGCACTGCCCGCTGGGCTATGTTCAGCCACCCGACTAGTGGGGGAGCCGAGTCTTGGAACCGCAAAAGTGAAGTAGGCAGCAATTTGGGAAAGCCAGCCATGACTGATACAACATCTGTTTCGAGTCCGGATCCGAATCGCTTCAATACTGTCTCGCCCCCTCTTGGGGATGGTAACTCTAGCTATGGTACTTCCTCGCCTCGTCAGATTTCTGGTCAATGGAATTGGGATCCGTCTTTCGGTGCCCGCATGAATCGTGGTCCTAGCGAGCTGGAGGGTAACACTACCATACATCAACTTCCAGAATCTAGAGATGAGCGGTGATATGTTGGAGATGTTGGGACTGTAATTTGGAATCGGCCGTCGCAAAGCAGGTGTTTTTTGTCGTTATTGAGCAATAATTTCTTCTGCTCGGGTCCGACATGACTGGCGCTTTTTGTTCATCCTTGATATACCATTTGTTATGTGCACGCTCTGTCTTTTATCCTGTTATACCTTCGTGCAAATATGAAATAAAATATGCAAATAATACACTCCATGCCGATCCTATGACCACAGATCCCCCAGATCCTGTCCCACTCCGCCGTCAAGCACGAATCCTACAGGGTCATTATACACAATCCCCCTCAGATAAACCGCAATACCGCACCCAGCATGCCTCGCGGTTCCGAAACAAGATCAAGATGGGGCTGCTTGAACTGGTACCGTGCACCTCCCCCTCGGGATAGACATCCCCTTCCCCCAAAGAATGCCGATCGCACTAACGCATCTGCAGTCGCAAACGACGTAAGAAATGCGATGAGGCCCGTCCGACCTGTAAAATCTGTACTAGACAATGGAACGAGCGACGCATTTGCATTCACAGGCGCTTAGTCTGCTTGCGACGGAGTTGCTACTGGCGCAACTTGATGAGACGGGCTCGTGTGAATTTACTTGCTGGCAGTTTGCTGCTCATTTACTACGAGGTATATCCCAGTTCCCCGTATCGTGCGGCTCATAGTGACTCACTGATCTCAGATTGTTCTAACTCCGCAGATAATGCGTGGTGCCATCTCCATGGCGCCAAGATCCTACTCGAATATCACAATCAACCAATCGTGTCTCCTTGCATCACATTCTTCCGCAAGGTCTTCCAGTACTTTAATGTCATGCTCGCTCTTTCCCTGGGGAGGCGGCCTCTCATCATCAACGGCGTCCACGGACCGGAGTTCACAGACAAGGTCGACAATGTATTCGGCTGTGCTGGAAGATCATGGCCTCTCAAGCACCGTCTTGCCGATCTGATCGGACGAGTACGACTAGGTGAAGACGGGCGGGACGAGGCGCAATCACTGATGGGCAGTTTGGAGGCATGGTCCATTGATTCATTGCCAACCATGGATGCATATATGGAAGCGATGGTGCAGATAGCACGAGCATATAAATTCTCGGGTCTTCTGATGCTCCGCATGGCGACGAATCCTGCTTTCCAAGACCACTCTGGTGCTCTGGAGGCTTCCGACCAAGACCTATATCAGTTTGCGTTCAATAGTGTATTACGCGTCTGTGTGCTCTCGATGCCGATGGCTACCCTCACTTGGCCCCTCTATGTTGTGGGCCGACTTGCTGGCTCGACGAGCGATCGGACGATTATAATGCATATTTTTCGCAGTTCTTGGAGAAGCATCATATGAAGGTTGTCGATGGGGCATGGAAAGCCGTATGGGCGTACTGGGGAAGGGGTCACCCCAGACTTCGGACTGGAAAACACTCCCGCCAGTATTATTGGGTTGATGTTTCGATTCATGCTATTAGCGAATACATAAGCCAACGAATTTATCCAAAACGTACTTAGGGGTGCACACGAATAATCACTTTACGAATATTCGTACGAATACCGTAAAATTTTACGAATACGAATAAGCATCGTCGCTTATATAATATCCGTACGAATAAAATGTGTCTTATTCGTAAATTATTCGTAAAAATCACGTGTGATTAATATTCCTCAGAGAGATATATATCTCGTAACAACATCAACCGCCGCATAGTCTCCGCGCTCAAGGTGTTTCTCCTGACACCCAGTAAATCTCGTCCCTTGTTGAATAGTCTCTCCACCGACACTGATGATGCAGGAATGGCCAGATAGTCTCGTGCAGCAGTAGCTAGCTGTGGGTATTCGTTCCTCTGTGCTCTCCACCACGATAAAAGCCAATTCTTGTCCTGTGAAATCGACTCATTTATCGTGACGACGTCATCCTCAAAGTACCGGTCAATGTCAGATGAATGTCTCTTCTTAGGTTGCAGCTTCTGAAGTAAACGGGCCTCTATGCTCTTCTTCAGGCTCGGCTGCTCCTTAGAGGGCTTTGCCGACGAGTCGACTGCCAATGGATATTGATCATGCAGTAGTTCTTTGATGTGCGTGACAACTTGGGGTGCTGTGAGCTTGCCTAGATCTCTGTCTAGCAAGAGCGTTTTAAATCGCGGATCAAGCACTAGGGCGACATAATAGGCGTCTTGTCCATCCATCAGGTTGTAGTATTTTTGGAACTTTTTCAAGCCCGCAGCAGCAGCAGCAGAAATCTCCAGGTGCAGATCCGAGAATTCTCCCTCCCTAGACGCAGCATCATGCAACAGATCGTGCAGTTCATAGTAAATGGGGATGGCTAAGGTAATTTGCGGTTGACGCTTGGAAACAGTGAGGGTGAACTCCTCAAACCTGGCTAAGAAGCCCTCAATTTGTTGGAGACGATCCCAATCCTCAGCACTGAAGGGTGGAAAATCTAACTGATGGTGGATCCATTTCTTGATTTGCTGCTTCGCGTTCAGGGCGTCTCGGAGCATTCGGTGTGTCGAATTCCACCTTGTATCCACGTCGTACTCGATGAACTTGTCCTTGAGCCCATTGCTCTGGCAGATGATCTTCCACTGCTGCTTCCGCTGCGGGGTTCTTGCAATCCAAAGCGCCATAATCCGAAGGCGAGCCAATGGTGATTGCGGGCCAATCTCTTTGTTTTCCTGCATGAGATCACAAGCTGCATTCGCCGACGCGTGGTCCCCTGCTTGCAACATGACGAGTATATCGCTGACAATCAGATTGAGCACATGCGCAGTGCAGCGAATATAACTATCCACTCCTTGAAATCGTAGGGCTCTTGCAGCACTCACGGCTCCGTACATGGCTTGAAATTTCTCGGTGAGATTGAGATATAATTCCGATAGCAAGCGCTCATTGCTTGTGGCATTGTCTGCTGTGATCGCGAGGAGCTTGTGTTCGATTCGAAGTTCTGTGAGAAGCGTCTGAAGAATTTCTGCCATGTTCTCTCCGCTATGAATGCCGTGGATTTCCGTAAATTCAAGAACCCGCTCTCGGTACTGAAAATCCACTGTCAACCAGTGGCCAACAACCCCGAACATGGCTTTTGAATTCTTGCTCGTCCAAGCGTCTAGCGAAAGAGAGATCGTTTGGCATGTCTGCTCTAGCTCTTCAATCAACTGCTCCCGACAATTGTCGAAATCACGATCGATTCGACGAGCCATTGTCATGCGAGATGCGAAAGGGAGTGAAACACCCAAGTCCTGGAAGATCTGTTGGAAGGGGGGCGATTCTATGGCGTCAAATGCCATGTCGTCTATAACCACCCACCGAACCAGGTTTTGCTCCAGGACCTTTGCTCTCTGCTCCTCAGTCCGCTTCTGGAAGAAGCTGCTAACTGACGGCTGTTTTATGCTGCTTCTGTCGTCCTCCGAACTGTTTTCAGGGCCACTTAGGATAATACCATGTTTAGAGAGATGGAACATCATATTGGATGTTGATGTTGCCCTTGTAGAATCTGTCGTTTTCCAATTGCATCGCTTGCAGCGCACCTCCCGGTCGTTGATTGGGCCCTTTCCCCTTTTTGGCCACCACATCCTTCCCGGTAGCGGGGAACAGTCGAAATGTGCCCAGAGAGCTTGATTCTGCATCTTTCTTCGAGAAAGGCCAGATTCATTGGAGATACTGACCACGTCAGGCAACGCCTCCGCAGTCAGTTCATTTTGGGAGCAGATCGCCACGAGTGGACTTCGAGCCCGGCTTAATTGGCTTGCAGAGTCATCAGGAGTAATCGGTTCAACGCTACTGCGTGCCCTTTTCGAAGGAGGGATCTCAATAATGCGGTCTTCTGGTGGAGCCTCCTCGTCGATGCCATCATTGAGCGCACAGTAATTGATTCGCTGAGACCTGTATGGCCGTTTGCGCTGTGACTCCGTGGACTCGTCCATTCGTAGCGCGAGAAATTTGTCCTGATAGTTGACTGATAGGAAAGAAGTGCGTAGAAAACGAAATTATGGTCGTGTATCTGCAGTGTAAACAATCACGCGACGCGTTGAGCATCGTTAGATGGGCGGTGGGTCTCTATTACAGTAAGGGTAAGTTAGTCTTGGCGGAAATTACGAATAATTACGAATCGAATACGAATAAAGTCACGAAAATAGCCAGTCGAATACGAATAATGAGTTGAGGAAAATTGACGAATACGAATAACCAAAATCCTTATTCGTGTGCACCCCTAAACGTACTACGAGCTTAGGCAACCTTGATACATCTTAGTAGCAAGTGCCCGGATAGACGATATACGTGCCTTCTCCGCCAGGCGGCGTCTTGCCATTTCGGGTTCCAGCTGATCGTGGTTAGAAAAGTAACGTGACCTGCCCCACCCGTTTGGAAAATCATTTTTCCGAAGTTCTACCCACGCTCAGCTAACACAGCTAAGCGTGGGTAGAAATTCCAACCCACGATCCCCACTTTCGTGTTTTTAATTGGCTACCACTGCTGATTAAGTACGCGCTAGCAGAACAACTAACCTGTAACCTCAATATTTCATATACAGTGCATAGAGTAACCATATTTAAAGCCTCTCTTTTCTATATGCTTTAATGCTGTAGTGAATGTTAGACTGAGTGGGGGGGGGGGGGGGGGGGGGGGCGGTCTTGAAAATCGACCAATTCATCATTAAATGTAGACTCAAAGCGTCCTGCAAAGTCTGGATGATTGAAGACAGACATATTTTGGCAAATATGTAAACAATAGGATTGTAGGATAAATGGGTATTTATAATCAGTCTACACTAGATTCACGCTAAAAATAAGCGACCATGGGTTGAAATTTCTACCCACGCTCACCCCAGCCACCTGATCGTGGGTAGGAATTCAACCCATGAGTGGGTCAATTCACGTGATTTTTCTAAACACGCTCAGCTATGCCCCCTTGGCATTTCCCGCAAGTGTCGTTCCGCTCGGCATATGTTTGTATCGAGACAGCGAGATCTGTACTCGTCATTTCTCTCTTCCGCCTTGCGCGCCTTCAAAAATTGTTCATCCCGTACTTTCACATCGATAGAGCTCGCAGCCCCTACTTCCGTGGGCTACACCAAGCTGGAAGCTCCCTTGGAAGCCCCAGGAGCTCTGCCATGGACGTGACTTCCTCGCGTGGGAGCTTTCAAACAACGATGAATCATCAGGAGCCTCACGTGGAGAATGGTCAGAGTGATCGCCCCCTCGCGATTGAAATTAATTCGTCGCCAAGAGTATCACCAGTGGAAGATCAACAGGTTGAGTCGAGCTCCAACGATCCGACCTCAACACGTTCTGATGGGGGGCCCGTCCCCGAAGGCTCATCTACGGGCGAACCTGTGTTGTGGTCTGATGGAGAACCACCAGGGAAGAGACAGCGCACTGTCCAGCACCCTGACGCCCAGGAAACCTCTCAAAATGTTGGCCCTTTGTTGGCGAGTCGGGTTGATTCACCGGCCGAGAGTCAATCAGCGAGGAAACAGCGTTTCGCCGTTCCGGAACTACAGAAGAAGACCCTTCGCAGCTGGTCCGCCAGCCAGGATCCCCGACCTAGCCATGTCGACTGTATTGACTGGTTTGAGCAGCAATACGGTCGACGCCTCAACCAATCCACTGTCTCCTATATCTTGTCCAAGCGGTACGAGCATCTGGACAATGGACCTGTGTCGGTTGACTCAGAACGGCGGCAGCCCGCCCAATGGCCCATCCTAGAAGACAAGCTGAACGACTGGCTCGACGAGGCGGAGAACAGACACGAGCGCGTCTCCGGTGAGCAAATCATGAGGAAAGCGCGTGAATTTTGGCCAGAAATCATGGATTACGTGGGACGAGCCATGCCTTCGTTCAGTTACGGCTGGTTGAACAAATTCAGAAAGCGTCGCGAGTTTGATCAGATCCACCGAAATCGACCTGAAGATACGGGGCCTGCTCTGGTCGATATTGCGAATAGTCGCAATCAGACAAAGGCCCTGCGCAGCTTCGGCGGCGAGTTCATGCCAGAGAATATCTATCATATGGATGAAACAGGCCTGCTGTGGCGGAAGGCTCCGTTCATGTCTGTTCCCGCTGGATATACCTATTATCACCCAAGGTCACAGTACCAAGCGAATGCGCGGATCTGTCTCACATTGTGCACAAATGCTACAGGATCCGATCGCTTACCACTCTGGGTTATTGGCCACAAACACACGCCCGAATCACTTCGACAAGCCAATATGCAGGCCTTGGACGTCAAATGGCGATATAACAAACAAGCATGGATGTCAGCGGTCATCATGCAAGAGTGGCTACTGGCTTTCTACGCCCACATCGGCTCGCGTCAGGTCTTGCTAATGCTGGACAATTTCCCAGCTCACACGGCCGCCATCGAAGCAACCCCTCCCCCACCGAACATCCACATTGAAACGTACCCAATTATCCCCGAAGTCATTACACCGCCAATCTCGTGCGGCATTGCCCGGATCCTGAAACAGCAGTATCGGCGACAATACCTCGGCTACATCATCGCAGGATACAACAGGGGCTGCTCACCCATCCAGGAAATGTGTCTCGGGTACGCCCTGGTCTGGGTCACGCGCAACTGGCGCCACGACGTTCCAAACGCCTCGATTTACAAGGCTTTTAGGAAAAGCACTCTCCTAGATCCACGAATCGACCTCGTCCGCGCCCCACAGCCGCCTGATATCATTCAGCTTTACCAGCATGCTCTCCGACTCAATCGAAGCAATGCTCCAGTTATCTCATTCCAGGAATTTGCGAACCCGGCTGCCGAGGAGATTGCCGGGGATTATAATCCTGCGAGAGACGCATTTCTGTCCGTCGAAGAGTTGGATGAGCCCATCAGCCCTGTAGATGTCACGCCTCCTTCGGCTACGGAGGCGATTGCGTCTATCCAGGTTGTCCTTCGCCATATGATACACCAGCCTACCGCTACTGCGCAGGACATCATAGATCTTGAAAAGATTGAGAGGATGATGATTAGGAAAGCCTCGCTTGAATTGCACGGTTAATGCCATACTGGGAATGGGGTAATGCGATCCGAACACAAGACGATCATATGTTAAATAGATGTATTCTGTACGATGTATGATACCAAAGAGAGCATATCACGAGTCTGAATGAAAGTATACGATATTCAATATCCTATCTTGTCCCTTCCGTCGACTCGCAATTGATATCTTGAAAATCAGCTCTAGCGGGACCGGAACAAGAGTGAAAGTATTACGCTTACCATTTTGGAAGGCATCTGCCGTCTGCCCTGGCGCAAATGATACCTCATACCGAACCAAAACCTCAGCCACGACCTGCCGGAGTTCCATAAGTGCGAGTTGCTTCCCAACGCATGCATATATTCCTGGTATAAAAAGTGTCAGTATTGATCAACAAGAAACTTGGGGCGCATACCACCGCCGAAAGCAATAAAAACTGACGGATCTTTGATCAGCTCCGGGGCTGTGGTCCATCTTTCCGGGAGAAATTCCTCTCCGCGGACGAAGACTTGTTCATCTTTACCCTCCAAATCAACATTGAACGTCTTCAGTGACGCGGAGAATCCATACCTCTGAATAGAGCATGTTGCGGCATGCAGACTATCACATCGCCGGGTATGTAAACGTCGCCAACTGTGATACCTTCAGGTGGAGTGACGCGCTGGAGACCAGAGGGTACAGCTGGATGAAAGCGGAGTGTTTCGTGTATGATCGCGTCGATCAGTTTCACTTCTCGCAGACTATACTGTGTCAGGCTTGGTAGAGCCTAGAGTTCTTCACGGAGCGAAATGCCTAAAAGTTTTGTCGCTCGCCAAGTGAAAGAAGATATTTGCCAATGTCGCCGATATTGTGTCGCTGGTGGATCGTCAACTTTCAATGCGACTCTGGCTTTTCGGTTGCTGGAAATTACCTGCCAGCTACACAAATGAGGTACGCGTCGGCGTTCAGTTCGAGATATCCCTTATGAGTCTTCGGAACGTCCGGTTGACTTGGCGGGTTCGAACATCGAAGCAATCGAAGCGTGTTAGCCACTGGAGTCTCATCCCGTGCCCATGCCTTCGGCAGCTCACCTGCACTCGTTCAGTGACCTGATCTTCCAGCCACTGCCAAAACTTGAGATAGTCTTTATTGAGAAACGGCGTTCGCTTGACGAACGGAAACAACCAGGTCAGGTGGCTGAACAGGTCGACCATTTTCATATCGCCATGCAACTGCGACTCAAAATAGGAGTCTTTATCGTCAATGAGCATATTAAATGATTTTCCAAAAGCGAGATCCCCCATAACATCGAAGGCGAAATAATTGAACCACTTCGCCATGTCGATGGGCCGATCAAGATTTTGCTGAATGACATAGATCAGTTGATGACTGTAGCGACTAACGCGGTGTTTATAGTCTTTAAGCGCTGCGATATCGCTTAGAATGACACTGGCTGCGAACTCTCACTTTGAGCTAGCTACGGCTGGCTTTAAACGCTTTATCCCAGACCTTTTGTCGGACTTTATGCTCTTGTTTGTCCCTCGCCGTGTGGAGAGAAGCCCGTAGCTCAGTGATGGAGTACCAGGGACCTTTACTAGTCTTGGAGTGCGATCCATAGATTACGCTGACCGCTGCTGGGTTGGCGATCGAGAGCTGGGTCGGACCTTTTGCGTGGCACGAATAAGCATTCATTTTGCTGCAAGATTGTCTTTTATGGGCCGCTACTGACCAATTCGAATATAGTCTCCGTACAGCATATGGAGTTTGAGGGTCTCCTCATAGAGCTGGAATCTCCTCGCGGAAAGAAATGTGGCGTAAAAGTTCGATATCCGCCCCAAAAAGGGCCCGGGGAAGCGATTCAGTCCGTGAAAGAGCGTTCGATAGAGCAACATGCTGGAATAGATCCCGAGGACATGGTACGCACTGAGGCGAAATGAAGGTATCGAGTCGAAGAAATGGAGAAATCCCGACCATGCTATAGCCTTGACGCTTGTCAAAATTATCACATAGCTTATCACGATGCGCAGGGCGGCGAGGTCCCACTCGCCATGGCGATATAGAAGAATATGAAGACTAATGCCACTTAAAATTGCTACCACTGCTTGGAGGCTTTCGGACTGAAGGAACATTTTGGTGATGACATGAGTTGAAGACGATTAGGTGATTAGGTGAATGCTTTTTAATCATTTTTGTCTCGACTAACACCCCGCTGTACATGCAATGATGCGAGGACCGGTCACACAACACATGAGCGCAAACAAGGGCGGAATGCCCCTGGCCACACATTCCACGCCGTATCTAACCCAGCAGTCCAATGCATGAGCCTTCTTTCATCGAATGGATGTCATTAGCCACTGTACTCTAATGTTCATTTCCTTACAAGGTCCCGCAAAGAAGAAAAAAGAAGTTTCTTAACTGGAGAATGCTCGGTTTCTGACTGGCCAATCATCTGGGCGGAATCTCCCTGTAGTAGTACCCGGGCAATACTAGAACCTTTGGCGACATGCTACTAGCTACCAGGAATGCGTCGTCTATGGAGCGGAAAAACAGCCACAACTCCAAATAATCCTCATCTGACTCACGACACCCCACCAGGACTAACTGATTAAGGAAAAATCGCCAAAATCGGCAAGTGCAAATAATCATGTTAGAGCTGCTAAGCTGATGGCCTGAACTTCGTCAGGAATAGACCCCACTTAGCTTATTTTTGCGCACATGTAAATCGGACTAGCGGTGGAACCTTTCGGAAATCGATCGCAGTGTTTATCACTCATGTGCCCGTTGGGCCGAGCCGGCCCTGTCTGTTCTGCGGGGTTAGATGGGGCAATCTGACGGGCGCCTTAAAAGCGACAGCAGTCGCTGACCTACAAATAAGTCAAGTATTGGACAAATTTGTTGAACTACGAATCAATGTTTACAGCAACACAAGCGATTGTTGCGCGCGAACCAGAGCAGCCGTTTAAGCCGAACTGGTCGCTGGAGGATGTGAACGTTGGTGAATTTGGGGATGATGAGGTTCTGGTGGAGGTCGTCGCAACAGGAATTTGCCATACGGACCTCGTTCTTTCTTCGATTCCGACTGGGGCACTTGGAATCGCTTATCCGAAGATTGTCGGACATGAAGGTATTTACAGTATCCACTGACCAAGGCCGATCCAGCAGCGTCAGCTTCACACCCCAGAAATCTGACCAAAGTCTCCAGGTGCTGGAATCGTTTCCAAGATTGGCAAGAACGTAACATCCGTTCAACCGGGCGATCCCGTCTTGTTATCGTTCTACTCTTGCAGAACATGTGCTCAATGTCTAGCGGCACACCCTGCATACTGCGACAAATTTGCAGTCGGGAACTATGTCGGGCGCCAGGCATCAATTAAAACGACTTCCGACGACCAAACTACTTGGTCCCAGTACTTCGGCCAGTCTAGCTTCGCGAAACTGACGGTCGCAAATGAATCCAGCATTGTGAATGCGAAGGATCTCATCGAGGATTTGGATGAGTTGAAACTTTTCGCTCCGCTTGGCTGTGGGTTCCAGACGGGGATGGGGGCTGTCCAGAATATCACATCAGCAGGACCGGAAGATGTGGTTTTGATTTCTGGATTGGGGGCTGTTGGGATGGGAGCTGTAATGGTGAGATATATCGCTCGTCTCAATCAGAAAGTAAATTACTCACGCCTAACAGACTGCCCATATCGAGAATTGCAAGGCTATTATCGCAGTCGATCGAGTGAAGCCTCGCCTGGAACTGGCGAAACCGCTGGGCGCAACTCACACCATTGATACGAGTGACCCAGAATTTACAACATTGGACGAGGCAATTCGGCGGCTCTTCCCTTCCGGAGCCTCGGTGGTCATTGATACGACTGGCGTTCCCTCGATTATTGAGCAGAGTGTGCAAGCTACGACTGCACGTGGAAAATTTGTTGTGATCGGTGTTCCTCCTTTGGGCTACGAGCTGAAGGTAAATGTAGCGCAGCATATCAATGTGGGTGATCCTTCCCATTTTCAAAATTACAGGCTGACAGATATTCGAATGAAGTCGGGACGCTCTATACTCGGCTGCATTGAGGGAGATTGTGTCCCTGGAAAGGTTTGTAGAGCTCTCATGTACAATGTTTTTATGGATTTATTATCTGACTGGTCGTATTATGCAGGCTATTCCTCAAATGATCAAATGGTATAGAGATGGCAAATTCCCTATTGATAAGCTGATAGACTTTTTCGATGTGAGTTGACGCAATCTCTAGATCAAGGATTCCCGAAACTGAATATCTGTTCTAGGCTACCGACTTCGGCCAGGCTCTGGGCAAATTGCACACCGGAGAGACAATCAAGCCAGTACTTATGTGGAAATAAATTCAGGCAGAGAATATATTGAAGTATGATAGATAGTAGCTAGCGAGACAATATAGTTACGTCCGCTCAAAAACAAGCTATTCAGATAATATCAAGACGCGGGCCAGCTAATTTTCAATATACAACGGCACATGAACAGAAAAACAGATGCAAGTACCATCACACAGACTCCAAGCATCAGTGGGTTGATCTGCGGTTAATGACCTTAGTTGGTGCGGCGGGAGCCAGAGGCGCTGGAGGTGGAAGAGCCAGAGCCGGGAGGAGCATCCATGCCACCACCACCCATGCCACCACTAGAGCTCTCGTTCTCAACACCTCCCTCCTCGGTGTAGTAAGCGGCGGGAGTGACGCTGGTGTCAACGGTAGGGTCGACACCGACGGAGATCCAGGCGAAGATACCGTCGCTGACAGAGTCGCCGAGCAGGACGTACTCCATGAAGGGGTCGATGGTATCAGCTTCCTCGGAGAGAATGCTGTCGTCGGCGTTGGTGGTGAGCTCCTGGGTGTTGGTGCTGTAGGGGGAGGTCTTCTCGACCTTGGTGATGAGGTCCTGGTCGAAGAAGAGCTGGCCGACGTGCGAGGAGGAAGAGGTGTACAAGCCAGAGATGGTGTCGTTCTTCAGGACGGTGGTCTCATTGGCGGGGTGGGTCAGGACTTTTAAGTAGAGTTAGAACAGATCGGATGATAGAATCCATGGGATGAAAGAAAAGATGACGTGAACTTCTAGATGGGATAGAAAGATGGGACAGAACAAGGCAATGTCCGGGAGACTTACCGTGGATGTGAGTAGCACGGCCGGTGTAGTGACCAGGGAAGATGGACTCGAACTGAACAACACCATCCTCGTTGCTAGGCTGCAGGCCACGAAGGAAAGTGTTGTCAATATTGGAGGAGTCAGACGAGTCACCGTTTCCGCTAGCCTGGATACCGGAGTAGACACCCTAACAAGTCACGTTGGATTATGTTTATTGTGGCTAAGAATTCGAAACACTCACGGTGGCGTTACAGTGCCACAGATCCATGTAGATCTCGGGAAGGGGATCGCAGGTGTTGGTGTCGATCAGCTGGATATCCATGTACAAAGGAACACCCCCCTGGTCCTCAGCTATGTTCTGGCGGATCAGCTCGCCGGTAACGTCTGCTCCAGTTAGAGATGTTTTTCTCGTGAATGAATTTGATCAACTTACAGTAAGGACCCTGGGTGACATCGGGGGCAAGAATGCAAGTGCCCTCAGAGGAGAAAAGAACGCTCGGGTCAGTGTTGAAGTCGACACCGGTCAGGTTGGAGGCGTGCGAAGTAGCAAGGATAGAGTCAAGGTCGCGGGCCTTGAGGAAGTTGGCATCTAAATTCCGATAAGTTAGAATCAAGTCCATCGTAAATAATGAAGTTCTTAAGATGAATATCTTTGCTTACCGTGCTTCAGCCCACGACGGCGGCGTAGGTGCTTGACAGCAGTAGAGCGGCGAGCAACGTTCTTGCTCTCAAGGCCGCGGGCCTTCATCTTGGAAGCGCATTGGTCCAAGCTGCGAGACTGAACAGGAGCATTGCGCATGAACAGAGCGCGCTCGGCGGCTTCGGCCTTGTGGTCGTGGCCAGGGTGAGCAGAAACAACGCTAGCCAGACCGATAAGGCCGACTGCCAGGGCGGAGGTGAGCTGAACCATTTTGACTAGATGTTGTCGAAAAAATATAAAGTGAGTTATTCGAGGAATCGATCTGTTGGCTTGTCTGAAGTTCGATTCTACTTGCAATGGCGGATCATCCAGGCTTTATAGAAAGAACTCAATCTATTCATCAACCGAAGCCAAGAAGACCGCGATATGGGATAGTAACCCGCCGCGCACCCTTGAAGGCGCAGAGGTCGGAGCTGACGAAAGTGATGGAGATGCACGCAACAAGGTCCGCAAATCAGCAGTAGCCTGTTTCTCATCGCATAAACCGAAAACGCATATTAGTGTATCTCCTGGACCCGCAGCGGAGTCCGCATCGTGCGCCAGGGTAATCTGGACATTGGCAGAACAACGTATGGTGATTCAAGTAAATTCATCGAGGAGATTCTCATTGGATCTGAGCACTGGGTTTAGAAAGGCTTGCGTCCAACGTATCCCTAGGAGGTCTTGGTGAAGAACATGATGAGTCGTCTTGCCCACAATAGAAGCGTGCGCCGTGATGCCAAGGTGCTTGTGAACGAGTCTTAGGGCGCAATTTCTCCACGCGGAGGATTAAGGGCAGGGGCCTTGGCCCCTTACTAAAGGTAATAGACCTCTGTAAGTGGCGGAGAATCCAGTGATCTGCGGCGATGACGAGGCATGGTTCTATGCAGGTCTCGCCCTGTGCACAGTTTGCGATTTTGCTGTTTATCCGTGTCGAGAGCGAAGTTATACCTCCTGTCGCGAAGCTATTTACCCGCCATTAAGTCCAAGGTTCTTGAAGGGTCTTTGGACGTGACCTCTGCATGGCGCATTCTCTGACATTGCCTCCGTTCCAGAATCGCCACGGGTGACACGCGCCAGCAGCCGCTAGACATGGCGAGGGCAGCTAGTTTGTAGTTTTAGAGAAGCGAAATTAGTAATCGGAACAGTGGGCATCGAATAGCCTCGAAATGCCCTGTCGATCATTGCCCCTTATATGAAGCTGCACGTCCCCTGCCCTGATTAACGGGCATCGGTCCCTGGCGACTTTTGAAGGTTCAACATATACGCGTACGTACTCTTTCTTGGCATCCTTGTCTCTGTCAGCGTCCCTCCGTGAGGTATCGCGATCACAAAAAGATTCAATATGTCGCGGGATATGCCAAGTAACCTTGGCACTTTCTGCAGATATGCTACCGGAGAAATTGATTCATTAGTCGCTAGAATCAATCAGACGTTCCAAAATGCAGTTGTGGAAAAATCCGAGGCCAAGCTGCTGACATAATCCACGGGCCGGCTTGGCAATGCTTGCGCCGAGGATCTGCCGGCGGAGAGTTGGGCTGCCTTGTCTGCTCTGGTGAAAGTTCTGAAAATAGTTCCGACTGTGTTTCATGAAGTTTCCGGGCGCTGCATTCTAGATTAGAAGCATACGCGTTCCAAATTACCCTAAGGTAAGCTTATACCGAGCAAGACAGCCTTGCCGTAATGTATACCCACTCAAAATCCACCAATGTCTCCACTACGAGCCACATTGTCATGGATATTACTCTTTGGAGTAAGCAATGCGTAAGAAGGTGGAATATTCTAGTCTCCAGGCTTCTATTTATGTGGTTCACCCCAAACTAGGCAAGTTGACTCTAACATGAGTGTCGATTAACCTGGCGGCTACTAAGTTCAGTCACCCTTTCTTTTCTCCCCAAAGACGTTTTCTAGCAACAGCGACTATTTATCCCTATGCCAACGCCATTATCTGAGCAAACTGAAAGTCTGCAGGTATTGCAGGACACAATCTAAGACGAGTCGACGAAGATGAACCTCACTCAGCTTCCTACATCTTCCCCGGAATCTTCGACGCGCGGCATCTAGCAAAATTTAGAGAAAGCAGGTCTACTCAAAGGGTCGATCCGGAGTTGATGCCTACGTGGTCGTAAAGATCGCACAACTAAAGAGGTAAGCCAGAGCTTAATGATATGTAGCCCTTTGACTGTGCGATCTGTAGCTGAAGAGCCACAGACTACCAAGCTCTCGTCTATCGCCTCGATCAATTTTGTTCTCTGTACCGCTTAGATTTGGTGCCTCGTGTCCTCAGAATCGCCGGAATCCTTTTTCTGCTGCGCATTGATCACACTGGATGTAGAGTGTGAGCTTCGTGTTTAACTCGCTGTCCAGAATTCGGTTTAAAATGCACACGCAGTAAAAGAAGTTGACGAAGCGAAATTGGCAGCCTAGACAAGAATCTCCTTGCAGCTGATCAGTTCAGTCTCAAAAGATCTGCCGAAATTCCCAGAATAAGATGAAGGCCGCAGCTGTCTCAGGATGATGAGAGATGAGTAGCAACAGCGAACCGAGTCCCTCTTATACCTCAGGGTCCGTACTCCTTACGGCATCGATGATAGTCCTCTTTGTCTCTCGGTACCCACATTATCCTCCAATGAATGCACCTATCTAGACTAGCACGGGGTCGGCATCCTTTTCACGTCTTCTGGGTCACTGATGCCAAGAAGAGACCACCCATGGCAGCCTCGCAACCAACTTTGATCGTCTTCGACCAACTCCGACGTCGAATTGCGCTCACAAAACCGACTGGCCATCGTCCCTGGCGATAGATAGAGACGTACCCGAATCACCTTGGCTTTCTCGTGCTCTTTGTTGTTTCTAGCCCTGTGACATGGAAGACTGCTCTCGACCTGCGTGGCAGCTGTATTCTTTGATCACCCCGGCGGACATCTGTTTCCCTGCTTGTCTCATCGTCTTTCAAACTGAAAAGCGAGGAAGTTGGGCGATCTCATTCTCTATGTAACATGTAAGCGTCACGTGTGGTGATATTCCTCTTCTGTAGTTGCCTTTTCGTAGCCCTGTATTCATTCTTTCGTCGTATCTTCTTTTACTAGTCCCAAGTCCTGTTCATCGCATTTCCATAGGTCTGATCTCAGTTCCATCACATGACTGAGAGTCTGACCTCGCGTGCCGGCTCACGTGGCATCGTCGTTAAACTTTGGAATGTTGATTCTTATCCAATCCACCGAACGCTAGTGCTTCAATATATCAGTCGCTTATGAGTGGCCAGCATGCTCTGATTTTGCTTGAGTTATTTATCAGAATCTTTTTTTCATCTCAAAGTATAGAAGGTGGTAGCTGCAGGTAGCTTTGTGTTGCGGGAACTCTTGATTATATATGCTTCATTGTTTAACATAAAAATACATCGACTCATAAATCCGAACTAGACAAAATAGATAGCGGAATCAAACATAAACGCACGAACACCAGGTATCTGCGCTAAACAACCAATCCGCCTACACGAAGCAACTACAAGAGATGCAGAGGACGCGACAGCGACTCGTCCCCCACTCGCAAGATCCTCTAAACCTCGTGCTGAGTAACCTGGGGAATAGCAGATGACTTCTCGTCGGTGAGACCCATCTCGTCGGCAAAGGTGGAGTGAGGCTTCCACTTGGATGATGTGCGGGGGGTGGTCTCCTCCATCATCTTGTCGACCTGCTCCAGGGTCAGACCCTTAGTCTCGGGAATGAGGAAGTAGGTGTAGACGAAGGCGCAAGAACAGAGCGAGCCCCAGATGAAGAAGACCTTGGCGCCCAGGTTGCCCTGGTCGGCATCAACCATGTAGGGGGTGATGACGGCGATGATGCAGTTCCAGAGCCAGTTGGACGCGGTGGAGAGGGCGACGCCGCGGGAACGGATGGGCAGGGGGTAGATCTCGCCGATGACGACCCAGGCGCCGGGGCCCCAGGTGCTGGCGAAGAAGAAGATGTAGATGCAAATGAAGGAGATCATGGCAGAGACAGCCTTGGGGTTCTGGCCATCCGTGACGCCGATGATCGCGACCAGGAACTGGCACACAACCATGCCCAGAGCACCCCACAGCAGCAGGGGACGACGACCGACTTTCTCGATGGCGTAGAAGGAGATCGGGGTGGAGCAGACGTTGACAATGGTGGTGATCATGGTGATAAGGAAGGGGTTTTGAATTGTGCCGAGCTGGGTGAAGAAGGGGGTGCCGAAGTAGAAGACAAAGTTGACGCCGGTCCACTGCTGCATCATCTGTAGGGAGGTGCCAAGGACGGTGCGGCGGATGTTACTGTTGGGGTGGAAGATGTTACCGCGGAAGCAGTTGAGCCAGCTGTTGATGTAGCCGTCATCGGGGGTGACCTGTATCTCATAGAGGAAGTTGGCCTCGATCTCGTTGAGCTCGGACTCGATGAACTCGGAGTCCTTGGGCTGGCCACGGATGCGGGCGAGAGCGTCGCGGGCTTCCTCCTTCTTGCCCTTGCGGATGAAGAAACGCGGGGACTCCGGGAGGATGAAGAGACCGGTGGCCAGAATGACGGCCCACAGCATCTGCAGACCGACGGGGATGCGGTAAGAGCCGGAATCAGTGCGGTGCTCAGTGGCGTAGTCGACGCAGGAGGCCAGCATCAAACCGATGGTAATGCAGAACTGGTAGCCGGAGACGATGGCACCACGGACCTTGCGGGGCGCAATTTCGGACATGTACATGATAATGACGGCAGACACGAATCCGACACCAAATCCAGCGACGAGACGACCAGCAACCAGCAGACCGATGCTGCTGGAGGCGGTTTGAAGAACGACACCGACGATGAAGACGAGGCAGCCAGCGATGACAGTGAAGCGACGGCCGAACCAATCTGCCAGGTCACCAGCAATGAGAGCACCGAAGAAAGTACCAGCGGAGAGAATAGAGACGATGAGAGACTTGCGGGAGGAGGGAATAACGAATTTGTCGGAGGGAGTAGTAGCCTTGTCCTGTAGAGTGTGTTAGCACAGACCCTGAGGAGAGATGTAGCTGGGGGAAACTTACGAGACCCTCGAATGTCTCGATGAAGTAGTCCATGCTCAGGACACCGGAAATGTAACCGGAATCGTAACCGAAGAAGATACCACCAAAGGCAGCAAAGGCGCACATGAGGTACGTCTTGAAGGTGACAGGGGCCTCGATGCGGCGGGCATCGACCACAGTCTCAACGGGCCGGACGACACCAGTCTGCGCCGGCCCCACGACCGCAAGAGTATCACCGTCCATTTCGGCGATGAGCACTCTAGGATCGAGAGTGGTAGGGGGTGTGGTAGTGTTAGAAGTCGTTGACGTGATCCCGTTGTGTTGGTAGTATCAACAAACACAGTCGTGGTAATTATGGAAGCAGTCAGAGGAGACCGAGTCAACAAATCAGTAGACTAGATGAAGTAGAGAAGTAGGATGTACAAGACAATGAACTAGGTAAGGGGGGCTGCAGGCAGTTTATATTCTGGGGATCGGGGCAGCCAGCAACCCACGATCCCCGGACTGAAAATAGCAGCCAGCAACAAAACCCCCGCTAGCACGATCTAGTCCCAGAAGCAAGCGAACGTGGTAACAGAAATTGGCCACTCTCGGAACACGAGACACGGCCACGCCGTGCTAGACTCGGCTGGAGACCAGCAAATTCCTGGGTCAGACAGCTCGAACCCCGAGCAGCGTAGGGCCACAGACCACCGGGGGCCGCTGAGAACCATCGCTAGTTCGCATTGAGCCTAGCGCATACCCCGAAATGAGAGGGACATGCCATGCGGCACAGAACCCGGGGAAGGTCAGCACGGATCAGGCCGGTGACAAGCGAGATGGGGCCGACTGATTGGTTCTCTCTCCAAGTCGCAGCCATACAGCGACTCGGTCCAGCCCGGCCGCGAACCCTAGCGAAGTCGAAGTTGCTCGGGACGCGGAGATGCTCCCAAATCGGGCATGGCTCGGGGCGGTCACGGGGTCTGATTGGAACACACCTCTTAGTTTTCTCCCCTAAACTGCTCTAAGGCGCTTCATCTGCGCCACACTTTTTCTCTCGAATTTTCACCGCGAGTGACCCGAAAATCTGCTAACAGACCGAACCAGCTTCGGCACCCCGAAATAGTCTGCTTCTGTTTCTACATACAGCCCGAGTCGCGTGAGCCGATCGGGTGACCACGGCCATGTCCGCGCAGAGGGAAGGAAGCTGGCGACTAACACTTTACTAGTATTTTTCTCACGATGGACGTGGATGGCAAGCTAGACCACACCGAGTAATTGGTTGCTCTTCCCCGTTGGGTTGGCCCAACGCAACCATGACATGCAGCCAGAATTTACCCTCAATGGTACCTCAGACTCTGGCCAAACAAATCCCGCTGTCCCACCCCCAGGGCGACCCCAAATTATCCCACGGGGAGTCCAGCCAGTCGCGCGCCCTGGAGGCGTCGGGTCGTGGGGAACGACCGCTGGACGGCCGAGACTAGTCAAACGCTGGCGGTGTCCGCGACCCTTGGCGCAAGCGTGGCGCCCTATAGAAATCGTCCCCAAATTCCCCAGACCCTGGTCATCCCCCGTGAAGGGTTGTTTTTCCCTAACCAAGGTTTGCCAAGCCGGGTTAATATCGGGCCATGCGCTGGGAGGTGCGGCCGGGGTCGGTCCTTGGCTCGCCTCGCCTGCATTCCCCTCTTTTTCTCATGTTCGTAGTTCTTACGGGGGTCGTCGCATCGCATGGCGTCGTGTTATTGCCGAATTTTCTTGGGACTTCCGGTGGCCAAATTAAGCAATGCGAAGACTGTTGGATCTGGTCTGGAGAATGGTTGTCATCCACGTGCGAGGCGCGGCGCATGGTTCCCCACTGCCAACTGCCGAGAGCAATCAGTCGAGGAGTAGTACATAGTGACAAAGACAAAGGAGGACTGCGCTGTAATTCCTTAGCAGGTCTAACTCGGGGCAGAATTTTCTTTGCATTCTATCCATCAAAGACAGGGATTGTAGAAAAACTCTAGATGATACGGTAGTATGGAACACCAGACGCTTCCAAACCCAAATCCATTTAAGCAGTCGGGGGCCTAAGTTCAACAGAGGATTTCCTGCTGATCAGTGACTTGCAGCCACCTCCAGGGTTGGTCCCAGCGTGGATGGCTCTGCATCTCGCTTGGACCCCTGTAGTTGCCGTCACACTACACTTGTAGCCTCTGACTTGACTTCCAGTGTTCTCGCCTCCTGCCCATTCCGCATCAATATCCCGAATTCCGGCATTAGTGTCCTTGTGTTTTTGGGCATCTTAGGACTCGGGCCTTAGAGCCCTATATCACTAGCCCAAACAAGTATAGCCTTCATTAGAAATGGAGAAAGACGGACCTGGTGGCGCTACTGGAGGAGGCTTGGGCCATTGCCAGAGAATAATGCGGTTGAACTTTTTTGGTAGTCTAGTAATCTCTGACAAATCGCCTTAGTGGAAAAGCAGCTTGAGGCGTTGTGGGGTCTTTTTTGTTGTTCAAGTTCAATTTTCCGGATTGGTGAATTGCGCCTGCCCAGCACCGGTTGTGACACTTGGAGCGGCACCGCACCGATGGACTCGTATCCAAGGTCGGCACGGGCACGTAAATTTTCGCAGAGCAACAATCAAGTATTGCAGTTCGAGTCTTGCGCAATAAAAATATTAAGATATTCCTCATATCCTACTAGCCTTTTTATTGAAACCACAGCTCAGAATATGGACAATCGTATCATGATCCACACATCACGTTATGTCAAATGTTTGCCAAGTGGCACTATCCACGTGTCGGCAACCCCCCAGTGCTGATCTGCAAATATATATCTGGGGTAGTATATTTCAAAAAAAATACCTCTGAAGCGTTCACGCACAGTGCGACATATGTATTACATGGCCAGAAACCTACCAGTCGCATCTAAATAGATTCTTCGGTTGAAATGCCCGACAGAATGGCGACTTATCGGGCCCGATGATAGCCAGGCCATCCCGGAAAAGAATTCGGATGAAAGAGCAGACCGCACCAGCATCAGCGGTTGCTGGATTGTTTGACAAGAGAAGCCTCAGACGCGAACTGCCTCGGAAAACAATCTACAAGTCGTAGAATCATACACAAAAACCTGGCACAACAAATTCTTCATTGCTAGTAGGCAACACCCAGACCGACCGAAGCCCCGGCCGGGGTCATCGGCACCCCAGCTCCGACCCCGAAAGCACGGAACGCTCCCGGTGAGCGAGTTGAGTTAGTTTGGGAGCCGTGTAGGCAAGATATGACGGGAGAAATGTCTCGGAGATTTGTGGCTGGTTCAGATGTAACCGTTCCGCGGGCCGCCGAGGCGAGAATTTTTCCCCGGGTCCGGGGTACTGGGGGAGCCGAGGCGGTGGTTAGCTGTGGAGGGCTTTGGCAAGGTTTGTGGGGAGGAACTAGCCCCTTTTCTGGTAATGCTCGGATTGTGGGCTGTTTCCTGTCTCGGGTGGGTTGGGTAGGGTAGGGCCTGGTGCTTTCGGGAGTTTCTGCCTAGTTGAAATTCAACTTGGGCATTGTGAGGCTAAATGCGCGTGGTAGCTCTCGTTTTCTCGTTGTAGGCGAAAGTGATATAGGGCGAGAAGATCAATCAGGTGTTCTCGCCAATATCTCTGCCCTGGGCCAATCTGTCTCGCTTATTTACTGCGATTCCATCATCTAGTGTATGTGTGGTGTCGAATGGATGGGTTGAGCACAGTGATACTGTCAAATAAATACAATGAATTCAGCTAGCCGCAATGTATTTTCAACTCCTTGTCAACGCCCATCTCGCAGAGTGGGATCCAAAGTCGGGGTGACAAAACTCGCCCTAGCCCCTAACATCGGAAGCGGAGATGAACGGGAAAACATCCCGAGGGAAAAAATAACTACCATTGCGCAAGCAGAATGATCGGGGCTGACGGTGACGGGGAAGAGCTGTACGAGAGCTTGGCGCAGGTGGCGGTCTCAGGAAGATCACCGCAATTCGAGAGCTGTATCATTCGCTCGGCGGATCGATCAATGATGGGCTCGTCAGTTGCGGCAAGTCTCGGTATGCCGCTATTTGTAGAATAGCATTCACGTTTACCTCCTCGGTCTTTGTGACTATGTACGTCAAATCCAAATTTCTGGTTGTATGTCTCGTTGTGGGTGACTCGAAAAACATTGCTAAAGTATATTTGAAGAGCGGAATCCAGAAACTGATGGATTTTGACCGATCTGTGTGTTCTTCGAGCCATGATATGTCTTCCAACAAAGGAGCCAGGAAACCCGGGTAAGTTTACTAGCTTCGTCTATTCCGTAAACACTTAAATATCCTCATTTGTGAGACGTGTGCGGGGAATAGTCGTTGCGAAGAGGAAAGACCATGCAGTAAACCTCCAGGCGGATTGAAGTCAATTCGGGGAACTATGTCGAAGTAACCAATAGAAACAAATCATCCAAAGCTTTGTCTGAATGCTCAATCTTATCACTAAGAAAGATATAGCACTTCCAGCGAGAAAGGAAGAACCTTCTCCATGTTTCGTGTAGGCCTTTCGAGTTCATCCACTTTCACTCTTCGGATAAGTACTCCTTCTTATTCTCTCTGAATATGGCCATTTCCTCTAGCGAAGATTTTAAAGTACTTCCTCACCACCACCTCATCACGAATCGGCTGCACGGTTCTCTTCCTCACCATGGGCTTTTTCCATGTATCATGTCATGCTGGAAATAGTGATCCGCACCCCCTCCATGCACTTTGGGCATTTGGATCCCCATTTCTTTGGCTGAAATGACAGGTTTCCAGATATGTTGAACAATCTTTTCACGTAATAGGCCTGTGCCGGTGGGTTACCAGATACGTTGTTGGCACGTCCAGATGTTCCTTGGCAGAAAACAACAACAGCAACCCGTAGAGGAATATATGGTTGTTGGTTGTTGTAATGTTTCATGTCCTCTCTGAAATTAGTATCCCCTCTGGAGATTTCTGCAAAATTCTTTTCGCTTTCCTTTTGCGGCTGTCACCGACACAGGCTTACTACAGGAAGCAATTTTTCAACGTGCCGGGGGCAGAATACCCGGAGTACAAGGAGGTGCGAATCACCATTCCAAGCATGACACAGCACATGGAAAAAGAACTGGGCATTCTCATTTCACTCCTGGTAAAGGTCCCCTCGGTATTCCTTTTGATGTTTGAGTGTCACCGTCGTCGGCGGTGGCAAGCGGCTTCAATGCCGTATTTTATCCTGCGTGTTTGCTGTTTTATAGCCGCACGCTATTGACACAAGGTGATCATGTATAAGGAGGACACGGGAAATGAAACACAAGGTGAACTTCAATTGATGGGCGATTAAAGATTGACCCGATCGCACCCATATTGTTCTGCACCGTCCAATCAAGTAATCAGATATTGCGCTCATGCTGGTGGATTGAACAGTGACAGGGATGTGACGTAGCTCAGACTCTTTGGTTGAATTGTGAAACCTGAGCTTGCCAGCTGCCAGGGCCATATGGTGGTGCGCGGTCGCGACCTCGTCCTGGCTTCCTTATTCAGCGTTTTCAAAACACTGATGGTTGCTCCTGTGCCACCTTCTTCTCTATGTGACCCCCGGTGTCATAAGATGCTGCATAATCTACACTTACAGTTCATAGCGATCCTCCTCGGGGTGTTCTTACATAGCCTACCGTATTTTTACTAAGATTGATAGGTCTCTGATATTACCAGTCTTCAGAATCGTGAGCTCCGCTTGTCAATGAATAGCGACATGTCAAAATAGACAGTCAGTTGTCGGATTTGATACAAAAAGAGTATAATATGCACCGAGCTCGAAAATGAGATCGTGGCGGATAACCTGCATGCTGAGTCCACGGAAGTCCGCAGGGGTGTGTGGCCGGGTCGTAGTGGTGTTAAAGGCTTGTTGAGGTCACTAGTAGTGGCACCTAGTATCCCTCGCCATTCTTACCACGACCGACCATGGCAGAGTGGAGCGAGGTATATCGCTCGGTAGATTCACAGGCCGTCCTGCCCTGTTGCCATATGTACTGGTCCCTAAACTCGGCCATCATCAGCCCGCCATGCCAGACACCACTCGTATGTACGTAATATATTCCTCAATATGCTTCCAAAGTTGAACCACTTCAGCGACGAAAAAATATGCTTTTACGGGGCGCTCCATCAAAAGGGGACCCACGGAAAGCACATGTGCGGCGGACAGTTCTCGACGACCCGTCAGAGGCTGAGTTGTCAGCTTTTCGCATTCTGCAAAACGAATTTGCGACGAAACCATGGCCGGCACACCACGATCGAAATCGGCAGTTATACATGGACCTTGACGCCTCAAAGGAAGCTGGTTTTGGGGCGATGGTTTATCATACCACCCCGGGGTACTCTCATGACCCACAAAAGCCCCCTGCATCAACAGCTATTCAACCAGTGCTTTTCCTGAGCAGATGCCTTTCGCGAGCTGAATCTAACTACTGGCCGACTGAGCTCGAAGTTGCGTGTCTGGTGTGGGTGTTGCGAAAAGTTCGCCACCTCGTCCAGGCTGCTCCAGTTGACCTACCAGTCATTATCTACACAGATCATAGTGGCACGACAGCCATTGCAGACAGTGCGAGTCTTCGATCAGTAGCGTCGGACAGATTGAATCTTCGATTAGTGCGTGCCTCGCAATATATTCAACAATTCAGGGTAAAGGTTTTCCATCCGCCTGGCGTCACAAATAAGGTGGCAGATGCGCTGTCTAGACTCCCATCAACCGACCCAACTTTGGCAGATGAGGACCAGGACGATCTAGACGCATTATGCGTCACCCCTGATCAATCAGATCAACACTCATCTACGATTCACATCTCAGATGAGTTCCGTGACCGGGTTCGGGCACTCTATGACGCTGACCGGCGATGGTCGTCAGTGATCAAGACGATTACTACTCCATCTGATGACCCGGTGCAGCCAGTGCTTCCATATGAGTACGAGGATGGACTACTCTACCAAGTCGATGCAGAGGGAACCAGAAGTCTGTGCCTCCCAAAATCCCTTGCCGCAGAAATCTTCCGCCTAGTACATGATGAGCAGGCACATCAAGGCTTAGACAGATCGTGGAGCAAACTGAGAGGGCTAGTTTTTCCTCGTGGTCTCAAACTCTTACACGAATATATTAAACACTGTCCTCAGTGCATGGATAACCGCACAGCAAGGCATCGTCCTTATGGCTCTCTACAACCGGTCCTATCACCACCAGTCCCGTTTCACACGGTCACACTTGACATTGTCCTCGGCCTACCAATGTCCTCAGACGGTTTTGATGCTATGATGACGGTCACTGACAAGTTCTCGAAGGCAGTTGGTCTAATCGCGGGAAAAGCAAAATGGGACGGCAAAGACTGGGCGTGGCCACTACTGACATTTTTCTGGATGGCGAATTGGGGCCTTCCAGCCGCCATTGTTTCTGACCGCGACCCGAAGTTCACACAGGGTCTCTGGAGTGCCATTTTCTCAATCCTCATCTCGCTACTATACTCCAATACGAAAGTATCATCCACCATCTTTCGGTCTTCTTCGCCCAAACGGTAGACTTGGGGCTTCTGGGTTTTCGATTCCCAGCCTTTAATAAGTGGTATGCGCATCCATTGGTCTTGTGGTAGTCTGACTATTTCGGGCGCAGACCAGACATTGGTAGAATCGACCCATGGAGTCATCCATTGTCTCTTGCGCATTACACAGGGCTTCCATGAACTCGAATTGGTACTTCTAACGATACTCTGCGGGGGCCTCGTTGATCGCTTTCATAGCATGCCATTTGCGAGCACAATATACTGTTCCGAAGACTCGCGTGCCCTATTCCCCTGTATCCAGATCTCCTTGTTCTCGCACCTGGTCATAGTCACTCACGCAGCGGCCTCGTCACGGCTCTGTCGCGGCTCTCGTGGACATTTCAAAAGAAGTGGTCCATCGAGAAGTCCATGATTTCTCGCGTGTCGCAAAGCGCCGGAAGCATTTTAAACCCTCTCCGCAAAAGCGCTAACGTGTTGAATCAGAGAACTTCTTTTGACCGCTCTGGTAAGTTCGACATGAGGGTCCGCTGGCCAATCATGGGCCTTTGGTCAATAATGACAGCCGGGAATTTTGAAAAGTGTTCTATATACCGGCGCGTCAGCTTTCCGTTGAGGGCTGATATTGACAATCGAGCGCATGACGCCTAGCCAGAAAGTAGACTTAAGTGCACAGCCCAGGTACTCTAATGTAGCAGCCTCAGCGGGTACTACACATAGAGGAGAAGGGCCAGGCGCAAGCAGGTTGCTGTTGTTGTTGTTGTTGTTGTTGTTGTTGTTGTTGTTGTTGTTGTTGTTGTTGTTGTTGTTGGGGTTGAGGGTTGGGCCCTTGTTGTTCTGGTCGGTACTCTTGGATTGGTATTGTTGGATGTGAAGATTTCGAGGTATGATTGCCAGTTAAACTGAATGCTTTAGATCTCGTCGAAAACAAAATGAGAAATTTTTGCTAAATCATGACTGAGGCATGTATTTACTACTGCTTCTACATAGGCATCAGCCCGGACATCGGACCAGTTGACATGTCAAAATAAAAAGGAAAAGAAAAATCAAATCATGAGAAAAACTTAAAGTAGATTCGAGGAAGTAAAAAAGGAACCCCAAAGCCCCAAGCTCTCCATTTTACCTCAATTACCACAACCGACACGCCACAACCCTATCCCCGGATACGTCACGCAGATCACACGAACCTCGGAAGTGGAGCTTCCCGCGCCCTTCACAAGCCAACTTCCGCCACCCAACATTCCACCTTCCCTACAACCCACAAGCCACACATGCACAACAATGGACCTCAGCTCAGTCCTCCTCGCAACCACAATAGGCGCAGCAGCCTACCTAGTTAAAATATGCTCCAAGTCACCCAACCCACCTCCGCAATCGCGACATACCACCGACACAATCGGCCCGCTAGTGGGCACATTCACGAATACCCTCCGCCGAGCCGCGCTGGGTGTTATGCTGTTCCAGGCTGCTCTAGCACTCTTCGTTCAATCTCCGGAGCGGATTGAGTCCATCTGCGCTGTACCAAGTAACCTTAACGAATCCCTCGTCACCTGGGATAAAACAACGATAATCTCACTCTTTCTTATCTTCCTCGGCGCCGTAATTCGGCTCTCCGCATACGGAGGTCTCGGTCAGAATTTTACGTTCCACCTCGCTGCGCCAGATCACCTCGTTACGGACGGTGTGTATAGATTTATGCAGCATCCGAGCTATACAGGACAGGCGGTGCTTTGTCTTGGCGTTGCAGGGGCTTTTGTGCGATGGGATGCCTCTGTTGCGTGTTTTATTCCGGGCGAGGTACTGAATTCTCTCCGGGGGTGGGGTTTGCCCCTTTTTTATTGTGCTTGGCGGTTTAGTTGCTGCTCTTCTTCGGGCGAGGGTTAGAGATGAGGAGGGGATGTTGAAGGGGGAGTTTGGGAAGGAGTGGGAGGTGTGGAGTGCGCGGACTGCGAGGTTTGTTCCGTTTATTTGGTGATTTATTCTAGGTTCAAGGGTTTTTGTATCATCTATATTGAGATGTGGGTAGCGTGGTACACTTTGAAAGCCATTTCTGTGCATTCTGCTTGCTTGGACTGTATGTGATTTATTTCTCGTGTCTTTCCTCCGTATCGTTCGTCGGGGTGGTATCCAGAGCGTCGATGGCCAAGTCGACGCGCGGTCCGGTGAAGTTCTTGCGGCCGTCGACGACCCACTGGAAGGCGGAAATAATGATGATGACGGCGAAGGCGGCAATGCAGTAGTCTAGAAATTGAAGTATCAGCGAGGTCAACTCTGCTAGGGTCAATTTAGCCGTCTTACTCATGCTGCTACCGGTGACGGTGCTGGAGGGAGGGAAGACGAAGAGCACAGTTGTCAGAGAGATGTATGACAGGGAGACCTGGACAGTTAGCATTGATTCAATCCAATATCAGGAAGGTATGGCATACAATATCGGCAATCCACCCGATTGCATTCGGTAGCTTCCACTTTCCCTTGGGAAGGGCTTTGCGTCCTTGGAGGCAGTTGACTAGGATTGGCATGGCGTAGGAGAGGTCGAGGGCGACGACGGCGCCAGAGATGATGGCGTTGAATGCGCTGTAAAGGACAGTCAGCAAGGCAAATTTAATTTTTGTGGTAAATGACGTACCTGCTAGAGCCCAAAAAGATGCATCCAAAGCAAATCACCACGACGACGGTGAGGATGAGCGCATTGAGCGGCAGCTTGAGAGTTGGGTGAACGGTAGCGAAGAATTTGGAGGCTGGGAGGCCACCATCACTGGAGACAGGTAAGCTAGAGGCGAGGCAACCATACGTAAAGGTATGTACTTACCGGGAAAAAGCGAAGATCATACGACTGCTGGTGGTCATCACGCTGAGGATAGCGAGGATCAGACAGACGAGGGGAAGCCTATCCCAATTAGCAACGCCAGCTGAATCTGCACAATAGGGAGACATAGACATACATGAGAAGACAAATGGCACCCGCCTTGTTCTTGGTAGCATCGTAGAGAATCTGTAAGAGAGGCCCTGCGGCGGAAGTCGTGACCGAGTCCATGCTGCCGGCGACAAAAAGCAGGACGATGAGGAAGATGAAGCCAGTAAAAGTACCGATTCCGACGCAGGATACCATGATCTTTGGGCCCTCGACGGAAGCATTGGGGACCTCTTCTTGGATTAGTTTTGGATTTCTTATCGATGAGAATAGATCCTACCTTCAATCATGTGTGCGACAGCGTCCTAGGGATGTCAATTGATGTCTGGGTCAGATTAAAGGGGGAGCTTACGAATGCCGTGACACCAAGTCCTCCTTGTAGTAACTGGTTTTGTTAGTCGTTATCTTGGCATGGGTTCGTGTGGAATATACTCCAAGTAGCCACGCCACGCCATCAGGCCCTGGATTTGTTAGTACGGGTTTAGGCTGCTGGATTTAGGGATACATACAGCCCGTGGTGTTGATAAAGTTCGCAAATACGAAGCTATAAAATGTAAGTGAATGGTCCAAGACGATGTGCGGATATAACCCACGAAGCCGAGTTGTAGTCAGGTGAGGCACAAGCCAAGGCCGTGATGGACACGACTACAAAACCGCCAATGGACCAGGTGACTAACATCGTTAGCATAGTTTCGCCAAAGGCTTCTTGGGGGTAGCATACAGGCACCTCGGTATATCAGAGGCAGGATGGAGTTGCCGAATCCGTTGATGCAGAATGCACCCATGGTCAAGCCGATGTAGATGAGGAATTGATGCCAGCGTTGAGGATCATAGCTAGGATGCATCAAAGAGATGATGCCCACGATCAGCTGACTAGACAATAGCGAGTTGGTAGCGACGAGAGCAACCTTGAAATGTTAGAAATGTATCTCATCGCTGTTGGAAAAAACACTCACCCATCCAGCGCAATTTATCCAGCCCGTAATCCAAGAGAGGATGGGGACCCATTTTGGCCAAGCGACTCCCAAGATTAGTTTCATTCTGGCCAGAGGTAGTGTAATCCAAACATACTGACTATAATCCCGTTAGCAAATACTCGAAGACAAATGAAGACGGTAAGATCGACTCACCTGCCACCCAGTGATATTGACCACCCGCCCTAAACCAGTTAGCGTAGGCATTCAATTTCGAGGAATCCACACATACGTAGGATAAGCGGACAAAAACTCCGCCAGCGACGACGCAATGCACAGATTGCAAAATCCCGCGGTGACGAGACCCCAGATGACACTTGTGCTCCCGCCAGAGGTCAAACTAATCGACAAACTGGCCGAAAGTGCCGTCCACGACTAAGCATAAAACCATTAGCTGCATTGATCCCGGCACTGTCAGTGGTGAGTCACATACATTCAGCACGGCAAAAGCCAAGCCCAGCATGGCCCTAGCAAGGTTCGCATTAGTATAGCCAAAATCCAAATCCCATTCCCAAATGCCGATCTCACCAGGTGGAAAACTGCCGCTTCAGCTCGGCTCGATGACCCATGGCCTCGAGCTGGGCGTCGTCATCTTGCAGCGGTGCTTCTTTCATGTTGGTAGCGTAAATGAACAATCAACAATCTGATCTCAAACGAGAAGTAAGAACGGAGGAATCTCTGAATAAGTAAGATCAGCCTCGGCGACAGCTATCGCATGGCCATGTCGTTAACGGATAGCGCCGACAGGGTTGCAGCTCGCATGCGGGGAAGATTCCATTACCTCAACTGACTCCCCGGGCTAAACGATAGTCGGCACAGGCCAATAATGACTCGACCCATAGCTCCATCGGGTCCACATAATACCCCTTAGCTTATCGCCCCGCGGGAGCAGCCTCGCGTGAGGTTCGGCAGGAGCACCAAAACAATCAGGAGGGCAAGCACGAGGGAAGCAGCCCGCCTCCGCAAAGCTTATCAATTCCAACGTCGGCCCGGCTTGTCCTGCCAGTTTCGCCGATCGCCGCGTGTACCTGCCGCTTTCTCGCTAGTCACGCTCTCAGGGCTGCAGCTGCAATCTGCACATCGCCCAGCTATCGATCGTCGGTGGAGCGGCGATAACAAAGGGTGATCTGATCCGGTTATAAATATGCGCGTCGTGGTGGAATTGCCCTCCATTCCCTCGGGCTGGGCTCACAGAGTCGGAATTCGCAATGTTTACCAAGGGATTGCTGACCGCATTGGCCGTGCAGAGCTGCGTCGCCGCAGTGTCAAAGGCCCGCGATGAACACGCGTCGTGTACGAAGACAACGGTCGCAATTCTGTGAGTGTCGCCTCTCGGGACAAAGGGGGAGTCGCGCTAATGTCGCTTGCAGGGGCGGTGGAATGGCCGGAGTCGCCGCGGCTGTGAGTATCGCCTGAATTGGGACAATGTCGGAGATTAATTCTGATCCGTTGTCGGTGTAGCAAGCGTTGCATAATTCCTCCATTGACGACTTTGTCATTATCGAGTATCGCGATACCCTTGGTGGACGTGTCGCCCATACCGACTTTGGCAAGGACGAGAATGGGAAGCCTTACACGGTCGAGCTGGGGGCCAATTGGGTATGTGGTACGGTTCTCTGTTGACGCTGGCATGGCTAATGCGGATTAGGTGCAAGGATTGGGCTCGCCGGGGGTCCTGGTATGTTCACCTCATTCAGACTGATAAAGTAAATGGCTAATGCAACACAGAAAACCCTATCTGGACTTTCGCGAAGAAATGGAATCTCAACAACACCTATTCCAACTACAGCTCTATCCTCACCTACGATGAGAATGGCTTCAATGACTACGCATCCATGCTGGATGAATTTGAGGACATGTACGACGAAGCCTCTGAGCAGGCCGGGATCCTTCTCAAGGAGAACCTGCAGGACCAGACTGCTCGCACCGGTCTTGCCCTCGCCGGCTGGCGACCCAAGATCGACGACATGAAAGCCCAAGCCGTCGAGTGGTGGGAATGGGGTAAGTCACCCCAACACACTACGAAAACACTTCTGCTGACAACTCCTCAAGACTGGGAAGACGCCTACTCGCCCGAAGAAAGCTCCTTTATCTTCGGCGCTGCCGGCGAAAACCTCACCTTCAACCAATTCAGCGATGCTAACAACTACGTCTGGGACCAGCGCGGCTACAACCACCTCATCAAAGGCGAAGCCTCGACCTTCCTGAAGAAGAATGACCCTCGTCTGCAGCTCAACTCCATCATCACAAATGTGACTTACACCGACTCGGGCGTGACAATCCACAAGAAGGACGGCAGCTGCGTGCAAGCCGCGTACGCAGTCTGCACCTTCTCCCTGGGCGTCCTGCAAAACAACGCCGTCTCTTTCAGCCCCAAACTCCCCTACTGGAAGCGGACCGCGATTGAGAAATTTAGCATGGGCACCTACACCAAGATTTTCCTGCAATTCAACGAAACCTTCTGGCCGCGCGATACGCAGTATTTCCTCTATGCAGACCCCACAACCCGAGGCTACTACCCGGTCTGGCAATCCCTCTCCGCACCCGGCTTCCTCCCCGAATCAAACGTCATCTTCGTTACCGTCGTCTCGCAAGAAGCTTATCGCATCGAGCGCCAATCCGACGAAGAAACTAAGGCCGAAGTCATGAAAGTTCTCCGGGACATGTATCCCGAAAAAGACATCCCCGACCCCATCGCATTCATGTACCCGCGCTGGACAACGACCCCCTGGGCCCACGGGAGCTACAGTAACTGGCCGCCGTCGACGACACTGGAGATGCACGAGAACCTGCGGGCCAACGTCAACAGGTTGTGGTTTGCGGGCGAGGCGACGAGCGCGCAGTACTTTGGTTTCTTGCATGGAGCTTGGTTCGAGGGGCAGGATGCTGGTGAGCAGATTGCGAAGTTGTTAAAGGATGAGTGTAAGAATGTTTCGGATACTAGTGTTGATTGTGGGGATCGCCGGTATTATGACACGCTTCATGGGTCGTCGCCGTTGGCGGATTATAGTGTTTTTGATGGGTGGGAGGTCAGTAGTTTTTACTCGAGTAGTTAGTTCAGCGTCGGATTGAAGCTTGTGGTATATAACACAGTGACCCGGGGCACCATGTTGGTGCATTCGTGTGGAATACTGTCAATATGCACCTATATACACAGGATTTTGTCCGCCGGGTGGGCCTTGCCTGTCTGGGCTGCCGCCCCTTTTATGAGGGCGGTCAGGCTCAGGCTCACTAAGTAAATGTCAGCACGGGCTCATGCTCAGTGATCTGGTCAGTGCAGTCATGTGATCGATCTGTGATCTAAAAGATAAAAGGCGACTTGTCCCATCCACCGTCCCATCAAAAACAGCATCCGTTTATTGTTTGCTTCTAAAGTCAACTCCTTCTCAAAGACTGCCTCTTCACCTTTCACGAGCTAACAACAAATACCGGGCTATGGGTCAAAAAGCTTTTTTCTCGAGGCGTGATGAGAAGGCCAGAGAAAGGCGCCGTCTCTTGCGGCAGAGAAATGGCTTTGTTCCCGGAGCCCACAAGGAGGAAGATGCTATTCGAAATAAGGATAAAAAACTTCCAAGGACAAAAAGGCTACATCAACAAACATTTAATCTCTGGCTTGAGTGAGTTTGACAGACAAAACAGAATCGTTGATGGTAATGCTGATTATTTCTTAGCTTCACTGCAGACCCAGAAAACGGATTTGCAGATTATAAAACTGTTCCAGGTTGCTTACCTCCAAGCCATAAAATGGTAAAAGAGTTCATTCGCTGGTATGCGACTTCCACCAGTGGCCGACTCTGTAAGAGCGGGAAACCAACAGTGAAAGAATTCTTATACCTTGCTAGTGTGAAGGGCTACGGCCGAATTGATTCAATTGAGCGGTACCAACATGCTGTTTATCTGAAGCTTAGAGAAGTTTAGAAATAGGGGGTGGCCAGCGGTGACTAAATATCCTGGGGACTTGATAGATCACATCGCACAGGCTTGGCCTGGGCAATAGATCGGGACTTGACCCGTTACAGCTAGAGCGTGAAAAAGCTCTCGGCCAGGGATATGGTTTGGAATACTATCCTCTTTGGGTGGGCTTTTCGGTTCTGGACTCCATGAAATTTTTGGGTAAGACTTCACGGCAGCTGGCTTCTTTTTAACCATGATCAAGGCGAGTAATGATAAAGCTGGGAAGAGGTGTTGGGAGTTTTGGAATTCCGGCGAAGCTGGAGATGACGTGGTAGGGATAAGAGAGGTATTCATAGGACGAGTTCAGAGGCGAAATTAGGGATGGAAATGACTTTAGAATCACGGATAGTATGTATGGTATTGTGTAAGATATATATGTTGACTATTATAAAAGTGTTGCGTGAAGAATGACATAGGAAAAATGCTATTCTAAAATCACTGGACATCATTTCTGGTACGGAGATCTCTAGTGGAAAATTATCGCAGACTTGAACGTCATACTAGTAGACTGGAATGACTAGCCAAGGTTCTAGCTGGTTTGAGTACCTGGGCCATAAGATTTATACCAGCTTAATCCTTTCTTGCATCGCCACAACTCCCACACTGCCCCAAAAGCTTTATCCTTCGACTCGGGGTCGGTATTTGCTTCCGGGAGTATGTTGACAATTGCTTCGTGCCCATTTTCCGTAGCTAAGGAAAGCGATGTTTGGCCAATTTCCTTATACACGGACTCAACACCAGCACCCGCTTGTAGAAGCAGCCTGAAGACACTCTGATGGCCGTTCTCCGTTAGCCTAAAGCAACGGCGCCTGGCCGCATATCATATTCTTAGACTCGAGGTCAGCGCCCTTTTTGAACAGTAGCGTGACGATAGTGTCGTGCCTATTCAGCGCAGCCCATAACACGGCATACACACCAGCCAATAGACCCAGAAGACGCCTATCATCAATCGAAGAAGAATTCGTCACACCGCAATCTCGGCCACAGCCACAAAGATATCAGACTGCCTCAAGTCGGAGTCAGACACCACGGTCCATATTTAGTGCGTCGAGAGGAGGTTCAACCCCAAGGACACCAGCCGAACTAGATGATGGTCTTGGCAGAAGCGGCATCAATGACCGAGGTGGAAGCCGACAGTCCAGCCAGTCGATACCTGAACGAAACAATTTGTCACGAAGAAGTCGAGAAGGTACAAGATCCAGCTCAGCACGGGGCGAAAGACCGAACAGAAGTGGACGGTGTTGTAATTCAGAGGAAGATTGCTTGTATTCCTTCTGGACAGAAAACTTGAGGGTTTATATACACATGCGACCTCCAGATTGATTTCCAATCAAAGCTGGTAATTCCGTGAGGTTAGGAATTGATTCCGTTACGATACGACATATCACAACAGACGGTCAACACCAAGGCCGCACACCGATCCAAAAAGAGGGGTTAAATGCCCGATCTACCTGGCCATTCAACAATATCAGGGCAAGCAGGTCTCCTGATTCATCTAGGGCAACACAGGAGGTATTCCGTGGTAGTACGCGGCCATCGAATTCCAATAGAGGAAACTTATAATACAAGACCCCAGACTCCTCTCGATCGAAGGGAAAGGCACGGGAGGAGCAGAGGTCCGATAGCACCCCAAGTTCCTTAAAGTCAAAAGGGCGAGGCCCAATTGATTCTCATTCAAAGAGAAATCAGTCAGCGGGAGCTACCCCAGGCTCGTCAGGATCCAAGAGACAAAAGAAGAAAGCCAAAAGCAAGCGTGGAAGTAAATTTGCAGGAGACTTTCGTCGCCCAGCAACTCGCTCTAAAGGAGTAGAATTCGCTTAGGTCATATATAGCTCTAATTGAATTAGCTTTCGCGATACTCAAAGTCTACGGATAGAAGGCTCAAGTTTTTTCTCAGTATCACATTATTCGAATATCTTTCTATTATATCTTCTCAGTCTTCAAAGGAAAAAAAAATGATCTCCCTTGAAGATGCAAGAGAAGAACTCCGATAGGGGAATCGAAGCCCCGGCAGCCGTGTGAGAGATCACACCGGTGGAGCCTATTCGGGTTTAGGTTTTAGTTTTTATACTCTGGGTTTAGCACCATGTGTCCCTATGCACACCCGTGCGTGCGTGTATCACCTCGGGCCCTCTACCCACTTCGATCCAACAGCCCCCAACTTGCTGTGCATTCTCTTCCCTGCTCTTTGCAGCTGAGGCATTTTCGCTATTTATCAGAATCACCTAATGCTCCGTCACCCCCTTTCACCGACATCCAGCGCGTCGCTCGTTTCTCTGCGAATTCCGCCTCGTTCATCCATGCCCGGGCTATAGAGATCTGTACCTAAGTCTGACCACCCTGCGTGACCTAAAAATACTCCAAACAATCTTACAAGTAGTTTTGTCTTCTGAAACAGTATTCTGAATGGTCTTTTGCACCGTCACCTAACACCATGGACCGCTCCTAATCTTGTACCGTCGATGGAGTATCAACAAGTGTGAATACGTAGCAGGGTTCTTCGTGTTTTTAGTGATTTTTCTCTGTCGGTCTTGCATCAGCCATAAACTAGAAATGAGCCATCAAGATGGGGGAAAAAGGGAGAGGGAGGTAGGGCCGCTACCTACAACCTTCCGTACAATGTAGTTATTCGAGATCATATGATCTTCAAGCCGCACTACATGGCTTCGTCCACCGTCATTACTCCATCCACCGTGCCATCCATTCCCGCAGTATGAACTGCCACGAGTTTGCAAAGTGCCGTGCTTCTGGGAAGATACCTGCAGGGTGCCTTACTGGCCCCTCAAAACCACGAGTTTGTGCCAAGACTGCGGCTGATCGTCACCTGAGTGCCCGGGTGGGGGCTGGGGTCCCCTATTTTCTGGGGGTTAGAACTTGCACTCTACCGATAACAGCACACAACAACACGTGCACCTTCTTCTGACCATGGATTCGATATCCTTTGGGGACGGAAATAGGGGCGCTCAGTTTGGCAACCATCAAGGACCAGTCCATATCCACTACGGTATGTGTGCAGCCATTTCAAGCGGACAAATCCATTGACAGCGTGGCCCAGGCCAACAGGAAATACAACAGCAGAGCATAGACAGCGGTTGGTATTACCTTTTATTAGACAAAGAGCTATCACTGATTATAGTGGCAGGGGTGCTCAGGTCACTTGCTTTCCCCCAGATGCTAGATCGAAGAGATAACATCGAGAAATGTCATACCGATACCTGCCAGTGGATTTTAAACTTGGACACTTTCAAGAACTGGAAGAGCCAGTGTCACGGTCTACTCTGGATCAAAGGCAAGCCGGGTGCGGGCAAATCTACATTAATGGCATTCCTGCATGACAAACTCGGAGAATCGCATGACGGGACTCAGGGCATCCGGCTCGACTTTTACTTTAGTACTCGAGGCACTGAGCTACAACGAACACCCATAGGAATGCTACGATCGCTGCTCAATCAAATATTTTACCTAGACGAGACCGTACGCTCCCAGGTTCGCGAGATCTACGAGCAACGATGCAGACGGTATGGATATGGTGAAAACGACTGGCAATGGACACAAGTTAGGCTAGAAGAGCTACTGGCAGATACGATCCTGACATCGGCCAAACGGCAGCAAATGATGATTTTTGTGGATGCTCTCGATGAGGCTGGGTCCGAGTCCGCTCAGCATCTAGCAGCGTATTTCCACCGGCTCATCTTTCGCGCGGAGAAAATGGAAGCAGCTGTCCAAGTTTGCATCTCATGTCGACACTATCCTATCATAGGAGACGCCAGGGCTGTTGAGATTAATGTTGAAGATTATAACCATGACGACATCGCCATTTACATCAAGGACGCCTTTACTAGTATGGCGGTCAAAGACGACCGTAGTCAGGCAAAAATGGAAACTTTGACAGAGCACTTGCTCTACCAGGCTAAGGGAGTGTTCCAATGGGTCCATCTCCTAACACCTCTGATTAAGCAGAGGATCATCGAAGGGGATTCGTTTGATGAAATCTACTCCTGGTTGCGTGAGGTCCCGATTGGTCTAGAAGAGGTGTATACATACATTCTCGACAATGTGATACAGAACAGGAATCGTGAGCAGTCATTTCTGTTCTTTCAATGGGTATGCTTAGCTGAGCGACCCCTGACCGTGACCGAAATGAGGTATGCCCTAGCGGCTAAGTATGCCCGAACTTTGGCATCTCCCAAAGCATGGGAAGATATCCCCGGTTTTGTCGAAAGCGACGAACGCATGAAGCGAAAGGTCAATGCTCTTTCTGGTGGACTTGCCGGGGTAGTCTCCAGCGGGTATGACTCTGAAACTATACAGGTAGTGCATCAGTCTGTTAATGACTTTTTTTGCACTAAAGGCTTTAGGCTTATGTCTTATCAAACTGGTACCACCTCGTCAATTATGGATTGTGAAATGATTCGATTTCGATGCCAGGCAAATCTCTACCGATCATGCCTAGTTTACCTAACTACTGCAACGACGGCCTGGAGAATGTCAAATAATCCTTCAACAACAAAAGATGACATCGTCCAGGACCACCCATTGCTTGCCTATTCCACCATCAACCTCTTCATCCATGCGGAAAAGGCTGCAAGCTCTCGGGCAGAGGTTCTGAAGAATGAAAAGGATATCCTGCAGCAAGTGATTAGTCCTTGGGTCCAGACTTTCCGTATTTTAGATCCATACAGCACTGAACGTCCTCTAGATGGCACAACTCTCCTGCATATGGCTGCAGCTTCTGACCTGGTTGATGTTATTGAGTTTGTGTTGGAGAGGAATAATAATGTCGCGATAAAGGATGAACTCGGGAACACGGCTCTTCATCTAGCCGCACGACGGGGTCATATAACAGCAGGCAAAATCCTACGGGAAAGGGGTGCAGACTGTGACGCAAGGAACAGGATGAGGATGACGCCACTGACTGTGGCGGCTAGTCATGGCCGTTTGAAATTTATTGAGTGGCTCCTGTATGAGGGAGCTATGGCTGAAAGATGTGCTGCAGGAGACGCATTGGCATTGCAAGCCGCTGCCCTAGGAGAACATTCTGATGTGGTACGTATGCTGCTTGATGCTCATGCCGATGTCAATGCCCAGGGTGGCGAATATGGCAATGCCCTCCAAGCCGCTGCCATTAGAGGAAGCACTGAGATAGTGTGCATGCTACTCGATGCTCAAGCCGATGTCAATGCCCAGGGTGGCGAATATGGCAATGCTCTACAGGCCGCCGCCTTTAGAGGAAGCACTGGGATAGTGCGCATGCTGCTCGATGCTCACGCTGATGTCAATGCCCAGGGTGGCGAATATGGCAATGCTCTACAGGCCGCCGCCTTTAGAGGAAGCACTGAGGCAGTGCATATACTGCTCGATGCTCACGCCGATGTCAACGCCCAGGGTGGTCGACATGGTAATGCCCTACAGGCCGCCGCGTATGGAGGAAGTACTGGGGTAGTGCGCATACTACTCGATGCTCACGCCGATGTCAATGCCCAGAGTGGGGAATATGGCAATGCTCTACAGGCCGCCGCCTTTAGAGGAAGCACTGAGGTAGTGCATATACTGCTCGATGCTCACGCCAATGTCAATGCCCAGGGTGGTCACTATGGCAATGCTCTCCAGGCCGCCGCCTATAGAGGAAGCACTGGGATAGTGCGCATGCTGCTCGATGCTCACGCTGATGTCAGTACCCAGGGTGGTCACTATGGTAATGCCCTCCAAGCCGCCGCCATTAGAGGAAGCACTGAGATAGTGTGCATGCTGCTTGATGCCCACGCCGATGTCAATACCCAGGGTAGTCTGTTTGGTAATGCCCTACAGGCCGCCGCCTCTGGAGGAAGCACTGAGATAGTGCGCATACTACTCGATGCTCACGCCAATGTCAATGCCCAGAGTGGGGAATATGGCAATGCCCTACAGGCCGCCGCCTCTGGAGGAAGCACTGAGATAGTGCATATACTGCTCGATGCTCACGCCAATGTCAATGCCCAGAGTGGGGAATATGGCAATGCCCTCCAAGCCGCCGCCATTAGAGGAAGCACTGAGGTAGTGCGTATGCTGCTCGATGCTCACGCCGATGTCAATACCCAGGGTGGTTACTATGGTAATGCCCTACAGGCCGCCGCGTATGGAGGAAGCACTGAGGTAGTGCGAATGCTGCTCGATGCTCACGCCGATGTCAATACCCAGGGTGGTCAATTTGGTAATGCCCTACAGGCCGCCGCCTCCGGAGGAAGTACTGAGATAGTGCGAATGCTGCTCGATGCCCACGCCGATGTCAACGCCCAGGGTGGCCACTATGGTAATGCTCTACAGGCCCAGGGTGGTCGACATGGTAATGCCCTACAGGCCGCCGCGTATGGAGGAAGTACTGGGATAGTGCGCATACTGCTCGATGCTCACGCCGATGTCAATGCCCAGGGTGGTCACTATGGCAATGCTCTCCAGGCCGCCGCCTATAGAGGAAGCACTGGGATAGTGCGCATGCTGCTCGATGCTCACGCTGATGTCAGTACCCAGGGTGGTCACTATGGTAATGCCCTCCAAGCCGCTGCTGCTGCTTTTGAAGGAAGCACTGAGGTAGTGCGTATGTTAGTCGATGCTCATGCCGATGTCAATACCCAGGGTGGTCAATTTGGTAATGCCCTGCAGGCTGCCGCGTATAGAGGAAACATTGAGGTAGTGCGCATGCTGCTCGATGCTCAAGCCGATGTCAATGCCCAAGGTGGCGAATATGGCAATGCTCTACAGGCCGCCGCCTCTGGAGGAAGCACTGAGGTAGTGCGTATACTGCTCGATGCTCACGCCGATGTCAATGCCCAGGGTGGTAAATATGGATCGCCTCTTCATGCGGCTCTTGGTAACAGTCGTTCCGATATCATTGCTTTCCTTCTTACCGCAGGCGCAGATCCGCTGCTTCCAGATGAGCTCGGCCAGACTTCGCTTCATATTGCGGCCTCAGGAAATTTGATGCACATTCTCCCTAGCTCTCCGCGTCTCGCCTCAGCTATTAACGACCGGGATAAGCTATTACGAACCCCTCTCCATGTCGCCATCCACCGAGGGCAAATCACGTCTGCTATCTCACTCCTCGACCTCGGTGCAGATCCTTCTATTCTGGACGGTTGTGGGAGAAATATCGTGGACTGGGTACAAGAACACCACATCCTGATGCACAAAATTCAAACCTATTGCCCTCAGACTCGCTCGACGCCGAATGAGACTCAGCACTCTACTATTCGTCAATCAGTCCTTCTTATATCAGACATGCTTCTTCGTTCCATGCCGAACTTCCAATGGCCTCTTGTGCAGCAATTAGGTCGCTATCTCTTGTTTCTCGATGATGAAGACAACGCGAACTATCTATTTCAACTCCATTTATCTCAGGACACGGTACCTCAAGCAGGGATATTCAAAATTGCCTGCACAAGATGTGACGATTGGATCTCTGGTCCCCGTTCTGTCTGCCGGAGATGTGCCTATGTTGATCTATGCTCGTCCTGCGTCCAAAGGTACCCCTACCACAGCCCATTGCACCCAAATCAAAAGCACAAAACCTTGGACGTGTCACATGTGCCTGATACAGGGTTGCATTCCGGATCAGTGTCCGAGCGATTAGGCCACTTTTTGAGCAATCTTATGCATGAGTATTCTGCGCCATGCACCCATCAAACCGAGACAAGGCTATCAAATAATTCTGTGTCTTCCCCGGTGGCAGGGAAGGCTACTCTTCCGTCACGGACCATTTTTGGTCCAGCAATAATCGTTTGCATTTTTCTATTCGGACTTTCTGCCGTTATATTGGGATTAGGATACTTTTAGCTCTGTTTGAATACATCTTTCGAGTCTACATCTTTCAGCAGGATGAATTCAATATGGAGTTCTCCATCTGTTTGTTCTAAGAATGAGTAGATGACGCAATGCATGCAATCTCCGTTGACAGGGATTCTTGGTTAAGTTCCAGTGTAGATTAGTTAGTGTTTCGAGAAACAATCGAAGAGTGTACGTGATCATACCGATTTCCTGAAGTACTGTATACCAGTGGCTCTTTCGGTCAAAATGCAACGCTGCGACCCAGAAACCAGCAACTCAGCAAAAAGGAGGGTTGGACCTCAATATGAGGTTATGAGTTCTCCTCTCGTCGATCCTTGGTTCACTTATGCTCGACTTCATATATAGCGCACACATTTGTCATATAACTCATAATGCGCTCTTCACACATCAGGGTCTTTGCCTTGACCCATCCAAAACCTCTACCTTCAACCCCGCATGAAAATGGCCTTGAGCACTTTCTCTTCTTTTGTGCCAACCGTATTGACCCACCATTCAATGAAAACATCAAAGCCTTGGTCGGGGTCCCTTTCATAATAGCTGCAATTATATTTGATGAAATTTCTTTTTGAACTCAGCGAGTAGCTCCTCTAATGAATTTAAATCCAGCGAATAAGGCTGGGTGGAACTACACTTTTGTGGGGGGATCGTCACGAGTGAACAATGGAACTATTCAGATCCGTAAGTAAAACGATAATGGCGTCGCTATTGAGTCTTACTAACTTGATGCAGAGTATGATCTCAAGACAGATATTGCTCACTATCTACAAACCCGGAGGGTTAACTCGGGTGCGAACACTCTTGAAGATGTCATCAACTTCACCGTCAAGCTGTGGGATCTTGTGTCTCCAGAGGGCCAATGCTGTTTTCCTGTCCTAGTTGCAGTAGATCAACTGGGTGATCGGTCGACATCTGGAGAATACTGGTTGTCCAAGAACACCCAGGCTTGCCTTTATCAAGAAGGTCCGGCTGTCCTTTTTGAGAAGTACAGGCTCGATGTGCTCGTGCTGCCGACTGAATTCTCGTCTTCGCGACTCGGTGCCGTAGGGATACTTCCCGTTGGGTCGGTTCCTCTGGGCTATGACGATATTAATCTGCCATTCGGTATGGCTTTCTTGGGGCGACGGTATGACGAGGGATCTGTCATTCGCTCCATGTCTGCGTATGAAGCAAACTTCCCTGCTCGCAAGGTGCCACATCTGCTGGAGTAAGGTACGGCATGGAGTAGCAGGCTCAAGATGCATGGTATGTGGCAATAGTATAGAAGATGGTACAACATTATTGGATATCTCGGAGAGATAAATCAAGGTGTAGCAATAGTATAGCGAAGGGCAAGGGTGGAGATTTAGAGCTAGGGACGCTGTCTCTTTACTAAGAGATAGAGATTAGGATTAAGTCCTCCAACAATCGCGAAATTTACCTTCTTTCTTTGTGGTGGTGTCGATTGAGACACAAGCGTGTGCAGGGGTAATTCTGATCTTCTGACCCTTCTGTCGCAAGGTTCTTCAGCCAAATCCAGTAAACATCACTTTCCTGAGACTTGTAACCACTTAGCACTAGAATTACCCTGGAAAAGACGAAATACTATGAATCGTGCATTAGGGTTTATCTAACAGGCTATGATAGCGTTGACTTTTACAACTTTGAAGTGCTCTCCTCGCGGCCAACAAGGTTAGGGTGGCCGTCGTTCATTGGTCGGGTGACAGCGTAGAAAGCAACACCCTCAGACTTTGTTGAGAACTATAAATGGGTCAGCAAGTGTATACAGGTTGATTGGAGTACAGAGAACTAACCTGAGCCTTGGATCCAACATGGAAGAAGGCCCAGTCTCCAGCAACGAGGTGGTGGGTCTTGCCAGTGGCCTCGTCCTGTATGTTATCAGTATCATTCGTAATAGAGATTTCGAGATCGACTGGGATCTTACTGTGATGTCGATTTGACCCTTGAGAACATACTTGGTCTCCTCGTAGTTGTACTCGCCGTATCGTGTAGGTCCGGGCACAACACGGTAGAATCCAGTGGTCAGGTAAGGGGTAGAGTGTGAGCTCTGGGATTTGATTGAGTGGAAGTCGGCGATAATGGCGCATTCGCCCTCGGGGATAGGGATGTGCTCATGGCCGGCGCCCTTGATAATGGTAAGAGGAACGATCTTGTTGTTAGACACTAGAGATGTTAGCACAAGATTTTAGACGACGACTAAGTGTATCTTACTGTTGATGCGTATAGATAAAGACTAGAGATATAGACAAGTAGGTACGAGACAAGCTGTCAGCACCTGCTTATATACCGATTGAAACGGAGCATTCTCGGCATAGATAGTGTGTTATCAGACCTTGAGATACGGGGTCCGGCTCCGGGGCCGTAGCTCCGTGCTACCTCTCAAGCTTATTCAGCTGCCACTAAGCTACAAAAAGGGTTAGTGTCAGCGAATTAAGGTGGACCGAGACATAACGTGATCGGAACCTCACGGCCCTTGGCCCGATTATCCTGGAGGAAAACCTATCTTCCATTACCTTGTCGGTATTTTGTTATAAGATCTGAGTTCCGAATGTCTCATCTGGTTGGCTCGGCCATCAAGGGACCCTGGGGCCACGGTTGCTTCTTCCCGCCCCTCTGTGGCTACAGCCAATAAAAATGATCTTTGATACTTGTGACTTGCAGCAGTATTCACTCAAACTCAAGTATTCATGGTCAAATGGAGATGGAGGGACGGCCCCGTAAGCATCCGGGGTAGCTTCTACATCCTCGCCTTACAAGCGGTGAACAGGCTTAAGCTCGACATCGAGGCCATTATTAGGTGATAGCCACTATCAGGTGTTATTAGTAATCTCTTATTTAAATCAGCCTTCTGAATTGCAACACTAAACGAGATCATAAAATCAGACCGATGGTACAGTATGGATGGACGGATGGATGATATCATTTACCCTGACCCCTCGCGGAAAGCCAGATCCCAGATCACGTGATGTATAGGTATAGCAGTGACAGCCTGTCAGGCTGCCACCACCACTCTAGGCAGAAGGCAACTACTGTGACTACAAATAGCTGCGGCTACTCGCATAGTTACGATATGAACTACATCACACCTGTACCTCAATTCAGGGTCTCAACTCGGAAAGCGATATGCAGGCTACAACAACTTTGTAAATACATGATACTTGATCCACTGAGATTGTTCCAAACTGCCTGAACGGTGAGCTTTGAGCCTCACCTGGTAAAGCCTTTCGTGGCCTCGTTGCCCTTTTTGACGTTAGGCTGCCCTCGTGGCGCGGCTATAGTGTGTTCCCAGATAGGGCAGCCAACAGTTGTCCGCGGTTGACTGCATCTCCCCTAGAAGTTGCGAGACTGCTGGTAGTGCTGAGATTAAAACCTTGGTTAGGGACAGTGCGGCAGCAGGAAGCAGATCAGGCCGACTCGCAAATGCAACATCTGGTCGAGTCCAGATCGCGGGGAAAAGGGTAGAACCGCACTTCTGCTGATAGAGATTAATGAGATTATCATCTAATATCTCTTGATCCGATGTCGAGTCCAGACAGTGAGATGAGAGTGGTACTCGAGGAATTCGGTGATTCATCAGGTGAAATTTAGCAGTTATCTTCTCAATAGAGGCTGATTGATCGAGCCACGTCTTCCGATTTTTTCGACCTCGAGTGATTCGAATACCGATAAACTGGGTAAGTTCTCCACAGTCTTTCATCTCAAATTGCTGTTGCAGTATTTGTTTGATCGTTAAACGCCCAAGGATCATCAAGAGTTGCAAGGCGAATGGCATTCTCAACATCGCGCTTTCGGAACGCTGGTCCGCGACCGAGACAGATAGGGAGGAGGGAAAGATCTACGACAAGGTCAGTATATGCACGGACAGGAAGACACAAAGAACGATTGATCTCAGCATTACTCACATTTAATGAAGGTCGCTGCGTTGAGCTGCGGAGCCGAATTGAACCGGGGACTGGAGAGGGGCGAGCTCGGGTCCTGAATACGAATCCCTCGCTGCTGTAGCAGCCTTTGCACACCACTCGCATCCATCCACTCATCAGCACCCGATTCATTGACAATTTGCCACGTTCGAGAGGAAACGGTGAGTTGTTCAGGCGAGTAGCTGTTCCTCCTTGAATTGAGAACTTTTGTGCTCAACTCGATCGTGTCTCCCATTTCGTCGTTTTCGTCGTGCATGGCGGCGAGGAATCTGAAGATGAAGCGGTTGCGCTCCTCGATGGTCAAACGTTTGCCGAAGACTGCTTTGACCCTTGATTCGTCTCCAGACGAGCTTGTTAATAGATGGTATCCAACCTCGCAGCATTGTCGGACCAGACGGTGTGAGAGTGTCCAGCGCCCTTGCTTTAAGAGATAGTCGGGCGATACTGTGGTCGGGAAATTCAAGACGGGACTAGGGATGGATGAGAAGGGGATATTCGGAGATGGCAAGACCATTCCGAACGGTATAGTTGCTTGTTCTTGGTAGGGTGGCATGGGGGGTAGTTGCGATAGTCCAGGCCATTGAGCCGCGAGGTCCGACGAGGACAGGAAAGCGTCACCGATTATTGGCAATGAATCATGTTGCGTTATGAGCGGATTGTAATTTGAGATTATATCTTCTGAATCGCTGAGCGTGGGAGACGTCGATGGCGATACGTCTGCCGGGGCTGTAGGTGCTTGTTCGGCCTCGTCGCAGCCACTTTTGGCAAGCGACACGCATTGCTGTGTAATTTTTTGCAGAGCAGTTGTGACACGAGGCTGATTTTGGAGGATCCCAGCCTCGAACAGAAGATTACTGAAGGAAAGGAACGACTCGCTGAGCTCTTCGATGCCCGACTTGAGTTCCTGTACGCGAGATTGCAGATTGACGATCGTGGTCTCTTTTCTCTTGCGATATGCTTGCTGCGCGACGCGAAGCTGCTTTCGACGTCTCTGGATTCCTTGAGTCAGTTCCAACTTGCTCTGTAGTTGCTCGAGATGTACCCACCTCGGGAACTTGCGGATCGTTCGTCACAGTTCGTGGCCGGCCTCTCTTGCGAGGCGCGGGCGCGTCAGTCATTGCTTCGACCATCGTGTATTGCTTTTGAGGCCTTTCTTTATCTTGAAGACCTGCAGTGATGTAATGGATAATCTGAGAACGCGAAAAGGACGTGACGGCGTTGCTTTACTCATCTGGGTCGGGGGCGGCGGGACTGTTGAATAATCGAAAAATCGGTGGATCGCCACGATTGGCCCGAACACCGTCCAAAAAGTTTATTGCTAAGCGGCTTCCAAGGAATTTTACTGTATGTCAGGAGAATGGTGATCGGCATCGTATTGACTTACAGTAAACGGTACATCTGAGGCTTCCGAGGATATGGTATTCGGTATTGGGATTACGCGTACTTTTCGCCACGTGTCACAGCACTAGGGAGTGTCGCGGCACTGCAACACATGCCGGGATCGCAAACCCGAAAACAGTACGGCAGCATCAGTTAAGTACTGCCTCTGTTGCAAACACTAACTAGCAAAATGGATACTTCGGACAATCTTTACGGCCACCGGACAAATGAGCTTGCCGCCCAAAGGCTTCAGTGCTACAATGGATGCGCCGTCATTGACTTCCACCACCTTAAGTTTGAGACGAACCCTACCCTTGGAGGCCGCCAACTAGATGAACGCAATGTTGAGATGCTTCTCAAAATATATGAAATAGAGGGCTGTGGCAACCTTGAGACAGAACACAGAATCGCCGCCCTGCTAGACCAAGAAAAAGTGTCAACTCTGAGAGAGGTAAAATACTGTGGATTCTCCACTGCTCTTGGTTATTCAGCATCCACCCACATTGCAATAGTAATTGTATGGTAATTCGGGTCATTCTCGGAAGAACTGTGATGTAATACGCAGTTTATAGCCCCTGGATCATTTTTCAACAGATCGGAACACACAGACACACTCTCGTTAATCCATCTCATGCATCAATTGGCCGTCCCTCGATACTAGATGATACACGTATCCGACATCCTGACAGTTATGAGCCCGGTTAGCCGCGCCGCACACGTGTAACTGCGAGCGTACCACCCCTGGCAGCACTGCAGCAGCGATTCGCACGATCGGGATACCCCTGAACGCACGCATCACGCGAGAAATTGGAACCTCGCCCCGCGCTCAACGCAGCAATCCCGTACCCTTGAACCTAGTATCAGCACAGTATCAGTATCATCGCGAGAGAAGACAGGATGGCCGATTCACAAAGAGAGGAGATGGCAATGATCCCACCCGATCAGAAACTACGGGCGGAATCGCAGTGGAGGATCTGGATAGGACATATCAGGTCAGCAGCCATATCTGAAGATGTGTGGAATTATCTTGACCTCGAGAAGTCGGACGAAGAAGTTGAACAGCTTCCAATCGCACATCGGGAACCTATGATGCCCGTGGACCATCGCGGTAGAGAGAAGGATATCATGGACCTCACTGATGATGAGTTAAGGAGATGGCAGTTGCAGATACAGCTGTATGAGCGGCAGGAAACAAAGCGACAGCGGCTTGTTAAGGCTATGGCGCGCGTGAATAGCCTTATTACCCGTTCAGTAGCCACTGAGTTTCACTATCTTATTTTCGATGAGGAAACTCCAAGGAAGAAGCTATTGAAACTGGCAGAGACATTCAAGCCAAAGCCTGAGAATCGACGACAGGAGCTCCGACGTGCGTGGAGATTGATGATCAGGCAACCTGCGAGAGATGTTAGCATTGATCAGTGGCTCACACAGTGGGAAAGCTTATATGAGGAGGCAAAAGCTGCCAAGGTTCCTGACTGTATTGAGAAAGATGATGCTATTCGTGACTTCCTAGATGCTGTGCAGGGGCTAGATGACACCTTCTGCTCGGGATGGCGACGTGAGCTTCGTATGAACACGACTGCTACGTTTCATGAGGTTATTGCCGATTATCGTAGCCGCCGTGGAGATCTAGCACTCACTTCTGGAAAGAAGCAACCGAAGATGGCCTTCGCAACCCTGGATGGTCAGAAAGAGGCAAAGCCAACTGGGAAAACAGAGAAGACTTATCGAACGAAGTGCCCATGCGGATACCCTCGACACCACTACTCAGAGTGCTGGTATATTGATGAGACCCTGCGAAGTGACAACTGGAAGCCAAGAGAAGGAATTGCGAAGCGCTTAACTGATGCTATCAAGCAAATGAGTCCTCAGGATCAACAGAAGATCAAGCAGCTGATGGAGAAAAAGAAGGAAGCACCACCAGCGCAGGCTCAATTAGCAGTATCAGAAGAGAAGCTTAGCTTCTTCATTGCAGCTGCAGCATCAACTGGTCAGCATCAGGTGGCCAAACCGCTCAGAAATCGCTGGATTCTTGATTCAGGCACTACCCTGCATATCTGTAATGATCGTGGGCGTTTCAAAGTGTTCATCAAAGGGGAAAGCTCTGTTAAAACAGGTGATACTATGACTGCTACTACAGGGTATGGCACTGTGGACATGGTAGGCCAGGACCCTCAAACTGGCGAGCCTCAAGTGGTAGAGCTCACCAATGTTCATTATTCCCCGGGCTTCCATACCAATCTGATATCCTATTCAAAGATTGAGGATAAAGGATATTGGTGGAATCCTAGCAAGAAAGCCATTGTCAACAACAGCGACAGTCCAGTGTTACATGTGCGAAAGGAAAAGGGATTATACTTCATGGAATACTGCTCTTCTGATGCAGCCTTTGCCACCAAGCAGTCAGAAAAGCCACTCATTTCAGCAGCATCAGCCAGGCGCTGGCATCGTCGGCTAGGCCACGCATATAGCCAGAAGATTGAACTGTTGCCAGCGATGGTGGATGGAGTCAAAATTGATGGAAAGAGTGAAGACAACTCTCATGGTAACCCTGAACGATGTGAGGTCTGTCAGATCACCTCTGCGAAACGTCAGATATCAAGAAGACCACAGGGAGCCACATACGGGAAATTTGGGAGAATACACTTTGACCTTGTTCAAATTGACCCTGCCTATAATGGTGATCGCTGGTTATCCCATTTCTATGTGGATGGAATTCGATTCCATGCAGCATTCACTCACGAGAAGAAAAGTGGTTGTCAGCAAGCTGTGACACTCTTCTGTGCATATGTGAGGACCCAGTGGAACCTACCAATCCGAGCCTTTCGCTATGATAATGAGCGTTCAGCAGGTCGTACGGTAGAGCAATTTCTAGCAGAGGAAGGCTTTGTTGTTGAGCATAGCGTCGTTGGAACGCCAGAGCAAAATGGCTTCGCGGAGCGATCTGGGGGGGTGATAGTCACTATAGCACGCGCACTACTGCAGGATGCAGGTCTTCCAAAAGACCTGTGGCCAGAAGCAGTCAAAGCAGCTGTTTGGATAGTTAACAGATCGCCCACGAGGATGAGAGATGGAAAGTGGATTGTCCCATACCAGGAAGCACTTCATGTCCAGCAAGACCAACCACCACGAGTCAACCTTGCCAACCTCAGAATCTATGGATGCAGAGCGTATGTACGCAAGCAGGGCATCCCGAATGCAGCGAAGATGGAGCCTCGCGCAGAGATCGGTTATCTCGTTGGCTATGAAGCCTCAAATATCTGGAGAGTATGGTTTCCACAGAGAGGAGCTGTACGGGCAGTGCGAGATGTTGTCTTTGATGAGAACCAGTTCTTCAACCCACGAGAACTAGACAAAACACCAGTCAGCGATATAATTGAATCAATGCCTTGGATCACTGAACAGGATGAGGAAGAGGAGATACAACACCAGATAGTCCCTCTTTCCTCAAATGAAGCAGGAAGCAGAGAAAGCGCTGCTGAGAACATGCATGAACAAGCAGCAAGACATTCAGCAGGAAAAGCAACAAATTCGCAGCAGAAGGAGGGACGACAGATGGCTACACCTTCACCAACGCCATCAGCATCACAGCAACGGGCACCTTCGCTTCCACCAGGAACATTCCCTAGCTCACCGCCACGGGAGTCATATGACCATGCTGAGCAGCTTCAAAATGAGCTCACAGCTGCATCACCCGCACAGGAGACTCCCAGAGCACCTAGAGATATCGATGGTGACATTTCAGAACGAAACATTGTGAGAGGAACGAGAAAACGACGAACAAGAGAGGATGACAACTTTGTCAGCTTTCAAGCTATCTCCGAGAAGGAAGAGGATAGCGTACTCGCAGCCTTCGCTACTGGATTAAACAGCTCCCGCACACACGCGCAAGTGCATCAGGATGAGTTACCTCCAGAGCCAGGAAACTGGAAGGAGATGATGAACCATCCTTACCGAGAGGGATTCCTGGCAGCTTGTGCTCTTGAAATTCAGACAATCAAGAGGAAAGGCACATATGAGGTCATACAACGACCAAATGACCACAGCATACAGATTCTACCACTCCGTTGGGTGTTCAACTATAAGGTTGATAGCAATGGCTATCTCAGCAAGCTCAAGGCCAGAATCTGCGTGCGAGGAGATCTCCAGAAACTTACCACAGAGGAGAAATACTCGGCAACCCTCGCTGCACGCACTGCACGAGCAGTCTTCTCATTAGTGGCTGCTTTTGACCTTGACACTTACCAGTATGATGCTGTCAATGCATTCCTTAATAGTTGGATTGATGAGGAGATCATCACTGAGATGCCAGAGGGTTTCAAGGAACAGAGGCAGTGCTGGAAACTCAAGCGAGCTCTCTATGGCTTACGAAAGAAGACCTCTGCCTCTTCTCCACAAACGGCATCATTGTTTTCTTCTATGTGGATGATATCATCATCGTCAACCATCCAGCCCAGCGCACACGCAACGGAACTGCGCCAGAAGCTTAATGAGCAGTGGGAACTACGTGACATGGGAGAAGCAGCGTGGTTTCTTGGAATCCGAGTTGTTCGAGATCGGCAGGAGAAAGCACTCTGGCTCTGTCAGGACTCTTCTATCTCTTCTATGGCAAGCCGGTACCATCTCACAAATGGCCGCAAAGTTGACACCCCACTGCCCTCAGCACTGGCACTGAAGCCATATGAAGGAGAAGCAACTCGACAGCAGATCCATGAGTATCAGCAGAAAGTTGGATCAACGCAATATGCTACCACAATCACCAGACCAGATGCAGCAAAAGCAACCTCTGCGCTTGCACAATTCCTCACAAATCCAGGACCTGAGCACCTTGACGCCATCAACAGGGTCATTACCTATCTATATCACACGCGTTCTCTTGCTTTGACGTATCGCTCACGTCCACATGGAGACATTGAAGCAGTATCCTTCTTCAGCGATGCATCATTTGCGGATAACAGAGATAGGAAGAGCTCAGAAGGATATATCTGCAAGATGTTTGGTGGAGCAGTTGATTGGCGTGCCAGCAAGCAACGTACGGTTACCACTAGCACCACGGAAGCAGAGCTGCTAGCGATTTCGGAAGCCGCGAAGACCATGGAAATGTGGAAGCGCCTATTCTTATCCATCCGCTTTGATCCTGAACACCCTTTATCGATCAATTGCGATAACCAGCAAACGATTGGTATACTCACCAGGGAAATACCTCATTTACGTACGAAGCTTCGTCATGTCGACATACACCATCACTGGCTTCGACAGGAGGTTCAAACTGGCCGGATACATGTTGAATGGGTGGAAACAAAGGATATGGCCGCGGACGGCCTAACAAAGCAGCTCCCACGACAGAAACACACCGAGTTCCTGCAACAACTGGGAATGGAGGATATCCACACTTTGTTGGAATAACCTCAGCAATGAGAGCGGATGCTGGGGGGTGTGTCAACTCTGAGAGAGGTAAAATACTGTGGATTCTCCACTGCTCTTGGTTATTCAGCATCCACCCACATTGCAATAGTAATTGTATGGTAATTCGGGTCATTCTCGGAAGAACTGTGATGTAATACGCAGTTTATAGCCCCTGGATCATTTTTCAACAGATCGGAACACACAGACACACTCTCGTTAATCCATCTCATGCATCAATTGGCCGTCCCTCGATACTAGATGATACACGTATCCGACATCCTGACAAAAAGGCTTGCTGACCTGGTGCAAGACATTTGGTATCTCCATGAGTCGAGTGAGTCAGGGTCACTTCTCCGGCATGACACTGTCCGTGACATGAGCTTGATCCGCGCCAAGTGCACGAAGATGGCATTTCATTGAGAGGGCACCAGATGAACTTGGACTGCCCATTGCCACATTTATCAGGGAACTTACCATCGGGAGCAAGTCCAATCCAGATGGCGGATTGGAGTCACTATCAACACATTTGCTGACCTTGCAGGATTGACCATTCAGGGATTTCCAGTGATTTGTGTCGGAAATGTGAGTCCGCTTCTGGCTATTGTGATACGAAGGTAGCAACTTTCCAATCAACCCTTCGAGGGCAGAAAATGACTCGTCATCTTGATCAACACTTCATATCATGAGCCCGCCGAGACCGACTTCATCCGCATAATCCACTTTCTGCTTCAAGGTTTTTGCGTCATCATAACTGACCCAGTTGTCGAGGCCATCACCATATGTGATCCACTTGACAGCAGCATCGTGGTCATAGGTGACGTTTTTTGTGTTCCTTCTTGATGATGTCCTGGATCTCGAAGTACGCCAAAGTACCGGAAGACTTGGTACAGTCTCCCTTCTGGGCATCACCGTGAAAGTCGCATCCGGGCGTCGTGCAATTCTTGTCTTTAAGATGGAATGACCGTCCGTAAAATCCAATGCCTATCACAACCTTGGAAGGGGCAACATCGTTTCTCCACAGCAGCCCCGACGCGGATTTGATCTCGGTCAAGTTCGTGTGAGGGTGGACCTTGTTACCAATCGGATTGTTTTGATCCCATACACCCTATTTCTATATTAGCTGCGAGTAATAGACACCTGTGATTTTGGGGGAACTTACATGAAGATCATAGGACATCATATTAACCCAGTCGGCGTATTTAAGAAGTCCAGGTACATCAAACCTTTTTGAAAAGAGGCATGTGAGAAATTGAAGTCCCCACCACGGATACTCTGAGAACGGTACTTACCATCTGAGATACCAGTAGGATGTTGGAATTGTGAATGACAATTCGTAGTTGACACGAGCAGAGGAATCAAATTTCTCACGTATGGTCTTCATCAGCAAGACATAATTCTTCACATCGTCTTTGTTTCCTCCTCTGTCACCAGCGCCAGGATATTCCCAGTCAAGATCGACTCCATCAAAGCCGTAGTGAACCATAAACGAGAGAAGATTATTCGCAAATTTCAATCCCTTGCCGGCATCTGCCGCAATGTCGGAGAAGACCGGTTGGGTCGCGGTGTCATTGTCCGAAAATGTCCAGCCTCCAAGGGACGCAAATATCTGTAGCTCGGAATTGCGAGATCTTGTGTTCTTGATATCAGTTGTCCGTGAAAATGAGCATTCAGGCGTCTGGTCATCCATGACAGTGACCTCGAGGGAGTCCGGGTCGATGCTAAGGGTAATTTGTCAGAAAGCAATCGAGTAAATAGCGTGAAGTTTTCACTCACTAGGCAAAGGCATAATTCAAGTGGGTGAGACCCTCGACAGGAATGGAATCGGGGGGAAAAGTATGGCAGGACCTCCTTTCTGCCCATGACTGATAATAACCGATCACTTTGTTCTTCAGGACAGGAATCGGACTTGCCCCTTTCGGGGGATTGGGATGTTCTTCGCAATTACCAGAGTCTTTCTGGCAGTTGTCTCCGCAGAACTCAGCAGTTGTACCGCGATGGCCAAACGAGCTGCAGCAAACATTGAGAGGACACTTTTCATCTAGGGAGCAACCATGGAATCAGTATAATTTTTCAGAATCCACTGATCTTTTCGAAAACATACCTCCTTTTGCTGCATACTTCCCACATTCAGCTTTTGCATCGCACTGAGAGTCGCAGTCATCACCACAATAATCTGGTCCGAATCCACAAGTGCCTTCCTCGCCTCCGAAGAAACCACCACAGCATGCATTCAGCTTGTAACGCACGCCCTTTTTGTAGGTTGATTCAGTAGTAGAAACATTTCCTAGTGTTGCGAGATCTTTTAAATCGTCCAAGATGTCACGGGACTGGAATCCAACAGAAGGTTGGGATTTGGGATTGAATGAAGGTTTTAGTAATAGAAGAGTCCCCGTGAAGAGAAAGAAAGAAAAAAGCCAGAGCCTGGCGTTTAACTTGGCCATCACAAACCAATAGGACGCTCGTGGAATACCGGTCCTCACTGGATTCAGAAAAATCCATTTCCGGAATACATCTCCCTTATGACTATTCTTCTACGCATCTGTCAATTCCCACACGGAATCGAAATCCCCCGAGGGCTTCCTTATTAGGTCTCATCGGTATCTACCATCACAACCTGATCGACTCAAATTGGGGCTGAAGTGCGCGATTTATCTCCACTTGTTCCTGAGGCGAGATAGGGACTTTCCGGGGGCCATCACCAACAGAGGACACCACAGGGTGGTAATTCTTCGTCGACAAGATCTTTTAGCAGCAAATAGTTTAGAAAGACAGTTTTAGTGTGTTTTCGGAAAGGAGCTGAGACCGGCAACCAAAACTTGGCCCCGTTTTAGCAGCCCTTAGAAGTTCTTGGCACGTTTCGCCCTGCCGCGTTCCCGCATTTTCGATCCACATCTACTGAACCGAAAAGGTCCACAGATCACCATGCCTGCTGCAGGAAAGCTGTCTAACAGCTGCAAGTAAGTTCTTTATATTTTCTTGTATTTGCTTAACTTGCTTCATCTCCACCGATTTCCGCTTTTGAATATGAACACTGAAGCATATTGATTCTCAAAGTGTCTAGAGGCTGACTAAATCCAGTGCGACTTTCTCTACTCGAGTGAACTGCGATCCCACGATACTGGACGTTGCCTATGATGGTTACTTCTCTACAACCGATGATCTGTCCTCGCTTTGCACGTCGTCATGTGCGAGATCTCTGAACAATCTCTATCACACCCAGAAGAGTGCTTGCACCAAGGGAGACACTTTATCGGACTCGGCGTACGTCTATCCCGCTACATTCACCGTGGAAACCCTCCTCTGGATGTACAACTACACTTGTCGGCGAGACCCGAAATCTGGAGACTTCTGTGCTCCAATCTTCGATGCCTGGGGAGATGGGAAGGCGGAAAACCAAACGTGCTCGGATTGTGTACTTGGAACATATCAAGCACAGATGAACTTCCCCATGGGCTACGATAAGGATCTCGCCAATACATTCTCGTCCATGACCTCATTCTGCAGTGCTACCAATTATCCTATCACGTCGCCTGAACCTGCAACGGTATCTCAAAGTGCAAAGCCCACCCCAGCTCTATCGTCTTCTGCCGCTGCCAGAAACTGTGCCAGCACCTATACGGTCAAAGATGGGGATGACTGTCATTCGATCAGTCGATCCCAGAGTGTTTCCCTGACCAATATGCTCTATCTTAACAACCTTGAAGCCGGATGTACTCACTTTTCCAGGGCGGGTACAAAGCTCTGCATGCCCCAAAAGTGTCAGGTCTATACCGTGAAGAAAGATGATTCATGTTACGGGATCGCGGAGGATCACAAAAATGCCTTCACCATGTCTCAGTTGGTCTCATGGAACGTTGACATCAACAGCGGCTGCGATAATCTCGAGATGTTAGTCGGGCACCAAATTTCCGTCAGCTATCCTGGGGACGGCGGCTCAAAAAGTTCAGTCACTCCAGTTCCCTCGGCGCCAGTTCCCTCGTTTTCTTGCTGGGACTTGAACGGTCATGTTCCGAGTAGCTGTATTGTGACGACATACGAGACGCTGCCGCCTTGGGTGTGGCCTGGATACAGGACCAACTCAAGCAGCGGCATTTCGCATGCCAGCACAAGCACACCAGCAACTTCTTTCTCGTATTACTGGACTCCTCTCCCTTCCATCTACACGATGCCACCCGAAACAACATCTTCGACCATCGAGACCAATCCCACTCCACTACCTCATGATAGTAGCATGGTATCGGGCTGCATAGACTACTGGATCATGCGCGGTATGAAGTAATATTTCGTTTCTTTCATTGAATGCCACAGGCTGACTGATTATTTAAAACTACAGCAAATGACAACTGCACTGAAATTGCCAATCGATGGGGACTTTCGGTTCAACAGATAACAGCCTGGAATCCTTCCTTGAAGAGCGATTGCTCCAACATGTTCGTGTTCACTATTCCAGCTAACATTCGTTCCCTAGCTAACCCTTCTCAACAGCGTCCCTGGTAATTATATCTGCATGGCGCGAGAATCTACATCTAGCGTGCCAAGTTCGACTACGACCTCGACTTCGACTTCGGAATCGGACTCGGCCTCGACAAGCACTGCTAGCGGTCCTCCTGGTCCGACTCAAACAGGTATCACCTCGGATTGTAATAAATAGGTCCTTCGTAAAGATAACGGAAAATATTGCCAGGATCTGGCGGATGAAGCGGGTATCTCTCTGGATTGCTTCTATCAGCTGAATCCTGCCGTCAACACCAAGAAAGGCAAATGCCAGGGGCTACTCCAAGGAGAGGCATACTGCGTCGGAACAGAGTCAAACGTCTGTAAATGAAGAAGGACTGGCAGTGATATACATAGACCATGTACTCAGGTTCAATTAATTGACCACAATTGTGCCGTTATTTTGCTACAGGTCCAGTAGAGTGGGCCCTGCGTTGGCATCTTGCACCGCACCGCGGATGAGCAGGTCCTCCAGCGTTAGCCCCGTCTTCGGGAGGTCTTCCACTAAGTGCACGCGGCGATCTTTATCTAGGCGCAGTCGGAAACCCTTCTAATAGGCCGTAACTCTCCAGGAACAAGATTATGGGTTTCCGTGCGGAGAGGGAATTTATCCGGCGTCTCCGGTTCCATAGATGCAAAAGCTGTGTTCGGCTCTCCTTGCGCCGCTTTCCAGAGATCCTTCATCGAAATCTCGCTTTGCCAGCGGCGAGCAACGTAGAAGTTATCCACCAGCTGCTTGAGACTTACACGGAAGTACCCTTTATAGCCATCCGTGGTATCATCATCGGGCGTGTGATCCGGATCGACCGCCCACATCCACATATTGTCGACATATGCGTGAGCATAAAGAACCGAGGACGCCGATTCATGATCCAAGTACAAGAAAACGTTGCGAAGCAGCCCATTAGGAAGGATTCCCTCGTTTCGGCGATGCTTAAATTCTTGGCGCAGCTTGTCGACAATTTCGTGAAGTCGATCGACGTCACCTATCTGGGATGGCCAGGTCTGGGGCTGCATGCTATAGTAGGGGCCTATCTGAAGGCCCGCAACAATGCGATGCAGGGATTTTTCTATTGCAATTCCTTGCTCTCCCTTATAAGCGTCGAATAGGGGATCGGCAACAAACTGCGGGTTCTCAAAAACTGCATATCCCCACGTTGCACCCTTGTCCTCCTGCCAGAGTCGCTGGAGCCATGGCTTGCCGTGCTCAAACACAACGTCCAAATCATCTTGGCGGTCTTGCTCAAAATCCGCGTGGGCTCTACGGAAGTATTCGAGATCCGCATTCTCGAAGGCTTTGCATTCACTCTCGTCGTAAAGTGGCCCTTGGACACGAGCAAGGCGATCACAAAGTTCATCAGAGTAATTTTCTTTGATCTCTTCTAAGAGATTCACAGCGTCCATCAGGGCATCATCGATGGGCCAATCCATGGCATGGTGCCAGTATTTGGCGCGGAGAAAGTTGATTTCATCTTCACTCAGCTCAGTAGGCGATTCAGCAGCACGCTTGAGTAGTTCACTTTTCGTGAGTGTAGTCACTGCTGCGATTGATTCCCGTTGAACCGACGCAGAGGGCAGATCGAGAAGTCGAATTCGGTCCTCGGCACTGGCTGAGGAAGGATCGTTCTCGAGCCTTTCGAATAGCTCTAGAAGCTCACGGGGGTCGTCAAGCTTATTTTGGACTCGGCGAAAAGCTTTGATCAAATGCTCCATGTTTGTTGCGGTGATGGAAGGGTGTTGACAAAGAGAGTAAAGTGGGGTGGCTGGTCGATTTGTAGTGAGTTGATTAAATTGCAGGGCTGATAACACTGTGGACATGGCCCAGCAGAGCACCCTGGGAGGTGAATGTCGGAAAACGCCATGGGCCCAAGTGGCATGCACGAATAAGATAGCAAGCACCGAGGGTTGGTTACCAGTGGCTAGACCTCGCCAAAGTCGCGGGTTGGGTTTCGACCCTCGACCCAAAACCCGCCAAGTGATTTGAATACAAGTAATATATACCATATTAAACATTTATATGCGTTAACTAGTTACAGGCTGTATTACAAATGTTATTCCGTAATATACGGGCTGATGGGTCCTTGGCGGGTTCGCGGGTACCCGTAGGGTAACTAACAACAATTTTGCGGTGTCCCTAACAATTCCCGGCGGTAAAGATAATATTACATAAGACTGGTTGCCCAAAGAACTGAAGGAAGGGCTCTAAGGTCTCAGAGATGTACTGTGAGGTGTGAATACACTACAGTTAGACAAATCAAAAAATAGGAATCCGTCGCTCGCATCAGAAACCGAAGCGGAAGACAGGTAGACTCTGTTGAGGACAAGGGACTGCCATGGTTTCATCTGATAGAACGAGAAAAGGACCTACGCCAGCAATAATTTTGTCGACAAAATTGTAATCCCAACTACTAGAAAGAACGTGAGGAAAGACAGTGAATATAAAATTGAACTCTCACGAGTACAGAGAGTTAAATCAGAAAACAAGTCCACATCAGAAACTGTCTCTCACTATCCCCTGTAAACTCAACTTCCTCCGCCTCCACACTATCCTAGCATATGCCCCGAAATCAGGACGAAGGCTCCGGCTCTCCAAGAGACGGTACTAGTTTAGTAGTTGCAAACGCAGACACTAAAACCAAGCTATCAGTAAACCAAGCAAGTCTACCTTGACCCCAGAAGGAAAGATTGCTCACCTGTTGTCGTCACAGTGGCCACCGTGGTAGCCCTCACCCTGGGCAATGCACTACAATGTTGTCAGATCCTGAAAATAGAGATTGGTTTGTCAAGCTGAAGGAAACATACAGAAGCGCTGCACGCAGCGTCACCGGCACCCCAGATATCGCCGACCTGGCAAGAGGAGCGGACGCGGAGGTTCTCAGAGGGAGCAGCGAAGGCAACAGAGCTGAAGAGGGCAACGGCGCCCAGGAAGACGGTGGAGAACTGCATTTTGATTGTTTCGTTGGTTAAAGACTGATGTCTTGAAACTTGATTTGAAGTAGGTTTGGATAGAAATTCGATGGGTTGTTGTTGATAAGATGAGCAGAGGACAGCGGGCGAGAGGGGGTATTTATGGTCGAGATTCAGGATAGCTTGGTCATTCAGATGAGTACTTCCTCTTGAGGTCTTCTCGTGTTCACACAACAATCGCCCCTCTGCTGCCTTGGCGTTTGCAGTAAAACATATAGATCGGCAGTAGTCATCAAGTATACGATGTCGATCGAACAACTGCGGTTCGTGTTCGGGCGGACGATGCAACATCCTGTAGTAGTCAAACCTAACTATCTGGGGGGTTTTAGAAGAATCTCGACCCTTTGAGTTGAGAGAGTGGAGATATCATGATCATAATCATCAATCATCTTTCGATGCTCGTGATTTGCAACCAGAAAAAGCAAACACTAAGATCTAGGACTAAATATATACGCATACACGAGGAGATGACCGACATTTTTAGACTACGCGACGTGGGGTCTACAGAGATCGACAGTGGCTTATACGAGCCGAGCCTTGTGTACTTCTGATGTTTGAGCAACCGCGACTGTGAGCCTTGGCACGCTAAGCGCCAAGATAATAAAACACCTCTTTCCTAGTAGTGTATAAGCGATTTCCTGTTGAGCTCTTCAGGAGATGAAACGAAGGGAGCTCCTCTTAAGTTAACTAATTACTTAGCTCCCAACCAGGAACTGATCGAGAGGCGGAAAATCTGTGGGGCTCAAACACGACATTCATTTCAATATGATCTGGTAGTGAGGCGATCCGTAAATATCTGAAAAACTGCCGAGTAGTGATCATCATCTTCTTGGGTTGTATTTGTCCCGCTTCGTATTCCAAAATAACAACATATTGGGGGGGGGGGGACCTGACGATCTTTCCTCTAATAGGATACATTCTGAGAAGCTGTTATCGATAGGTGAGAGCCTCAGAAGTTGATGTTTCGGAACAAAGGAACGGTGGCACTTTGGTACTAGGTCCGGTTAATTAGGCGAACAGAAAGTGATGTATTTCTGCCAGGCTGTTAAATTGCTCTCGTTTATATATTCAATGATCTGATAAGTAGGCCTCTGCATGGTGCGGTCTCGAATTTGGGGGTTGAGACCGCACCATAGTGAACCGCAATTGCATAATTCTGCCAATGCCTTCCCTTTGGGCTACATAAATTGATGATTCATCCCTTTTAATTAACGTAATCCACGGCCGAGTGACGCACCCCAAAACACCATAATAAATGCGATAAATTACAACATCATATCTCAGCAACCATAGATTTACATGACTTCAGAATTTGTCTCAAGACTTTTCTAATCATCAAAGGCAACATAGGTTCATATCAATTATTTTAATTGTCGTTTTGGTATGATTACAAAAATTACTAGGTAATCTCGACCTTGAGCATGTAAATATATATCCCCCCATGAAATTTTAAATTTAGGGTCCACTACAGTACTCAGAATCTTCAATTATGCTAGCTAGCTTCCAAAGTAGATTCCACAGATGTGGTTGTTGAGACATGAAAATATCATTTATCGCATTTACTATGGTGTTTTGGGCTGCGTCACACGGCCGTGGACTACGTTAGTTAGTTCTCCCTGCTTAAACCTCGGGAAATTTTCAGATTTTCTGGAAACTTTGGGAAAGCACCCCGTAGGTACATTATGAATGTGTCATTGCAGGGGACATTATTGATTGATTCATTCGAGATGTGAGTATTTGTATGTCCGAGTATTCCCTGCCGCCAACACGGATAGACAGGTTACATTGCTCGTAACAATTGGAAGCGCAGCAACGATGCTTGCTGCCGATGTGGCAAACGGCACTTCCATTAACACCGACATAATTTCGGCCCTTTCCAAGGTTGGGCGAGCCTTGGAAGTGCAGTATCAGCGATGCTGCTGCTAAGGCGGCCAACGACGCTGCCATCAATACACTGTACCGACGAAAAGTACCCTCATTTCGAATCGTAGAGCAGCAACAGGACCAACTTGTCTTGAGAAACTTACAGTCGTCGGGTGAAGGAATGGGAAATGCCAGAGAGTGGAGTGGGGGATGTGCTCAATTCGGTTGCGTGCAATCCCTTCTCTGAAGTGCTCTAACAATCAACAAGTCAGGGGTCGACGTCATTTGGCTGATCCACCGTCTTGTGCACCACGACACTTCTCTAGTTCCGTCACTTTCTTCTATACTCTTTTCGAATTCATCCTCAGCGTGGCGTGTACAGCAGGGTATGTCTGTGAAAAGGGGTACAAGAGAACATCCTGTATCCGTTTGTTTCATTTATTTTTATTTTTCATTATTTTTTTGGGTTTTCTTGTTCTTCTAATAGTCAATCATCGAACAACCTGATTTGAATGTCTCTCCGCACCATAATGGTCTCGTAAATCATTGAAAGAATCGAACCGCCATTGGACCGCTATGAGTTTCGTTCGATGATACCCTACGTCCCCGAATATGTGAAGAGAGCGCAGTGGCAATGCAGAGGTAACTCGAGACTCTTACGGGTCGCCTGCTACCGGGATATCTTTTAATGCTTGCGAATCTCAGGATATTTTTGAGGCGTTTGCTTCGTCTAATAAATGCGTCTTCCTAGCTTATAGTCGAAGCTCTTGGCCGGAGGGCCGTTCAATTGAAGTGATTTTAGAGTGAATTTTCGTAACAGGTGGAATCGATCCGCTTTCACCATGCGACTCAAACTAAGGTTTCTCAGATGGGCAGTACCGCTTTACATGTCCACATAATTCATGATTTCTGACTACTAGCTTCCGAGGTGGAAATGCCGAAATGCGCATGCCTGGGGGAGTTCTCAGCCGAAAACTCCTATGCCATCCCTTGAGCTACTCACCGTAGTCTTCAGATCTGCGCTAACCCCTTTTCGAATGAAATCCAGGGGGAAAAGTTTTTCTTGTGCGCTCTTGTCTGGTGCTACATGACTTCTTGGTAGGATTGACGCGAAGATGTCAATCTGTGTCACCTGCCAGAGTGCAAAGCTCTCGGCTGACAGTATCCCGAAAACAAAGCCGTTCAGATCGACCACTACAGAATGTCCCGAAATCACTGTTACACTGTGCACGAAACTTTCCACGGGTAATCGAGTCAGTCTGGAAGTTCTTTCTGCCGATCCTACCTTCGTAAAGGTTGGACAGTCGGCATCCAGATGTCCGTATGAAACTGTCTTTTGGCAGCTTAATTTCTATCCCGAAAGGGTGACGGTGCGACTCGAAGGCCGGGATTTAACTCGTCAGATATCAATGGAACCGCCCCAAGTCCCCCACTCACACCTGGAATTGCATTCTTTGGATCATGTCTTGATGACGAGAGAATATTGGTCCTACAAATAGTGTAAAGATGGCAGTGTGTACCAGACACAAGACTAAGCGGTAGGGCGCGCTCAGCGACTCTCCCATGCGGATTGAGAAGTCGTGAACCCCGGATCAGCTGGGACCAGTATGTTATTAAGGTAGGCGGAATTTGGCAGCTACAATCAGCCCGTCGGGTATCAATCACAAGCAATTCGAGAACAAATGAAACTTCATTATCCAGTACTGAAGTCACGACAGCTTTAGCCGACAAATTCATTTGAAAAAAAAAAAAAAAATATAAATACAACCCAGGCACCACAAATGCAATCGAAACGCCACGTAGCCTCATAATCCAATGCCAGCACCAAATCAGAGGTAAAAATATAATCGGGCCCTAGCCGAACGGGCCAAAGGAGGGGGTTGAGGTAGAGATCGAAGAGACGAATGGAGGACGAGAAACCAGCAGTGCATCACCGCCCATACATCTCCAAGGCCTGCTGAACATCATGCAAAGAGTCCTTGCTCCCATAAGCATCCATCAGCTCGCGGTTCTTGGCCATTCGCTTCTCCTCTTCGCGGAGGGCGTATTCCTGCCGGGCTCGCGCTTGCGTGTAATAGTTGTATGCGCCGAAGCCGAGGCCAACTGCTGCGACGAAGGGGATGTACCTGTTTGCGCTTGTTAGCATCAAAATTGCAGAGGACGGAGGCTGGGAACAGGGGGTGCTGGTGCTTGGGACGTACCACTTTCCGCCGCGCGGTCGGAGCGATGGGTTGGGCCGGTATTGGGGGCTTTTGTTTGTGCCGGGGAATGCGTGTGAAGACATTGTGTTATGCTGGTGGTGTGTTGTAGGTGGTGGATGTGGTGGATGTGGACGTGTTGGAGAGGGAAGGGAGGAACGGGTAATGTGGCGCGTGAAGGGGTTTAAGAGAGCTGGCAGGAGATTGCGGGAAGGGCAGAATGCGGGGATTGCATGACGTGGAGACCATCAGCCCATACTACATCACCCAACCATTGCGGATGACTAAGTGTATTGGGAGATGTATTCCGAACCACCAGCTACGATCATACTATCTGTTGTCTGATAACCATGCTATTCTGCTCATCTTCGCGCACGTTGATGAGGCCGAACCTGTTGTCGTGAGATCACTGTGATGAAAGGGCCGAAACTCGGCATTGGGGGCTAAAGGATGATCCCCCCACAGTTTCTCCGCTGCACAGCCCGCGCGACCGGAGGATTCTCCTCCACGCTGCTGACCACGCCGAACTACTGATCGATTGATTCGCCACGTCAATTACAGGTTTATTCTGCGGTCATTATTTCTGGTACTGTCCACTCTGATGCAATCAGCATCTTCACTCAGTCTGGGCTTTCTGGTTGAGGATTTCTGTCTTATATAGTTGAAGGCCAAAGAGAGCTTAAGGTTTAAATTTCTCCCGCGATCGGAGGAATCAGAAAACGCTGTATATTTGCTGACTATGAGTTTACACCATTCAACTGATTCGGCGTGATTATGAATAATTTTCTCGGCGTTAGTATTAGCCTATCGACTACTCCAAGTGCTTGATCTAGAAGAAATGGCATTCACATCAAGCTCGTGGTTAAATAGAACAATAATCTCATTATTCCCGCGATCGGAGGAATCGACTGCTGGGCCCTGGCATTTAGAAATTGTTGTCAACCGACCACGAAATCAATGACTGTAGAACCCGTTTCGAGGTCAAACGAAGGAGGAAAGAAACTATTTTGCTAATTTGAGATACTATGTGGTGAACAAAGGGCTGTTGTGAATGGTGTGGATGAATATCGGAGTGGAGCTATTTATATACAGCACCGCGGCTAGGCCGATGCACGACCTCGGCCCGAGTCCTCCCAGCACAGGATGAAAGACCTTCGAAGGGTAAATCAAACTTGATGAAAGTGACCTGTCCCGATTTGTGCCCCATGGCAAGAATGTTTTTGTAAGTTGCCCAGACAACACTATCTGACCCTCGCCGGAAAGGCCGATACTCAGGTGGCAGCCAAAGAATCGAATGACCTCGAAAGGTCACCCATTCGTCATTCTCCCCTTCCACACAAATCTCCGTGTTATCGGGAGAACTGGAAGCGGCGTTCTCGTCAGAAGACCCGTTCGTAGTATATTCTAGACGCAAGCTGGGTTTCCGATTGCTTTTGCCGGGCGGAGTATCCAGGAACAGACAATATGATCGATAGCCCTCAGCTAGAAGAGACGAGGGCAATTCAAAATGTGGAGGGTGCTCGTCGCAAAAGTACCAATCGTCGGGATCTATTGTCAGGATTCGACCATCGGGAGAAAAGGCGTATTTGTCGGTGCGACTTTCGCACGTTTGACTCTGAGTGGGAGACTCGACGATGGGAGCTTTGGGTGATTTCCCCTTCATGGCACTCCAAAGTCGACTTATCCCCCGTTTGGGACGATCCTCCGACATAGGATGTGGTTCCTGAACTCGACCACGAGGCGAAAAGCCGAATATTTCAATATAATTGTACTGCCTTTGATTCTGGTAGTTGGAGTCCGGGTCGATAGTTTTCAGCAAGTCCCCATATGTGACATCCAATATGAAAACTATCCCGGGATAGCAGATGACCGCTAACAGTAGACTATCGGGTGAGAAGGCAATCGAGTTGACAGAACCCACGTCAAGGTAGATATAGTGCGGTCGGGAGGTCAGCGAGAGGTCCTCGATTTTGATAGCCATTCCGTCAGGTATTTCGTCTTTCTCGATCTTGGAAACAATTGCAAGGCGACGTGAGTCGGGCGAGAATCTGGCCGCCATCGCTGTATGATAAGGTTCACTCTGAGATAGCCCATGTAACGAGCCGGTGGCTGTATCCCAACATCGGACGATGCCGTCTCTTGATCGGGTTGATAGAAAGCGACCATCTCGGGAAAACGATGTTGAGAATATCGGCGCTGAATGGGGAGTTGTGAATCCCTGCGCTGAAGCAGCGGTTTCGAGATCCCATATCCGGACGGCATTGCTCCCAGATGCAAGAAACCTGCCATCAGGTGAGAAGGCAATTGATTCAATATGAACCCCATGGGCATTCAGGAGTAATTTCAGTTCTCCGTTGGCAGGATTCCAGACCCTTACTGTGCCATCATGAGATGCGGATGCTAGAAGCTTTGAGTCTGGTGAAAACGCCAATGACTTCACCGTGAGCGAATGGCCATCAAGCGTGTGCTGTCGTTCCCCGGTGGTATGATCCCAGAGGTATACCTGGCGGCCAAGATTGGCAAATGCCATTAGTCTTCCACTGGGCGACAGAGCTAGTGCACCGATGGAAGAGCTATTGTGTGTCTCCAAGGTTTTCAAGAGGGTACCAGTAGCAGCATCCCTGATGTCAATGCTGGCTTTGTTGGTGATCAGTAGAAATTCACCATCGCGTGATATCGCCAATGATCTGCTCACACCCCCACCAGACTTCGTCAAAGGCACTCGAATGGGCTCTGACTCAATGATAGTATCCCATAAGTAACAAGTGTCGGCATCGAGGATGACCAAAATCTGGCCTTTCGGGGAGAAGGCTATGGCGTTCAAATCGGCGGAGGAGGCCGTGGGAGTTACGGTGGCACGGCGATCCAATATTCGTTGTAATCTGCCTGTCGAGACATCCCAGAGACGGGCCAATCCATCTCGACAGATCGACGCGAGAATACTGCCATCTGCCGAGAAGGCCAAGTTTTTGACCTCTGATTGATGATCTAAGGTGGTCCGCAAGATGCCTGTAGCAGTATACCACAGATTGATCGTTCCATCCGTAGAGCCGGAGGCTATGAGCTGTTGATCAGGGGAGAATACCACCGACCGAACCCAACTTCCATGTCCCTCCAGAATTTGTGGTTCTGCATCTTCGGCCCCTGAATCATCTGAGACGACTCGTGTCCAACTAGGACGGTATTTCTGAAATTCCGTGTATAAGGCCGATGACTGAGACGAAAATGTAAGGCCAGATTTGTAAATTTGGAGCGGTGCCTCATGAGCAATAGGCGCAACTTTGAGCACGAATCGCTTTGAGTCTGCCAGAAATGCTGAGAGTTGGGAGTTCGGAAACGTCAACTGTAGTTGATTCAACATCTCGACTGATTCACGCATAAGATCAAGAATTCCCATCAACTCCAGCCAATGTAAAATGTGGACATGGAGGAATTCCAAGATTTCTTTCGTCACCATAGCAGATTTGTCCGACCGACTGAGATGATACACCCAGTAACGACTTGCATACCGCAGAGCCGGGGGGATATGCTCGGCGATCTCCTTTTCGTTGGCTTTCGCATCCCCGACGATTTCATTCAATCCACATATATTGCGCTTCAACGACCGCTGGCAAAGACCAACGCAGAGCATCGCCAATCTATGATGCGTCTGCATCTCGTCAACCCAGAATTGCGTTTCCTGTCGCGTCTCTGGGTCCAGCAGAAAATCGCGAAACGACAAATGGAACAGCCTCACAGGCTGTGTTTGATCCTCGGGTATGTTGAGAACAGAGTGCAGCGAGCGGAGTCTCCACTCAATAGTCCTCTCGTCGATACCAAGCAGCTGAGAAAGCGATGATATGGAAAGAGGGCTCTCAAGCAAGACGATCGCCCCCACGATCTCACGAAACTGCTCGACCAGCTGCTGGGCCTTTTTGGGGCTCTGGCCTTTCAGCGTTCGCTCGAGGGCCGGAACATACGTTCCGTTGAGTCGGGATCCATCATCGCGATATGATATCAATTCCGCAAGAGTTTCGACGGGATCCCACTTGTCGTCCTTTAACATACGGCACGCGGTAGCCGCGAAGATAAATAACGGAACGGAGCGTTGCACGAGCTGGTGTAACTTTTCCTCTCCGGGCCAGTCGTCCGGTAATCCCGCGTTTCGCCTGATGGTTGCCAATCGATCTTTCATGAACAGAGTAATATCGTGCTCAATCACCGGCAGGGGTACCTTATGCAGCAGGAAATCTTCGTGGTCGGTGATCTCAGAAAATCCTAACCGGATAGGTAACTCAGGTCTGCTAGTCACAAAAATCCGGAGGCGCACCGTATCCAAGTCCTGGAGTAGTGGCAGTAACCGTATAATTTCGCGAATCTCATCATCATTCTCGCACTCATCCAGCGCGTCAATCACAAGGGCAATACTCGATGGTTGATCAGATTTCTCTACACCCTGGAGCGGTTTGTAGAGCAACTTATCGAACTGAGCTTGCAAAGTCTTATGCGCAATCTCGGGGTCTGCTTTGACCGCATCATGAACAGCCGACTCAATTCGAGGGACAGAGAGCACAAGCTGCCTCACAAGCGTCGGGAATAGCCTGACGGCACTACCGCGATCAGGCTCACCTCTCTTGAAAAAGAAACTCGCTCCGAGGAGGCTCTCTGCTTTGAAAGATTTGGCAAGCGTTCGCGAGATGGTCGACTTTCCTGTCCCTGCCAACCCACTCAACCAGAAAATGGACTGCTGTTTATCGGATCGGGCCCAGCCCATTACATGAGCGAGGAGCTCGGTTCGCGTTCCGGGAAGACATTCATCGTCATGTTGGTCCATGTATGAATCGAAGGCAGCCCCACTCGCGACGGGTAGTTTATCCAGCGGATCTGGAGAGCGATCATTAGTTTACTGTCCCTTCTGGGTTGATTTCGCTACCCACCGGTCTCGGAATGGAAGTGGTTGGTCACTGAGCCATAGTTGAATGCGATCTGCTGTCCGGAATTCTTGTCGCCGAATCTGATATCCCGTGGCTCGACCCGGGAGTCTGGCTTAGTTATTTGGCCATAATCCACTCCGGTCTGCTGTCCATGGTTGGAGTCCCTGAGTCTGATGGCCGACGTCATCTCTCCTATCTTTGGGGAGACAGACCCTGGGAGACCCCAAGGCAATCGGGACACAGGATGTCGGTCCCCTTGGGTAGAATAGCGGGCTAAGTTCAGCTACTCGGGCGTTCCCGCCTCGTATAGTTCTTGGCCCCCACGGCCGTCACGCGTCAGGTGACATTTAAGCTGCGCTGTCAAGCACGCGAGGTTCTGTGATTTGACGTTTCCAGATACGGATTAGCGCTTTCTTTCATTTTCCCTCCTATGTTGAAATCAGGTGGTATTCAACACGGGATTCAAGGGTTCTGTAAGTACATTTTAGTCGAGCTATACATCGGGAGGCTCCGCAAATCCAGGTCACACAATGGCCGTTTAGTGATTCAGGAAATGGAAAATATTCATATGTCTCAGCGCTGCTGGTGCTCACGTCAACATTTAAATACTTCAGCCGCGTTTCCAAGGCAAAAGTCTTGATGTCCAGGTCATGGCAGCATGACAGCACCTTTGAGGTTGGGTGGCGATTACAATGAATCCCATGTCTGAGGCATCAAGGTGTCCACAAATGTCACGTCTTAGCTTCACAAGTGGTATGCTTCTGTCGCAAATCAAGCAGTTAATGATATTTCGCTCGAAGAACAACGTTGTGGTCTTTCAATATCATGGTGCGGTCACAGTTCAGAGTGAACTGGGCTTTTATATGTGTATCCATGGATCATATTATTACACCAGTGTACCAAGGTCCATCCACCTGGAGCGAGAATATATACCAAGGACGACATTGTCATATTTAAAATTCATAAAATATCTCAAGCCCGAAACTTCTAATCATATTAGTAAATTCAAACCGCCAAGACGAAAGAAACTCGTAAATCTACCCCGGACATCTATCTACTGGGCGTTGTTCTTGGGCGCAGCGGGGGCGGGTCCTTCGGGGGTGACGTAGGCCTAGTGAAGAAAGGGTTAGCTCCATGCAAATCTCACCACCTGAAAATACATACCTTGCTCAAACCACCATCCACGACAAAGTCAGTACCATTAACAAAGCTGCTCTCATCACTAGCAAGGAAAACAACAGCCTGGGCCTGCTCGACGGCCTCGCCGAAACGGCCGCTGGGGAAGTGGACCTCGCGACGGAAGCGCTTGGCGTGGTCGTCGCCGAGCCAGTCCTGGAGGAGGGGGGTACTAGATAACCATCAGTACACTAGAACCAAAGGTAATCTGCAATATGAGAAGAGGGAACATACTTAAGCGGACCAGGACAAAGCGAGTTAAACCGGAATCCCTCCCGAGCATGAACAACAGCCAACTCGCGCGTCAAAGCAAGCACAGCACCCTTGGACGCGGTATAAGCAAGCTGAGGCGTGGCGGCACCCATAAGCGCGACAAAGCTAGCAGTATTGATAATGCTACCCTTGGTTTTCTTGTTGCGGCGCAAGCTCAGCACGGCATGCTTGCAGCCGAACCAGACGCCCTTAACGTTAATGTTCTGGGTAAGGTCCCAGATTTCCTCGGGGGTGGAAACGGCGTCATCGTCCTTGGCGTGCATGATGCCGGCGTTGTTGAAGATGATGTCGACTCCGCCCCAGCTGTCCTGTGACTCGATCATGGATTGCACGTCGGCTTCTTTCGAGACGTCGCAGCGGATGGTCTCGAGGCGGCCTGCGCTTGGGACGAGTTCCTTTACCTTGGCCAGGGCCTTTGCCAGGGCAGGCTCGGAGATATCGGCGAGCAGGACGTTGGCGCCTTGTTGGGCGAAGAGGATGGTTGTTTCGAGGCCGATGCCACTGTTCCGGAGCGAGAGGTTAGAGGTGCGAGAGAGAGAGCTGTTGATTTGCGAGAGGCTTACCCAGCAGCACCGGTGATGATGGCATTCTTGCCTTGAAGACGTCCGGGAGTAGCCATTGTGTAAGGTATTGTGTAAGTGTTGTAGAAGGATGGAGGGGCACTGTGGGATACACTCAGTGTATCAGCGAGCGCTCGATGCAGGGTCGATCATGCCAATGCGGTGTGATTCCGATCGGGGGAATGCGCGCTGCACTTGCACAGCTTCACGTAGGACAGACTCACCTCGATAGATGAATTGGTTCGAAAACTCAGAGTTGAAGCTCGCGGCGAGGTATACGCGGGGCAGAGTGACTAAGCGCGATGCGACGGCGTCGCCTTTGCTGCTGTGGAGTCACGCGGCGGTCTCAGCAGCGAGTGGAGCCAGCGCGGTCCCGAACCGCGCTGATAGCGGAGCTGCAACTGATAAGACCAGCCCCTCGTCGCTTTTGGATCCAGCTGCTTTCGGAACTCCCTTTATTTTCTGCATTTCCAGAGACTCAAAACACTTGCATTTGGGCATTTGCATTGAGCTCGCTATACGCCATGTCGAGCCCCGAAGTGACACCCGACAATGTCGCCGAGATCCTGCGCAATGACCGCATGGTCAAGGTAGCCGGGATCGACGTGGATGGCCAGCTGCGCGGCAAGCTGATGAAGAAAGACAAGTTCCTAAGCATCGTGACCGAGGGCTTCGGCTTCTGCTCAGTGATTTTCGGCTGGGACCAGCACGACCAAACATACTACAAAGAACTGACAATCAGCAACAAGGAGAACGGGTACCGTGATCTCGTGGCCGTGCCAGATCTGAGCAGTTTCCGCCGCATCCCCTGGGAAGGGGATGTGCCTTTCTTCCTGGTTAGCTTTCTCGACCCAGATACCCGGCAGTCAGTCTGCGCGTGTCCGCGCGGGCTGCTGAAGACCGTCTCGGCCAAGGCGGAGGCGGAGGGCTACAAGGCCATGGCAGGAGGTATGACGAAGTTCATCACCACCGAGAACCACTGACTAACGCTGTTTAGCCGAGTATGAGTTCTACCAGTTCCGCGCGCCCGGTGACCATTCAACACCCCAGCGGGCTGCTTCGCATACTGCGTCATTTCTCCAGAACAATCCCGTCGACGCGTTGCCGCCGTTGACGGAGGGGATGTTCGGGTACTCGATTACTCGACCACTGCATAACCAGGATTACTACTATGGCATTTTTGATGCCTGTGAGCAGTTCCGCTGCGATATCGAGGGATGGCACACCGAGAGCGGACCGGGTGTATTCGAAGCTGTGAGTGGTATCTCCAACGATGAAGAATGCGTGATCTGACTGGTTGCATAGGCACTACAATTTGGCGAGGCCAAAGATATGGCCGATAAGGCGGGACTCTTCAAGTAAGTCAACCTTTTGCAGTGCTGCGGAGCTTCGTGTTGACCCCCACAGATACGTCGTAAAAGCCTACGGCATCAAACATGGCATCACGCCGTGCTTCATGGCCAAACCGCGACAAGGCCTCCCCGGCAACAGCGGACACATGCACATATCACTGATGAAAGACGGCCGCAACGCCTTCATCCGCGACACCCCCGACCCCTCCCCGGCCTATCCAGATATCGCGCACCTCTCCGATCTCGGCCGACACTTCCTGGCAGGACTGCTGGTCGGCCTGCCGGACATCATGCCGCTCTTCGCGCCGACGATCAACTCCTACAAGCGACTTGTGGAGAACTTCTGGGCACCCGTGACCGTATCCTGGGGCCTGGAGCACCGCGCCGCCTCGATTCGCATCATCAGCCCGCCGACGGCCAGTCCCAAAGCCACGCGCTTCGAGGTGCGGGTGCCCGGCGCCGACGCTAACCCGCATTTTGTGCTTGCGGCTGTCATGGCGCTGGGCTGGCGTGGTGTGGAGAAGAAGTTGGAGATTCCGGTGCCGCCGCTATCCAAGGGGGAGGATATGGGTGGTGCGAGTGATCAGGGGGTGCGGCTAGCGAAGAGTTTGAAGGAGGCAACTGCGACGTTTATGCGGCCGGAGAGTGTGGCGCGGGAGGTGTTTGGGGATGAGTTTGTGGAGCACTTTGGCGGTACACGGGAGCATGAGGTTAGGCTTTGGGAGGAGGCTGTTACTGATTGGTGAGTTCTTTCCTCCCCTGGCCATATGCTGCGTGTACTGAGTATGCTGACCTGTCTAGGGAGGTGCGGAGGTACATCGAGACGGTATAGGTTGGGATCGATCTCGAGACTATAGATATGCGCTGGGCGCAGATATCCGACGTAGCAACGCAATGAATGTATTCCTAGCTGTACTGTCTGTGAGATATTATCTGTTCATATGATGTATTCTGCAGAGTCCAGAGTCTCCCTATCTTGGGTCGAGTAACCTGTAGCAGATGATATCACATGCCATCACATGGGCAGTCCTCCGGGACATTTCGGCGTGCACCTCAACCGAGTCCTCCGACGGCGTCCCGAAGGTGTGACAGGGAGTCAATTGGAAGGACGTGTATGTACTTATCCAGCTGGACCGCGGCCGATTGGCGGGGAAACACGAAGCCCTGCTGCCGTAGGCTAAGCCAGTATATAGATGACCGTCGGGTGGATCAGGGAAGGCGCGCAGGGTTCGGAAGGTCCCTGGTGAAGTCATGAACTCTGTTTGCAATCGTATCGACGCACCCAGCACTCCCCGAACAAAATCTATAAGACCGTCTTTCCCACCCGGACGAGAGACCTCCCCAACTTCGGCGGGCCGCCGAAGCGGTTGCTCGGGATGCGCCGCAGCCCGAGTTGCGATCGGGGAGGACAGCGTTCGGTGGCATCGGGGAGAGGGAAGCTGGGGACGGGAAAGTGGCGATGTCGGCCGAGAGGAAGAGCAGTGATTGGGCAATGCATGTAAAACTGGGGAGAGCTCTGTGACCGCCCGCGGTTTGCCGTGGAAAAGTCACGTGTGCAGGCGGTGAATCCTCACCAAGGTGTAGATTGGCCGCAGATAGCAGCGCCGAGTCACGGCAATTACTCGATCGCCGGATAAGCAGTCGCCGGTGGGGCACCTTCCGCCCGCTGAACAGCCGCGGCTCTCGTTCTCTGACGTAGACTCCTCGGATGAAAGGCGCCCCTGCCATATATATACTCTACGGTTCTTCCAATGCGAAGCATTCTCTTTCTCTTCTGACTGTCCTCGTGTCCTCGATCTGCTTTACATTTTGGATGGACCGTCACTAGCCTTATATCCTACCTCTATCTATATCTGATCTATAACCATGGCCCAGTCCGTCGAAGCTCATCTCAAGGATGTCGCCATCCTCGGTAACATCCCCAACGACGCCCGCAAGATCCTGACCAAGGACGCCTGCGCCTTCCTCGCCATCCTCCACCGCACCTTCAACCCCACTCGCAAGGCCCTGCTGCAGCGCCGCATCGACCGCCAGGCCGCTATCGACAACGGTCAGCTGCTCGACTTCCTTCCCGAGACGAAGCACATCCGGGAGAATGACGCCTGGAAGGGTGCACCCCCCGCCCCGGGTCTGGTCGACCGTCGCGTCGAGATCACCGGTCCCACCGACCGCAAGATGGTCGTCAACGCCCTCAACTCCGACGTCTGGACCTACATGGCCGACTTTGAGGACTCCTCCGCGCCCACCTGGGAGAACATGATCAACGGCCAGGTCAACCTGTACGACGCCATCCGCCGCCAGGTCGACTTCAAGCAAGGCGGGAAGGAATATAAGCTGCGCACCGACCGCACGCTGCCCACCCTCATCGCTCGTGCCCGCGGCTGGCACCTGGACGAGAAGCACTTTACCGTCGACGGCGAGCCCATGTCCGGCTCCCTGTTTGATTTCGGTCTGTACTTCTTCCACAATGCCAAGGAGCTCGTCGCCCGCGGCGCCGGCCCCTACTTCTACCTACCGAAGATGGAGTCGCACCTTGAGGCCCGTCTGTGGAACGACGTCTTCAACCTCGGCCAGGATTATATCGGTATGCCCCGGGGCACCATCCGCGGTACAGTCCTCATCGAGACCATCACCGCCGCCTTCGAAATGGACGAAATCATCTACGAGCTGCGCGACCACTCCTCCGGCCTGAACTGCGGCCGCTGGGACTACATCTTCTCCTTCATCAAGAAATTCCGCAACCACCCCTCCTTCGTCCTCCCCGACCGCTCCGACGTAACCATGACCGTCCCTTTCATGGACGCCTATGTCAAGCTTCTCATCAAGACGTGCCACCGTCGCGGCGTTCACGCAATGGGCGGCATGGCCGCGCAAATCCCCGTGAAGAACGACCCCGCCGCAAACGACAAGGCTATGGAATCCGTGCGTGCCGACAAGCTCCGCGAAGTCCGCGCCGGCCACGACGGCACCTGGGTCGCGCACCCAGCCCTGGCCGCCATTGCCTCCGAAGTCTTCAACAAGCACATGCCAACACCGAACCAACTCTTCGTCCGCCGCGAAGACGTCCACATCACCTCCAACGACCTGCTCAACACCAACGTCCCCGGTAAGATCACCGAAGATGGCATCCGGAAGAACCTAAACATCGGCCTGAGCTACATGGAAGGCTGGCTCCGCGGCATCGGTTGCGTGCCTATCAACTTCCTTATGGAAGACGCCGCTACTGCCGAAGTCTCCCGCTCTCAGCTGTGGCAGTGGTCCAAGCACAACGTCTCCACTGCGGAGGGCAAGAAGGTCGATAAGAGCTATGCCCTGAAGCTCCTGCAGGAGCAGGCGGATTCCCTGGCTGCGAAGGGTCCGAAGGGTAACAAGTACCAGCTTGCGGCGAGGTACTTTGCTGGCCAGGTTACTGGTGAGGATTATGCGGATTTCTTGACCTCGTTGCTTTATAATGAGATTTCTTCGGCTGGTTCTGCTGCTAAGCTCTAAGCTGGAGGTCTCATTATGAGTCAGGCGTGCTGATGCTGGGGATCTGCTGTGCTTGGCTGGTCCTGTGATGATCATGAATACCCTTTTTTTTTTCTTAATTTGCAAGACGAATGTCGATCTTTAGTTTAGCATCGTTGTATAACAATTTTTCTGTTCAAATACTTCCTACCTCGTATAAGGTTAGTCGTTCGTAGATTCAGCAAGCTTCCTTCCCATATGCGATCTATGCGCTCACCTCCGGCCATCCAAATTGAATGCACGACCAAGCATGGCCACCCTTGTCTTCGGATCATCATTTCAAAAACATCACCCCGCAATTCCGGGACATGTATTCCATTCTCTCAGTAATCCCCAGCTTCTTCCCCTCCGTGTCATCCAGACCTGACCAGCCTGAGCGACATCGCATACAAGACTAACCTTTAATATCCTGAGTGTTATCTCTGCAAAGCAAGTCTGGTTACTTTTTCCGGCCAGGTCAACCGACTTCTTGACCAAATGGACCACCATTGAGAATATACCATATACCCCGGGGCCATGATACAGCAAAATGGCAGCGGAAAAGAATGTGAATTTGGGTGGGGCCCCGAGTTGATGCCTGGTGTTGAGGGGAACTCGGTCCGAAATATGCCAACCGTTACCCTCGAGGTAACGACGTTTGAATCGGAGGAAGAGCTGAAACCGGGCATCGGATGGTGACTTGACGCCGCGGAAGGTGACGCAAACGTAGCTATCACAGTCAAGGCGAACAGAAGAGTACCGAAAATGAATATTGGGAGATGGGAACGTCTTGGCAAGACACTCCACAAAACGCAGCACGTCGTTATCACCAGGACGAGTGAGGCGCATCACTGTATTTGGCTATCCTTTCACCATTTCTTTCTGTTCTGTATTTCTGCGAGAGCCGATCGGCCAGGAGTATGATGTTATCATTGATCATGGAACTCTAAAAAAGGGAAGAGAGAGTATGCTTGCACCAAGGGTGGAGATGCCAATAAGGTGTATACGGATGAGGACAACGGCCAAAGCTTCCTTCCCTATTTTGCCCATATTGATGCCCTGTTTTCAATTGACTGTTGATTCAACACTGGCAAGGGAAAGCCTACTATAAGTGTGGAAATGTTTTCATGCGCATAATAGTTATTGAAACTTCATCGACCTCAGAAGATTTATTGTGGTGATATGACAGTGTAGATGACTGCTGTTCAGAAAGACTGTTTGGCTACTGTTTTGAATGTCCAAGACGCTGCACCGGACTCAACTCCTTTTCCTTTTCTTTAACTCCTTTCATCTCAGAGCTAGGAGTACTCAATGGTTGAGACATCGATTGCCACAAGTTGCATTCAATCCCTATTTTCGTATCCGATCAAACCAGCTCCTTCATCAACCTATCCACAGAAGTCTTCCCCTGCATACTGTACCCCTCAACAAACCGCTCGCCAAAATCCCTAACATAATTATCATAAGTCGTGTCAGGCTTGTGCACGCAAAGCCCACACATAAGCTTCTTAAACTCCTCCTTAAACCCAAGATGAGGAAGCTCCCCTACAACAGCCCTATACTCCTCTCTGGAAATAAGACCCCCAGGAAATTCGTACCCGGCAAAATCCGCGGAAATCCCCATATTGCAAAGCGCAACCTCCAGCTCCTTGTGCCGGGCCAGACTCGGCGTCGTATGAAGTGCAATGCTATCCCAAACAAGCTGACGCTGACGATCGTTGAAATGTGACGCTTGCCTTTTCAGGAAATCTCTTGCGGCATTTGCTCCGTCGACCTCGAAGCGTTTGTCGGGTGTTGAGAAGATGCTCTTGTGGTCCCAGGCTAGGTCATGGAGGATGGCTGAGACGGCGTGGACTTCGAGGTCTGTTTGCGCGAATTCCGGTAGCTTGCTCGCCAGCAGGCTGCCAAAAACCCAGGAGCGGTGGACATGGTTGAAGGACATTGCGTCATTGTGTGTGCGGGCGAAGTCGAGGGCTGATTGCACGAGCGGGGTGTCGATTACGGGGATGCCGGCAACGAGGCGCGTTTTGTGTGCTGAGGATGCCATATTGAGTCGGAATGAGAAATTTTCGACTTCTTTGGCGGTGATTTTGTTGGCGGGCAATGAGGCAAAACAGTGATGGAAGATGGATAGCCGAGCGATCTAGATGGCTGATGGACGTCACGTGCTCCTTGGTGAAGTTCGTGATATCCAGAAGACTTTCGGGAAGGTGCGTGGTTGCCTCTTTATATATACCTGTCCGTCGGGCTATACTTACCATAGAGCAGTCCGCATGGACGTTACTGATGAGTCGACTGACAGTTGGAGTCGATCGGTCGGGGTATGCATCTCATCCAACCAATCATGTCAGCAGATCCACATTGCCGGCGGCCCGGTATGCCAAAGCTGGCTAGCGCGAGAAGCCATACATGCGGCCAGGACGATGTCAGCAGCCTCGCAATAGCAAGTTTCTACTACAAAACCACTGTCGCGATTTACACAGCCTGAATCCATCTGGCTACTATGTCACAACCATGCCGCACCTGTCGCGTGCGGAAAAAAGCCGTGGGTCTAACTCTTAACACCTCCACAAGCTGATCAACTAGCTAGCTGACAAATGCAAATAGTGCGACAGAACTCTACCAGAATGCCGGACCTGCCAGAGCGCTGGTCGTCAATGTACAGGCTACGAGCCTCATGTCAGGGGCGTATTTGTCAACCTTGATAAGGAAAGTATTGGCCGACGAATAAAGCCTCTCATCACGGAGGCTACAACATCCGCCAGGGAAGCCAGAAAGCATGGCGGCATCTTTCAACATGAAGATCAGCAAAAAGCTTCGGTTTTCCTCCACACTCTCGAGCTCTCAGCGGGTGAATTTCAAGACCATTTCGCGACCTTGTGGAACTATTTCCAAGCCTCGTATGCGCGGACAGACGATAGCTGGTCTTACGGGGTGACGGGCTTGGCACTGCATCACCGAGCTCTCGACCTCGCATTCGTGTCTTTGGCAACGATGCGGCTCTCATTGGGCGGGGAAAAGAGCACGTATCAGGTGTTGAGCCTTTCAGCTTATAGCGCGAGTCTGAATATCTTCCAACGACTCCTTCGAAATGACGCTCGTCTCTCGGAGGGCCTTTTGGTTGTTATATCATTGATCTTCACACTGTTTGAGGCTTCCCAGCAGCAAGCAACGAGAATTCATCATTCGGGATGGTCAGGACATTTGAAGGGTGCACTATGTCTTATGAGGCATCAGGGGCCATCTTCTTTCCAGACTGGTGGTTTCCATGTTGCCTTCAAGAAGATCCGAGAAATGGCGGTATGTTTCGAATTCATTCTGTGTCCTGACTATTGCTGACTATCCGATAGATTTTGCTCAGTTTCTCTATGAGACAGGCATCATTCTTTGCAGAGCCAGGGTGGATGCAGTTGCCATGGACAAATAACAAGAAAACCTTTCGCGATCGCTTATACGACATCGCTGCCAGATTCACGGTATCGCATGCGAAGCCAATCGAGTCACATGTAGGCCAGTGTCTACAGGATTATCGGGACCTTCATATGTCCTTAATTGAGTGGCTACGCGCCTGGCTTCAATTAGAATATCCGAATGTTCTTGTACCAACATGTCGAGGATGTCACGATGAGCCATGCCTGTGCTTTCCGCATCGAAGCCTCTTTCCGTGCAGCGAGTTCGCATTCACTGGGGCTGAGTGGATGGCATTTTTTTTATTCCTTTCTTTTGAGAGCCACAAGATAGTCAGAGTGTTGCCAGCCGCTGTGATAAATGACGTTTCACAAAACGACGTTTTCCGTCAGAAGAAGCTCGAACGGCGAATACAGTGGTTGGAGTACGAACTAAGGGAGATATTAAGTCTTACTTGCTTCGGACAAGCTATCTCGGAGCCCATCGGGATCACAGAAGGTCGCTGCCGCTCCCTACTTCCAACATGGGTTTTGTCGCAAGTCGCTGGCAATCCGAATGGCCACGATAGAGGCTGGTGGGATGGGTTGAGCAGCCAACTGAACTATGGCATTTCATGAGTCGGCATCTGCATATCACGGATGGGACGGGTTTTGGCTTTGCTGCTCTGCTTCACATCGTGCATGGAACGATGTCAGCATTCAGATGACCGAGCTTCGGGTCATTGATCTTATTTGCTCAGCTCGCTCTGAAGTTGCGTCTGTCAGTCTCGCGTATAAAATCCTAAGCGAGCCTCGGTTTTGTCAAACATCCGCCAAAGTCGTGTCTTCAGTGCCGATGACGGTATATCCTTTGTGGCTGGAAATTGTCAGCACTTCTTTCTTGGTATTGAGATCGGCGCTGGCAAAGCTCCGAGCAGAAGTTACCAGCGTCCTCTCAGGCGAAGCCATCGCCCCCTTCGCAAAAGTCAAGGGCCTCCCATATCTGCGAGCCTGTCTAGACGAGTCCGTCCGAATCTTACCTCCTCTCCCCCACGGTCTCGAACGCAAAATACCCCCACAAGGCATGCAAATACTGGGCGAACAAATCGCCGGCGTCGTCACCGTCTCAGTTCCAACGTACGCAGCGCACCGCGATCCGATACAGCTCCCCGAGCCCGAGAAATATATACCGGAAAAGTGGCTCGATGCTTCTGACGCGACGAAGGATATGAGAGCTGCGTTTATACCATTTAGATCGGGAGCCCGCGCATGTCTTGGGAGGAATATTACGATGATGGATCAGCAGATCCTGGTTGCGACGCTATTGCACGGGTATGGTTTTTGCTTGCCGTTTGAGGAGTGGGAGTTAGATTGGGAGGATGCTTTTAATCTTTGGCCGTGCGATATGCATTTGAAGGTCTGGAGACGAGGGGTTGATTCTGGCCTCGAAATATTCTAGTTTGAGTATAGAAAAATCCACTATGAAATTCAGTCAAATCTTTCATACCACGGTTGTTCATAAGGACTTTGGTTGAAGATGATGTGAGAGTGAGCTAGAAGTGCAGTGTATGTAATGAACGTGACATGTGTATTCGAACTAACTAACATATAGAGAGGAAGGAGAGAAGGAAGGGAAGGACGTCCTCGAGAGTATGCGGACTGTGTACACCGCCCTATTCACTGTCATTCTTCAATCAGGCTTGTATTCACTCGAGAAACGTATCCAATAGGTAGGTTCCACCTCCAAGCATAGAAACAAGTTCGACACAGGTGCCCAGGCCCTGCGCATTGAGACTTCAGATTATCCATTAGGTCTGCTGTGTGGCCCATATCCTTGTCGAGAATCCTTCGGAATTTAGATGGTGCCTCATCGGAGGGCCCGCAGTACTCCAGCCTCCAAATCACGGTATCGATCTACGCCATAAGGCTGCAGATCTGATTTGAATGCTAGTTGTAGCAGAAGAGGCCAGAAATTGCTGGTATGTGCTCCAACATATCTTCAAGCATTGCCAGTTGATCCTTGAAATAATCCATGGGATCTTCGCATGCTTTGCCCAGTTAGAAACTGCCTTGTTTGGGCTCTGATGAGACCTTCCATCGCAGTTTAGCAGAGGCTAGACCTTTCCAGCCACGCAAGACTGTACATGAGATCCATTGCTGAGAGGTCCTGGAACTTGTCGCGGATTTCTCGGCGATAGTGGACATCATGTGGTAGATATAAGGCACCTTCCTTCGTACGGACACATCCCATTCAATAATCCTGCTAGAATCTGACCCTTCATGCCATTGTATCAAGAGAAAAATCGATTCTCGCCATCCATAGCGAGTCTGTAAATCTAACCTCAACTTGTCGACTTTCACACAGTGTCATATGCTCGCAGATTTTAAAGCTGTTCCCAGGGTACGCTGAAGCAATAGCAGCCGCAATACGCGCTTCAACCATCTTCGTTCAATCGCGACGAATCGAATCGGTCGTTCTGCAAAATAATGCTGAATCACGGGTTTGCGCTCGCGCCCGTTCCAGGCTCTCCAACTTCGACCTTTCCTCCAAAAGTGACAAATAAGCCGGCTGAAGGAGCCAGTAAACCGGGCCAGCAGCCGGCCTATGATCTGAACCGATGCAATGGCCTTGCAACCAGTGTTCTGTTAGCCGACAGGAATTGATGAGGGAGATTGGGCGAAAGCCTTCAGCTTTGGGTTTAAACAGTTGGTTTTGTTCAAATCGTGTCCTCTGGAGGGAGAGGAAGAGAGAACAAGAAATAATGAGAGCGGATAGTAGAAGCAGAAGCTGGGGTGCAGCCACGGACAGTGAAGGTTGGCCGAGAGCGCCTCTAATGCGCTGTGTTTGACGTAGATGAGGAGGTTTGCGGTAGGCTCCTCGACGTAATGGGTAAGCCCGACGCAAGTGCAAGGTATATAACCACATCCTGGTGTCATTCGCACTGCTGAAGCCCGAAACTGACCTCAAGGACGGTCACACCATGCCTGCTCTGGTGCTCTGATTGGCCGCGTGTGAATGTCTTGTAGCCCGCACGATGAGGGATTAATTCGCTGGAAATGCACCGTTTGAGATCTGAGAGGATGTCGCGCACGGATTGGGTAACCAGGAACTGATCAAACAGAGGACTGGCAAATGACCAGACAGTCGAATAGGTGACTGAGCCACAATGAGGTAGGATATGTGTTGACCTCCCAGAGGTAAACTAGAGCATTGGAGACTCCTTGGCCGGTGTTGTGATAGCTCCATCTGTCAATAGCCAGTGAGCACGATGAATTCTCACACAAAGGGGCGCGCCACTAGAGCTTCTTTCTTCGATATAGTAAAACGGCTTTCGACACCGGTCAAGGCAAAAATTACGCATGCTCACCGTGTGATGTCGCAAATGACAACCCGGTGCCAGCCAATCGGTTATGGATTTGGAACAACACTTCTCCCAGGTCGTGACTAGAGACATCGGTAGCCAGGTACTACTAGATATTCGTATTCTTTTAGACCAGGTTGACACGCTTCAGGAACCCTTTTGTGCACTTAAATGTCTGCTTTTGTTCTCGACTCCAATGAAGATTCGCCACCTTTTGGACACCCCCTTTCTTTCGGTCAATCAAATGCAGGCAATGAAATCGGCAACACTTTCCGCTGTGGTCACGTCGTCGTCAACAAAAGCTCCGAACACAACGTCGGGGTTTGGGTCGGCTAGGGTAGACAATACCCAGTTCGTACTATGTCCGTTAAAAGTCCAAGTATCACAGCCTTGGCGTGGCCGTATTGGTCCGCAAACCACCAAGCCACATTTGCTCGAAGATGTCTTGCTTTTCGGAATATTAGCCTCAAGAATAATCAAGGGCCAATCCAATTAGCGTTACAGCCCCAGGGTAAGGCGCTCAGGATGGTCGAACCCTTTCGAGCAGATAAATCTCTTTCCCGTGCAGCTGCCATGTGCCAGCGCAGTCATCTGGTCTAGGTAGCAGAGCTGTTAGCAGACAACACAGAGATGATGAATGAGCGATGGGTGATAAATGGATGAAGGACTGCCGCGATCTATATATAGGCAGCTGGACTAACATGTGACCCGACTTCAGGGAGTCAATAGAAGCTTCTCTCTTTCCTCGTCCATTCGCCATGTTCATTATCATATCGTCTTTGGCGCTTGTGCCAGGCCTGATGAAGTGAGGCGCAAACGGTGTCTTTGACAGAGGGGATAACTTCTAACTGCTAGAACGTATCGCTATCAAAAGTCCGCCAGTACCCTAAGGTAACCACTACACTTCGCATACTCATGGTAGGGAAATGTGCTCGGGAAGGCATCAATGACAATATCGCCACAAAACAATGCAAAATATGGCATGGGAAACTTAGGGAAGCCCTTTTAGGAGAGATTATCGAAGCACAATTTTCATGAGTGTTGAGAGCCGGGGTCAAGAAATAGCCCCTAAACGACGCTGAAAAGATGTCCAACGACTATGAAGCTGAAACACCCACCCCGGATTCTTCAGCAATGTTCTTCGGCTTTCCATGTAACTGAAAGGAAAAGCCAAGCCCTCACTATGTTTGAAAGTTTGCCGAAGGAGACATTGGCACCCCTTTTGGCGACAAGGCCACGACTACAGACAATGCGCAGGATGAGACAGTGTAAGACCTATTCGTATTCAGTTGAATGTTAAGACTTTCCTAGCACAAACCTTACACAAGTGTGCTACTATAAATTCAATCGTGTGATGCTACATTCACAATCGTAATAATGACGGAATTGGGAGAGACAGGGTAGCGTCTTCACTCCAACAGGTATTCATTCTCTCCGTACGAGACATGTCTATATTAAGACTTCATAAGTGAGTGTGGCGCGTAATACAGCAATATGCACAACTAAATTCAATATACAATTATCGAGTGCAACCCATCCCGAACCGAATCTCCAGGACTCAATCCAAAACTCGAGCTCGCCCGACCATACTAACAAGTACCTCAAAGCAACATCTCCTACTCACGACGAGTGAACAGCTTAGATGTACTCCCAAGCAGGCTGGGTGGTGTTGGAGACAGGAACAGCCAGGGCATCGAAGCCAAGGCAGTCACCAACGTTGCCAGTGGGGACGGTAGCGTTCTGCTGAGCAGAGAAGACCTGGTAGCTAGCGGCGGCAGGGGCGATGCGGCGGCGGCTGTAGGGAACGGCGGTCCCGTTGGTGGTGGGGCAGGCCATGAAGCCTTGGCCGTAGCTCCAGGTGCCGAGGCCGCCGTTCTTGCCGGGGGTGTGCTTGAAAGGGCCCTCGGAGGAGCCGGGGGGGATGTAGCCGGAGTGGGGGTGGTGAAGGAGAGGGCGCCGCTGGCGGCGACGTAAATCTCCTGGCCACCGGGGACGATGACGTCCTAAAATTCATTAGTAGGGGCAGGTGAAGAATGTCATGCGGAAGGGACGTACAAGGTAGTGGGAGCCGGTCAGGATGGTGTCGTTGGTCGACTGGGTGCAGGGGACACCGTCGGGGCAGTAGGTCTGGCTCTCGCCGCCGAGATAGAAGTGGGAGCCGGAGGCAGTCAGAGGGAGGAAGTGGATGGGCGAGCCGGAGCGAGCGGCGGTGACGCCGAAGGAGCCGGAGGAAGAAGACTCCTGGCGGCGGCCGGGGAGGGCGGCGGCCAGAGGAACGAGAGCGAGGAGGGCGGAGACCTTCATTTTGAGCGAAAGTAGGTGGTGTATGTAAAGACTGTTTGTGAGAGGAATGATGGGAAACAGAATGGAACGTGGAGGCAGATGGGAGTCTATAAATGATATCGAGGTTCAATCCCCACCGTGCGAGCGAGTTTTATATTCCACCTCCTCGACTGCATTGCCCCTATGCGCCGGGCTAGGGTCTCCATTGACGGTCCTGACCACCAAACAAGCGAAATGATCGACATGGAACCTGCTTCACTGCGACAGTACTACCCTAGAAAAGTAACTGATATCATGGACTTGTAAGCTTGCCGTCGGCGGCCGTGCGATCGGCAACCAGGGCTGAGCCTGCGTGAGCAGGAAAGTACATCGGGACTGTCGATTTTAGGAATAGCGCCGAGTTCAGCAAAGGCATTGGCCAATGAGTGGGCAGACGGGCACTGGTTGTCGGTTGATTCCATAAGGAAAACATGCTCTAGAAATTCCTGTTTTGAGCAGTCGGTTCAGGAACACGGAGAGGTGATTGGAAGATACGACCCTGAGACATGCGCTGCTGAAGTCTCCACAGCGTCTGCGGTGATCGACAGCCACCGCCAGGGTTCCTGAACGCTATTTGCGCGGATAATTCGGCGACGATGCGCAGTCGCTGCTTCCTATCATCATCTTTTTCCGCCTCCCCATGATCCCTAGAGTTGTAGATAGATTGCGAGGAAATTTGACCATTACGCGGTTCTGATTCTGGACCCTGGGTCACCCCTGAGACGTATCCGATCTCTGAAAGGACCCAAGCGAAGACCCTGACAGGTGGGTCGTTTCAGACAAGCCAACGTGCCTGCAGAAGGCAGTAGGGATCGCCGTCTCTTACCAATCGCCCACGGCCCGGTCGCTTTCAGGGTCGAGCATCGAGCATCGAGCATCGCGAGAGCTCGTCCGGAAAAAATCCTCCGTGCCAGTGTGGCTCAATGGCCGTGGCGACAGGCAGACGCGGGTCCACGACCGTGATCCACTTTGTCTCCGGGGGTTAGACGGACTTGACATCACATTCAGGAGAGCTCCCGATCAGCCGGCGATCAACGGCGGCCTTGCCCCGGGCGAGACGGAGTTCCCCGTATCTCGACCTGCCATCGAGATTGCCATCGGGCTACAGGGCACTGCTGATCCCCTCCAGGGAGATGCCATCCCTGCATGTCCAGAGCTTTACTCCGGTGGAGAACGTGGGCATGGCGCTGGTCTGGAAGAATTGGCGCAATCTGCGTGTGACAGCAAAGTGAGAGATCGTCGCTGGAGGAAGGTCGGCACCGCCACGATTCTTGGAGGTTGCTAGGGCTGGCTTAGTGGGGTGTCTCAGTGCTAGTGCGGGCTGGACAGGCAGAAAGAATCGAAGGTGCTTATTTATAGGTCCGCGTGGTACTTTCCCAAGTATAGACACTGCCCTAGAGAAGAAACTATGTATTTGGATTTTTGTTTTCATTGAGCTAGAATCGTAAATGTTCTATGTTCATCATGTTGCCATGGCCGTAACGCCCAAATCCCCATCGCTAAACGAGATCAGGGCGGAACCCTTGTCAAAAAATAAAAATACAACGCAAGCAAAAATCTCGCTATGGGGCAGACCTTCAGAAAACAAAATCTTCAGAGCTGCGCTAGTAGGTCGAGCTAGTAGTCAGCCACGAGCGGCAAGTCCCGAGAACTGCGTCCAGCCCAGATTTTAAACGCGCCATCTGTAGGCAGGACCCAGTTCTGCGCGCGAACACTCCAGTAACTGAGATCCTTCCGCGAGAGTGTCATATTGACGACGGTGCTCTCGCCCGCCTCGAGAGTCACTTTCTCAAAGTTGCGGAGCACACGGACGGGAAAGTCGATCTTTTCGCGCGTCCAGCTTATGCCGCGGTGTTCGACTACCTCGTCTGGGAAGGAGACATAGATCTGGACGACTTCTTTGCCCGCCCGTTTGCCGGTGTTGGTTACCTTAACGGAGAGTTCGAGCATGGCTTCCCACAGAGATGGATTTCCGCCCAGTCCGCCTCCTGCCTCAGATGGTTTTTGTTTCGTGTCGTAGCCGTCTGGGTAGGGGTATTCGCCCTTTTCGGTGCCGGATGTATCGCGTAGGTAGGGATAGATGTATTTGGAAAGAACCTTCAGGTCCTTCGGGAAGAGACAGTCCTCCGCCCGTTCACGGCGTCGGGGGTAGGAAGGGGGATCGATATCGCTATCGACGCGCGAATGCGGCAGCCGAGACTTCTCCTGAAGGGGGTTGATGCGAAGATCTGCGAACTCAAAGGTCGTGTAGGAAAGTCCGTAACCGAACTCATAGCGCGGCGTGATGTTGTGCCGATCAAAGTATCGATAATCCATGTACAAACCCTGACTCAGGTCCATCTGGGGAGCACGATCGTCGGTCTCGTACAGGATTTGCGCACCAGGCCCGTAGTCCTCCAGAGATCGACCTATGGTGTAGGGCAGACGGCCGCTGGCGTCGACGTCACCGAAGAGCACGTCGACGAGGGCGTGGCCACTTTCTTGGCCGGGCAGGTTCGCGTAGAGAACGGCGTGAACGCCTGGGAGGTCGATCCAGGGCTCTAGCACGACGGGACCGACGGAGTGTACCACGACGACGGTGCGGCCTCGGCCACCTCCGCAATGTCGTGCGACGCCGTCGACTAGTTCTGTGCCGTTGCGTTGTAAGAATAAGTCATTGCGATCACCGTTGATGTCGTCGCTGTGGATGAAGCCTTCGCCGCCGTCGGAGTTTACAAATACGATGCACAGGTCTTGCTCGAGCAGGTTTTCGTAGGCGACATTATTGGTCAGGTAGTCTTTGACCTCGACCTTGTCGGCTGGCCATGCGAATTTAAGAGCTTCCCAGGGACTGACGAGGTAGGGGAAGTCCACGGCGCCGCTGCCCCAGCCCGAGGCGAGAGTTCCCTGATTGCAGCCGCGATCAGCGCAAGCGTTAGGTCCGTTTCCAGGACCTGCATCTTCGCCATAGATACCGATACGATATTTTCCATTCGGGCTGGAGACCTTTCGAGAGAGCGGGAGTGTGCTGTTCACGTTCTTCAAGAGAACGGTGCCCTCGGCCGCAACTTGTCGAGCGACATCAGAATGCAGCTTGGATCCAGGGGACTTGCGCGCGTTGACGAAGTGATTGACGGCCTCCCAGGAATCATCATCTGGGCTGCCGGGATGTAGTCTGCCCATCGTCTCGTTTGTCCACGATGAAAAGTTGGGGCCGCCCTCCCATAGGTCTTGACGGAAATGAAACCATGATGCAACAATACGAGTTACCATATCGTTCAAGCGGTCCATAGGGACAGATGTGTTCAGCGCTGCGGCAGTCATTTGCGGTCCCCAAAGAGCTTTACCATCTGCCCATCCAAGACCATCACCGGGCATGCTCATATCGAGGCCACTGAGAGCACTCTGCACGCCGGACCGCTGTGCTAGCCAGTCAGACTGGACGAAGCCCTGGAAACCGAGTTCATCTTTGAGGATCCCGTTAAGCAGTTTACTGTTTTCACAAGAATAGCTGCTATTGACCCGTTGATATGCACACATCACGCTGGCAACATCCGCTCGGATACTCTCTGCAAAAGGCCAAACGAAGACCTCATGGAGGGCACGGTCGTCGATGTTAGATGAGACAGCATAGGCACTTCCCTCGTTTGGTTGACGGAAATGTTCCTGTTCATTGAGAACGAAGTGTTTCGCTGTGGCCATCACACCGATGTGCTGAATGCCTTGGATAGTCTCGGCTGCAGCAACAGCCTGCAGAACAGGATCAGACCCGAAGGATTCCCAGTTCCGACCACCAGCTGGCATCAATCCCATTGCACCGATGGATGGACCGAGGAGAACATTCACACCCTTGGCGCGAGCTTCCCGGCCGAGGGAGGATCCTCGAGCCCGCATCAGAGCACGGTTCCATGTAGCTCCTGTCGTGATACCAGCAGGGAATGCAGTGATGTTGTCTGCGAATCGTAGGCCGAGGGGGCCATCCTGGAGACACAGGGAGGGGAAGCCAACAGACGCAGCAGCTTCTATGGACAGTATAAGCACACATAAGCATCAAACAGAAAACAAGGATATTCATACCAGTATTGCCCACACAAAGGCCCATCTCCCAGCCCGTTCCCGTCGTAACGCCGACCTTCTCGATTAGACTCATCCTCTCAACCATCCCTTTTGCCTTCTGATAACTCTCCCTCCAAGCCGGGCTCGTACCGCCCAGCGGAGTAGGATACCAAGGCACAGAGTGCTAAACCCATCAGTCACCGTTCCATGCAGCGGAGCAAAATCCAAATAGACCCGAATAGAACTTACATAGTTACCCTCCACATTCCTCTCCCCACGGATCCAAACAAGTCCTTTCATGGCCAGCCACATGGCCATAATAGCAGCGACAGCAAAGAAGAGAATGTGCCACCAGGACCGCTGGCCGAACACAGCACGCCATCTAGACATCCACTTCGGCTCGTCCTTCAATGGAACCCCGTAGTCATCCTCTTCATCACTAAGCACAAAGTCGGTATTGGCATCCTCGATATCCGTCCGGAACGCCTCCGCGAGAACATTCCGTCGTTCCGTCTCAAGGAATTTCTCAATTCGCTTCCCGACATCTCGCTGTTCCGTCGGCACGGGGACTGCATCTCCTTCGCTTTGGCTTGGTTCCCGCGAACTCGACGAGCTTTCACCAGGCGTCTCGAATCTGACCGAGCCATGCCCGTGCGCATATCGACCACGTACCGGTCCTTTTCTCGTATCATGCGGAGGCAAGGGTAGGAGCTTGACGTCGGCACTGGTCACGTTCTCGAGCTCATCGCCAGACGACAACAAATCGAGGTCGTCAGGATGCGGTAGGTCCTTCTCAGTATTCGGCGGTGGTCTCACAGTATTCGCATTCGCATTGGCGCCGGAGCTGTACTCCGGACTCGCAGGCGTATCGGTCGCTTCGTCAGGGATCTCGCTATCGAGCGACTCGTATTTACCGCGACGCGCATCGGCCTTAGCGCGGGATCTGGCCATCGCTGCGGATCCGATTGGGCTGAGCGGGCATTTAACGCGTGCTCGTTCGCATGCTGCGAGGAATTTCGAGGATTTGGCGCGCAATTTTGTGGCCTGGGAATCAAGGGTAAGCTGCAGTCCTGTTTGGGAATTTCTGGTGATGCGGTATGGGGTCGGTCAGGTGACCCCCCGCAAACGGGATCGATCAATTTGACCAGCCGAAGTATACATAAAACACGGCGACTATACGAGTACGAGGTACGTCGAGCAGGGATTCAAAAATGCTATTGCACGAAGCTGGAAAAAATTGAAGAATTCATTGATAACTTTTGTTCATGACCGACAATCATAATCGCGGTCTTAACGATGCATATCTACTACTAAAGGAAAATCCCAAACGCCGTCTATCAGTCCCATGCGAAATCAGACCCAGAAGGCATTCATGCAAGGAAATAAGAATCAACATGGCAACATTACGAAGAACCTTATGGATACTTCTTACTCCTCGTCGTCGGTGTCGGCAGGCTTGGGGGTTCCCTTGGGGGAGTTGAGCTGATGTAAAATGTGAGCAAAAGGCGATGAAATTGTGTGCAAGTAAGTGAGAAAAACATACCCATTCAATGTGACGAAGACGACGACGAGTCTCGCGCTCCTTGAGCTGAGCACGAGTCATCTTCTTCTTCTTCTTGGCACGGAACTTCAGCTCGCCGCCATCCTCGGCGCCAGAGTTGACGGCAGAAGGCGCGGCGCTGGTGTTGGCAGAGGCAGCAGCAGGAGTGCCGGGGGCGGAAGGTGAGTTGGTAGCGCTGTCCTCGAAACGGTCGAGGCTGACGGCAGTGTTGGTGCGGCTGACGACACGGCCATCGGCAATATGCAGCTGCTCGGGGCAGAGGGCGCCGACGAACTCCTCGTTGTGAGAAATCATCACGACACCACCCTTGAAGTCGCGAATGGCAACGGCAAGACCACCGAGGGAGTCACGGTCCAAGAAGTTAGTCGGCTCGTCCAGGACCAGCAAGTGGGGGTTGTTCCACATGGCACCGGCAAGCACGACCTTGACCTTCTGACCACCAGAGAGACCAGAAATCTCGTTGTGGTTGGCAATCTCAGGGTCGAGACCGACGTCCTCGAAGTGCTTGGAGATGGTCTTGGGATCGAGAATACGGAAACCCAGACCCTCGCGGGAGGCCTCGTGATCGTCGAACTCCTGCACCATCTTGAAGAAACCGCGCTCGACCAGGGTTTCGCGGGAAATCATCGTGTTGAACTTAGGGAGCAGTCCAACCCACTTGACCTCGTATTGGAACGTCTTCTTGTACTTTTGACGACCGATCAGGGTCTCGATCCGACGAGGTCCACGGCCGTCGCCCAGGTCAATTGGGGTCTCAAGCTGGGCCTTGTCGGCATCGGTCAGGATACGGGTCTGCTTGAGGAAAACCTCGCGATCGTCACCGTTGGCGTAACGCCACATGATGTACTGGGAGGGAGTCTTCTCCAGGTGCATCTCAACGTGCTCCAGAGCATGCTGCTTGATGTAACCAATACGAAGGTTGGGGTGCTTCTCGACCTTGCCGCTCTGGGGAATGGTCTCACCAGTCAACATCTTGATAAAGGTGGACTTACCCGCACCGTTACCACCAATGATAGCGACGCGAGAGGAGAGAGAGAGAGACAGGGAGGCATCCTGCAGAGAGGGCTTGGGGGCGCCGGGATAGGTGTAAGAGCAGTTGCTCATACGAAGAATGGCACGGGTGTTGGACTTGATACCGGACAGGATACCGGGGGCGGGAACTTGAACTGCACGGTAGAAGCAGACAGGGTATAGTAGCTCTTACCCTCGGGGTTGACCTTGACGAAATCGGCAAGGTTACCCGGGTAGCAGACCAGCTTCTTCTGCTCGTAGTGGTAGATATCAGTACAAACTTCGTCGAGGAAGCCGGAGTCGTGAGAGACGATCAAGCTGGTGATATCGGTGTGCTTCTTCAGGTACTCTTGCAACCACTTGACGTTGGCAACATCCAGATGGTTAGTAGGTTCGTCCAAAAGCAGGACATCAGCCTTCAGAAGCATGGCACGGGCCAGAGCAAGCTTCATCTTCCAACCACCAGACAGGGAACCGACGGGCTGGGACTGGCGACCCTCGGGGCCGTCAGTGAAGCCGAACTCGAGCAGGACACTGCTGATGTGCTCCTTGCCCGCTCCAGCGACCGCGGGATCCTTGGAGACATATTCCAGGATGCTCAGGTCAGCATCCTCGCCCTGGTTGTGCTCGACGAAGCAGGTGCGGACTTCTTCGGGAGGAGGGAAACCTTCCAGTTTGTCGTTGGCGATACTGCGCATCAGGGTCGACTTTCCGGCACCGTTGCGACCGCAGAGACCGTAGCGGTGACCTTTGACAAGGCGCAGGTTGGTGTGCGACAGCAGAAGCATGCCACCGTAGGCCAGAGAGAAGTTGGCGTTAACAATTACCACCTCGTTGGGGTCAGCCTGAACGGGCTTGCCGAACTTGCGCTCATCCTCGGCAACAAAGTGAGCCTGGATAGCAGTGTTGATAGCCTCGATGTTCTCTTCGGGGAGCAGACCACGGAGGTAGGGGCCGATGGAAGCGGGGATGCGGTCCAGCATGCGAGAGTTGACATCCTCGCGGACCATACCGGCAATGAAGTTCTTGGTCAGATCGTGGAACTTGGCATCGCCAAACCCAATGAGACCGCCCTGCTCCTGAATCTTGGGGTTCAGAACCGCGAGGACATCCTCGGGGGTGGTCTTGGAGACGGAGCCGGAAGCGACATCCTTGTCGGCCATAGCCTTGTCCATGACATCGAGGGCACGGGTGGCCAACTCACGAACCTCGGGGAGGGAGGCACGATCTTTGACGGCCTTCACACCAGGCTGGAGCTTGGGAAGGAAAGTACGGGCCTCGGCGGGGTCGTGGACCAACTTGGTCAAGTTCTCCACGACGACGACGGTCTGACGGAGGGTTTCTTGTGGGGTAGTCGGGGCGTTCAAGGATCGCTCGAGCAGGGGGGTCAGAAGGGCGAGCACGGGTGAGGTGACAATAGCAACGAAGGTGGTCTGGGACAGGGCGTGGATGGCTTTCTGGAGAGTCTGAGGCGACGGCTGCTCCATGGTCTTAATGAGCAGCGGGATGCGCGGGGCAACATCGTCGTTCGAGAGCAGGGTGGTGAGAGCGTTCATGGTCTTGGTGGAGATCTTGGCGACCTCGCTCTTCAGATCGTGCATGCCGTTCTCGACAATGGGGATCATCTCCTTCAGAGTCTTACCCAGAGCCTCGCGCAGCAGATCCTTCTCACGCTCCTCCTCCATGGTGCCGGTGCCCATCTGGGCCTTGACGGCCATCTTCTCCAGCAGAGAGAAGCCACCGACGAAACCCTGCCACTTGCCGCTACCCTTGCCGAGGTAGGCCTCCAAGGCGGGCAGTAAGGCGTTGACCATAGCCTCGGGGCTGAGGCAAGCGAAGAGGGCGTCCACGGCATACTGCGCAGCGTCGCGCACGACGGCGCCCTTGTCGGCCAGCGAATCCAGGACGACGCTCAGCAGGCCCTGGTCCTGGAGCAGGAAGATCGCTTCACTCAGCGGGAACTCGCGGGGGAAACGCTCGAAGAGGGCGCCAATGATCAACATGGCACTCTCCCGCTTGGCGCCATTCTTCTTATCGGTGGCGGCCTTGCGGGCCTCCGCGAGGACATCGTAGTTGAGGAGACCGGCGCATCCGACGCTGTTTATTAGCAGGTTGGTGAGCGCGTAGGAAGCGTCGAGGGACTGCTGGGAGGTCTCGGCGTTGAAGATTGTGTTCAGGAGGGAAGAAATCTCTTCGGTGGTGGGGGGGACCCCGGAGGGGGGTTTTGGAGACGATGGTTGGCATGGCCGGGGTATCAGAGGGCGAGACGGTGTGTGGCATTGTCTCGCAGCGGCGACTCGAATTATTCGAGAGTCTCGCGCAAATATATATCCAAAGTCCAAAGGACGGGGCGAAAGGAAAGGGTCGAGAAGCCCGCGATGAATGGCGGGGCGGGGCGCTGCCTGGGCCCGACAAACGAGAAAAAATAGGAACGAACGGGAGAAGTGATGGATGCGATTCAGCGGTGATGTGGCGGAAGAATCGCGCAACAGGAGAACAGCAACCACAGACACCAAACCACCAAGACTGTACAGAGAGGGGAGAGTAAGGAAGGGAGAGCACAGCGCATGGATCTGCTTACAATTTTTTTTTTTTGTTTGGGAGGCGACCGCAGCGGCCCAATCAGGCGCCCGCAGATTGCCATGGGCGGGCCTAGCCCGATGGGGCTAGTCTTATCAGTGGATCATTATACAGCCTGAGAGGTAAGGCGGTAAGGCAATAAGGCAAACAAAATGGATGCCTTCAGAATCCAGGTGAGCCCAGGGTGCTCTCAAGCTGAGCGCAGGGGGGTGGGGCAAATCACATGACACTTGGCGGTGCTGAGCGCAGGGGGCTCCATTAATTACCTATATAGGACCAATACGTTTTGGTATCACAACAGTAAAATTGGGGTGTCCGCCATACATACAGATCAACTGATATAACGACTCGTATTCAGAGGAATCAACAACGAGGAAGTGTGTATTAAGTACAGAAATTAACTACTAATTAGTTACTAACTAATTCCTAATATATAGGAAGCCTTGCTCGTCGACATGCAGAGCAGCAACAAATCGAACAACGACGGCAAAGGGTACCTAAAGAAGATCGCATTCTTTATGACTTCTCTTCGTCAGGTCATCCAATTCGATCTACTAGTGCTGCGCGGGGCAGATCTCCAGTAAATCGTCCCCGGGGAAGTAGATCACGCAGTCGTTCGAGGTTAGTATATGCAACCTTCTTTTTTAACTGGTTACTAACTAGTTTAAGCACCCCTCGATCCTCCACTCCACAAAGCGATCTTCGTCGTACTGCCTCAATTAATCTTTATAGTCAAGGCCAGGATGACAGTAATATACGTCAATCCGAGCTTGATTATCAGTATGAGATGCTTGAGCTAGAACGGAAGAGGGTCGAAATTGAGAAAGCGAAGATGGAGAATGAGATAATGAGATTAGAGCTTGAGCTACTACATAAGCAGTTAGAGAGCTAGTTAATAACTAGATAAAGCGCGGCATATTCAAATATTGAATTCACTATATTAAATACTAAATTTGTATCATATAATGTATTTATTATATATTGAATTATGACTATTTTGTTGAAGTGTCAGGTAATGTAAGGTGACAGAACATGTAAAAGCTGAGCGCAGGGGGGTGGGGCGATTACACGGGAAATCACATGACACCCTGCGGTCAGCTCTGGACCCCCCTGCGTTCACCTGTATTCACCTCACTTCCTGCCTGAAATTCATGCCTTGCAGCCTAAGGCCAACTGATCTCACATGAAGATAGGACATCTCAATTTGGCTTGTTGTATGTTGAGAAGCTAGCCACTAGCCTATCCCTTTCTCAGCATCCTTCATCAGCTTTATGCATTCTGCTAATACCGTGACCTGGAGCTGCTGGCTGCGATATAGCCGACGTGTACAGCCCTTGACCGGTTAGACCTCATCAACGCTGCAGTGTAACGCGAGACAATAAGAACTTCTCGAGACAAAGAATCTACGGCATATTTCATCCAGCAATACATAGCACATATTCTCAGTATACTGCTGCCAGCCGGGTCCTCGTGGCAGTGAACCCCTACGTCACCGATCACACGTGTATATATTCTTCGACCAGCACAAGAACACTGCCTTGCAGCTATAACTGAAGGTCTCTGTCGGTCGGAATGCCGACTCGAACGTCCAGCCCTAGCTGTAGCTTAATTGTCTGACCGGCTCTCAGACCACTTGGGTGCGGTCTCTCCTTGTCTCCGACTTTCGCTGCCCTCGGCGCCCGCGGCTCAGCGGGTAGTCGGTAGAGATATATCCCCGCGGCAAAGAAAGTGCAGCAAATTCAACGACAACTAGCAAGAAGACGAGACAGAAAAGAAAAAAGGGAACAGACAATTATATGATGCGATTCCCTAGTAGTAGGAGCTATTCTCCTATTATGAGGACGCTGTACGTTGAGGCCGATGTCGCTCAAGCTGTGCGTCCGCATGCAGCCGCCCCGGGCCTCGGTAGAACTGGCATGGAAGCCCCGCGGCCAGCCGACCAGCGGTCAGATGCCAGTCGGCGATCACAACTACCTACTTTTCTCTCATCCCGCGACTCTTCCATCTCCTCTCCATCTGGCCGAGCTGGTCCTACAACAAAACCCTCCAGGATCCCTCCATTCTCGCTCTTCCTCCCCGCAATTGACTCTCCCGCCCCCACACTTCTACCCCGGACCCATTTCCCGCGTACGCAATGGCGCTGAGCTTCAGAACCACCCGCCACGCCTCCCGCCTGGTCCAGGTGAGTATTTCTATGAGTGCGAGGCTCTCACCCTCTCGAGTAGGATCAATTGAATGACTCAGGATTGTTAACATCTCCAGGCCTCCCGCCCCCTCTTCTCAGCCCGCAATTATGCGACCGCTGAGCCCGACCTGAAAACCACCCTGAAGGAGGTCATCCCCGCCAAGCGCGAGCTCCTGCAGCAGGTGAAGGCGCAAAGTGACGAGACCATCGGCGAGGTCAAGGTCGGCAACGTCATCGGCGGCATGCGCGGCCTGAAAGCCATGCTCTGGGAAGGCTCAGTGCTGGACGCCGACGAGGGCATCCGCTTCCACGGCAAAACCATCAAAGACTGCCAAAAGGAACTGCCCAAGGGTACCTCCGGCACGGAGATGCTCCCAGAAGCCATGTTCTGGCTTCTGCTGACGGGCCAGATCCCCTCGACTTCCCAAGTCCGCGCCTTCTCCCGCGAACTGGCCGAAAAGTCCGAGCTGCCCGCCCACATCATCAACATGATCAAGTCCTTCCCCAAGAGCATGCACCCAATGACACAGCTATCTGTCGCCGTCGCCGCGCTTAACACCGAGTCCAAGTTCGCGCAGGCCTACGAAAAGGGCTTGAACAAGGCTGAGTACTGGGAACCCACCTTCGACGACTGCATCTCGCTCCTAGCGAAGATCCCTCGCGTCGCGGCACTGGTCTTCCGCCCCAACGAAATCGACCTCGTCGGACACCAGAAGCTCGACGTCGCCCAAGACTGGGCCTACAACTTCGCCGAACTCCTCGGCAAGGGCGGACAGCAGAACGAGGACTTCCACGACCTCCTCCGCCTCTACCTCGCCCTCCACGGCGACCACGAAGGCGGCAATGTCTCTGCGCACGCAACACACCTCGTCGGCAGCGCGCTGTCGGATCCTTTCCTGAGCTACTCTGCCGGCTTGCTGGGTCTCGCCGGACCGCTGCACGGCCTCGCCGCGCAGGAAGTCCTCCGCTGGATCTTAGCCATGCAGGAGCACATCGGCACCAAGTTCACCGAGGAAGACGTCCGCACCTACTTGTGGGACACGCTGAAATCCGGGCGCGTCGTGCCGGGCTACGGCCACGGCGTCCTGCGCAAGCCGGATCCCCGCTTCGAGGCCCTGATGGACTTCGCCGCGACTCGCCCCGACGTCCTGGCTAACCCGGTCTTCCAGCTCGTTAAGAAGAACTCGGAGGTTGCTCCTGGTGTTTTGACTGAGCACGGAAAGGTATCTCAACACTCACCCCGCTATTGAGCCTAACTAATGTTTCAAACAATAGACGAAGAACCCCCACCCCAACGTCGACGCCGTCTCCGGCGTCCTGTTCCACCACTACGGCTTCCAGCAGCCCCTGTATTACACCGTTGCCTTTGGCGTTAGCCGTACCCTCGGTCCGCTGGTCCAGCTTATCTGGGACCGGGCGCTGGGTATGCCCATTGAGCGTCCTAAGAGCATTAACCTGCTGGGTCTGCTGAAGAAATAGATATTCAGATCCATTTCGGAGGGTAGGTGAGAGTTATGAAAATGATGCTAGCGTGTTTCCTTGTTTAGACTTGCGTCGAATGTTGAATAGATGACTTTCCGAGCAATCGTATTTGTATGTGTAAAGGTATCCCTTTTCTGTACTTCTAGCAGTGTACCAGTGAAGTCCAGATGGTACAGGTACGGTAAGCACGACAAAACATAAAATAGAATAATACCGGCCCAGACCATTGGGCATCCATTAGCCATACTCGACTCGCACAACTTACCTCTACCCCTCTCCCTCCATACTACTACTACTACTTAGGCTAGGATGTTGAGACTAGTGTCGCATCGATAACCCTGACTCGTGCACACTCCGCCGCACTGGCAGGGTTACCTCCGCATCGACGCTAGTGGCGACCACGTGTAACCCTACTTCAGTTATTCCAATGAGAGTGGATGGGGATGATGTTGGATCCGGGATGTTATCTGGTTATCTTGTGGTGCTGTTTGTTTAGATGTTCATGGTGCTGGGTTGGGTTGGAGAGGTGGGAGGGTTTATGAAGTGGAAGGGGGAGGATTTCATGAGGCGAGTGACATGTGCGAAAGATACAAGCAAAAGGTCGAGAATAATGAATTTTTAGCGAGCTGGGTAATCCAGATTCGGTATCTTGTCTTATGTGGCCCAGGGCAAAATAAGGAGGTCAATGAAATACTCAGTGGTGGCATGATGAATCTGGGCGTATGTTTGAGCGATGCTGCCTGGCGGACGACGCGATGGCGCGAAGTAAAGGAAGAAAATAGAAAGGAATACCTTACCGTGTAGATGACTTTTCAAAGGTACTAGTGATGAGATTGATGGGGAGCTAATCGTACTACCCTATGGTAAGAATGGACCGGTCATGTGCGTCATGTAATAATTTAATAAGTCCAAAAGGGAACGAGTAAAACAGTAGTCACAGTACTATTGAAGGATAAAGACTGGGAATGGAAGAAAGACGTCAGCGGATGCCAGCTTTTAATTGAATGGTGTTTTGTGCATGGTGTGCTGATCTCGACTGCCAAAATGTCATTAATGACAGTCCAAAGTGAAGAGTTTATGATACGAAAGATGGAATAGTAGAGAGCTGAATATCGTATCGACGACCGAAATTTGCGGAGGATCCAAGAATGGGACTTTTATGGTGTTGACTGCAGAATCGCTTTTCATCGTCAATGGTCATTATGATTTCAAATTGATCTCAAGGGAGGAGCTGTGGGCTTTAAGGAAGTCGCCAGAAGATCCGGGCTAGATCCGTTCGATATCCTGGGAGCTAGCACCGTGTGGAAAGTACTAGGAATTAGGTGCTATAGAGAGAGAGAGAGAGAGAGAGAGAGTGTGTGTGTGTGTGTGTGAGTGAGTGAGTGAGTGAGACAAGGAGCGAGGAGGAGGAGGAGGAGGAGGAATAAATACGAACCACCAAGAACGGTCCCGTAGATCTGAGTAGTCTTGCGTATAACTTGCTGCGCTCAAGTATGTACCATGCCGCCTCGGACAAGTTAAGAGTGAAAAATGAGGTGATAGGTGAGAGAAGAGATTTCAGAACGGGAGTAGATCCATTGGGGGTATCCGGTATCTACTAAGGCTAATAATAATAAAAAATACAAACCATAGGTATGATAAGAATGTACGGGATCACGTTAGCCCGCCAAAAAATCTCAGAAAATACTGAGGAAATTGCAAAAATGGTCACAGATCGAGCGGGGAGTTCCCGCCCACCTTACGGAAGGCAGGTCTCAACCCACAACAACCAGAAACCGGAGAACACCAGGACCAGAGAACCAGAACGAGAGCCGAGCGAGAGAAAGAACCACCGGAGACGAGCTTACTCGTTGTCACGAACATCAATCACGGTCTTCTTGAAGTCCCGTGCCTTCACCTTACGGTTGAAGAGGATGTCGATCTCACGGTAAGAGCGGTGCTTCAGCTCTGGCAGGCCCCACCAGGCGAGAACCCAGCAGACGAGCGCAGTACCAGCCCAGACGTAGCCGCAGCGACCGGCCAGGTTCCAGCCCGTGGTGTTGAGCATCTGCGACGCTAGGTAGATCATCGGGATCTCGGCGACGTAGTAGGCAGCACGGCCCACGCCGGTGCTGAGGGCGCGCAGACGGACGGAGGAGGTCTCGGCGATGATGGTGTACGAGATTGGGCCGAGCGAGAGGGCATAGCCGAACGAGATCAGGATTCCGAGAATGGCCTGGGCGTAGTTGGTCGCGTTGTTCTGGGCGATGGACGCGCAGATTCCCAGAAGCACCAGGAGGAGGATGTTGGTAGCGGTGCCCCAGAGGTAGATGGTGCGGCGGCCGAACCAGGCAGTCAGGAACCAGGAACCGATGTTGGCCACGAATTGCAGGCACGAGTTAATCAGGTTCAACTGGAATGCGCGGTCGGGAGAGATGCCGGCCTCTGTGTATGGTGTTAGGGATCTGCGAGAAGTTGGAGGGACTCAGAAATAACTTACGTTCGAAGAAGTATGTGGCCTGGTTTGCGATCAGGTTACCCGCAAAGTTCTGGGAAGCATACATCAAGCAAGTGATGATCGTGCGACGCAGGTCGGTACCCTTCAGCAGATCAAGCAGAGTGGGAGACCCGCCCAGATGGGACTCTATCTCAACCGTGCGCTCGATCATGGCCAGAGAACGTTGGGCCTCGGCCTCATCCTTGCTTCCCAGTCGCTTGATGGAACGTAGAGCTTCATCCTTGCGACCGCGGCGAATCAGCCACCAGGGAGACTCGGGGGCGAGGAAAACCAGAATAAGCAGAGGGGTCTAGAGCTGTTAGGTTCACTGCTGTAAGAATGAGATTAGAGATAAGTACTTACAGGGAACAGCCACTGCAGAGCAAGAGGCACACGCCAGGCCCACTCATCGTTACGCTTGTTGTAACCGTAGGTTGCACCGGCCACAATAATTGATCCAATAGACCAACTCATCTGCAGCGTAGCAGTACAAGCACCACGGAGGGAGATGGGGACGATCTCAGAGGCATAAGCGGGCGAGTTGGCAATGAAGAAGCCCCAGGGCACACCCTCGAGGGCTTGACCAACAGTCAGCAGCGCCAGAGAATCGGCCTGAATGGTCAATTAGATAAGCTTTCACCAGACCACAAACCAAGAAAGCCAAGAACTTACAAAGAACGAAATGAAGATCGTGGCGTTCATCAGAATCAGCGCGAGAATGGTGGTCCAGCGATATCCGAGACGGTTGGTGATGGGACCGGCGAGGAACACACCGACAAAGGCACCACACTGGCCGGCCTGGAACAGGGCACTCTGCCAGCGGGTGGGAATGACCCATTCGCCGCCGTGCTGGACACCGTACTTCTCTTGGAAGGCCGGGAGGGCGACGAAGTTACCGTTGAGAAACATGTCGAAGGACTCCATGACCTGTCACATAGCAAAGATAGGTTAGCGGATGTTGCATGCCGGATGCCGTGGCGCGATCTGCACGACCGGGGGATCGACGGAGCGAAAGAAATACTTACGATGGTGAAACACATGGTGAACGCCCAGAAACAGGCCCAGGGATGCTTCTTGACGGCATCCCACACACCCATCTGGTGCTCGAGATTCTCGCCTTCGAAGGCATCGTTCATCAGCTCCGGGTTGGCAAGGACCTCGTCTTGCCGGACGTTGACTTTTTCATCCACCGCGCCGGCATCGTGATGATGACCGTCGCTAGGTGGGTCGGGATCGGGAGTGGTGGTCGACATTGATGATGATTGAAAGCAGTGTCGACGCGATGGGGATGGAGGTGGGGAGGTGAAGAGGGAAGAAAACAAAAAACAAAAGATGAGAAGTGGGGAGTTTAAGAAGTGAGCTACGGCCAGGCAGGGCCAGAAGGGAAGGCGCGACGGGGCTACCTTACCCTAGTCCTACTCCTGCTAGTAAGTCGCACCTGCCTCGATGGCCATCTGCCTGCGTCTTCCGCCATCGCAGTCCACACCACCCTACCCCCCAGCAACACTCGCGCTAGCTCTCTGCCCGGATCTAGAGCCACTCGAATGATACCCTACCTGTAGGTACACTAGGTAAGATTCCTTGCGGTATCCTGCCCCAACGGTGTACGCGTGATACGTGGATTAATCTCGAACTTCCCAGAACAGGAACAGTTCAGACACCAGCACCACAGGAGAACCTTGTGCCGCCGGGCTTTTTCCCTTTCCCCCGCGACGACCAGCGGATCCCAGGCGAGAGCCGAATGCTGGGATCGCCTGGGACAATTCGCCGACGCCAGCCCGAGAGCACGGCAGGCTAAGCTACCCAAGCTTAGCCGGCCAGGGCTGCCGTGACCACTTAGTGCGTCCGGTGGTTGGTGGAATTCAGGCGGGGTCGGCTAAGCCGTGGGATGCTGGGGCGAACGCCTCATTGTACCAGCTGGGCTGGGGAAAGCAGGGGACTCGAAACGCCACGGTATCCGTGCCGCCGTATTCGGCGCAACGGTTGTTGAGCCAATGTTCTCGGCAGGAACCTGTGTAAATGTGGCGGGTAATCTACGGATTGCGTGTCTTTGTGTTGGACCAGACCAGACAGCAGAACAGCAATTACAGGGGATGGCACGTAGGACCAGCGATCACCATCCCCAGACATCCCCAGACAACCCCGGGCGAGCCTAAAAGTAGTCTAACAAAGGCCCCGATTCGGTGGGGCCGACCTTCTTTGGGCATGGCGGGCGGACCGAGCGGGTCTCACGGGAAGAATCGAGAATGCACTCGGTGAGCCGACTCGGGTGGCAATGGCACAGGGGATGGGATAAGTGGTGTAGGACGGTGGCAATACCCGAGACCACTCGCACTGTCGAGTTGTCAGACGGGTATTTCTTTTACAGCCAAGCGTGCTCAATACCCTACAGGAATTGCCATCAGGATCGGACATCGCTAGCTCGGACACTAACTCCTTCCGGGATAGGCCAGATGCGACCCTGTCGCGCATGTGACTTACTGGAGAAGCATTGGGCTGGACGCCTCACCGTGATTCTTGAATTGGCCCGAGGCTCTGAGTGGCTGCTATCCAACCAAGCATTGTACATGCCGTACGAGGGCTAGAGAGTGGTTGGCACGGAGTACTGGAGATTTCCATTTCGACCCGGCGATTTGTCTTAACACCGAATCACTGCATAGATCGATGCCGTGCTTTGTACGCGGTTAAAACATCCTCGACATTCTCGACCTCCTCCCCATCCCATCGCTCCCGATACTCCCGCATCAAAACCCCAGCAGGAGGCGCCATCGCCACAAACTGCTGGACGGAACGTATAGGGAAAACATAATGCAAGGCGCAATAGACCGCCGCGCTAATCGCCAGCCCCGAGAGGAAACAGATGTAGTATAGATGCATAAATCCGGTTGGAACCGAGATACCAGGACTTACATACGAGACGAATCCGGGGAGAGAGGGGACAGTCCCGCACGTCCACTAAAATCAAGTGTTAGTACATATTCCTATTCCTAGACAGAGTCTACTCAAAGGTAGTGGTCGAAACTCACTGCAACAATAGCCCGCCAGTTCACACCCCACGCATACCAATAGATGCTATCTTTATTCCCAACAAACAAATCATCAACCTTGATCCTGCGGCGATGAATAACAAAATACGATGAAATCATCAACCCCGTCATCGGGCCCAGGAAGACAGAGTAACTGCTCAACACAGCAAGGAACGTGGTCGCCGTATTCACCAGTTTCCACGGATTACATGCAACAGATATCAGCGCGGTTAAATAGGCGCCTCGGCGGATGTTGATGTACTGCGGGAATGTGGCTGCCATATCGAAGCCTGCCACCACGCATGAGTATCTATCCTCCTGTATTGTGATCAAGCCAAATTAGGATGGAATGTCAAGGCACACTTACCCCCCGCCAACGCATTCCCAGGAACATTAACCCCAATCTGCGAAACAACGAGGGCCGCCCCTCCAAAGAACGCAGCAGCACGGGACCTCGAGCCCCCATGCTCAATAACCGCGCTTAGCAGTGTAGGTAAATTCCACTGCGCCCCGCCAAATCGTACCTGCGTCGCGGCCGTTACCAGAATCCCGATTACCGAGCAGACAATCGCGTAGAATGGGAAACTAAGCAGCTGTCCCCAGACGGCGTCTGAAGGTCTCCGCGCGAACCGCGCATAGTCATTCTGATTTAAAATTCCCGCGGCGATGGAGCCGATTGTGCTGATTATTCCGAAGGCAATGTTCCAGCCCGACGTATTAACATGGGAAATGGAGATGGTCGAACCGAACCCCTCTGGACCCATGGTTGCCAGTGACCAGATAAGAAGCACAACCTCAAAGACCAAAATTGTCGCCGCGCTGCCGTAGAAGAGGTATTTCAGCTTGTGCGGGCGAACGTAGATTACCGGTAGCGAGATCAGCATGAAGAGGACGTAGGATACGAAGGCGGCGCTTGTTGTTCCTGTTGAGGGGGAGAGGGTGTTTGGGATCCGGTTGGAGATGTCGGGCCAGATTGCCTGCAGGCAGACGTAGATGCATTCGCCGCCTATCCAGGCTTGAAAGCCGTCTATATCATATTAGGTGGTAAAGTTCGTTGGTAGGGACGGGGACGGGGGTTACTTACACCACACTATTAAAGGAATGATTAGTTGGGATGACACTGGTCATGGATGGGGTGACTTACCAACGGATAGAAGGATTCGGTTCCAGATTACAAAGGCGCTGCCGCGCATGCCCCAGACGTAGCGGTTTACGACTGGGAAGCCCACTAGGATTTCGGAATTAGAGGCGAAAGGTAAGATGGGAAAGGGATGCTTACAGTGGTAGTATGCACCCGGGAGCGAGTTCAGCACCACCAGTGCCGTGGCGATTAATTGTCCGACAACGATGGCGATGATGGCTTGCCACCAGGTCAGTCCGAGTGCGATTAGCGAGCTGCCGGTCATGTATGTTGAGATGTTAGAGTTGATCAGGACCCCTTTATATCAAATTAGCATCACACAAGGAAGGTACAGAGGAGGTCACGGGACGATAACATCAATGTTGCCGGGCATCGTCGCGTCCAACACCACCACTCATCGCCTCTCGAGTCGACTTACAAAAATTATGAAATGTCCAAAGTCCCCACGTCCGCCTGCCTGCTTCGATAGGCTTGATGTCATTGTTGATCCAGCGATCCGGCACGACGCCACCCTCAACTTCGACCTGGAGTTTCTTTAGCAGGAAATTCATCAGAGCTATGCTGAGCAGAGACAGTGTTACACGAAGACTTCGCTCCGACCCATGTTACGCCTGGATACTTATTTATTCCGCACTCTCTTGGCCGATCGCGCATGACCATCTGGTCCAGATCGGCCAAGTATGTGCGTGATCGGAAGCGGGATAGCGCTTGCCTATCTGGGGAGCTTCTCTTGCGCTGATGTTGTTTTGCGATGCACAAAAATTGGCTCCTTGTTAAATCTACGAGCATCGTTCAACTTGCTCCCCGCACTCTCTCCACGGACATCGACAACCCCGCTATACTGCCTGTCTGCGCCTGGGAACAGGCGAAGAACATCTACCACGAAGTGCGCAAATCGAGGGGAATCCGATGCACCAAGGTACAGGGGCAAGGTATATTAGCGTGTCCCCGCTCGAAGTGACAGTTGCTCTGGCTGGATATCCGGATCTGTTCCGCATACGATTGGTCGATATGCGGGCCTTCTCCTCATTTCGCGATAAGCAAAGCAGGCTAGCCTCGGCGGGACAACATCTAGGTAGCATCTTGCTGCGACGGCGGACGTTCTCCGCATGTCAGCCGATCGCGATAGGTATGTTGTGTTTGCGAGATCATCACACTGTGCAAAGCCGGCTTGCTGTCAGGCGCACTTCGAGGTATTGGCGCCGGTTACCTCCAGAATTTGATTATTTGTTGACGTGTTTGAGGTGGATCTGGCCAAGCCGTCAGTATGTCTGAATATATAACTACAGGGTTTCCCGCATCATCGTCCACGGCTCGACCAAGTCGAAACCCCAACAGGATCTTTCCAACCACGCTTTAATACATTCCGTCTCCTTCCTTCCATCGTAGCGCAGAAGCAGTATACTAACATCATGGAACAAGGCCCATACCGCATCGGAGTCGACGTCGGCGGCACAAACACCGACGCAGCAATCATCGACATCGCAGCCACAGACTTAGGGTCGCGGGGCGTCTGCGCATCCAGCAAGACGCCAACCACGACAGACGTGACTTCTGGGATCCACAGAGTTATCGAAAATGTCTTGAACAAGTCGGGTGTTGATCGCGCAGATGTCCTTAGCGTCGCTATTGGGACAACTCATTTCGTTAATGCGGTTGTTGAGGCGGATGCGCGACGGTTGAGTAGGGTTGCTGTTGTCAGGTTGTGTGGGCCTTTTACCAAGCAGGTATGCTCGGTATTATCCAAATAAAATCAATCCGAATGCTGAGGTGACATAGGTTCCGCCTTTCTCAGACTTCCCTCCGGCGTTGAAAAAGATAATGGCTGGACCGATATACTACCTAGACGGAGGCAAGTCAACACATACTCCGACTCAACACCTCCAGGAAATCAGCCTAATAGAGACTCATAAACAGGACTAGAAATCGACGGTCGCGAAATCACCCCCCTAAACCCAGCCCAAATAAGATCCACCGCCCTCGCCATAAAAGAAACAGGAATAACAAAAGTGGCACTAGTCGGCGTCTTCTCTCCGCTCGACCACAGCGGTCTCCACGAGGAAACCTGCAAAACCCTCATGCAGTTAACAAATCCAACCCTCCAAATCGTCTGCTCCCACAAAATCGGCGGAGTGGGTCTACTTGAGCGCGAAAACGCAACAATACTAAACGCCTCAATCCTAACACTAGCCCGTCGAACCGTACGCGCATTCGAGAACGCAATGGTGCGGCTCCGTCTAGCCTGCCCCTTTTATCTCACCCAGAACGACGGCACGCTCACCGACGCAGACACGGCCGCGGAACTCCCTATCAAGACGTTCGCCTCGGGCCCGACGAATAGTATGACCGGCGCCGCGTACCTTGCGTGCCTTGATCGCGGTGGAGGTAGTGAAGGGCAGATCCTTGTTGTTGATGTTGGTGGGACGACGAGTGATGCCTGCGCTCTCCTTCCGTCCGGATTTCCGAGGCAGGCGCCGAATTTCGTGCAGGTTGGTGGGGTTCGGACGGCGTTTTCGATGCCGGAGGTTCTTTCTGTTGGGCTTGGTGGGGGGAGTGTTGTGTCAGTTGATTCCGATGGAGATGTGAGGGTTGGACCTGAGTCTGTGGGGCATTATCTTACGAGTAAGGCGCTTGTTTTCGGTGGGGATGTCTTGACGACGACGGATGTTGTTGTTGCAGCTGGAAAGGCGAGGATTGGGGATAAGCAGAAAGTGGAGGGTATTCCCGCGAAAGTGGTGGAAAAGGCCAGGGACCGGATTAAGGTTATTCTTGAGCGGGCAGTTGAGGATATGAAAGTCTCTGATTCACCTGTTACACTCCTACTCGTTGGCGGCGGGTCGATCGTCGCGATGGATGAGTTAAAGGGTGTGAAGGAGTGCATTAACCCGCCGCATCATGACTCGGCGAATGCAGTTGGTGCGGCAATCGCGAAGGTCGCAGGTGAGGTGGATGCTATAAAGATTTTGGCGGGGAGGGATGAGAGGGTTGTTCTTGAGGAGGCGAAGAGGCAGGCTGTTGAGGCGGCTGTTGCAAGGGGTGCGGAGAGGGGTGATGTGGACATTGTTGCTGTTGAGAAGATTCCGTTGCAGTATGTTAGTAACAAGGCCACGAGGTTGATTATCAAGGCTGTTGGGAGGTTGGCGAGGCCGGGTCCGGGTGTGTCGGTGAAAGAGAGGACCAACGAATTCACGGCTGTGAATGGCGAGATTGAGGATGAGGAAGAGAAACAATTCGGTCGACAGAAGACATCCGAGCTTGAATGTTCGTTTCAGCACTCCACCTGTCTCGATATTGACAGTTATATCCCCGACGTCCGGGATGGAGTATGGTACATATCTCCTGTCGACCTCGAATTCATCGCAACAGGCACCGGCGTACTCGGAACAGGCGGCGGAGGCCCTTCATACCTGCAATACCTACAATGTCTCGAGAGCCTACGTGAATCCGGCGAGAAGAGAATGCGAGTGATCTCGCCCAAGGCACTGAAAGACTCAGATATCTGCGTCTTTGGCTCGTGGTATGGTGCACCGAGTGTATCTGGCGAAAGAATGCCTGCCGGTACGGAGATAATGACTGCTATCGATTACTCGGTCAAGATGTCGGGTCACCTGCATTTTGAGGCTGTTGTTGCAGATGAAATTGGTGGCGGGAACGGGATGTCGACTTTTCCCACGAGCGTGCATTTTGATATTCCTGTTGTAGATGGGGATTTAATGGGGCGTGCTTATCCGACGCTTGAGCATGGTAAGTCTTTTCCCTAGCAGTATTTGATTCTCTTCTGACAGGACCATAGGTACGCCATACGTATACGGCGAACCCATCACCCCATGCGCACTTGCAGATGGAAAGGGCAATGCCGCAGTTGTCTTGGTGGGCACCACCTACCTACCTCCCGGCCTTACACGTAACTAACAAAAACAGAAAGCCGAATCAAACCGACGCGTCGAAACCATGCTCCGAGCGCAATGTGTCGACCTCGGCCTTAACGTCGCCGTAGCATGCACGCCTCTCCCAGGGAAATCCATCAAGAAATACGCGATCCCGAACACGGTCTCGCAGTCATGGTACATCGGGCGCGCAATCCACAAAGCCCGACGTTCAAAGACGAATCTCATCGATGCAATTGTAAGCCTCAGCTCCCTACCTACAGGGAGTCCCGCTAACCAAGCAACCAGTTCGAAACAACACCTGGCCATCTCCTCTACATCGGCAAAATAATCGACGTAAAACGTGACGTCAGCCGCGGGTATACAATGGGAAGCTGTACCATCGCACCGCTTAGCAACGACGAGATAGACAATGCCATGAGCTCTACGCACACTCCCGACGAGAGTCGCTGTCTGATAATTCCCTTCCAAAATGAATTTCTCTATGCCGCGTACGCAAACATCGCGGATCCAGACGACATGTCGAATCACAAGATCATCTGCACAGTTCCCGACCTCATCTCCGTCCTCGGACAAGATGGCGAAGCGATCGGTTCTCAGGAGCTACGGTATGGACTGCGGGTTAGTGTTATCGGGATAGCGGCGCATCCACTATGGACGGGGGATGAGCGGGGATTGAAGGTGGGTGGGCCGGCTGGGTTTGGGCTGGAGATGGAGTGGACTAGTCTTGGGGCGTATACGGAGCCGAGGAGTGTCATTGATGAGTTTGACGTGGCCAGAGTCCATGGTGCGGTTTGTACTGTCGATTGAATTGCTGTATTATACTTCTCACATATCTGGGGCAATTCAAGGCTGCTAAACCTACAACCTCGCCACCCCACCCTTAACCCTCTCCCAATCCCCCCGACTAAAAACCGAATACTCGCTCTCCCCCGGCGCAATCCAAAGAAACTGATCATTCTTCCCATTCACATCCTTCGTCCCAACAAGATCAGGATCAACACCTTCCTCCCTCAGCGGCACCTTATTCTGCTTATGGTTATGAATATGCGTCGAGTTCTCCACAATCCGAAGGAAAACAGGCACCGCATAGCGAGGCAGCTTCGAGCGTGCGAAGCGCGCAAGTGCAGCGTAATCGAAGGTTTGTCGGGCTTCGGGCGTGATTTGCAACGCTGCGCACCCGGCACGGCCCTCGTGGTGGGGTAGTTTTACGCCGTAGACATTTGCTTCGGCTACGCCGGGGAATTTGCCGATTATTTCGGAGACTTCGGCGGTTGCGCTGGAATTTATTAGTATGGGGTTGAGGCCTGGGGGTTTTGGTGGGGGACATACACGTTCTCGCTCTTCCAGCGGAATGTATCGCCCAGTCGGTCGAGGAAGTACCAGCGGCCGTCACTTTGTCTGCGGAGGGCGTCGCCAGAGCGGTAGTAGAGATCTCCCTTTTTGAAGACGTCGCGCAAGAATTTCTTCTCTGTGGCACCTTCATTGCGCCAATAGCCCTGGAATGCCTCCTTCCCGGGAATATTAACAAGAATCTCGCCGCCCTCTTCATACGGCGCACGAACCGCGAAACCAGTCTTCGAATCCCGCAATACATCGCCCGTCTCGGGGTCAATAGCAACAGGAATAAAAACATTATGCAAGAGACCGCGCATAATCAAGCCATGGTGTCCCACACTCCCAGCAGTAAAGGGTCCACGGTTATAGTTAAACAAAGCAAAAATACCCTCAGTCGAATTGAAGAATTCCCCAATCTCAGCAACACCGAACCGCTCACGGAACTGCTCCCACACATCTGGGCGAAGTCCATTCCCATACATGCACCTCACATTATGATTCTTATCCTGCGGCGAAGGCGGCGGCGCAAGCAAATACCGCGCGGTCTCGCCCACATACACGAAAATCGTGGACTCGGAGTCCCGGATGTCTTTCCAGAAATTGCGAACGCTGAATTTCGGGCCTAGCGCGATGCTAACGCCTGTTGTTAGGCTTGCGATTAGACTTATGGCGGCCGTGCCGTGGTACAGTGGCATGCAGCTGTACCACCTGTCGCCGTGTGGACCTTCTTCGTCGCCCATTGCGCTGCGCCGGATGTATAGGCTTGTGTAGAGGCGGGACATGGTGAAGGCGCAGCCCTTTGGCAGGCCTGTTGTCCCCGATGTGTAGAGTAGGATTGCCGGGAATTCGCCGTCCATCTTGAGAGCGAGGTCCTTCGGCGGGAGGGAGGTCGGGTACGAGCGAATGTGCGTCTTCAGCGGCGAGTCCAGCGTCTCGAGCTTCATGCCCAGTTCACCGGTGAGGGTAGACTGGACCTCTTCCATACGCGCACGACAGGTAGCATCCTCGTCGACGAGAGTGAATTTTGCACCGCTGATCTTCAGACAGTGCACCAGGGCGTCGCCGGAGAGGTTGTAGTTGATAGCCGCGGGCGCACAGCCGATACTCCACAGCGCGACCCATGCGATGATGAACTCGGCGCGGTTCTGCAGGTAGAAGGCGACCAGATCGCCTTTCTGCACGCCTTGCGCGAGGAAGTAGTGCGCGTATTGGCAGGCTTGCTCTTGCAGGTCGCGGTAGGTGTAGGAGGCTTCCCGCGTCCAGAGAGCGGTCATGTTGGGGTATCGCTTGGCGGTTTCGAGGAGGACGAACCATACGTTTCCTCGTTTGCGATCGACTGGCTATTGTTAGTGTTGAGGTTTGGGTTGAGGTTGGTGGGACGTACCTGCTCGCGCATACTCGCGTTCGGACTTGCGTAGGGCCAGCACGCCTGTTAGGTCTTTTTTGATGTGGAATTTGGCGTTCAGATAGGCTGCGACCGTTGCTCCTCCGGCGAGGGCTGCTGCGGCGGTGCCTGGTCCAATGTCAGTATATTGGTCGTTAGATCGGAGTATTCCTCGCTCACCCAGGTCCATCTTGGAATTGCAGATCCGAGCTTAGTGTGCTGTTTCGGTGATCTAGATCGATTGCACACGGAATTGTGAGAATACTCCAACCAGAATAAAAGCTGATCTCTATGCAGGCGCTGGATTGTGGACGATACGAAGAGTGGTGATCGGAGTATTAAAGAGGAGCTGGACAGCCCCAGCCGAACGACGAAATGATCCTCGGCCCAATTCGACCTCCGCACGGAAGGTCCGCCCTCCTCTTCCCTTCCCTTTCGTCTCCCACGGCTTTTCCAGCAGTTCCACTGGGCTCATCATAGCCTGGCTGGATCCATCGCGGCGGGGAATGCGGGGAATGGCGCAAACCAAGCAGGCGCTATGCAATTACACTGAGCCGAGGTCTCCGCATAACGGGCCCGCTATACAAATCGCATAACTCCTGGCCTTACGCCGATGTCCACCCGCCCAATCCAATGGCTCACCGGTCCTCAACGCCAATTATTCCATTCTCGGTGCGGTCGGAGCTTATCGTGCACCCCGCCCTGCTCGTTCTCGTCTTGTGTCTTCCACGCCCACCACTGGTCGCGGTCGGCTCCGTTGCTGGTTCCGGCCAGTACGTTCGCGACGTACTGTCCAATTGTCGGGAGGAATTTCCAGCAGTGGAATGAGCCTCCTGCGGCGAGGTAGAGATTTGATAGCTGGGCGTGCGGGTGGGCGGTGATTAGTGGGTGCTGGTCGGGGGTGATGGCGTCCCAGCAGAGTCGGTAGTAGTCGATCTTGTGGTCGGGGGTGAGTAGGGATGGTAGACGGGGTCGGATGGATGCAAGGCATTCATTGCGGAGGCTCTCCGGGGCAGTGGATTGGCTGTCGCTTGGTGGGATGGAAATGGTGTGTCCCGTGGGCGTGTGGATTGTGTTTTGGAAGGAGGTCGAGTAGGTGAATTTCAGTATGCCACTCGCAGTGGGAGGGATCACTTCGCCTGTGATCACGATCAGCATCATACCGAAGTGGACACTGGGGGCATGAGGTCTCCTACCTTGTCCTCCGTAGACGTACACTGGCAGCTGGTCGTATAGCAGACGTTCCTCTTCAGAAAGCTGAACATGTGCGACACAAACACCTGCTGCGGTCATCTGGGCTTCGACCCGATCACTATCGGGGATATCCAGTGCATCTTCAACACTGCTCATCAACGCACTCGTCCAGGCGCCCGTACAAAGCAAGACTTTCTTGCCTGTGTAAACATTCCCAGACTTAGTCCTCACACCCTCAACACCCTCCCCGCCGAGCACAAGCACCTCTGCTTCATCAACAAGATACCTGACCCCCAACCTCTGAATCTCCTCTGCCATAATCTCAACGGCACGGCTAGCATCCGCCCACCCAGCAAGCGGGTTAAAATAGAAGTGGCCAAACGGCGACAGATCTGCATCTTGCAAAACGCCACCCCAGCTCCTCCGAACCTCCTCCTCACTCAACATGCGCATCGGATCAGATCCGACCTCCGCGAAATTCCTCCGAATCCGCGATCCCAGGTCACTCCCGCGCTCATCACACATAATCCACCCCGTCTGGTGATAAACCCCTGCATGTCGGAATAGAGGGTTTGTCTTCCATGCCTCAATCGCTTCAAGTCCAAGCTTTAGATAGAGAGCATTCGAGTAATCTGCCCGAACAATCTTGTTGAGATCTGTCGATGCGGCGTTGGTGGATGGTGGTGGGGCGCGATCGAGGACTGCGATTCTGGAAGGTGTTGTGCTGCGCTGGGCGAGATGGTAGGCTGTACTGAGGCCGAAGATTCCTGCGCCGATGATCAGGACTTCGTAGTCCATTTTGCCGAGTATAGGGTTGGAGGGTCGTTTTCTTCCTGGGAGGTTGGTATTGGAGGGTTGGGAGGTCATCCCCGCTTTGGCTTGTGTCACCCGGGTGAAGCGCCTGCAGGATGCTGCTTCATGCACGCAATCTAAGGATTGACTGCGCCAAGTGAGTGGCTGATGGTAATTGTAGGTACTGGGATATTCTGTTCATTTTGTCCGTAGAGTTGTCTCTTACGGCTCGGACACGGTGTATTTGCTGGATTGGTGTTACAAATAGCACTTCCAAGCTTGGCATCTAAGTACCAATCTAATCAGATCATCTACCGCATCACAAGGTCAACTATCGCCCTGTCTTTCCTAAAATGTATGAAGACCAGCAAACTACTGATTCAGGGGAATAATTCTTTCTATAGTACTCCTCCAAAGGACTACGCATGATATCAAAGCATGCGGTAGGACTCTACGGGGACGTAATGGAAAACTATTCTGGGAAATGTTTAAAGACGCAAAGCTCAAAAAGAAATGTAACGCTTGAACGACAAGTCTAAAACATGAAGATGGGCCATGCTGTAGCCACAATTTTCTGGCAGGCAAATTCCACCATTTATTCAAACCACTCAAGCAGTGACCTACACTATAGAGCCCCAATTTTAGTCCATGTTGGTGCAAGCGCCAAACCAGAAACATCGCAGCCTAAGAATAACCATCCCGGTCGTTCAGTAGTACCAATCTACCACAACCCTCACTCGCAGCTGCAGGGTGACCTCATACTACTTTCCACGGTCACTCAGGTGAAAATGAAGAATTTTAAGTCAGAATACTGCAATCATCCATCATTTGACGACAAGCTTGCTTCCATTTGATATAGTAACATTGAGATCAAAGAATCAGATCACCTCCCGCAGAGACGCCCGAGCGCCATAAAGCTACCCCAGGAGCGCGAGGGTTCGGACCGCGCAGCAATGAAACCCACGCGAAGCCCGTGCACAGCATTTCCCGCTTCATGCGTGGCATCCATGTGTGAATCCAACATACAGTGTGGTGTTGTCGCATCAGCCTCACTTCGAACAGGGGTCTCGAGCTCAGCCCCAGACACCCCTGCTCTGGCGCAAAATGGCCCCCATTCCACCGCCCCTTCCGCCTATTTTTGCTGTTGCCTGTGGCTTTTGTATTCCTGGCGCTTAACCTGCGTCGAGCCTGTGGCTGAGTTCTGCCCAGTCTCTGCCATAAGGAATGAACGAAAGAAATATAAATGTGGCGTGGTTGGCCCGGAAATGAGGGTTCGATTCACATCAAGCTTTACTGTGATTTGCCACGGCTGCTCGATCTATTGATCTGATTAAGCTGAACTGCGGAAATTGTCTTCTCGTGTTCTGCTTGACCCCACACATACCTCCAATGGCATCATCAACCCTCGGAGATATCCTCAACATCTCCCTAGCAGCGGGACAAGCCCAAAACTGCTTCGGCATCACCAGCATACCCGGCGGAACAAGACCTTGCAAAAACACTCTAGGCAAAGAGAAGCTCTCCGACGCACGGATCATCCTAGTCCAGACTCTCCCCCAGCTTGAAAGGAATGGCACGGCCGTCGAGGAACATCTCAGGAGACTTTCGGAGCTCCTTGTACAGGCACAACACGGTCTTCGTACACAATCTCAGCGGGATGGTCTGATAGCTCAGTGGCAGGATCAGGTAGAGCGGTATCGTCGAGAACAGGAAGCGATTCTACCTTTTTCGTCCCGCCTGCAGGATCGATCGGAAAACTGGTCGCAGAACACGCCCGAGGTGTTTACCCCGGAAATTTCATTTGCAGGGGGCCCAGCTGCGCCCGCTCTCCCCGCTGTTGTCAGCTCCCCGTCCGGGTCTAGCCTTGTGTCCGGTCGGACAGAGTTCTCGATTCCTCAGGTTCAGTCTGGTGTAGAGTATACCCGAGAGCTTCCATCTGATCTATCGGTTCAGACACCCGAGCACTGCGATCTCGGGTCACAAGCGACTGTTATTTCGAATAAGCTGTCCGATGCTTCGATTGCTGTTGATGAGTTCTTACTGATCAATTTTTGGACTATCATCATCCAGTTCTGCTTTGGATGTCGTGCTTTCATGCAGATGCGACTTGGCACTCTTTCATCCCATGGCACTGGTCGCATCTCGAAAGACGCATTCGTCGAGCTGAAGTTTTTACTCCTTGGAAGCATACCTTCTGTTCGAATGCTCGAACATTTTATTTTGTTTCTTTTGGTTGTTTTTCTTTTGTATAGCTGGCCTGGTGTCGTCGTTGCGGGATCCTTACTGTTGGTTTACACAATTTCCGGGGCGATATATATTGCCGGACACAAATATCGACCCACGACCTTTTCAAGCCAATGAGTAAATGTATTTATGTGATTACGAAGACCTTGAATTGATGACCATTCATCCTGTGTTAGCACTGCTGCAATGCCAGTCACTCGGAATCAATTGTCCTGTCAGTCCAGCCCTTCCGCATCCAGCGTAAACATAGAGTCTTGGTGTGCTGGCGGTGATTTCTCGGGATGAATTTCCTTATGATCACCTGGCCTGCACGGGCCACCTCACCATTCTGGATTGGCTTCAAATATGCGGGCGACTATTGGCTCGAGCTGGCAGAAGTGGGACCCCACGGAACGGTGACGCAACGAAAAGATTCAACAGATCCGCGCATGCCGCAACCGGCCTCTCACACCGACGCATCTATACAGCAATGAAATGCAGCACACGCACGGCGGGAAGGAATTGCTCCGTGGTGATCATACAGGACCAAAAAAATAGGAACAGGGAAACAGCTCTGGCCAAGCTCGGTTACTCTCGGGCGAGTCGATCTCGAGCTCGATGATCTCCGAGGGAAAGGCTGGGGCTTGGTGGTTCCCAACAGCCCACAGCCATTCAACATGCAGGGCGACTCGGGTTGACGGCCGGGGTTCCTATATCGCCCGTGATGACTCTGAGTTTAAGGTAAGCGGGTAGGATGATTAGTTAGGGAAATTCCCGGGGAGCCTGCTTACCTAGGGTACTCGCTAGTAGCTACGCTGGGTAAGATCAGGGGCCTGCGCAGTTAAAGTTGGCCCCGAGCCCAGCAGAGTCCAATGATGGCCTGAAGACGCCCGCCTTCCCCACACGTCGTAACCGTCGCCGGTGAATCCCCTCTCGACTCATCCTCCTTCCTTCTCTCTGCCAGATCCTCTCCCCTCCCTCCTCCATCACCATCATGTCCTTCTCTCGGTCCTTGCCCCGGACCGTCGTCCGCTCCTACGGAACGGTCCAAGGCCCTCCCAGTGCTGCTACACTCGCCAGCCGGATCCCCAGTGCCTTGGCCGAGGCCGTGACAGCCACTGCCCCGCGCACCAGCTGGACCAAGGAAGAAGTCGCCCAGGTGTACAACACGCCCTTGAACCAATTGACATATGCATCGGTGAGTACCAGACACAATTGATTTGGTGTTTAAAACTCACACCCCACAGCAAGCCGTCCACCGACGCTTCCACGACCCATCCGCCATCCAGATGTGCACCCTGATGAATATCAAGACGGGCGGGTGCAGTGAAGACTGCTCGTATTGCGCCCAGTCCTCCCGGCACAACACCGGGCTGAAGGCCACCAAAATGAGCCCTGTCGACGAAGTCCTCGAGAAAGCCCGCAACGCCAAAGCCAACGGGAGTACTCGTTTCTGCATGGGCGCCGCCTGGCGCGACATGCGTGGCCGCAAGACCAGTCTTAAGAATGTCAAGGCCATGGTTTCCGGCATCCGCGACATGAACATGGAGGTCTGCGTGACCCTCGGCATGATCGACCAGAACCAGGCCCAGGAGCTGAAGGAGGCCGGCCTGACTGCGTATAACCACAATCTTGACACCTCGCGCGAATTCTATCCCAATGTCATCACTACTCGGTCATATGACGAGCGTCTCAAGACCCTCGACCATGTCCGTGATGCTGGTATTAATGTCTGCTCTGGCGGTATCCTGGGTCTTGGCGAGTCCGACACCGACCGCATTGGTCTACTGCACACTATGTCCTCGCTGCCCAAGCACCCGGAATCGTTCCCTGTCAATGCGCTGGTTCCTATCCCCGGTACCCCGCTCGGCGACCGGAAGATGATTCCCTTTGACCGGTTGTTGCGGACTGTTGCCACCGCGCGAGTCGTGATGCCCGGTACAATTGTTCGATTGGCGGCCGGTCGCATCGCTCTTAGCGAGGAGCAGCAGGTGGCTTGTTTCCAGGCGGGTGCGAATGCAGTCTTCACGGGTGAGAAGATGTTGACGACCGACTGCAATGGCTGGGATGAGGACCGCGTGATGTTTGAGAAGTGGGGATACTACCCCATGAAGAGCTTTGAGAAGCCCGAGCCTAAGCAGGCGCAGACGGCCGTGCCTCCGATTGCCGAAGCGGAAACTGCTGCGCCGGTCGCAGCTCACTCTTAGGGTTGCTATAAGTTTAGAAGGGCTATGCCTTAAAATAAGATGACTGTCACTGATCAGATTGCGACTGTAAGTACAGTCCTAGGAATTAGCATCATCTCAGCGTAGATTACCCGTGGGTAGTAATGAAGTGTCTTCTGTAAACCGGTCACCAGTATGTAGACTGGAACAATTAGTCTCAACGGACATGTACTGGCATGCACCATGGTATGGAAGGCTGCGATGTACTCGGTCCACAATATTGACTATACCATGGAAATCTAGAACGAGGCCCACGGGAAAGGCGATCCCCCGGAAAGCCTTCCCCCGGGGATCTAGTACCTGAGACAGGTAAAGGAATCAGCGATTCCGATTTTTCCCATGCTGCTAATCCCTAGCCGGGATCGGAGAATCAAGGAATGTGTTAGCCCCATCCGAGCTCTGTTCAAGAGCCTGGTTAGCAGTGCTTCAACATGACCTTCAGGTGATGTTCACAGGGTTGTGTCCCACCCCTGATTAATAAAGACGAGCATATAACCATGTAACCATCTCCGACCCCAGATTCAGCAGTCGCACAGGTTTCCCGATCCAGTCTAGCCACTTCACCTCCAATCGCAATATTCATAGACATCGGTCACCAATCATGTCGCCACGATTTAGGCGAGGCCCCAGTTATTGCCGTTCCTGGATGATCGGCGCTTTCACATTGGCGCGAACCGAGGCTAATCTTCTGCACAACACCCTCGCCCTCGTCTGCGGCGTCAAGCACAGGACCCGGATCGACCTGATCGACGCCTGTTCCTCCATTGTATACCCCGGATGAAACGGCATTTTACAGATTTCCACCATCCATGATGCGATGGATGCCCGAATGTCCTCGGTTGGCAATGCGGGGGGAAACCTTGTCTTCACGTGAGCGGATCTGTCCTATTTCCAGTTCCAGTTCCTTAGCAGTGGGACTGGGGATGGGACTGGGATCTCGGCACTTCACTTGGTGTGGTCTTTTTGTTGGGGAAACTAGATCCACACGAGACAGTGTCATGCCTTTGCACCTTCACATGCACCGTACTAGCGACGATATAAACAATGCGTCCCCGAAGGGTCGACTGACCTAGACATACATTGACCAACAAAGTGACAGGCTAACTCACCATGGAGAAGCCCCAGAACAAGGATTCAATGAAATCCACCTGGCGCACCGCCGACCGCAAAGAATGGAATCACAACCACTGGGCTCTAGAAATTCTCAACGCCTACCCACAAGAACTGAACAAGGAAGTCCCTGTGCACTCGAAAGATGAAAAAATCCCCTATATGCCGCAATGGTCACTGCAACGCTGGGTCCTCTTCTACTCCGCCCTCCCACTGGTCTTCCACCAAGCCTACATGATGACGGGCCGCACACTCGGCCCCATAGCCACGTTCAACCTCTACTTCTTCGCATTCAACGCGACAGTCATCTACCAAGTGCACGTCCTGAGACGACTAGGCCATATCTACGGCTTCCTAGACGGCGACAAGCATGAGCGCGACGGTGTCCCGGACGTCGGTATCGCAAAGGTCGTGCAGTCTCTCTACAAAACGACCGGTTCCCGCCTCGTCATGGCTACATACCTCTGCTACAACCGCGACGCCTTGCCCAGCTCCCTCACCTGGGCCTGGCTGCCTCTCGAAATTGGATTGTATGGCATCATCCTCGATTTCTGGTTCTACTGGTACCACCGACTCATGCACGATGTCTCGTTCTTATGGAAATTCCACCGCACACACCACCTCACTAAACATCCCAACCCACTGCTCGCCGCTTATGCAGACCACGAGCAGGAATTCTTCGATATGGTCGGCGTCCCCTTTATGACCTACGCCTCGTTAAGACTTATGGGTCTGCCGATGGGATTCTACGAGTGGTGGATCTGTCATCAGTACGTGGCCTTTGCGGAGGTCTTTGGGCATTCGGGACTGCGGATGCATCTTACGGTTCCGACGACTATGAGTTGGCTGCTCCAGATGCTTGATGCGGAGATTGTTATTGAGGATCATGATTTGCATCATCGGAAGGGGTGGCGGAAGTCGCATAATTATGGGAAGCAGACGAGGCTTTGGGATAAGATTTTTGGGACTTGTACGGAGAGGATCGAGTCCGTTGCGGAGAATGTGGATTATGAGAATGTGGCATGTATGCCGCTTTTCTAGGTCCGGTAGAGGTTTTTTTTCACTTGATATCCTGATGATTTATGATCTGTTTGGTGTTGATTTGGTTCTAGCAGCACATGAATAAATTAGATTACGCTAGAATGCCCGCAATACTAAAACTCTACGAATTACACTCCATGAACCAAGGCCTCAAACAGAAACTCGTTCGCCAAAGTAACCTGCTGCTTCACAAAATCATCAACAATCTCCCTCTCACTTCTCCAACCCATTCTCAGAAATCGAATCCACAGCAAAAGCCTCAACCGTCCAACCGCCCTCAAACGGCCCGCGCAAAGTACGCCCAAGCTCCGGATACTTCGACTTGACATATTCACTCACACCTTTCCAATCAACAGTTGGCGCAGAAAAAATAAGCACCATTCCCGAATCCACGTCTTTTACTTGGAAAAGCCTTAACATGCGCCTCCCCAATATCGCACACACGAACCCACGCCTTCCAATAAGCGGCTTCTCAGAGAAAAGTGACTTCCAGAACAACCCGTTCATTCCGTCCATTTTGCCTGGTGTGCTTTGGATTAGACTATTGGCGAGAACGAAGACCGTATGAAGGGTAGGGTTATATACTATGCTTTTGTAGTAGCGAGAAAGTCGCGTGTCGCCTTGAGCGTGTAGATTTTTGAGCCGGCGTATTTGAGCGCGTCGCCGGTGAAGCCGAAGGGGAATGATGTGTCTAGATCAACAGGAACTTTCTCCGCGGGATTCTCTGTTTATTGATCTGCATTAGCAATCTGAGGACTTAGGCAAAAGAATATCCGGGATTGATACCTCTAACAAAAACGCTCTTCCGTAAGATCGCATCCACAGGTGCCAACGCATGAACCGACGACATTAGAGCAACCTATTAAATCCGGGGAAAACCAAAGCGCAGCACTCAAAACCATCATCGTCGCCTTAACAGGCGGCGCGATTATGCCGTGCCAAACATCAATTCCACCCCCAACATCGGAGAGGCGAGGTGGAAGATGGTGTCCACACCCTCCAACGCATCCGTGAATGATTCCCGCTTCGAGAAGTCCGTGATCAAAACTGTCTCGATCTGCGAGGTGTATCCTGGGTGTCCATATCGGATGGCTGATTCTTGCGAGGGTTTGCGGATGCTTAGTCGGACGCGGTGCCCTGCTTCCAAGATGGCTTATACGACGTGGGAACCGATGAAGCCTGTGGAGCCGGTTATGAAGATGTGTTTTGGCATGGTTTTGGGGGCGGGGTCTGATTGAATTGGTCAGGTGTGAATTATTGACTGAGACTACTAGCCTATATACAAGTGTTTGTAGCGTGGTAAGTTTATGATGTTGCTATTGTAATATATGAAGTGAAGAAATATTGAGTAACAATTACCTGGGGAGTGCCCCAAATCATCTTGTTGTGTTGAATAATCTAAATCCATCCACCATCCGATTTTGTCTGAGCTTGTTTGGGATCGGATCAATTAATAAACTTCCTGGCAAGGTTTCTAGCTGGATTAATTGATCATTGATCTTATTACACCTGGCTTCGGCTTGCAACTATGATTTTGGCGCTGTTGATATACATGGATCATTTTGTAGTGATTCTGGGCAACATTGATTATTCAACTGTGTCACAGGAAAATGTAACCGACTTATGTCTAAATTCATGGATATAAATTGAACCTTTTATCAGATATCCAATTTTCTGAACATCCAAATCCGAACCACAAAATCGCTATCCACACCTCCAGCTTCAGACGACCCTAGGGACACACCCTATGTGACAAGATACCCCTCTGGCAAATTTACCATCCACCGGGTACCTTCCAAGACAATCCAAGCAAAAGGTCCTTCGCAGAAGCCATAACAAAAAACTACACCGTCCTCGGCCTCCCCGCCTTCTACGTGATAACGCAATTCCAAGAGCTGTCCAACGAGAATGTCTTTCATCGGTGGAAAAAGTAGCCAGCCCGACAAAACTTCCCTTCGTCCGTGTCGTCATCACCCACATCGCGATCAATCTCCCAAATCTCGACGAGACGTATTTCCGGACGACCTCGCGCTTGGACCAGATTATGAAACCGCATCTGCTGGATAAGGGGTATGATTTTGAGTATCAGGTTGATGAGACAGAGCGCCGCCTTTGGAAGATAAATAGTCTTATTCCGCCGCCTTTCAGTAGTGCTGAGGAGCAGGTTTGGGTGGAAGAGGATCGGGCGGTGCCGTATGAGGGGGGCTTATCCGCCTGCACTGGAGGGGTTTTCTACTATTTGAAAAGTCCATAGAGGAGTATCCAGTTACCTTGAATATTATATATTCTTTCGTCAGTTGAGGCTAGAAATGGATATTTTCAATCACATTTTAACTTCTTTGCCCTTTTCCTGATTTCCAACATGAACTTCTAACACCTCTACGGATCTTGGTAATTTGGTTGGCCAGCAGGCGAGGAATCGCTGCCAAGCCGCATTTGCCGAGGAGTGGCTTGCCCCTTTCTTGGCATTCGAGATCTGAGATCCACGGTGAAAAATCGAAAGGCTTAGCTAGACCCTAGATTTCCACTCAGAGTATGGTAATTATGGAGTGGAGCGAACAGGAGAATTGTAAAAAATCAAGATGTCTATTTGCAAGAATCACAGGCTAAGTCTAACACACCATATCCCATATACACAAATGGATGATTAAGTACAGTCATCAAATGCACATGCATGTGCAATCTATAAATACTCCCGTAACTTTTAAACCTCAGTGTTGCTGGCGCAAGAGAAGGAATTGCTGGAGGCATCATCGTGGATCGCTTTTCCAGAAACGTACAGACCAAGACCGCACTGTGGCAATCGATTAGTCCGCATTCGGTAAATTATTTTTGTACGGGAGAGTGCTTACCATGCAGCCGCCAATGAGAACAATACACACGTTCAGCGCAGCGAGGAAGATCTTTCGGGGAGAAGAGAACCACTGTCCTCGGTTGATGTGGAGCCAGTAGACGCCGCCGAGGCCGTCTAGGAAAATGTTAGTCCGAGGTTATCACAGTGGTTTTGGGGAAACGTACAGCTGAACCAACTGGCGAAAAGAGAGCTGATCAGGCTCAGCAGGTCACTGAAGACGGGAATGGCGTCGGCAATGATCCAAGCGATGATCCAGCAGCTCAGACCGATGAGGACCCAGGATCCGTAGGAGGTCCAATCGCGACGGTGCATGCGATCGGTGCCACGGAAGAGACGAACGTAGATATATTTCAAGCCAACATGACCGTTCACGACACCCGCACCAATAATGGTAGGGATGGCAATACCGTAGGCAACCTTCTTCAGAACTGGACCAGCGGACCCAAGAGCCGGGGAGGTCACGCTCTGGCCTGCATAGTAGTAGATGACAACGGCGGCGACAACGTAGAAGATAATCTCGAAGGTCTGCAGCATGTAAAGAGCCTTGGGGAAGTCGCGGGGCTCGCGCATTTCTGCGAGAAGACCGAAGAACGCGACATGGGCGCAGTAGGCAAAGACGATGTTGGTCACGGCAGTGAAAGCGTGGAACAGATCGGTTTCGATAGTTGCCTTGAGAGGGGCAACCTGGCCCTGGATACCGACACCGATCATGGTGATAATGACGGCAGTGAATATACTGACGAAGGCTGGAGTGGGAGGTCAGTCAGCATCGAGAATCTGGGAGGCAGGATTGCAACGTACAGGCACAGGAGATGTATGTCATGTTCTTCATGGTACGAGGCAGCGAGCATACCATACAGATCACGAATCCAACAGTGGTGAATACCATGGTGCAAGTACCGTGCTCAGTCACCGTGTTCATCATGACGCTGAAAGTCAGGATGTGACTGCCCATGATGAAGATGGAGAACAGAAGTTGGCCAATACCGAAAAGCTCGCGGCCGAATACGCCGAACAGAACCTCACCCGCATCGGCGAGGTTCTGGATATGAGGGTAGCGTTGGTGGAATTGGGCGATGACATATCCTGTATAAGTAGCCAGAACACCAAGACCGATGATAAGGACAAGGGCACTGGAGCGCTGTTAGGTTTGCAGTTATAAAAGTTGCGTCGTTGAGATACTTACGGGGCAAGACCCAGAGAAGCAAGAGTCGCGGGAAGTGACAGAACGCCCAATGAAACGGATTCGGCAATCATAACTGTGTAGTTCGGTCAGAAGTGGTTCAATTAAGGCGCGTGCATTCTCGAGGCAATGCACTCACACATTCCGGCTTGCCTATAAATCCGAATTAGATATCAGATTAACCGAAACTTGCATTTGATTGATAGAAACTTCGAACTTACCACCACTCCATAGTCTTGTACTTCACCTCCGCATTGCTCTCATCACCAAACGCGTCCTGATACCGCGGCGCAGTCCCATCATCAATCTCCTTCTCCTTCCATCCAGCTCCAATCTCCGAGTCAACGGGCTCGGGCCGTGTAGGAACTCCGTCAAGAATCATGTCGCAAATGCAATAATGTCTGCCAAAGAAACGCGGGAAGGAAAATCAAGCGGAAGAAAGTCAAAAGAAAAGAGCCAGAGCCAAGCGATATGTATGTGTGTTAAAAATCCTTGGCTGACCGGAGTGGATCTCATGTCGCATGCGACAGCCGAGACCCCGCGACGATTGCTCGTTGAGGAAGGTATGGGGCAAAAATTCCGGGGCTCGGGACTTTCCTCAGGCGGGAGTTATCGGGCTTATCGGCTGCACAGAGTTTCTATATGCATATTCGATTATGGCGCGTTAAACGGGCGCAGGGTTCAGTTTGGTCATGCAAATACTCCGTTTGGGACTCGGTCGCGATCAGCATGAATTAAGCGTGACTTTCGGCCCACTTCCGGGCGCGGTGGTGGGCCGATGCCCCGCTTCCCTGCACCATCCCGCCAATCATGCCGTCGGCTCGGCCCATCTATTATCTAACAGCAATCCCGGGACCCGCGTGGCTACCCCGACGGTAGCCGGAATTGATGAGAATCCGATCTCAACAAGAGTAATGCCAAGCGGGGGAAGGCTCTTAAGAACGACCGTGCGCGGTCGTGTGCAGCTAGACTTCAGATCCCGAGATTTTCAGCAGCTTGAATGGAGATAGAAAGTCACGATTGCAGTGTTCGGACAGGGACTCTTGTCAGTGGCAACGCTACCGCAGAAAGCCGTCGGGGTGGCCAGTAGTATATTAAAGGTCGACTTCAACCGTGGATCACAGCGGCTCGAAGCGCACCCTTGCCACTGGAAGAAATTTCTTTAGTCAGGGCAAGAGCACAAGCTTTTAGTGACCGTTCATGGCATGACAGTATCTGGATCAGGAACCAATATGCGCCGGGAAAGAATCGAGGCTCGGGAATAGCAGTGATCACTGTACATGATTATTCCCGTGGCCGGGGCTGCCGTTGATTTTATGTCATTGAAACTGGCCCAGTCACTCCCCGCGTTACCCCATTCGCTCTTCGGTAGTTTCTTCTCCGCGTCGTCGATGATGGAGTAGTTGGAGAAAGAGTTTGCATGGTGGATAAATTCGATTACTAATTCCTTTCTCATAGATTGAAGTTATGTAAAGGTAAGAACGTATAACGTGATTCCCGGCTAGCCGGTCATCCCGGCTACGCGGTCACCGCCTCGCAATTTTCGTCTCCGTAGTAACCCTCTGTTTTCAAACAAACACCATGCCTCCAAAACGCTCAGAAAAAGCTCAAAAATCAATTCAACAGGAAGGTCGTATTCTGCTTGCTATCAAAGCTATTCAGAATGGCAGATTTACCTCGGTCGCTGCTGCTGCTCGGTCTTTTGATGTCCCACGTACAACTCTCGGTGCTAGGATCCAAGGGCGAAAAAATCAGTCCGGTACTCGCTCAGCTCTGTATAAATTTACTCAGCTTGAAGAGGACCCTATCCAGGATTGGTTAATATCTATGGATCAGAGAGGTGCAGCTCTCACAATCTCTATGTTAAGAGATATGGCTAGTTTACTGCTGCAATCTCGCGGTTCTAGCTCCTCTTCAAACCCACCAACTGTGGGTAAAAATTGGCCAACTGAGTTTATTAAAAGGCATCCAGGCCTGAAAACTCGTTTCTCACGCAAATATGACTACAAGAGGGCCGAGAATGAGGACCCAGCCATAATAATTGAGTGGTTTAAGCTGGTTGAGAAAACAATCCGAGAAAATGGCATTATTTCGGACGATATCTACAACTTTGACGAATGTGGCTTTTCCATGGGGATAAATGCGACTTCGAAGGTTATCACGCAAGCATTTTTCCATGGTCGGAGAGGTGTTTTGCAGCCTGGGAATCGTGAATGGGTCACAGTTATCGAAACTATCTGCGCATCTGGGAGGGCCCTTCCACCATACATCATTTTCAAAGGCAAGAACTTCATGGCTAGATGGTTCGATCACCTTCCAAAGCAGTGGGCTCTTAATGTTAGTCCTAGAGGCTGGACTAGCAATGATATTGGATTAGATTGGCTCCAGAAACACTTTATTCCACATACAACAAGTCAGACAAAGGGGAAGTTCAGACTTCTAGTCCTTGATGGCCACGACAGCCATCTTACAGCCAGATTCGACCAGATCTGCAGAGAAAACAACATCATTCCGATTTGTATGCCTTCGCATGCCTCTCATCTTTTACAGCCTTTGGATGTTGGCTGTTTTGCTGTTCTAAAGAAGCTTTACGGCACGGAAGTTGCAGAGTATATGAGATTGGGTATCGATTCTATTGAGAAAGACGACTTCCTAGAGATTTTTCCACAAACACGAGGGCACGCTTTTAAAGAGGCTACTATTCAGAATGCCTTTGCGGCTACTGGTTTAGTTCCCTTAGACCCGAATCGCGTGCTAGAAAAGCTCAATATTCGTCTTCAATCACCACCTCTCCCGGATCGACCAACCTCACAGGGTTCAACTTCTGATAGCAATATCTCTGCCGGTATCCCTCAGACAACCAAACAACTCAAAAAAAGGAAATCTAGGCTCGATTCTGGCCTAAGTTCAGTCACAGATAAGATCTCTTCGCCCACTAAGCGAGATCTTCAACAGTATTATAACATGACTGTCAAAATGCTTCATTCGCATATCTTAATGAAGGATGAAATCAAGCGTTTACGGGAGGCAAACAAAAAACAGGTGAAGAAAAGAGCTAGATCTAGAAGGCAAATTGCTCATGAAGGCAGTTTGACCGAAGTTTTGGATATCATACATCCTGTTGGTGGAGAAGGAGGTGGTGCAGGTGAATATATATCTGGTCTCGTAGCTGCTCCACAACCTACTGTTGAACCTTCACTACCGGTTTTACCTGCTATACGACGCCGGATAACCTGTTCTGGGTGTGGAAAACAAGATCACAATATCTCTAGATGTCCACAGAAAGTTTAAACAGCAAAATTCAATCTTTTTTGGGTATTAAAATCGTTGTTGAAGATTTTACAAATTTTGAATTTTTGATGGGGTGACCGCGTAGCCGGGATGACCGGCTAGCCGGGAATCACGTTATGGTGAGCTGGCCAGAGTAGCCCCGTTCGAGGAACCCTGCAGGTAATCAATCGCAGGATCTTGGCGACCTGACTCAAATCCCAGAGTCATCTTATTCAACGATGTACTTGTTCTCGTACGTATCCCAGATCTTGCAGTTGTTGTGTAGATCTTCGTATTCGATGAGCGATTTGACCTCATCGTATCGCTCGATGAATTGGATCGCGAAGCCTTCTTCCGTGTGCTAACCAATATGGCAATGCATCAGCCACGCGCCATGGTTGTTGGTTTTGAATGCAATGACCAGGTGCCTGTTTTCCGGCAGTATGGCTGTGTCTCGCTTTGGCGGGTGAGCGGGCGAGAAAGTGACATGGAAGAGCTTCAAACACGTTTTGCAAGGCAATATGACCATTAATGTGCTCAAAATGAGGATCCAAAGACCTTATGTGAATGGTTCAGAACATTTTCAAAATATGATCAATGGGAACGGTATCTAGTCAGATAACATCTATAATTTTGATATGAACAGTTTTGCGATGGGCCTTTTATCAACATAAAAGGTGGCTACTCGAGCTAAGGATCATGGTGGACGGGCAATCCTATAGCCTATAAATCGTGAATAGGTGACTATTATTGAGTCAAGTACCGCTTATTTTGCTCTGCTACCCTATGTAATCTCTAAAGCTAAAAAGCTATATCACTAGTTAGCTTAAAGGCTTCTAAAAGACTCGCGAATTAATGTCTCTAAACAGCTGGACTTTAATCAACATCAGTATTAGATAGCTTTGAATCTATTTGTCCCATTTATATTTGTCGGATATATTCTCCTGTCAGAACAAACCAGCGGTGACCCACTGCTAGCGACTGATGGATAACATCCCTTGTTTGGTGTACGCATTCTTGCGCTGGGCTGCGGCCCTGGTGTTGTGACCGCCGAAGGCCGGCGTGCGGGATCTAGGGGTGTTTTCCAACTAGACTGAGAATCTACATCTATCTACATGAATCAATTGACTTTTGCTTTGGAGCATACACGCTATCCGCTTAACCGTGTACACAGTACCTAGCTGGTGATATCAATAATATTAATTCAAATAAAAGAAATCAGATAATAGGAAAAATTTCCTTCTGATTCTGAATCGTTATAGAAGCCATCTTACCCCGGAGTTCAATCGAATTTATACCAAAATCTCAATTATTCCACTCAGCAAATCTGTCCCCCAGAAACGGGATGTTGGTGGAGGATGTTCAGATAAGCGAGGCAGTGATGCTCTCCATAATTCCAAATGGTGCCTATCCAACAGGAAGGGCGTTGAATTCTTCGAGTCCCTTGTTTTATGCTGGCCCCCAACCCAGTGTGAACGGATTTATTGTAATCTAAACATCAATTGCAGTCGTATATAGTCGCGATCCCATGTACTACATTGACAAGGTTACCAAGCAGTAGGCTCGCTATGCTATGAACAAAAAATTTCTCATGACTCAGTGTTTCCTCAGTGCCCTGATCAGCTCATCTGCATCGCTGTTCTCAAACGGCTGATTCTTCTCAAAGTCAATAATAAGCTGTCTGTGCTCCTTACTTCGAGGAGTGATTCTGCATGTATATGGCACAGGGTGACTGATAATTCCTGGGGTAAAGTCGACAGGCGACTCGACCTCTTTGCCGTCGTTTCCGATCGGTTTCCTGATATCAAAAACGGCAAGGGTATGTGCGATGGTCAAGTAAAGTGATCCATCTGCAACAAGACGACCGGGGCAGATTCTCCGCCCGAATCCGAAACTGACCTCGGCAGGGTCAAGCTCTACCGAGTCTCCTTCTTTGCTTGCGATATACCGTTCTGGGCGGAACACTCTAGGCTCGGGATAAACCTTCGGGTCGTTGTTAAATGACCTGAGTAGAAAATTAGAGAACAATCTGTTGTAAATAGAAGAGTTGACGAACCAAATATTCGGCAGTAGCATGGCATCTTTAGGAATGAGATAGTCGCCGACAATATCGTCTTCATCGGTGCGATGGGGAACTCCGAGAGGGCCGACGGTATGCCACCGAAGAGCTTCCTTGACGATCGCGTTGATGTAGGGTAGCTTTTCTCGATCGGCGACAGAGGGGAAGCTCGGCTTGCCAAAAACGCTGTCGATCTCTTCTTGTGCTTTACGCTGGACTTCAGGGAAGAGCACCATGGCCAGGAAAAATCCCTCGAGGGCAGCCACGGTCTGTTCAAATCAGCGCTCTACGCCAAGTCTCCAATAGGGGTTGTCGAGTAGGATTCCACGTACAGTGTCGGCTCCACCACCATACAAAGCAACAGCTGACCATTTCACGATTTCTTCATCTTCTCCTTGGCTCAGAAGCGCTGAGGTGAAGGATTTGTTCTCCTTCTTCTCCGACATCTGGTATTTGGTGAATGCGACCGGGTTTTCAACCAGTTGCGTAAGGGTTTCGAGATAGTAGCGGGCGGTTTTCTGAAATTTCGCGCCCGGTGTCCACTCAGGGATGTGTTTGACTGTCATATTTAGTCAGTCAGGATATCGCGGGTTATTTTACGTGAAGAGGTGACAACTCACGCGCAGGAATCATGTCGACCAACCAAGCTCCCGGAACGATAGCATTTGAAAATTGTTGCAGTGCCAGGTCGGCGAGGTTGACAAGGGGGTCTTCGCCGTGCGGCTCGATATTGTAGCCATAGGTGATTTTCAAAATGAAAGCGCCGGCCTCACTGTTGTTGTCCGACTTTAGCGTGGCTCGGCTTCCGATTTCTCAGCTCGATTCACTTACGTTCGGATATGGTCGACAAATCTCTCGGGGGTATGGAGCACGCGCCAAATGAAACGCCGCGCTTCGGTTTCCAAGAGGTCGTCGAATTTGGACATAGATGCGCGCGTTCCGATGATCCTTGCCATTGCTCGTCGATAAGATCTCAGCAGACTTGTGTTGTCCTGGCTGGAGGGAGCCTTTCCCCATCCCGTTCTGAACTCCGTCAGTGAATATTCAACGAGTTCTTGTCGCCCCTCACAAAATTTGGGCAGACTTGGCGGTCGGCCTTTTACCACTCACAATTCATCTGCAAACACAAGCCGAGGTCGCGAGGAGTGCTTTGCGGAGTTTTTCTCCAGAATTAGCTGCGCTAGCTTTCTGTCGTTGATGATGACAATGGTCTTCCCAAGGACACTGATGGAGCTGAGAGGACCTATTCAACTGTCTCAGAGAATGTTTATTCCCCAAGCGATGGGAAAAGCGACATACCATATTGTTCCTTGTGCTTCAACCAATGGGTCCACTCCTGCTGACCAGTCGGTGGTAGATCGAAAAGATTTCCAATGATAGGTTTTCCTTTCGGACCCGGTGGAAGCTTGCCAGCCTTTCTGCCCGCAGATACGCTTCGAAATGCGAGAACAACTACCACGAAGACAGCAAAAACCGCAAGTTGTTGTATAGTCACCATTGTGGGATGCCACCTAGGCGAGAATAACGGGTTTTCGGCCACTTCTCAGGCACTGGTGCTGAGCAGTTGACCGAGGAAAGAGCGGGGACGCCGAAAATAAATACAGAGGGGTGAAGGCTGACCTCATTCACCTTTCTTCAAATGACGGATCCATACGCTGTGCTAAGTGTATTGGTTAGGCAGGGCATGCAGCTAAGAGCTTAGGATTACTCGACGGGCTCCATATTAACCCCGATATGACCTCCGCATTAGAGATCGGCGAATTTAGCTTATGCGAGCTGAATATCCGTATTATGTTAGTTTGATTATTAGTCGACATGTGCTTGCTATTTTGTGGGTCTCTCTGATGCTCTGTGTAACTGTCCATTCGCCGGCTACGATCTTCCGCCAACCCCAATAGGTCGCACAGATTGACATGATGCAAGTTTGGCATTTGTCCACAACAACTTGATTCCTATGTCAAGCAAGCTATGAAAATAAAATCACGCGATGGTGTTGCGGAAACCGGACACGGGATGAAGAATAAGCTAAGGCTGCAGGGCAGCAGGCTAGACTCAGACAGGTGGAGCCGAGGTCCATTCTGACCAACCATATCTGTGTATTCCCTTACGGACTGGCATTGGCAATGGTATTACTGGACGATTGTGAAAGCCACCACGGCTTAATGGAGACCGATTCGACAAGCGCCTTAGTAAGAGTCATCCTTGGTGAAATTGGGTATAGTACGCTTTCCTTTGTAGGAAAGTGTACTGAGAGTTCACTTTGACAGCGGCCAAATGTGAGGCCGAGTGCAAGGGCCTTGTTGTTTGAAGTGTCGACTTCAAAAATACGGAATAACCCCTTGATCACCGAAACGTCGCAAACGCATCTGGATTAGACTCCAGAAATGGATAGTGCCTACGGCGATTGCCAATCCTCAGAAATATCCGATGGGTGATAAAATTAGATCAAACAATCATATTGAGATCGTTCTTTGTCTCTGTAAAAATTGAGTGCGCCGCTCGATCAAGGACAAAGTGGGAAAGGAACAAACCGTTTGATGATGTTCAAGGGGAACAAAGAGCGAACCCAAAACCTACAGACTCGCCCAGGATCGCCTTCCATGTCAGTAACATAAAGATGCTCTTTCAAACCCTAATCACATGATCATCTATTCCAGCTATGGTTACCCCCGTACTTGGGGTCATGTTTCGCTTTTGAACGGTAAAATTCAAACACACGAGAGCTGTAATATTATGTATTATTACTGATCCAAAAATAACCATGCCCACCATTTCATCGTCCCAACTCAACTGATTGTGCACGTCATAGGCAGTAAGAAAAGACTGAGTATATATGCGACCAGTAAAATATACTCTAGAAAACAAAACACCCGTATCCCCACAACAGGCCTCGCGAGATAATCACAGCGGCCCTGAGAAACTAAGCCTCGACAGCAAGACACCCTGTGCTATATTACAACATCATCTCAATGCTATGGGAAGGATTTCAGAACGCAGTCCTCAATCCAGGATGCCAGATCAGGGACATTATCAATTATAAACAAAGAGCGGTCTGGGCACCCAGGCAAAACCGTGACACCCTCAAACGCATGATCCGGCGCAAAAAGAATTAACTCGCCGCTCTCCCGATGCACCAGCGTCAAATTCGCGTTCGCTTCCACAGCGACGACATAATACTCCTCTGGCGTAATAGGAATCGTCAGTCCCCCTTCCTCCCAAATCCAGGAATACGCATCCAGCGGCTCAGACACAGATACTTGACTAGCTGTTACCGTCAAAATCTCATTATGGTTCAACCACCAATCTTGCCCTTCGGATTCGGAATTGTCTTTCTCCCCAAACCGCTCCACAATCCCGCCGCAAACTGACCAAAAATGGCTGTGAATGGGGTAAACATGTCCTGGACTTGCCGCTGGAGGCGGGTGACAGAGCCAGCCTTGACGCGCGGACGGCGGCCCCCAGGCCACGAGCTCGTATTCCATATCCGATACGGAGACTGGGGTTAGAGTCGCAGATGCTAGGAGTGCTGAGAGACGGGGTAATCCCGCGACTGGGCTCCGCGACCACGGTTTCTCTTCGCCAACTGTTGCGATTTCATCTGGTTTGAGAAACCAGGGAGTTTGTTTGATGAAGTGGTCCCAGTCGCGCATTGTTGAAAATGGTGGCCTTGGTTAGGTAGGTGTTTTGGGATAGAGAAGGCTGATAAGGAGGGCTGGAAGGTAACTAGCACTTTTTTTACTGAGGATTATACAGTGGCGCCGCAAAAGTCTTGAGACCACCTGAAGTATCACGCTGATTATTCTGCCGGCAAATAGTGGCCGCACCACTCATAAGCCGTAGTTAGCTGGCGGTATGTCGCCAATATGGAGGCGGTAAAGAAAGGTACTTCGGATGGTCACAGACTTATGCGGCGCCACTGTAGGCATTTGTATCTGTCTTACAACCTATTAAAGGGATCTGGTATTATTACGGGTAGGTACAGGAGCTGTTTATTACCGTATCATGTGATTAGGGTTTGAAAGAGCATCTCAATGTTTCCGGCATGGAAGGCGATCCTGGGCGGGTCTGTATGCGAACTACCGTCTCAAGGGCGAAGACGGTCAAGGCCGTTTTGGACTTCGCCGAGGCGTCACAGCGGTTTTGGAGTCGCGCGCCACGAGGGCAGCCTAACAATGGGAACGGCAATTAGGCCACGGTAGGCCGTAACGAGGCTCTAAGTTCGTTTTTCAGGAAGTGGAACACTCTACATGTACGTACACGAGTATATAGTTGTTGTATCCTGCATATCGCTTTAGAGCGAGGGGTCAGGGTAAATGACATCAACCAACCAACCAACCAACCAGTCTGTATGCGAACCTTTCCAACAGAGACCTTCGTGCCTTGGGACTGTACAATAGACCCCTGTCGGTATCCTTTGAGTAGGTTAAATCTGGCAGTATAAGAATGCTGACTTGACAAGCAAATTTCATTTTCGTGTTTTGACCATTTAGCTCTTCTAGCCTAAAATACTTCCGAATTCCTGCGACCGTAGTTCACATCCAAATTTGGAATATACCTCAAGATGCCAGGGTGAAGCGAGACCCTCGATGCTTATACCAAGGCCCGAGACGCCTTTGCTGAATCGCTTGGGGAGTGGAGCTAGGTCCTCGTTGAAGACCCCAGCTGCGCCGAACGGGTCTGTGAGCTCCTCGACAATCTCGCCCCGGAGTTCGAACTTTTGAAACAAATAGGTGGGATACCAGACGGAATGAATTGTTTCAAGCATAATTGCGACATTATCAGGTTCACGATCGAGGATACGAGTATGCTTCTTAGGGCAAAGTCCAACACTCCTTTGGAGATTGCAGAGTTGATCATGACGATTATTGTCCAAGTCGGGAGATTGGCATTAATCCCATCTAATAGACAGGATAAGATCGTACTTAAAATGGATGAGATAGCAGCAGAGATCAACAGTAGATGGACCGCCCCTCATATGAGCACCGACTCTGTGTCTCCCTTTCTGAGGGAAATGTGGACTCGTCTTCAATTTTCTTTTTTCAGTTGTTGGTGCCGTCAATGCTGTTCTCTACGAGACGAAGAAAGATAGATTCTGACAGTACCCTGCTAACTACTACATCTTTTAGTCGCAACCTACAGTCGACATATTACAGCAATAAATGAATGTCACCCACTACTCCTGAGCAAAGGCAAGAGATGTAAAGCGCTAAGAGAAGTGTGATGCAGTTAAATAATATATTGACCAAATAACAAATGTTAGAAGATTAATCCGAGCGGCCCTTAAGCAGCTGAGATAGACTAGGAGATGTAATTGCCATCGCAGCACAATATGAACCCCGATTTATTTATAGAGTGGTATATGCACCAATCAAACGGCAGCTGCGGCCAGCGTGATAAGCGATGTGACGATAAGAGATGTTTTCCCCGGGCCCCACTTCGTCCCAATTGTTTCCCCGAACAAATTCTCCCCAGCGCAAATTTTCTTCCTTGTTCCATCGGCATCACAACTCAATACGCAACAATGGGAAACGTAAGAGGACTTTTCAGGCGAGATGGGGTCTAGGATTTGTCCTGGTGCTCCGTCTCGCCGACTTTGGCTAACGCGCAGGCGGACTAATGATTTCTCCACAGGGGGCCAGAGCCCAGCAGAAGCGCGAGCGCAACGCGACTCAAGGCAAGAGCGTTGCCAAGTCGCAGACCAAGAGCGTACGTTAACGGGGACCCGTGATTTCGCGCTATTGACTTCGCTAGAGGGGCTTGCATCCCGCTAACACTCAAGTCGCACAGAATGAGAAGGCTATGAACATTCAGTGCCAGATTTGCAAACAGACTTTCCTGCAGACTACCAAGGCGCCTGCGTATGTCATCCGGCATTTTATTCTACCTACCCATGCTTTTACTTATTAATATGGCATTTTAGTCTCCTCGAGCATGCCTCCAACAAGCACAAGAAGGGTCTCGCGGAGTGCTTCCCCGGAGTGAGCGCCTAGACGCCCACCTTCGATTACACATGCCACGGTTTTGCGACAATTGCTTCATCGATTCAAAATAGCGGCCCCCGTTATCCCCTCCGTTTCGAATCTTCATCCAAGCCATCTACACCAAATACCCAGAGATGAGCGAGATCACATACAGGCACCCTTGGCCTTCAGCGTCACCTAGAATCGCTTGCATGAAGGTTCAAACATACGCAGTTCAATACAAGATACCAATTTTCTTCCATGCCAAAATTACGATCGGCCCCTAGGCGAATCCCAAAAGCAGGCGACTAGGTAGATAAAAACGTAGGACCGCGTCACAGACCCGGTTTTCTGCCTCAACATACACAGCGAAGTGCCCGAACGCAATCTGAACCTATAGTTGCTCTTCTTCCCCACGATAGCCATCCAACCAAGGGAGACCAATACCGCCAGGTGCGAGAAACCCGGACCGCCCTTCGCCCGGAAGTACCAATAAAGGAAGAGCATAGTGGACACATTTAAAGCGACATAGGCCCAGATTAAGCCAAATTTTCTCCACTGGTCGCCATAGTGCGATACCACGCTTGGCAGATACGCATTCGCGAGGGATCTCTGACAATTCTGACAGTTAACTGTGTCATTGGGGTTGTAAACCTCCCCGCCGGCATGTTGCATGTACGCAGCCAAGTATCCCGCGCAGGTTGTTGACAGGTGGCTGGAAAAAATCGTCTCGATGTCGGAGCAGTGAATGCCGATGTTTGCGAGTCCGGTTAAGAGCATATCTTCTGATCTCTGCGATTGAGTACTCCTACGAGTAGATCATTCAAAGATCCTTTCTGGTAGCTGATGGAACTGCCGAATCCGTGGACGCTGAGTTTGGCGAAGCAGACACCTGCACTGCGAGGAATGTATCGCTGAGGCTCCTTGGACATTTGCAGGAGGAGTCTTTCTGCCAGATTCGTGGGCCGAGAATACCTGACTTGGGGTCGAGTGCAGGGTCTCCATTATCGTGGAAAGGAGTGGAAGATCAGAGTGGGAGGTTAGTGTGGATGGTTGCGTTGCCAACAATGAAGCAATCCTCGACTCGACCGCAGCCCCATCCTCGCCGATGGGTTCTGTGGCATTCTGGTTCTCAGAAATTTCGGAAGCCTCTTTCTCAAGTTTTTCGCTCGAACAGATTGCTCTGGTTCTGGCTGCTCGGTGGACGGCACTGTGGCCGTAGGAAGGATGCCTGCGAATCTCACTGATGGCTGTGTTAAGAAATGCGGACTCAGGCTCAGGAACGATTATGCACATGGGATGCATATAAAGAGGAAATCAAGACACATCATCGCCCCTCGCCGATTAGTGCTACTAATGTTCATAGCTCTCGGCACCGCATATTGCCTGCTCGCCAGTCGACCATACTTTGGGTGTTTATTTCGGCGCCGATGTGAGTCGCGGATGGGAGCTAACTATCCGATATCAAATTGGTCATCTGCTTCGGCACCGGAATAAAAGCTTGCTTTCAAACTAAGAAGCCCGGGGAGGGCCATGAACTCCCTCTTCCTTCCACAACACCCACGCAACAGATTCTGAAGCTCGCGGTATGCCAGGATCATTGCACAAGGCGTGTAACGCGTGCCTGGTCCTAAAGGATCGATGCCGTGCGTTGATTTTCTGCCAATGGGCTCGCAGGCTAACTACTGTAGTGTGGAGACCCCCTCCCCCTACTAAATGGGTGCCATCCTGACTATGTGACATAGCCGACAGTATACGGTGGCCGGATAGCTAGTTCTAGAATACACCTTCTTACACCTCCCCGATCTGACCCCTACATTTGGTTTCTCGCTATTTCCTGACAGCTACGCGTGTGTTTTGTGGTGGTTTTCTGCTGAATCGACCCGCACGTCTCAGCGCGTGCTGCCATCGAGCGTTCCCCTCTTCAGTATATATGCGCATTCCTCCCCTGGACAGCGAGGAATCCTGACAGGAGCGGTAATGGCACAAGGCCTCGGATTCGGCCGCCTAAATTCGGCACATGAAGTAACTAAGACGTACATTTTGGGTATTATATTACATGGAAATGGTGTGCTGTTTTATAACAGGAAAAATATCGGTACGAGATTTCCTTCGTTTATTCCTTAACCAACCCGAGGCTAACCTTGTTCGGTAATTCTTGCAAGCGTCTAACATCAGCCGTGCCATCCCCGAACCGCGCGCCCGTATCAAAGTTCCATGACTAGGATTGGTTCTTCGCCTTCGTCCGTTATGCTCGCCTGGTCTCGAAAACTGACCAAAATATTTTCACAATCAGCTCTGCTTTCAGCCAGCTGCCGAATTTAATGCCAGTGAGTAGAGGCTTCTTGAGCTGGAGACTTGGCGAATGTCTGCCCCTTCGCGGTTCCCAGCACGCAAACAATTGAGGCCGCGACTTCTCCCTAAGAAGCTCGCTCAGAAAATATTTCTTATGACAGAATTTCTCTATCTCCGGGCTTCGCCGACTCTATCGCGGACACTTCTCCATTTTAGCGCAGGAAATCTGGATATTGTGCAGCAGCTGGACCTGAAGCGTGATCTCATGCATACGGCCTGCTCTTTTTTGGATTTGACGACATACGTTAGGTCGTTCCATCAATCCCTATCTGGTATGTTTGCGATTCAAATCTCCCTTTTCTTGGGAAGTGCATTTTTACTGACACCTCGCTCAGGATACTGGGGGTCCTTCCCCTGGCATGCTTGATGATCCTGTTTGATATCGTCGTGCACAACCCAGAACACCCAGAGGCGATCCTCAGTCTTGCGCTACTGGACATTGCTGGTGTCACTTTAGTCGCTTGGAGTTCGCAAGGGTGAACTACCAGGCTCCCTGCTCGCGCAATTTTCCCACCTAGCCTGACAATATCTCTTCGATCAACGCAAGCGCAAGCAGCGAAACAATACCATCTTCAAGCCTCACGATAAAAAACCTGGTATCCCTAACTCGATGGAATTAGCCGGACCCGCCTCAAACACACTCCCAACATTCCCTGCACTGTCCAATCAGGCATCGACGCTGTCAGGTAATATGATTGCAAGTGATCCGATAGCCCCTCCCGCGTGGAATGGAAACATCCTAGGTGAAAGATACCAGCTATTCATTCCTCTACTGGACGATCCCAGTTACCGCATGGATGATTTTGAACAATTTGGCGTCGACCTGAAGGATTTGTTCGATTTTCCATATGCTCTGCCGGACAACGAAAGCTCGCTTTGATCAGCTCGGTAAAATTTCGAGTTTATATAACCATGCTGAATCCAGGGATAAATGAACAGCCACATTTCGAACACTGATTACAATGGGTAAATGTACCTTCTTGTGGCGGTGCAAGAGAGCAGCATTTGATACGTAAACTGTTCTCCGTTCCAACCAAATATCCAGTTCGTCGCCCAAAATCTTTAAAAGATTTACTGGAAAGCTTTGAAACACTTAGCTCGCCGACAAAGGGGACATGGAATTGGAAGCCTCGGTTGAGCGGCGAAGAATATTGCCAAATTGACGGTGATCAACATTGCCGGGGTAAGTCCGGTGTAGCTCGTACGGGGGAAGCGAGGACATTTGTGTCTCGCTGGTATTCATCGACGGGAATCGAGACATGGCTTTGAAATGGTATGACGTTGTTTTGAGGAATCCTCTTCTCCTACTGGGGGATCGATATCCCCGCGTGGCGACCTTTCAATGCCGAAGCTGTTGCCCCGCTCTTGACACGGCAAGAATAAAGCCTCCCGAAGCTTAAGAAGCGGGAAAATTGATCAAAGTGACTGCTTGAGCTGGCGCAGAGTGACCACTTGAGCTGGTGCAACAGAATCGCTTTGCGCTAACCGACGTGGGGGCTTACCTTGACTTTCGGCTTATGCGGGTGCGATAAATAACGGCCACCGTCCAATCGTCGCAAGTTAGCGTCAACGCGACTATCAAGAATGCTGAACCATATCATTGTGAATGCTTACAACTACTGGGTGGTTGTTTTTGCTGGAATAGGAACCATCTCCACCGCTTACGGATTAGCCATCATCGGGTCGACAGTTGGACAGACCAACTTTATACATATTTCGGTCTCGCCCCGCAAGGAAGTCCAGGCTATGGTCATACAACAAAGATGATTGCTGCTTTGAATGGTGTGGACTTAGCTGGTGCAATGCTTGGCTGTGGCTTCCATGTATGGAGCAGCGAGAAATTTGGAAGAAAAAGGACAATGATTATCGGTTCTACTATACTCGTCGTTGATGGTGCCTTGTGTTTTGGTGCTATTGATTTGGCTATGTTCATTGTCGGTCGTGGGATTGCTGTGATGGTAAGACCCTATGGCTCTCCATTTGGGTAGCTTTTGAATTAACATATGACAGGGATCGGGTATCTTGGCCTGCGTCGGTACGTAAATACAAGCGTTCTAGTATGGCTCAATAATTTTTCTGATATTTCGACAGTTCCCATGTACCAGGCAGAGGTTTCTACCCCGGAAACTCGCGGTGTCATGGTCTCAGTAACTGGGGTAAGTTCAAATTGGATCCCTCCCAACATTTTTTGATGTTGAAACGTCCTCACACTTTTAGATCGCATATGCTCTGGGTTACGGTCTTGCAGGCTGGCTTGGATATGCATGCTCTTTTATGTCCGGTTCTAGCAAATATGCTCAGTATGCCTGGCGCTTCCCATTGGCTTTCCAATGTGTTTTCCCTTTAGTATTCCTCCTTGGACAGAAATTTGTCCCATTCTCCCCTCGTTGGCTTCTCTCTCAGGGCCGGAGAGACGAAGCATTCCACGTCGTCTCAAGTCTCCACAAGACCAAGGCCGATCCTGATAACCGAAGTGCGCACGAAGAATTCTTCCTCATCGAAAAGCAATACGAGCTTGACGCAAGCCACGCAGATCAATCATTTGAGCTCTTCCGAACCGCTCCGAATCGCAAACGTGCACTGATGGGGGTATTAGTTATGCTCGGAAATAGTTACTTGGTGTCTACGTCATGGCAAACTATGGTGTTTTGATATATGCTCAGCTGGGCGTGGGCAATTCTATTTCGCTTCTTCTGAATGCTGTCTGGACGAGTGTCACTATGTGAAATGATCACTTGAGTTTCCTTCTGATCTATTTTCTAATCAAAAATGCAGTTTTGGTAATACCTGGACGGCTTTCTACATTGACAAGTTCGGCCGCCGCACCCTTATGCTGATTGGTGCTGTGGGAACCTTCTGCACTGCGATCTTCCTTTGTGCCCTCGGTGCTACATATCTGGGCACAAATGATCACGCAGGTCTTAGTCCCGCTGTCTTCTTTTGCTTTATATATATATTTTGGTGGTGTTTCTTCATTGATGCAACTCAATACGTGTACGTGCATCCCATACAGCTTCGATACTATCTAACGGCCGGCTAACTTGGAGAAAACAAGATATGTGTCCGAGATTTTTCCGAATCATATGCGATCGGCCGCTGTAGCTATTAGCCTGGCTGCATTCTTTTAGCATCTGAAGTGACCCTGGTGGCAGCCCCTATCGCCATGAATGATATCGGATGGAAGTTCTATCTAGTGCTAATCTGTCCGAGCTTTGTTTACATCATATCCATATACTTCTTTATGCATGAAACGAAGGGCCAGACATTGGAGGAAGTTGGCGCTCTATTTGGAGATGAGCAAATTGCGAACCATTGGTATGGTTTGACCGAGGAGGAAAATTGCACATTCATGAGGAAGCGATGAAAAGCAGACATGCTGGGAAGAAAGAACCCAGAAAGGAAAGCTTTGACAATGTGGAGGATATCTCTATTGAAAATACAGTCTAGAGCTTTGGGATATGCTTCTTTGGTCTTACAGCCTGGTCAATTGTGAAAGCATGCCACGTTCTCAATGCAATTATACATGCCGAATCAACCAGACTTGTGCATCCCAATCACGTGACTGAGCGCTGCTAAGCTATCCACTATTACAGACGGTATCATTACCACTTCAAATAGCCCGAGCGAGACATTTACATGGTATGAATTACACCTTTGTATACTGTAAAGTGTTTACGGTCTTGAACATGAACACTTTCTGCGACGAAAAGCTACGTACGGTATGGATTCTTTGGATATCCGTGTATTCCGATTTTTTTCTATACACAACGAGTATTTCACTCATCTCATTGGTCCCGGGCCTACTACCGACGGGGACCTACGAGGAATCTGGTGCTCCGCCGTCAATGAGGATGTCGATCGCGACCCATTTTCTGTGCCGCGTGGAAAATATTGACTCACCTATGTTCATTCGAAGGGCGGGTCTTGGTCGAGAAGATTCTGTAGGAGCTTCGTTTCCCTACGTAGGCTTTTTCAAGGTCTTGGGTTCTAGAAATGATTTTTGTTAGGAATGTGATACCTTCACGGATCTGGTAATCCTACAGTCCTTGGGGCAGCGGGCTACGACTTTTGTTCCTTCGAAACCGTCCTCATTCATCTTTAATGGGAAAACAGAAAATGGAAATCGTGGGCGATACCTCGGGTTGGAAGTTACAGCCCGAGCATCGAAAGCTCGTTCTTGGACCAGGGCCGTTCCTGCCGAACCGCCTATTCGCTTGTTTGGATAGTCGCAAATAGAGCTCCATCAGACCGAGATCCTCCGAGCAATAATTCTCAAGGATACTTTAAGAGACTCCAAGCAGAGAGTCGGTATTGGCATTGCATTCGCAAGAACCAGGCGAAAGACAGTCTAATCTGGTGAGCTCTGGGCTCGTATACGGTCTTTGAAAGGGTTAGGGACATTTCTGGAATCTGATGAGATGAAATCCCAAAGTAACCCCCCAACAATCAGCTCCTCATCTTTCAACCATGCCCACTGTGGCTTGCAAAAGGACGATCTGTTCCTTGTGTTGGTACGAATTATGGGCCCTCTCGATCGTCAAATTTCCGGCCACGCCGAATCTTCCTCAGCAGCCGAAAGAGAATCCCCGCTTCGAATATTAGAAATAGCGTATAGCGTGAAATGGATCCAAGAATACAATCGTAGGCCTCGAGATGGTGGACATCTGTAGTAGCTATAAAATCTGGATCCCCATGTGCAAGTCAGTAAAAAATCCAGAGATCTTGCATATTTTTATTTCCAAGTCATTCACAATGAAGGTCACCGCTTCCATCCTGCCTTTCCTCACCCTGGCTTCTGCCTCTTGCCTTCGCGGCACTTCCCTGCTTCCCCGCAGTGCCGACGGAACTGTTGATATCAACCATTACAACTACACCAACACTGGCGGTCCCCTGAACTGGTACGGCTTGGACAAGGATAACACCGCCTGCGCAACTGGCAAGCATCAGTCTCCCATTGTCATCGAGACCGACGATATCGACTATGCCAACTCCAACTCCGTCCACTTCCACGTGCCCAGTGCCGTTGAGGCCAAGTTCGAGAACCTGGGCTCCGGGCTCGAGGTTGTCCTGACCAACGGTACTCTTGTTACCAAGGCTGGCTCCTACAAGCTTGCCCAGTTCCACTTCCACACTCCTAGCGAGCACCGCATCAATGATGAGTACTACCCCATGGAGACTCACTTTGTCTTTGAGAACTCTGGTATGTACATCGTTTATCATTCACTTCTAGTATGGACCGATGCTAATATAAAGCAGCCGGAGCCATCGCTGTTATCGGTTTCGTGTTCGAGCTGTCCCAGTTCGGTTACTCCACCCCTCTGTTCGACTCGGTCTTCGCCCACATCGACGACATTGCCGCCCCTGGCACCTACACTAAGACTGGTCACCTGGACTTCTCCGCTCTCACTGCCCATCTGAACACTCACGGCATTTACCAGTACGAGGGCTCGCTTACTACTCCTCCCTGCTCCGAGAGCGTTGTTTGGTACCTGAGCACAGAGCCCTTACCTCTGAACGTCCAGAGCTACAATGCTGTCAAGCACGTTCTCAAGTTCAATGCTCGCTACACCCAGAACGCTCTCGGCCAGGACAACCTGCTCGAGGTCGCTGCTAAGGAGCTGAACTAAAATGACCTTCTTAAAGGCTTACAATGTGTATAGTTTGGGGTTGATGGTTTGACGAGTTGAGATATCCTCTTGGCGACTATGGGGACGTGATAGTATTGTACAGTTTATGTTAATTTTACATAATTTAATAATAACGAACACCGACAGCGAAGCTGAATTCGTTTCAAGAGATCAAATCAGCACATGGTCCCAATCCCGGCCTTTTGGTAGCGATTCATGGAAGGTGGATAACACGGCACATAGTCCATGCAAACAATTTCCGGAACGAGATCTCTTGGAAGAGAATTCCGGCAGTTTCGCGAACAAAGCGGGGGCGAAATTTTCTTGGCAGATAGGGCGGATGGCTTGTTAGTCACAAGCGTGCGATGGCGCTCGCTAGCGCCAGATTTGGAGATGCGAAGTGGGGCCCAGATCGCGATGAATTCCGGAGAAATTCTCGCGTGACGAAGACCCCTGAGAGCTGGCACCGAGGCACAGGAAGTCCGCCAGGGGCCTTTCCGAATTTTCCGTGGTCATAAGGCTGAATGTGCCTATCTTGGCAAGCATGTCCTTTCCTTCCAAGTGCCTCGCGTCCGTATCGTCTTAATATCCAGTGGACATGGGTCGACATAAAAGTTGTATGTTTCCCCTGTGAGTACTACGATATTGCTAAAAACCCAGTAGATGATTTCTCCCATTTCATTACCAGAGAAATTATTCCGAGGGAAAGATCCTCCATTTCCTCGACCAGTAGATCTTCCTAGGTGAGTCTTAGCTGGGACTGCGTAAATGAAGCTTGCGTGAAGCCACTGCCCCGCAATGCCAATCATTTCCGCGCGGTCTGTCGAAATATCCCAACTCGTAATGGATAATACAGTAACGGGTCAAGGCGATAGTCCTTACGTATTCCGGTATCTCGATTGTAAATACTGCTCACGGAACGTAAATGGAGATATAATCGAGGATCATAATCTCGAACTAGGGCCTATGTTGGGTTACCGGTATGAGATTGTCTTCTGCATTTCAATGGGGTACCCGGGAGCAATTCGTCAACAGGAAAATTAAAAAGGGTCTGGTTCAGATCAGGCATTGTCGAAAGGCCGCAGAGCAGGAGGAAAGGGGTGGTCGAGAGTGGAGGCAATTCTTCTCCCCTGCCTCTGTAAATCTCGCTGGTCCCACATGAATCGATGAATCTGCACTGAACAAAATTTTGACATGCCTTGGAAGGATAGGAGGTTGATGTCTGTATATTCAGCATTTTCAGAAGCATATTGCATCCCTTTCGAGCTTCTCTCCACTGGGCCAGCATGTATGAGAAACCCTTTTAGACTCCGATGCGGGCTTTTCAGAATCGCCATCTTAGGCAAGACCATGGATATCCTTCAAATATTTTCCTTGTCTTTGTGATAGTTCCTGTTCTGGTTGGGATTGGAAGTAATCAAGGACGTGATGGATGGTGGAGTCGTTGGGGACAACTGATGCGCGTAGGTGCTGTTGCATTGTGGCTTAATTGAGTGACTGAACCTTCCACGAGCGAGGTATGAATTTTCTTGTTCTCGGCGGGGCTCCATTTTGGTAAGCATTGTGTCACTTGGGTAGGAGCCAATATTGGGACAGGGGTTTTTTATGGTTGTTTTCCGCCGACTCGCTGGAAGAAAATCTTCGCCGAGTCAGCGGAGGGAATGGGGACGATCCAATGCCTGAGATGCTGTATAGTAGGTCGTAGTTCGAATTCTCTGCAAGCAAGTCGACCTTTCTCTTTTTTTCTTCTTCCACAGGACATACCACATCTGGTTGCTCGCTGAAGACTGCCAATTAGTGCACCACCAGCGTCTCGCCCTAGCCGGCTTGGAATATTTACACTTAGCCCTGCCCTCCGCCATTATTCCCCTCGTCATTTCTATCCTTTCTCTTTTGCTCCAAAAAGCTAGGATACACGTCTTTCTCCGGGCCTCTTATTAGTTCAACAGGTGCCTCGTTAACCTCTCAAAGGGTAGCGGCGTAGATAAATAGTTTGAAAAAAGGAGGGCTCTGCATAAATTCATCCCGGGAGATGATTTATGGCTATACGAAAACCCGGGCGGCCTACTACAACGAGCTTCTGCTGCAAGTCTCTCGCTCCCAAGCCTTCACCGCGGCAGTCACAATATTTATCTACCTGATTCACACCTCCCTTCTCCCATATAATTTTTGCCACAACTGGGACAAGATGGAGGAGGTGGTGGCTGTGTTCCGACAGCTTAATGAGAGCTCGGACAAAGTTGTGACTGTTGGACTTGCCACCCTGGAGCAGTTGGAAGATTTCACATTGCAAATTACCCACCTCCGTCCACCTCTATTGAATGGGGAGGGACCCCCCGAGAAAGTACCAAATAACAATCAGAGTCAATATCCCTCACTTTGGCCATAAATCGATGGTGTGATGTTGATGGTTGTGAGCTTGTGGCCTCTGGAAACCACGCTAGGTCGACGGGGTAGCCTAGGCCTCAGTTCACCCTACCAAAGCCCCGATTCGGAATAAACAGATCACTCATCGATTCCAGTATGGAATTTGAGCTTCAAGATGACCTCTGGAGTCCGGATATGTACTCTTTAATGGAGACGCTGCTTCCGCTTCCTCTTTGAATTGACCATAAATACTGAAGAGGGGAACGCTCGATGGCAGCACGCGCTGAGACATGGGGGTCGATTCAGCAGAAAAAAACACCACAAAACACACGCGTAGCAATCAGGAAATAGCGAGAAACCAAATGTAGGGGTCAGATCGGGGAGGTGTAAGAAGGTGTATTCTAGAACTAGCCATCCGGCCACCGTATACTGCCGGCTATGTCACATAGTCAGGATGGCACCCATGTAGTAGGGGGAGAGGGTCTCCCCACTACAATATCTACATTATTTAAGGACTCGCAAAACGTGAGAAAAGGAACTCGTCTGCTTCGAGTTTTTTCCAAGCACTAGATGCTACATGTGGACAAAGTATTGGAACCTCGAAATCCGCAAACGATCAGCCATAAACGAGTATCTGTTTTATATGTTAGCATCAGTCAAATCCAACCAGCCAACCACTTTCCATCTGACCTCAATTTCAAAATTGACACAAAAATAAAATCTAAATACCCATCAAGTGCAGCTTGCACCAGACCTCCCTTAAAAGCGGTGAAGATCACCCGCCGTGACCATTTTATACTTTCCCCATTCGGCCTAGCTCGCTTCATGACCCCCGCTCGAATCTCACCTTCACACTCAACCTTGCTCAGAACAACACCCCAGGCAGTACTTCAACTTTGCCATACACAGAGACAAAAGACGTCTCCGAGACACCATCAACCATGAGTTTGCCCCCAAACGCTCTCCGCCAGACCTTTCACAGCCTTAAGGGCGTTCCACGGGCCCTACACACCCGAACCCCACATGCCCCCCTCGCCGCGCTCCGCCCGCTCGTGACGTACCCGGGGCCGAGCCGACAATTCGCACCGCGGTCCTGCTCCTCTCCATTTTCGAGCTACTCGACCGTTTCCAGTTCGCGGAATGATGATAAACACAAAGAAAAATTCTACTTCGGATCCAAGCCCCTCGGGACCCCGCTGGCTATGAGCTTCGAGTCGCTCGGAATTCGCCGGAACACACAGCTGCTTGTCATCTTTGTGTTGACCATCGGCGCGTTCTTGGAGGCGCTTCTCTGGGGTGAGAAGGTATGGATTTGGTGGAAGGGGGAAGAGGGAGATTCCCTGGACTAGGAGCTGTTGATGCCGGTTGAGATATGGACTTGGACATATCGGGAAGGGCGTTGTATCGGACTTCTGGCTTCTGACTTCTGTGCTTATTCGCGGGTTTCTTTACACATTCGCGAGGCGTTTGGTATTGTCTTTCTCTTTTCAATTGTTTTGGTAGCATATTCCTTTCAAGACGCACGATACCTTCCACGAGCAACGCAAGCAACTTGACTATGGAACTTGAGACTATCCGTTTCGTTGTAAAGCTGAGATATCGTATCAAAATACTGGTCTTTACTGGTTTCCTAGGAATGTTCTTGATGAGACATCCAGTAATCGGTATATCTCATATTAAATCTGTTGTTTACTAGCTGAATTCTGGAGATCTGAAAAGCTGTCCACAAAATCGCATGCAAAAATAGGTTCAGATTACTGGCTCCTCGAGTCTGGAAACAAGCCCCAGTCTGCACCTCTATATCGTGCCAGTGCCGTTTGCCAGAGTCACGGGTCGTTCAGTGTTTGCCACAGATTATCTAGGGTTCGGCTAGTCCCCAGGCTGCCATTCGCTTTTCCTGTTTCGATATTCGCGCAAAACATCGAGGCGCAACGGGAGCTCTCCAACGGCTTTAAATATGACGGGTAGCAATGCGTGAGCCTATATAGGCCCCAGATGTCAGTGTAAACTTATGAGAATGTGTGGGATTAGCCTTTTGGCTTTGAAACTTTAATTTTCTCATCGCAGTGGAAGTCCAGGCTGTACTGCTGTCGGGATGGAATAGCTCTATTATTACCTGTCATGTATGAAACCACTAATTCCTTATTCTACGGTCGGGATAGGTTCAAAATTGACGGATTTTGATTTAGCAAGCGTTATGTCATTGCTCATAACAAGGTTGTAGTTTTTCACAGGCGATAACCTCATCAAAATCAGGCAGCAACGCCTGACCTGTTACCCTTTGCACCTTGCGAGAACGCGACAAGTGCCAAGCTTCTTAACAAGGGATTCCCGGTTGTATTTTCCCCTCTCTTTGCGATCGATCTACCCCTACCTTTTCTAATTTGAACCAAATCAACATCGAAATTTATCCTTTTCGATTGCATAGACAGCGGGTTCTCTCACAAATCTCCGTTGCCTATGGCTAGATCCTCAATCAGTTGAGATAGGTTTAGCCTATAAAACTAGCTAAGAAAAAGGCAAGAAAGGACTTTTATTAGTATTTTGTTCGCCAATTTCGCCAAAAATGATTCTTAATCGAATTTTGCGATGGGATTGGCATGAAGGTGAGCGTGCTCCGCGATCGCGTCCAAAAACGGCAAAAAAGCCAAGAAGCCAAGAAAGCGTGGGTCAGCATAAGATCGCCAAGCTCAGAGTTCGCGCATCCCTTACGAACCACCTTGCGCATTGATCGCACTCAGATTTCCCACACCTCGTTCTGCCTACCTGGAGGTCATTCCCGCGCAACACCATGCCCGAAGCTTTGGGAATTGAGGAGAACGAGCTCAAAGCGCAAAATCCGCGTTTCCTGCTCCGCCAACCTCGCGCCTTACAATGGTTCGAGCACGGCCGCTTGGTCAAGCGCCATGATTGTGAAAGACAAGCTGGTCAGCACACACCTGAAAACGCGCCCACTTGCACCCGAAAGTTAACCAGTTGTTCCCGCAGGTCGCTTTGAGCTCTTCCTCGATTTGCTCTATGTCGCCATCCTATCGAACTTCGCCGACACTCTGGCCGAGGATATCTCGGGCGCAAAACTCGTCAAATACATTGTAAGCCTGCCCCGCGTCTCACGTAGTCGGTCAGCGTCGAGGTCGTCCACAACTGATCGCCTCGCCACCCACAGTTGATCCTGTCTCCATCATGGCATGTATGGAGCGACATTCGCGAATTAATGAACTCGTTCTACAACGACGACCTCCTGCAGCGTCTTCTGATCCTCTGGCTCATGGCTGTTCTGGTTGTCTATGGGAATAATGCGCCTTTGGTGGATGAGGATATAGGTGCTATGCGCGCGGCTGTCGGTTCCTACATGGTCGCGCGCGTAACGTGCAACCTCACGCATCTCGTTTTCTCTTTCGCGAGTTACCACCACCGCCGGCAACAGCGACTGTGGGCCGGCCTCTCGACACTCACTTTGTGCATCTACATCCCGCTCTTCTTCGAAAACATTTCCATCCGCGGCAAGATTGCGGCTGCGGCCGTCGCAGTCTCGGTAGAGGAAATCCTTTGGGTCTTCTGCTATTGTCCCGCGGCAAAGAAGTTGCTTCGCGTCAAGTATTCCACTGCTGTTGATGTCGGGCATGAGATTGATCGCTTTGCAGCGTTCTACATTATCGTGCTGGGCGAATTCCTGTACCTCATCATCAAGGGGTCAAACGCTGCCGTTGGCTTGAATGAGCGTCTGCTACGCGCAGTCTGGACCTTGGTCATTGCGTTCTGTCTCAATTGGCTGTATACCCACGCCGACGGGTCGATGGAAAGTACACACCCACTGCGACACAATGTCTATACTGCTTTCTCCTTTGCTATGATCCATCTGCCGCTTATTGCCAGTCTCCTGGTCGGTGGCCATGTCGCAGCTGCATCTGTTGCCGAGGAGGATTTTGAAAATCCTCAAAGGTGGCTGCTGTGTGAAGGATTAGGTGTTGGTATGATGTGTCTATACTTCTTCGCTCTGATACACTCCTCTCAGGATGAACGTGGATGCCTGGTCATGCCCAAGGTAGGTCCGATCTCGCAGCTCGTTGTTGGCCAAGATACTTACTTTTTCCCAGCATGTTCGTATCATCATGCGACCGATCACCGGTCTCATCACTATTTTACTTCCCCTTGCGCATCATCTCAATGCCACAGAGATTCTTTCCGTCATCATGGCGATGTACGTTTTCGTGTTGGTCTGGGAAACTGTCGGCTCTCTGAGAAAGGGCGCTTGCTTCTTTGAGAGATGGACAGATACCGGCTATCCTGAAAGACAATCACAGGATGTGGAAACGAAGGATGCTGGAATCTGAGAACCTTGATTGGGTCAAGTATATCCAGGTGGTCGGTGACAAATTCTTGTGCTATAATGACTTGAGGAAGATTCTCCACTACCTGAGGACGGAACTGACCATACACATGTGCATACCACAAACTCTGTCTATAACTAATCATCGATATAATATACAATACTCTAATGATTCTTTCGTATCGATTTTGGCGTTTGCACTTGCTGTGGTCACCTGTTCGCGCGGCTGGCGAGCTGCATTGATTCTCTCCTCACACCTACCATCTTTTCCTCTCCAAGTCCTGTTCGCTTTAGATATCCCGATGAGACTATCTCGTCCGTTCACTACTTCCAGGTGCCGGTAGTCATCATGGATATGAATCCCTGAGGACCATGCATATGAAAGTCACTGTGCATGACTCAGATATCTGAAATGCATCTCCTCAACGTTGACCACATCCCTTGTTCATTCAGACAAAGACCTTATTTATATCCTCCCTCCGTTGACCAAGGCTCCGTCAGCATGCGACTCTTTATGCAGTTAAACGCTATTAATGTTTCTTTGAGCTGAATGGCCCACTTATCTCCCTTCGAGTAGCTAACAGCCTTATCATTGTTTCAACAAAGCCCGAGTCAAAGTACATCGAGGCTTCGAGATAGGTTTGTGGCCGTGCTATCAGTATAAAGTCAACCCCTCGTCCCTGGATGATGGTTTGGTCAGGCCACTATCAAATCATCCTAACAAGTAAAAAACCCAGCACAGTTCTATTAAAAAAAAAGGCTTAATTGTACCATCTAAAACTCTTCGTCATTATGACTACCCACACTATGTTTAGCATTTTCGACGACGGTCGAGCCGGACTCGTCGATATGATGCTTAGGCTTTGTGACGACATGATAATGCACCCTGACGGTAACGATCGCCTGTACACTGAGAAAATCGTGAGCTACCTGCGCAAGTACTTGCAGGAACTTGAAACGATGGATCGCGGTTTGGGAAACACGGCCCACGTGAGCCCTTGCTTTAAGCCTCTGTTTGAAGCAATCGTTGATGCAATCGAGCAAGCAATTGACATTCTTAATGCATGAACAGCTTCTAACGTGGATGTCGCAGAAATTTTGGAAATGGTTGCCTGGGAGCTTGGTAGGTTCACCTTTTTCCTATGCATCTATGGCGGATGGGTACGCCGAGCGGATGGAGCTACACTTGGTTCAGTACGATGAGCGCATTCTCGTGCATCGGGAGGATAATGAGATTACGCTTGATCATAACCCGCCCGTCTTTGAGAAGTTTACTTGAAAATTCACTTTGCGGCTGAGGGATGCCAGTGTAGACAGTGCTGCCAAGTTCGATCTCAGTACATTAAGTTGTTAGGGTAAATCGTTGAATATAACAAGCTGGCTTGTCTCATTTTGTTTCGACTATCTCCCGGTCATTTCATCACGATAAATCCTCGTCTGGTTTTGGCATTCCTAAAATAAATAAAAATGAAGTTTTTCTTCCAGACTTTATCCAAGATAAAGATACAAGTAAATTTCAGGACATCATAGTCATTAAACTTTCATACGTAGTCATAAATTGCACAGATAGCTTGCCACTATTCCCAGTCCCCAACCAGGTAATATTTGCACTTCAATAATCTTGAAAAAGGATTCTCAATTTCGATTCTGACAACCAATCAAAGTCTCCGTGGCGCAATAGGCTAGCGAGTCTGACTGTTAATCAGGAGGTTGGAAGTTCGAGCCTTCCCGGGGACGTTTCTTTTTCTTTTTTGTTTTGCTGTTAAATCTGAGTGGGTGCCATGTTGTGTTTTCTTTGGTGGGTCTTGGAAAGAAAGTCTACGCCGAGGGTTTACCGAGGCCAGGGGTTAAAACAACAAACGCTGCTCCATTATGCGCCGTGTTTAAGCTATTTTTGGCAAATAAATGTTTTTTATTGTTGATGTAGGCTAATTATAATATTATTTGTTAGAAAACACGTGCCTTTGTTATAACTTCGAGTTTTGTGACGTCACAGTGGTATAGGTTTCGAGTCAAGGTCACATATGTCGAGTCAAAAATATATAAAGCCAAGCATCTCCACCACAGAGATGCACTACACCCAGTAGCAGCACTCGCCTCATTCAACAATCAAGGCCACAACCCCACAGTGCTGAGACTCGATCCTAACAAGCAATTTAACATCTGACCAAGTAACAATAGTCCCCACAAATCACCATGAACAACCAAGATACTTTTTCTTTCCAGGAAGTCCAAGGTAAGTTTGTTGACATGATACTAAATGTCAGCGAGAACCTCACAGAAGATCCATGTGGTGTAGATCATCGCTTTGCACAGGATGTTGTCAACTTTCTGCGTGAATTCAGTCAGGAGTTCGAAAATTGAATCGAAACTTCTCGCTTACACCCTATGCGCCCCTCTACTTCAATTTCAGGTGCGGAAATATCCAATACAAACTCGCGAAAGCAATCGATTTCCTCGAAACCGGTGGCCACTCTAAAATGGGCATTGCCGAAATTTAAATATGAAAGCCTTGGAGATTGGAAGATTTACGGTAGGCAAAGTACCTGATGTTGACATTTATGCGGCCCGGATGGAGAAGAATGCATCGAGTACGACGAGCGCTTTATTTCAGAGTGTATTTTGATGGATGGTGGCTGCCTGCCTCAGTTGAGTTCGATTTGATGGAGTTTTCGCCATCCTCGGCTGGGTTGTGATTGTCGCCAATGCGAGAGACTGCGCCTGAAGTAGGTTTGTACATCGCGAAAGAACTGACTTGGTGCTGCCAAAGCATTGATTGAATTTGTAGACCCTTTTTTTTACCTTGCAGTTGTACTTCTACCACATACGACCATAGGGTGTGGAAAACAGGGCTTCCCGTCCGCTCAGCCGTACTTAAGCCACACGCCGGCAGGTTAGTAGTATGGTGGGTGACCACATGCGAATCCCTGCTGTTGTATGTTTTTTGTTTCTATACGCTTCACTTTCGTCTCATGTATTTCCATCCGAACATTATCATCGAATTTATTTTGGGTCTTTGTAACTTCAGACAAATGCGATCCGCCTAGGCGGACAATCGGCTAGTCCCATCGGATCAGTGGATAGTATCAAGAGTTGAACTAGCAATGTAAACAGCAACCGTCCGTTCAAGGAGAATTTCCAGCAAGGTACCTTCCGATCGCTGTAGTCCTGTATTGCGGGTCTATATCTTTGCTGTGGACAATCATCGCCCTTCCAAGTGTGTGATTAAGGGGTGATTTCGTAGGGAATGTGGTCGATTGCTGGTTTGATGGCAGAGGCACATATCTGAACAATTTTATGACTGAATATTCCGACCTGATAAAGCTTTCAAAAGGACAAAACAGAGGGACAAACCGTAGATTTCTGTAAGGCTTTTTCTTTAACGGATAACTATATAGAGAGGGAACTTTACATCGATTTAGCTACTTAGTGAGTTCGCTCTGTTTTCACAGTATCTACCATGTCCAGGCCCCATTAAGTCTTCGAATCCTTTCTTTATATATACGGGCATTCTCCGCTTAGATTCTCCCGTTTTCTTCCTGACTAGCATTAGTCTAGTTTATCTGGTGTATTAGTATCTAGGCTCATCGCGGTGGGCTTAATACCGGGCTTTCTTCTATTGTCATATCCATTCATCTTCTTTCAGTTGTATTCGTGGTCGTAGTGCCTAGGATCTCTAAGAATTATAGTGGGTTAAGGAACCGTTCGAAAGGTCCGTCAAAGTGGTCCTCGCCGCGGCTGAATTTTCATAGGACTTTCATAAACAACGTCTTCGCGCAGAAGTCTTTTCCTTCGATACTCTCTGATCGCGAGGGAAAGGAAGCTTTTGAATGATAAGGGCTGAAGCCAGACTTAAATTAAATCTAACTAGGCCAATTATTGTTATCAAAAAGCTTAAAGGAGAAGAGACAGAAAGGACGCGAAAGGAGACGCAAGGCTGTTGTCGGCATTACCTTACGAATACTGCATGAAACCGGGTCTATGGATCCGACGGCATTGCTTATGTAACTAAATTGGACCATAAAAAGCGTGAATAGGGGTAATGGAAATACAGAGTCATTGATATCTCCAATTGGTCGGATACTATACGGAAGTTGACAGCTGTTTACGGTCACGTGATAACACGTGATATCAAACGGGCATGGACCCATTACAACTAGCTGCTCAGAAGAGCGAGTTTATCTAGGTCTAGTGAATCTCCTCTTATGAGGAATATGTCTCTTAAACGAATTCACAGAGCGGCACAGAACGTTCTTATTCGAGATCGACAAAAAATATCTCCCAGAGCGCACTAGAGTTAGAGAGCTCTTATATACAAAGGCAACACTAGATAGCAAGATTAGCAGAGCATATCTTAAAGATAAAATTACCTTTTATACCTCTACTAAGCGGGTCGTATATTACCTAGGGCTTTTCCTAAAGCAGAACCAATGTCCAACCTGCGCTCGTTCTATGTTAAATTATAATCTATTGTCCCTTCTCTGTTTAACTATTGTAGTGGGGAGACCTCCCCCTACTACATGGGTGCCATCCATGCTATGTGACATAGCTGGCAGTATACGGTGGCCGGATAGCTAGTTTTAGAATACACCTTCTTACACCTCCCCGACCTGACCCCTACATTTGGGCTTCTCGCTATTTCCTGGTTGCTATGCGTGTGTTTTGTAGTGGTTTTTCTGCTGAATTGACCCGCACGTCTCAGCGCGTGCAGCCATCGAGCGTTCACCTCTTCAATAGGCAGTCATTGTTACGGGCCGTTCGAAAGAAACAGATCCATTCGGTGCCTACAGACGAGAATCTCGAAGATGAAGAAGGAAGGAGAAAGAAAAAACCATCCGTCAGGGAAGAAGGACTTGAGTATCCAGCAATCGTGCACCAGCAAACGCGTAACTCCCTTTCACGAGATGAGGCTATCCCCGGGTTCATCCGTCACTGTCGTCCTGTGTTGATCTGAACCCTTTTGAGTACGATTCGGAACCGATTCGACAGCGTTTTATCACTGATACTCTTTAGTATATCTTGGCTCCGTCGTGATAATGCGTCTGGCCTGGCTATAAGCTTACTAAGACGGTAACAGAGAACAAAATCAAATTCTGTAAATAGATCCGCCTAACGCATTTACCATTTATTAAGGTACAGCGCTTTACTAAAGTATCAAATGTCCTTATAGTCTGTTACGATAGTGAATCAAGACACTATCTTTAGCTCGGGCCTCTATTCGTATGCGGGCTCGCGGCATTGTCGGGACACTGCTATATTCAAAGTAACCCTGAGTGGCATGTGCAAGCTTGATATTACCGATATCCAGCCTGATGCATCCTCCGAGGTAATTGAATAACAAGCCTTATACTTACATCACAACGAGGATAAGCTTTACCAACATTTGATTATATGGTTTTGCTCAGCTAGCTAATGCATATGATCTCTATCAGTGCACTCACAATTTGAATCACGAGCCTGAAACTAGCCATGGATAATGATGCCAACTTGTCATGACTTCAATTAAAGAAGCTTCAGCCATGACCAATTCGAGGATTTTGCAAATCCGATCCGAGGCAGAGTCGCAAGACTCACACAGGCAATCCAGGTATTGTCCCTTTCTGTCTTGAAAAATGTTTCTTCATCCTCTCTGCTTTAGATGGTTGACTTCGTTTTCCGGACGATTGGCTTCGGATGTTCGTCAGCATGGGCAGCCTATTCTGAACTGACTCCTGCGAAATGTGATCTCGGAACCTAGATACAAGGTCCTTTCCTTCAGGAGAGCTGGAGCTCCATGCCACCAGGAGAAAAAAGGCAGCGGCAACATAAGTGCCTATGGGGACAACAATCCAGCTTAGATAGAAGGATCTCGGTGTCGAAGATCCCTCGCTTCCATCAATTTGAACTGACAGATTTGGCATCGCCCATAACGCCTGAGATAAGTTAGCAAATTCATTTCTTCAATCAAACGAAAGCATATTCGGAATCCACTGACAGCCAGAAACCCAAGTGGTGTAAAGATGATAGTCACAATGGTGAAAACTATTACAAAAAGGTTGAGCGTTCTGGCCTGGACAGCCTCTCTTAAAGAGGCAGCGTTGAAAAGCTATAGTGTAGTCAGTCAATGGACCCATGCCAGATCAGAATCATATCAGTACTATGGGGGACTTACGCCATCTCTGAGACTCTCCACTTCAGATTTCTTCTTCTCAATACGGTCTCCCAGGCTCTCCGCCAAAATATCTAGTCTTTCTTTGACCTGGTCTGCAAGTTTCTCTATAGATTCCATGTCCACATCAGGATATTTTTCGCATGACCCTTGTCTGATACTCCAAGCCTGTTGAAGAAAGTTAAACTTCAATCCAGCAAACTCTTTCTGCGTATCGTCGATCCAATTTTGAAAAATACGTAGCATTTGCAACACGGAGAAGTACTTTTCTGAAACTCTGAACGAGGCATCAAACATGAGAGTCCGTAAAAGCTTCTCGTCACGCGTATCATGCGTCTAAGATGTATTTTGTCAGGGATAGCGCTCTTGAGGAAAAGTAGTAGGAATGCAATAAAAGGATGTATCATACCTGGATACCAACTAAGCGGTCAACTTCGTCCAATGTATCAGTCCATGTAGCGGCCCAGGTAGCATAGGCTCTCAAGATGTGAGTCAAAAAGTCGGCATAGGCCACTCCATCCTTCCCACAGTCGCCAATATCAAGCTTAATGCCGGGTTTGTTGATGTCATGACCCTCATCTCGGATCTCTTCGTCTCGCCAGGAGAGCAATCTGTAGGTTGTACAATCTTCCTCGTGGCGGACGTTGATAAAGACAGCGGAGACGCATTCCTTGAATACGAATCCATCGCCACTCTTGCGAGAAATCCTACCCACCCAGCCTTCTTCTCGAGTAAGTGGGAAAATTCTACCTTCCCGGTCACAATCAGGATCCTTTGAATCCCACTTCATACAAGCCTGCATTTTCCATACCAACATATCCGTGGGACATGACTGGAATTTCCATAATGATGGATTGTATGAAACGATGTGTTGGACACAGTATGTAGTATGGGACAGAACACGTTGCATGTGAATATGTGACTGGCTGGAGAGCTGAAGAAAGAATGCAAGAAGCTTAACGGACAGAAAGTCCGATCTCCCCCTGAAACAAGTCCTGTTATGACAAAGGTCAGTTGCTGCTACAATGGCCTACTAATACAGGGTAGAGGAAGGGAAATGATCAATGAGAAGCTGCTCCTCCTTACCATACTTCAGAAAAAGATGAACGTGTTGGCACATGGGCCTCGCTGCCAGGGCTTGGAAGACTTCTTTCAATCTATAATTTAAGGATATACATCAGCGAGGGCGGTCTTAGGGCATTTCTCTCTTTACAAGGCTCAAGCTCATCAGAGGCCACCCAGAAGCTAACTCTGTTACTCACCCCAGACAGATCAGTAGTCACAAGTACGGTGGTTTTACTTTCGATGAAATCTCCACCCCATTTAAAAATTTCTTCCGCCCCATCCACATCTCCAAAGGCTGGAGGCCAAGCTCTGAAGATCTTCTCCGAGAACTTCTTGTATCGCTCGAGCCACTGGTCTGAACCATCTCCATGATAGTATTTGCGCTTGCCCGTCGGCTGATGTTCATGTATACCATGTAAGAATATGGCTTGCAAACTGAACATATGTCCCCTGAATGCGCCTTTCAACTCTTGTAGTCTTTTCATGCACGGTGCCTTCTTTATGAACTCCCTCTGCAGCCAGTCGGGTACAGGGTCTGCAGGTCCAAGTCGAAGGGTGGTCAGTGCTGTTGGCTGGTTGCCATGTCCATTTTGGACCACGCCAACGCCAAGTCCATTGTAAGATCCGTCAACATTACGGCTAGCTTTATTGTTGGACTTCTCGATGAGTTGTTTTAGCTCAGCAGCACCTTCCACAAGCTTGTTGAGAGCACTTAAGAGATGGGGATCTCCAAGAACAGATTCGCTGGGCTCTTCCATTGGTATGTAGGACAAATTGATCGAGTAGACCGGTGGGAATTGATAGGTTCATTTGGTGAAAATTGATATGGAGGGGCTGGGGTGGCTTTCAGGTCGCCAGCTGAGGTCCGTTGCAGATCACATGGATCTCAAGTTCTCATTGGCTTGCACGACATGCGTTGTTTTTCTGCTCCCGTGTACGGTCGACTATAGGGGCCCTCATGGCAACGCAGAATTCATTCAATTTGATTGGATGACTGTCTCCTCTTTTGGACAGGTAAAAAAAACAGACAAATGAATCACAGTGACACCCCCACACATAAGCTTGTAAAACTTCCGTCTCATTGTCTACAGCCCCCCTAGGAATACGGGAGACCCCCCTTCACCGCCTTTCTCCTTTCAATACTCTCCGATATACCCTGCGTATAATTTACCATACCAAACATTGTCATGCCTCGAAAGCCGGAGCTTACTTGCGAGCAGCGTCTTTACGGTCGATTTCTCCATGAAGAGAAATATTCCTATTCCCAAATTGCTTCCAAGGTGAATTTGTGGTCTTAAGCAAGCCCGCCAAGCCTCTAATGAGCGCCCTACATCGCAGAAAGCTAAGAAATGCGGTCGGTTACCTAAGATTACCCCTGAATGTCTTGATAAGCTGATATCGTGGATTTGTCGGACTGTCGGATATCGGTATCGACTAGTACTGGCGAGGGGCCAATTGAACCATCTCAGCGATCGATTGATTGACTGAAGAACTATCTCTCGGCTCCCGTTCAGGATGCCATCTATTCAGGGTTTTAGTGTGTTACAGCGCTGCTTTACCGAGAATACCCGATTACCATACAAAACGGGTAGGAGATTGGGTATCTGCTGAATCATCCTGCTCCTGATTGTAATAACGTAATTCCCTGCCGTTCGGAACACCCGCCCGTTCGGAACACCCCATCCAAAAACGCGTCTTTCTAACCACCCACCTAATTCAACCACCTACCATGCCACCAAAACGCGCCGAATCAGCGCAGAAATCGGCTAATCAAGAGGGCAAGATCTTATTAGCCCTTAGAGATATCAAAAATGGCCGTATCAACTCTCTTCGCGCTGCAGCGAAGCTATACGAAATACCACTCACCACACTACACTCACGCGCCACTGGCCAAACCTCACGCGTCGATAAGCGCCCAACAGGCCATAAATTGACCCAATTAGAAGAGGATTCGCTTACTAGATGGATACTCTCTATGGATTCACGTGGAGCAGCGCCTAGGCCGTCTACTGTGCGAGAAATGGCTAATATTCTATTGGCTGCCCGTGGTGACGACCCTCCGGCTACAGTAGGCAAGAATTGGCCATCAAGCTTCGTCAACCGACGAGACGAGCTTCGTTCAACCTTCTCACGACGCTACGATTATAAACGCGCCCAAAACGAAGACCCAAAATCACTACGAACCTGGTTTGCGACCGTCCAACGTGTTATTGATGAGAATGGTATCCAACCGGGGGATATCTATAACTTTGATGAGACCGGCTTCGCTATGGGACTTATATCTACACAACGGGTAGTTACAAGGGCTGAATATTATGGTCGGCGAGCGCTTTTACAACCGGGTAATCGTGAATGGGTTACTGCGATCGAAGCAGTAAGCGCTGATGGCTATTCGCTACCGCCTTGCGTGATATTCAAAGGCAAAAACTTCATCGCTTCTTGGTTCGACGAACAGCTTCATCTTCCAAAAGACTGGCGTATCGAGGTCTCGCCAAACGGCTGGACAACCGATGAAATTGGCCTTCGTTGGCTACAAAAGCTCTTTATTCCAGCGACTACAGCGCGTGCGAGGGGTGGATATCGGCTATTGATTCTTGACGGCCACGGTAGCCACCTTACACCTCAATTCGACCAAATCTGCGCTGAAAACAATGTGATTCCACTTTGTATGCCTCCACACTCTTCGCATCTCTTACAACCGCTTGACGTTGGCTGTTTTGCTATACTAAAACGCGCATACGGCCGCTTCGTGAGCGATCTAGCTCGTTGGTCATATAACACTATCGACAAATTCGACTTCCTTAATGATTACCCCCAGGCGCGTACCGAGGCCTTTCAACCACATATTATTCAAAGTGCATTCGCAGCTACTGGTCTTGTTCCAATTGACCCAGAACGGGTACTTTCGAAGCTTAATATCTCACTCAAAACACCGTCACCACCGAATAGCCGGCCAACCACCAGCGATAGCCATTTTAGCCCAAAAACACCCAGGACCGTCGTTCAACTAGAAAAATCAGCTTCGTTACTCAAAGATCTATTAAGACAACGGTCAAACAGCCCTCCGAGCCCATTAAAAACGCTGGTAGATCAAATCATCAAGGGCCATTACGAACAGCTTCATTCAACAGCGTTATTATTGCATGGAAACGCTAGACTACGCGTGGGTAATGAGAAAACACGCCAGAAACGCACACGGTCAAATCGGCAAATAGTTCACGAAGGAGGCTTGACAGTTGAAGAGGGTCAACAGCTAGTTACGCAGCTAGTCAGCTAGTTGAAGCTGATCGGGTCGTTTCGCATGAGCAGGCCGATGAGGCTATTCAACTAGCTCAGCCAGCAACCAGGGCTCCACCAAGGTGTAGTGGGTGTAGGGAAATTGGCCATAAGATCAATCAATGTAAAAATCGTCAGATATAGCTAAATTGATGCGTTTTGGTTGATAAATTTTTATGCAAAAATTTCTAATGGGGGTAGGTGTTCCGAACGGGCGGGTGTTCCGAACGGCAGGGAATTACGTTATCAGTCTCTCCGATCGACAGGATTTGACAGTCGATTGAGCGCCGTGCTCTTACCTATGATAAGATTTGTGCTCTACTAGATCCTGAGATCTGCGGGCAAATCTTATGTCTTGTCTTAAAGGCTCGCGAAATGAGATTCCACCCTGTTGTTTAAAAGCCACCAATTCTTGATATCCATCATGAAATATCTCTTGCCTGGGCTCGCGCTCGTTTAGGTAACGTAATCCACTACTGAGCGGTCAACCCCATCAAAAAACGCGTCCCGTCGCGTACCCACCATTTTCAACCACCCACTATGACACCATCACGCACTCAATCAGGCCAAGAATTGGCTAATCGCGAGGGCAGGGTCCTATTAGCTATCCAGGATATTCAAACTGGAAAGGTTGAATCAACACGCGTAGCCGCATTACGATATAACGTCTCATACACAACAGTATGCGCGCGCCTTAAAGGGCGACCATCACGCGCTGATACACGTGCGAATAGTCATAAATTGACTATTTCGAAGAGGATTCGCTAGTACAGTGGATTCTCTCTATGGACTCGCGTGGTGCAGCGCCTAGGCCCTCTCATGTGAGAGATATGGCTAATATTCTACTGGCCGACCGTGGAAATACCCCCCATTAACAGTGGGACAAAACTGGGTAATCAAGTTCACTAAACGCCGAGAAGAACTACAATCACGTTTTTTCAAAACGATATGATTATCAACGTACGAAAAACGAGAACCCAGCGATCATTATTGATTGGTTGGTTTAAAACTGTTGAAAAACGATTACTGAGAACGGTATTGTGAAGGGCTACGGCCGAATTGATTCAATTGAGCGGTGCCAACATGCTGTTTATCTGAAGCTTGGAGAAGTTTAGAAATAGGGGGTGGCCAGCGGTGACTAAATATCCTGGGGAGTTGATAGATCACATCGCACAGGCTTGGCCTGGGCTATAGATCGGGACCTGGCCCGTTATATGTTGGATGCTATACACGAAATCCTATGAAGAAAACCCGCCCCGATGCGTGTCCTAGGGCAAGCAAAGCACAATTCGTCGCGGAGCAGCTAGGCCGATATTCCGTAGGAAGCCAGAGTATCCTTTTGCCGTTTAATGTTATCCACTGCCTTTGCTCGATGAGTATCTCTGAAATGACATGAGGTGAACCAGAAGCATGATTGCTACACCTTGCCTGAATACCGAGGGAACCGAAGTTTGCCCTTAGATATGAACCGTCAGGTGAAAATTCAAGGTTAGTGGTAACTCCTTCGACCCTCCAGGTCTGTCAAGTCGCAGCCATCGCAGGGGTCCCAGAGCCGCACTGTGTTATCCATGAAGCCAGACGCTAGCAGCCAGCCGTCAGGCGAGAAGGTCACCGACTGAACCGCATCCGCATGGCCCTCGAGAGCCTCCAACTCTGCGCTCCACCTTTCGTCAACTTGTGGTAGCTGACTTACCCAACTAGGAAGCACAGTTTTGAACTGTCTACGAATTATTGCCATTCTGGGTGCAAATACCAGCCCTGAGCAATATAGCTGGAGAGGCGCATTATCAACTATCTGGCGTTTTTAAGGATGAAGAGCTTCGCATCTTGCAGAAAGTCGGACAATGCGGGATAGTGGCCCCCCTATATCTATCAGTGATAATCATATATGACTGTCCTCGGAACTTACGGGTATAACCTTTTGGAGGACATTAAGAGTCCCCACCACCTCCGACACAATACTTAGAAGGCTCATTGCTTCCACCCAGTGCAGGAAATGCTCCTGGAGGAATAATAGCACTTCTTCTATCTTAGAAGATGAGGTCCTGCTTTGTTCGAGGTGGTGTATCCAGTAGCGACAGGAGTATCGCAGTTCTGGCGGTAAGTACTGGCGGATGGTTTGGGGATCGATTTCGGCTCTATGCATTCCAGGGCTACCTAGACTGCAGATATTGTTCTTCATATGACGTCGCATAGTTGTGAGACAGTATCCGGCAATATCGCCATGCTTCGTGGACTCGTGTATGATTCACAAGAAGGAGAGAAAGAGACAAAGCTTTTCAAAAATCGGAATATGCTGTTAGACTGGAGCAAGAAATTTCGAAATGACAAATGTAGAATCCTAACAAGCCGATCTCTGTTGTTAGGCACGCTTAGTGCAGACCGGCATGAATCCAATCGATTGGTAATATGGTCTGCTCTAATCCCAAGAAACAGCGAGAGTGTATTGATTGAAAGTGGGACAGCGAGAAGAATGATAAGTCCATTTGCTGGAACTCTTGCAATAGCTGCTGCTGCTCTAGCTCGTCATCGTCTTGATCATCGAGGAGCTGTGTGAGAATTGGCTGGTATGTCTTGTCCATTTTTGTTGCGTATCTGGCTTAGTCCCTTAGGAGCTCAGCGAGTCGCGTTGTGGGATTCCATTTAGAATTTTCAATGTATCGGCACACAGTGGTGGCAGAAATAAATAATGGAACGGGCATGGCAACTAGATTTTGGATGACGTCATCGCTGGGCCATCCTCAAGGAATATTTTTTGCGAGCCTGATCTTCGCAAGTCGGTCCTGGAGGAATAAATATATGTCGCGTTCCGTCGCTTTTTCAGATAATCATGATTTGCAATATTTTGAAATCCGAGGCGAATTGGCAGCCGAGGCCTGCTGGTCAACAGAATCCGAATACGAAAGGCGCCTGCCTTCTGTAAAAGAGGCAGTAATCGGATTATGTTTCGTACGTCCTTATCATGTTCAAATTCGTCCAAAGCATCAATGACTATAACAGTGGTTGGAGGTTGCTGATCGGATCCGGTAAGACAAAATTGGTTGAAGAAGCAATTTATCGCACTGCTCTGTTAGCGATTTTGAAGCAATGTCCGGGTCATTATGTAGTTCTCTCCGCACGCCAGAGGTCAGCTCAGACGAATTAAACACTAATTGCCTGGCGAGTGTGGGGAAAAGTTTTGTGGCATTTCCTCGATCGCCTTCACCCCTCTTGGAGAAAAGCTTGCCCCGGGGTGTTTAGTCTCGTGGAGCGACTTCGCCACAGTTCGAGATATTGTGGATTTCCCCGTTCCAGCCATCCCATTTAGCCAAAAAAGGCATTTTCCGAGAGGTGAAAAAGCCCATGCCTTTATATGTCGGAGGACCTCAGTCCTCGTGCCTGGAAGACATTCATCTTCATGTTGATTCATACTGCTGTAGAGCGCAACGAAATACTCTCCAGCCACCGAGTTGTTAAGCCATATGACTCACCTTCTGGCATCCATTTCCCCCACACTATCCTAGCCTTCCATACCCTAGACAGCTTCATCATCAACATAGTTAATTCCACCACCTTCCATTTCGGGAATAACGTGAAAGGGTGATGATGATGATGATGAAGTCATTTGCCCGATGTAGCTTGCTCTAAATATATGCTGCTATGCGGGAGTGCTGTCAGGCCTGCCGACAGCTTGAAGGTGGTCGCCAGCCCACTGAACGATTGTTTCCCTGGCTTGCAACGCAAGCCCCTGATTGGTCGTCCGAGAATGTATGCAAACATGACAAAATAGACAAAATAAACAAAAGAAATCCAAAAAGAACGTCGCTTCCCCTCTACCCACTCTCCTTTCCACAATCAGACTTCATTCTCTGATCTACTTCATCCCCCACCGCCTTCATCTGCGCGGCCCTCTGGGCCGTCGGCTGCCGCTCCTGCGCTCGCTTGCATCAAGGGGGTACAGTGGACCTGGCACTGCACTCCTAACGGGCACCATCCTTCTCCTTCCGTCACACTGTCCTGAGGGGTCATCCTTTTTCGTCGCCTTTTTCCGTGCCGAGAGCCAATGGGTCGACTGCTTGAAACTGGTTTAAGAGACCTGTCCGGACCATGAATTCGGCCACAATTATGCGAGCCTCTGGCCGCGTCAGGAGCTCGTCGCGTCGCAGAGCAACTCCGCGGTCGGACAGAGCGTTTCTCATCCAGTTGCGCTCATCTTGGAGTAGCGGGCATTCGAGCAAGATATGATCGACGGTCTGGTTCCCCAGATTGCAACCACATCTCGCTGACTCGCGCCGATTGATGCGAGTCAAGTAGGCAGCAAGGCCAATTCGTCCAGTACGAAGCTGCATCAGAATGGACGCTGTCGCTTTCCGCAGGTCGGACCAGTATTCCAGGGTCTTCTTCGTTGGTCGTTCGACTAAGCGTTTCGTCGGTCGACCTGTTCTCTCTATAGACCATGACCTTTCCCACTCGATTTTTGCCTCGCGGCGAATGCGGCTTTTAGCTGCGGCTGCAAGGCGAATATAACGATTGTTTGGGTTTTGTGGTCCTTCTGGTTCCTGGGCCGCCTCCTTTGCGTGTCGGTCGACACGTTCATTGCCGGCCACTCCTTGATGAGCAGGTATCCACCTGAGGTGGATTTGACGGCCATTGGCTGCGTGTTGCCTTACCAGGTGGAGGCATTCTTCCAGGTAGACCTGTCCTGATGGCATCCGTGGTTGGCGGAGCGCCTTCAATGCCCCTTGGCTGTCTGCAAAGATGACAAGCCCGTTTCTCGCCTGTGCCGCCCACGGTTCCGTGGTCTCCAAGATTAATTTGAGTGCCATTTCGATGGCACTGAGCTCGGCAGCGTATACAGTGGACGTTTCTTCGCCGCCCATTTGGCTGTGAGCGTGGTGATCCTCGAGATCAACGACTACTGCTGCTCCAATTTTTCCCTCGATCCCACTCCCGTCGGTGTAGAGAATCAAGGGTCTTTCGCTTGGGTCTTTGGATAGAATGTGGTCGTGAGTTTTCACTGCCATCTCTCTGTCCTCGATGAACACGTCTGGCGGCGCTTGCCATGGTGCCTGGACGAATGCCTTCCGACTCTCCCAGTCCCTCGCCAAAGTTCCCGGGGAGTCGTAAGGCATCCGCCCGTTTTCCAGGCTTGCGCCTCCATCGGTGTCCATCCAGACCAATCTCTCTCGTCCACCGGTCGGCGTCGTAGCATTGTTGGTGGGACAGCGAATACTGGTCCAGTCCGTAACCGTAAAGCGTTACGGTGGCGCCCATGATGGCATTTAATGCCGGTGGTATATGAGGAGCTATTTCCAAATCCTTAGTACGTGCCCGTAAATGCTGAAAGGGGTTAGTTATGATACGGCTCGTTCTGTAGCATCAGTGGAATACCTGAACTTTCCGTAATGTTTCCAAGTAAACCACGGTCTCTGTACCATACTAATGCTATCTAAAGATATACTGTTAGAGTCTAAATGAATCGCCCGGCTAGGCTTGGACTGAGTGCCATTCTAATTGACGATGCGAGGAAGACTACACTGCTTGCGAAGCAGGACTGTATATATCGAGCTGCCAGTATTCAATTCATTATCTTGTCGGTGAACCGTGCGAATACTGACTCGGCCAGCTATGTGGATTAGGAGCAAAGGGATGTAGATATACTATTCGTCGTCCTAGTCCTTGGCACCACGGACCCCAGAAACAAGGGCTCAAGGCCATAAAGTCCATGTACAGGGCATTGCTGAGACTAATGATTGACCACGAAGTATGGTGTGTGGCCGCGATATCGGGAATGGCCGAGAGAACAGAGGTGCTAAGTATAGGAGACAGCAGCCCATTCCACGTCATGACAACCACTATGATGATATTTCGGTATCGTGGGAAGCGCTCGAATTCGTCATCGACTGGATCCTCGACCGGTTCCCTGTTCTCCTCGATCTTAGGGTCGCCTATTGTCTCAAGAAGGAATTTTCGCGGATGGGTGAAAAGGTAGTGATAGGAGAAATCAATATGGAACGAACCCCTTAGAAGATACGACTGGAAAAAGTCCAATTACTGCAATAAATGAAATCTACAACTACCCACAGACATAACTCAGATAGAGGAGAATAATGAACTAGACCTGAATATTAAAATTCTTCTATTTGTGTAGACAGATCTGACCGGCTATGCGATGGGTTTATCAGTGCGGTTGCAACCTTTTGGATGCCAGTTCCGGCGGTTCAGGTGAAGAGGTGAACGGGTCCTGAACCCGGGCCAGATAGGGCGGCGAGCCGCCCTAGACAAAATCGTGGGCGCTAGGTGACCACCGACATACAAGTGCTGTTGTATGTTTTTGTGTTTTCTATTTTTTTATTGCTATCTTTAAGCATAACTTTTCTTTCCGTCTGATTTATCATAGAAGGGCTTTTATTAGATGAAATTTTGGCCATTGGGTCGTGATTTGTCTGATACACCTCTGACGTTGGGCATTGCGATAGCTGAATGAAGAATTGAGATGAAAAGTCTGCAATTAATCGGGAGAAAACATAACACATTCTCATTTCAATGGTGCTGAATTCAGGTCGGCGCTACCAAGTCGAGCCTTGAAGACAAATCTTCCCGAAATTCTCAAGTATATGACCGCGTGAACTAGAGTGTTTGATTCGTGTTGACAGGGATATCCAAGATATTCCCCGCATTTTCTGAGGGCTGGAACAGTTCAAGCCTCATCAAAGAGTTTACCGTTTACCGGTTGGCGATTCGGAAGCGTCTTCAGGAACTGCCAGCAAACTATTCGAACCATTTCATTACCGGTAAGAAAGGATGGTCGAAATCGGCACCAGTTACATTCTCACGAAGCGTTTGCATCCATTGCGCGTGATTGACTCGTCGGATTGGCACGCCCAATGCGTCACACAATATGTCGTAAAATAATGATGCATTACCACTGCCACGATATGTAACTCGATTCACCACGTTCTCTGGTCGCAAAAGTAGATTTGAAACTAGTTGAAACACTTGGTCACCACCCGCAACCGTTAGCTGACCGAGTCGCTCGCTCGCGGCCTGAAGTCGAGCGACGCTGAATGCTAACCTCCAGAAGAAATCTTCCGTATGGGCAATTCCCTCCCTTTCTGCTCCAACGATGAAGCCGGGAATGACCGTTCGAGCTTTCGAAAAAGTGGGTCGCTTGTTGTATTCATTGATCAAGAGCTCCGATATGAATATTGTCTGATCATACAGATGCATCAGTGAGCTTCCTGGCTATCTCAGCATGGCTTTCTTCCTCGGTCGGAAGACAGCCCCAAGAAACATAGACTAGATGACAAGGCCGAATCATGCTTGAGAGCCCGGAGAGAATCTCGACTGTGCTGAGAACATTCACGGCTTCAAGTTCATTGTATGTATTAATTCAATTCGCGCAGGCACCACCGTGAATGATGCCGCCATTTTCCGATTTCAGCTTGTTCCTGAACCTTTTGCCTTGTGTAGTGTTGAGTGCATTCAAGCACTAGACCTATTACTCGATCGACTCTGGGATCATTGAGAAGTGCACGCAGTATCTGACTTCCCAGAAACCCAGTAATGGAGGTTAGGAAAACTGTTTTCTTCCGAAGCACGGTAGTAGTCAATGGAATCTCCATTTGGCCTGTGTCCTAGACTAAAAACCGTGATACCATTCTGTCGTACAGTATATTCTCGATTCCAATATTCTTTACGTACTTATTTCTTAGCAAGTTAGCCAGCGATACTGGCTGTAGGGATGTAAGGTCGACGGCTGTTAAGCCAAAGAACTTTCCACGGAATAATGATGCGTATACCGAGTCTTTTGTTTCCTGCATATTCGCAATCAAGTTCGGCGAACTCTAGCAATCTCTCGCGGTACTCAAATTCGTCAGTCAGCCAATGACCAATTATCCCTAAAATAGGAAGTTGATTCTGGCTTGTCCAGACATCTAGCGACAAGGATATGGTTTTGCAAGTCAAAGTGAGCTCGCTCTTCAGCTTAGTGCGTTGTATGGAGAACTCCTGCATAATTCGATCCCGCAAGGTGTGGCGAGATGTGAAGGGAGGGTCAATCCCAGGGATATCTCGGAACATTTGCTGAAACTCTGGAGACTCGACAGTGGTGAAGGCTTTCATATCAGTCACGATCCAGCGAATAGCATTCCTTTCCAGGACCTCCTGATGGGTGAGACTCTGTCTACCACCTATGAAACTCCGAATGTCTTGTTCCTTCTTCGCTGGCTGTATACTGGAGGCCGGACAGTAAATGCCATGCTTTGCCAAGTGGGTTTTCATGTTGCTGGTTGTATTTTGCCTCTGGGAATCTGACGTTTGCCAGTCACAGCGGGTTCCCGATTTCTCGTCTACGTGCGTACAGCGAATCTCTCGATCGACCAGCCTCCTCTTGCTAGTCCTCTTGATAACCCATGGACGATCAATGGCTGTGGTCTCGAAATAACCCCAGATCCACTCAGTAGCAGGCGCTGGTCGTTTGGTGTACTGAGAGGATACATAGCTTGTGATTGAAGTTATAGCATCCGTCGAGCCCTCTTGGGATCCTAGCACTTGTGACACAGACTCGGAAGGTAGGAGCTCGCAATCTAGTGTGTTGGCGAGGACGTCCACGTCTTCTTGACTGGCTGGGAGAATAGGGGTGAGGTTGCTCGGTGGTCTGCTTGGTTTGCTCGATTGGTCGATTTGATCCTCGGGCAAAGACTCTTTATCACTTTCGTCATTCAGAACTCGGTAGTTGACGCGTTTCTGCCGGGTATGCATTTTGTGTTGGATACACTGGGCCACTGGCCCAGTGCGAGTGAATACAAATGGTTGATAATAGCTGTCTGTCGACACCGGCTCGGTGATCAGGAGAAACAGGGACTAAGAGTCATATGTGGAGTTGGTAAGTTTCTGAAAGGGCGGCTCACTGTCTTCAAAGAAGAGGTCGGGGCACGCGTCACAGCCTCTGACACGCGTCGCGTCTAAACAGAGTTGAGGGGTTGAAAGCTTACCACCTCTGGATATTCTGCCATATAACACAACAGAGGAATGAAGGCGTCGCCATAGAATAAGTAGGGCAGTACGATTGTATGTTAGCAGGAAAAGGCTAAGGTAGTAATATGCATATGCATGCGCAAGGGAATAGAAACTGCTCAAAAAGGATCCGACATGTATATTGAACTAGCAGAGTTAGTTGGTAGGACGGGAGAGTAACATATAATATATATATACAGCCGCATAGCACGGAAACAGCACAACGTCGGGCCATACAACAGAAGTGGATTGCCCTAATTACAGAGTATCTAAGCTGAGATTTACCCACCAACTTTGTAAAGTGGCCTACATCTAGGACCAGGAGCTACTCTCTTCTTGCCCAATTACCAGTGACGATATATCGCCAACGATAATGATATTTGCCGATATCGTATCGACAGTTTCTTAATTTGTCGATGTCGATTGCCGGTACGATATCGGTAGACTTGGGATTTGACGATGCCGATTGACGATATGGAAAAACAGTGTCGATATCGTATCGCCAACAGCTCTGCACCACCCCGGCCTTGATCTTGCGACTCTCAGCGATGCGATGCACAGCATGCGGCTTTCTATTCCACATAAGGATACCTGAGATGCCCACTTATGATAGGTAATGCGCTAATTTATTCGAGCAACTAAAGACTACATAATGGAAGGCTGGGGACGTGATGGATCCGATACCGAGGCTATGAAGATCGTGATTCGCGAAGATCTCACGCCGACAATGATGAAAGAAATCTTGGAAGGATCGTCAAGTGCAGAAATGAGATAATCGGAAAGAAGGAATGTGCTGAATACTTTCTATGCTAGCCAGAATACCAGGCGATACGCGTAAAAATAGTATCTCTACAAATACAACAGGGGATCTAGGGAATGGATCGACCATATTGTGGAAAAAGGCCTGTTGGGAAAGGCCAGACAGTGAGGTATTTTGGCAGATTTGGGCTTTTGTTAAAATAGCTTAAAGCCCATCAAACTCTCGAGTGAAAGGGCCAATCCGAAACCTCGTTAATCTACAAAACAAGTGTTTCATCGGGTTATCCCTGCTGAAGCAAAAGGTTACAACAGCGTACGCGCAACGTTATTCGGGATTTTGTCAAAATAACAGGTGTTGGCGATAGCGGAAGAACGAATGACACCTGTATAGTTCAGTGATGTATATTACCGTGCATTTTCACATCATCTATATATAATTTTGCCGGGTGCCCTCAGGATTACAGTCATGTGACAAGATCGGAATAGCGGAGCTTATCTCCCTGCATTCATCATCGCCTTTATGGATCTTGTTCTTCCTAATACAGCAAACCCTTTGCTATATTGGCGCATCAGATCTCGTTCGGTCTATGATATGGAGAAGCTAATGGTGCTCACGAGACGAAAAATAAATCACCGCTGTCGGTTGAGCTCGTATTCCAGTCTGTCGACCACTGCCCAACCACCACGAATAGACGGCTCCAAGTCAAACCAGAAGATACGTGTCATCTACCGACTACATCCAAGGGCGATAGTATATTGATTCTTCATATGTGCTTCTATGGGACCCATCATCCCCAGCACCTCACGAAACTCCGTCCTTCAACCATGATCTAGGGGTTGTCAATGTCGCGCAGACGTCAGACGGGCCGCGAACGTTCCAACGCATCCATCTTTCTAAGCGTCTTCTTGACCTCCTCAAAGACTGCCTTTGCCGCGATAGGGGGAAACGCATTCCCAATCTGGGTACGGACGCCCCCCTTCGAGAAACGGAACGTCCGAGGGAATGTCTGTAGACAGGCCCCCTCCCTGTTGGTGAAGGTACGCTGACCATCTGGATGGTAATTGTCCTGGCCGCCCGCCGTCGTAAAAGTCTTCGCCTGTGTATCCCACTCCAAGGGCTCCCGGTACTCAAGTCTCCAGCGTGCCAGTCGCACCTCCAAGTCGTGATCCGGGGCATCTTTTGGCAGGTCCCAAATAGCATCTCGAATTGTCCGCGGCGGAAGGAGGGATGGTGCATCACCATGCGTTGGCGCTGGAAGTTCCGGGAGGACTTCACCCGGTCTATTCAGACGCCGACGTCAGCAAAACATAAAGCACGAGCAACTAACAGAGAAGATACTTACCCAGCCGCAATCAAAACCAGCCGCTTGCGAGACTGCGGCACACCATATTCGACCAGTTTCAGTATTTCCCAACGGACAGAGTATCCAAGCTCGACGCAGTCCATAACCACGCGGTACAGATTCTGTCGGTGGCTTGGGTGCTCCAGGCCAAAGGTTTCCTCCATGGTGAGGACGCGGGGGCGCACTCTCTCCAGTGCATTGCGAATACCGTGAAGACAGGCAGAGTTCCGATCGTCATTCACCTCGTTGTTAACTGTGTGTGCGGGCGAATAAGGCTGGCATGGAGGGGATGCATGCATGACATCTACACGGAGGAAGTTGAGAGATCGCTTGAAAAAACGATGAGCATCCAGGCAAAGCACCTTCGTGCAGTTGGAAAAATTGAGCCTGTATGTCTTAATCGCGTGCTGATTCACGTCAAACGCCCACTTCAGGCTCAGTCCGGCTTGATCCGCTCCGCAAGAAGCGCCCCCGGCACCACAAAACGCATCGCCAAAGGTGTATGCACGTTCAGGCTCGCTGGTTAGGTCGATAATTGACGTACCGTTTGGGGTCACGGGAGGAGACGGTGAGAGGATATCATCGAGATTGATAATTTCCGAGGAAGAGGTCGACTCGTCAGAATCTGTAGGAGTGAGAAGATTCCCTTCGCCAAAAGGTGTTGTTGGGCCTCGCCACTGCTCACGCAAGGCTTGGTTGGTGAACCCCTTTCCGGGATCGCACTCCTTGATGGTCAGGTACTCTATCACCCAGTTGGTGTTCTTCAAGTCAGCCGGAGATCGCGGACTGACTCCGCCATTGCGGCCTGTGTGGTTTATCTTGATTCGGCAAGTAAGGTCAGCCTTGTCTCGCCAATCGCCCCGTACATTCGTGAACGCGATGTTGGTCACACCAACAACGCTCTTCGGCTTGATGTGGGCGATTATACGGGGCGCCCAAACCAGTTCTCCCGCCGTCTCCGGTATGATTTTTGGCCAAGTCTCGTCATCGAATGCCGAGGGTCGCAGGAGCCGTCGACCCGACAGACGCCATTTATCTTCGTCGTGATAGATGTTTTCAAGACGGAGAAACGAATTGTCGTTCAACACCAGGTCCATGCCGCACTTGATCTCCACGCCCGCCGGTTCGAACGAAAGACCCGTGATAGTAAGCGCGTCGACCTTGATCGATACTTTGCGCGGAGCTACTACGACCGGCTCCAACGATGTCGACCCGTTATCGCTGCCAGTCAAGTCGATTGCCCTCGGCCGAGCAAATGGGCGTTTTAAATGACCACGCGAAAACCGCCGAAGCCCGACAGTTCCTGCATCCTCCCAGTCTCCCTCATACCCAGAGCTCGTCCAGACATTTGATCTCTGCGAGCGGTCGGACAGACTGAAGGGGGAGCAATTGCGAAGTTGAAAGGGTTCTGGGCTGGAGCAAAGCCCCTGCAGGGCCCGTCTCTTCCGGGAGCCACCTTCGATCGATGGAACAACTCCACGGGGCTTCGAGTCTTGCCCGATCCGAGAGGTCGACAAGGTCAGATCAATAATTTTCCTGAGCTGTGCTGAGATGATGGAAGTGTCGCTTGGAATGAGTGTCTCATTCTCGTTCACCCGGGGAATGCTATCTTCGCTGGGCATGGGCGTCGGAGAGGCTTTGTTTTGAATCAGTAAGTTTTCGAGTAAATTATTTCGGGAAAAGATACTCACTCCGATCCAGATCCTCAATTCTATCATCATCAGAGAGGGCGAGGTCCACTAGACAGTCCGTCATGGCCGTGTACACTGTATTGGATGTGCGGATTGGCTAAGAAGAGTGGGTTAGAAGGAAGGTTGAAAAGACGAGGAGAAAGGAGAAAGGGTAAAGAGAGTCCGTGATAGGAAAGTATCTCAAAGATGTTCAGATCGATACTTGAAGAAGCAGTAAGGAGTTAAATGAGCATACGAGCATACCTTTTGATGTTAGACGGATTGATGAGAAGGTGAAGAAGGGAAGAGAATATCTGAGAGGAAACATAGGAAAAGAGTCGAAGTGAGTTGAAGTCAGGGAGGGAGGATAGCTCTTATGCGACCAGATGCCAGTCACATAGAAGCTCTCACTTCTGCCCTTGACTCCCTTTTTCATAGATGCTGCCTAAATCGGAAGACTCACTTGAGGGCATAATAGGTACGGATATAGAAGGAATTGGACCAGAGCGCCCGACAAAGCGCTGCCTTTAGAATACCTCTTCTTATCGTGATTTATGATCCTATAAATGCCCCGTGACATCGTAAAGATGGTATTTTTGAATGCTGAAAGGTTTTATGTGCACAAGGACTTCATACGTGGTTATAGATGTGTGATCACAAATCGGCACGTGACAGCCGCAGGCATGAAAGAAAGAGCCTCCCTACCTCTCTTTATTTCCCACCACACTGCAGCCGATCACACACTGGCAGTCAAACGTGAATCCCCGGACGACAGGATTTTCCTAGCCTGAATCTCCACGTTCGCTGACCAAAATCTCCACGCCTCCCCTCGGGTGTCCTACCCAAGGACAACCCATGTTGCAAACCTACCAAAATGAATTGTCCACAGTATTTCTCTGAATCCAGTCCAATGACTCACCCTCGGACATCTATTCCAGCGTCTTGGCATTCATTCTCCGCAGCTCAAGGAACGTGCCATTATGGACGTTAACCCGGAAATCATCCCCAAACTCATCAAAGCATACATCCTTCTCGCCGAAGGGCATGTCATCCTTTTCAACCTCATCGACATTGAATGTTACGACCGCGTTCTGATGTTGAATTTTTTATGTGGTTTGTGATCACAACTGTCCTATACACCTTGGGCTTTTTCCGGACTATGTGGATTTATCTTCTTGTTCTCCTTGTTGTCCCTTACGGCCATATGTTGTGGATTAAGTCTCGCACCTGAGTGCTGGCTGAAGTGATGACCCTTAGATGACAGGAGTAAGAGAAAGGAAGCTAATCCGAGTCTTGTTGGGCATGAGGTTCCCTGTGTGCACAGACTTTGGCAATCAGGAACAAAGACAAGAGCCGTAGACCAGTAAGTATTTTGTTTGCTACGTTAAATGTACCGATACCAGGGAATTTGTTGAATCCACACAAGGAGCTCATGTTGTGTTACGCATACCCGTTCACAGAGTCGCCGGAATTTGTAGAAGAGTGACTCTTCACGCCCTTTCTTTGTGCCTGAATAAACCGGTATGCTTCACATTTTGATGGAGATGGCACTGGTAAGCAGATCCTTTGACCGATACTTTTGATTGCTCTAGTTCTAGTATAAGCAAGGCGGAGCAAAATTTACACAAAAAAGTTTGAGAAAGCCATCCCAGTCATCTATGTTCAGGGAGGAAGAAAGCAGTGAAAACACCACCAAAACGCGCTTATCTGAAACAATGCTTCGTTGACATGGTCACACCAATCAACAAGGAAAAGAAAAATGCAAAAAGGCTCAAAAAGCATGGAATCGTGACATCGTCGGACAAAGGTCAAAAGCTTTATCCAGGGATAGATTTAGGCGCCATTAGGCTCGTCGTCGTCAGACTTGTAATTTCCATCTTCATCATCGCTCTCCTCTCCCCAGCCCTCTGCCTCGAGAGACCGACCGCGAATCCCGAAGCTCATGATGAATCCAATGAAGGAAACAGCTCCGAAGACACCGAATGCGAGGAGTTCGCCCTTGGGCTGGACCTTGGAAGTTAGGGAGAAGAGACCACCGGAAAGGAAGGGGCCCACGGCACGACCAGCAGCGGAGAGCGTTTGGGCGAGACCGTTGAGGGCACCGAGGACAGCATGGTTGGGGGCAGAGTTGGTGACCTGCCAATTTGCGATCAGAGGGATGATGTTGTGGGCTAGAGTCGATCGACGACTTACCAGTAGAAGCGCACTGGTCAATCCTCCGACTGAGGCAACGGTCTTGACCAGCAACACGAAGCAAAGCTCCACGGCCATGAGAGCGGACTTGCGGGTCAAGCCCTTACCAGCCTTGCTTTTGTATCCCACCAAGGGCATGAGGATGAAGGACAGGACAAACCCAAAAAGTCCTGCCCGGTATGACCACCGGTTGCCCATCTTATCGCGAAGGCGGTTGAAAATGCAGATCTGGAATATGATCGTTACTACACCAGCAAAGCCCTGCGAAAGACCTATCTCCGAGGGTGTGAGGTGACGTCCGGCAGGTGGTTTGGCCTGCGCAAATATCGGGAAGAGCGAATTGAAAGAGACATTGCAGAAAGCAAAAATGAGGTAGGTCAACAGCAGCAAGATTGTATCACGAGTGAAAATCTCATCCCAGGTGAGCTCTTCCACCTGGTCGCCCGACCGGCTAGATATCTCCGACGCAGAGTCCAGGTCACTATCATGGTCTTCGCTCTCGGCGGTGTGTCGACGAAGTGGTGGGTAAGGGACTGCCTGTGGTAGGCGCACGTAGGTCGGATGAGGCGCAAATCCAGTGAATTGCCACAGCCAGGTGAAGAGGCTGCGGACCTTCTTGCCAATTTTAGGAATCGTATCCGCGTCTTCTAGACTCTCTTCCAAGTAGATAGCAGTAAGGACGAAGTCGACCAGAAGGACAAAGGCAGAAAGCAAGTTCGGAGCAAGATAAGGATAAGTGCTCTTGTGATCCGTGAATGGATTGCGCTCAAACACAAGCAAGCCTCCCAAAAGCGGACCCGTGATGCCGCCGACACCGTACAGAACGGGGAGATAGGTGAATGCCTGCGACTGGTTGCTGCGATCGGTGATCTCGCCCAAGCAAGTCGAAACAAGACCCTGGTTGCCATTGACGACACCCATTACAGCCTGAACCAAGATAGCCTGCCAGAGCGTCTTGCAAAAGCCAAAAGCAACGAAACAAAGCGCTGTCAAAAAAGTACCGAGCAGAATGACTGGCTTACGCCCAACCCGATCCGACAACCAACCCCAAAAGTAATTGGTAGCAAACTGCGCCAATGCAAATGCTGATGCGATTGTGCCAACATACACGCCCACCTGTGACGACTCCACTTCGGGGAATGTGGACGCCATATCCGGCAGGTACGGGGAGATGGAGTTCAGCGCCGTCTGCTCGGCTAAGGCAATCATTGCCAACACTGCCATCTGCCTCTTCGGCAATGGAGAGTGTTGGCCACGGTGGTCAGGAGATTCATGGTGTGGGTTGTGTGAGACCTCGCCCGAGGACTCCGACTGTCCAGAATTGGGTCGTCCACGCGACTTCGGCGGCGGGGTATCGAAGGTCTGGTAGTGCTGCGTGGAGGAGCGGCGCTTGATCAGGGATCGATCAGTGGCCGTCATCATCGCAGCAAACGAGACAATAAAGCCAAAGAGGGTTTTCAGGGTGCGCCCAGGCAATAGAGGCGCTGCCCGCGGACGACGGACCGACGGTAGTCGCGGTTCTCCGGTCGTGTGCGAACGGTACAGGCGATGACAGTCGAGATGGGGAGTTCCAAAACTCCTAAAGGAAACAGAAGACCTCCAGACAGTAAGTCAAACGGAGTGGAGGGTGGATTCGGCGGGAGTGGGAGTTGCATGCAGAGCTCCAACCTTGGTAGTCGGAGCGAAGCTGGCCAGGCTGCGACCCCAGGATAACGTAAGCGCGGAGATCACTGACTCAGCTGCGAGTGCCCGATTCCCCAGGCCAACTTCTTTTTGGTCCTGTCAATCCCCTCATATTTCTAATCACGATCTTTCGGCCGGGCCATGAGGCAGGGATGTCCATGGTGCAGTCGGTAAGATCTACACGCCTCCGTTCCTGACAGAGACCTTGCCTGCTCGGTCCTTAGGGCGCCCCGACACGCGAGTGCTATGGCCCCGTGCTGCATGTCTGTGTAACATTTGTCCAAGGGCCTTCGTTGCTTTCGACGTCCTTTTGGCCTCTACAGATATTTTGGTTTACCTCGAAACCCCGATTTTGACGCACGGAAGTGCGATGAACACGGCCCACGCTCCTCCCTTGCTTCTGCTCTACTTCTTGCACGCGCATGCGCCAAGAAAGAAGCAAAACCGACGCCTCAAGAGTATCGATCGACGAGGCTAATTAATTCAATTGAGTTTTTTATTCTAATTGGAGGACCATTATCATTGCGCGACAGGACAAATCAATCAAGCACTCGCCTTGGCCGCAATCTCATTAAACAGAACCTCAAGACGAGCACCCTCTTCATCAGCGACAGTGCCGTACGGCTTGGCACTTCCGAACGGGTGGTAGGGGAACGGTCTGCAATTGATTAATATATGTTCCCTCACCTGGGCGACTGCGGTGCACCACTTACCCGTATTCCGGAACGAAGATAATCTCGGCCTTGGATCCGTTCCTTGAAATCTGGCTCTTAATAATCTTCTCCCACAGCCTCTCCATGCACAATCTCTCTTGTTCGAAGACGGGGTTCAGAGGCTCGGGGCACTGGGAAGCCTGCGTCGTTCCGATTCTCGCGTGGAGGTGTCCGACCTGGATAAAACAGTCAGCGGTGCGCTAAAGGGACCGAAAAGGAAAACCATAGCTTACATGGGGAACGACCGCGTCCATCAAAGCGCGATCTTCCTCGCTAATATCTAGTAGCCGCTCGCAGCCCACCATCCAGTGGGAGAAATCGGCCGTAATTTGGATTCTGTGGAACCGGTCAGTTAGTTGTTACTTTCGACATGGGTTGGAATCACTGCATACTCAGGAACAGCTTTCAGAATCTGCAGGGTAGTGTATGGTGTGAAGAGAGAACGGTTGCGGTGTGTCTCGTGGAAAACCAAGCCCGATAGGCCCAACTCCTTATCGACTTGAAGGGTTCCTCGATAGAATTTGATCGACTCTTCGACGTCCCAGGTGTCCCTGCCTCGGCGTTAGCATCGTTCATTCCTAGCAGCCTTGATCATGGTGCCTTACTGTCCAGACTGGAAATTGATCGCTATGGGACGTAGCTGCGCGGTCGACTGCAGGATGTCTCGGTAGTTCTGCAGGTGGTTCTCTGATTTCAGGCCGACGGGTCGAGGCCCGACGTACATGAACCAGTGTGAATGCGCTCTGGATGACATTGATTAGCCCTCAATCTTTTTTGAGCTTGGTTCTGATTCGATGCTCACAAAACACTGATCTCCAACTCCGCCTTGTCGGCAATTTCCCTCAGACGTTTGAAATCGGGGTCTGGCTTGAGCTGGTGAATATCGATTTGAACTCCATCTGCGCAGCCATCGTCAGTCTCATCTTCTCCCTCGACGGTTGCCACGAATTGCATTGGTTCGAGATAACAACGTACGATAGCCATGCTTCTTCAGCTCCGGAAACCACTTTGCCCAGTTGTCCAAGTTGGGACCAGCTTCGACTCCCCAAGCAGTGCGGTGGCGGGTGATTTTCATTTTGTGGGGTATCTCTCGATCCCTGAAGTTCAATGCCGTTTGGTGACCGGCAGTAAAATGAGAGCTCAAAATTATTTATATTCTCGTCGTACCTCCAACCTCCACTTCTACACATGATCGGCCTGCCTCCGAGACGAGGAATAATTCCCGCGTCGCCAAGTGGACCCGGTAATTGAAATTGCCGCTATGATTGGTTCCCCCGCGATCCCGAGGATCTGCCCACGCGGCGCTTTTTAACATTTTGGGCGATTATGCTTTTTTTTTGTCGCCGAACTTTACTTTGTCTGATGCGAGAGCTCCGCAACCGTCGCGATCTGCTGTCGCGAGATGAGGAGATGAGGGTTGGCGGGTATTGCGAGCTTTTGGACATCCCACTATCGTTGAAGGGCACGATTACCCCGCCACTTTTCACTGTGTTGTGACGTAGTTTTGTTGATGATGTGCTGCGGTTTTGTGGGGGCTAGGATGTAGTAACTCCCAGTATTGGATGAGTGCTTCAGAGCGGCCCGCGATACGCGATCTACAAAATTTTTTGCAAAGACCCATAGCACAAAATGACTTGGAAGAAACGGAGTGGTACTCATGAAAATATCAATCATCACATTTCCTCTCTCGTAAAAGTAGGATACGAATTTCCAAAACCTTAATCTCAATTCATATACACTCAGCACAATACGAGATGCTTATCTCCTTTGGCTAAGCAAAATCACTCATAGCCCGCTTAGAAACCGCCATTAGGGTGAATGATCACTTTTGTATACCCATCCTCGCGCTTGTCAAACTTGTCATAGGCCGTTTCCGCATCCGCAAGGGCAATTTCGTGTGAGATAACAAAGCTAGGCTTCGCCTTGCCGGCGATGATCATGTCTCGGAGGTATCGGTTATAGGCCTTGACGTTGCACTGGCCGGTTCCGAGGGACAGGCCCTATCCAACAATAATTAGAATCACGTTCACAGATCGAATCGAATCGAAGATTCAAGGCTTACCTTCTCAAAAAGCTTTCCGAAGCTCAAGCTAATCATTCCGTTCGCAGAAGCAGCGTCCGACGCACCGGGGTCACTAGATAAGAACCGTCAGAACGGTCAAGAAATAGGAAAGTGATCCAAGGACACAAACCTAGGCACGTAAAGGCCAGGAATACCCATGCCACCACAAGCACGAGTAACCCGAATCATATTCTCCAGAACAATATTCGGTTTCTCAGACGAGCCATTTGGGTCAACAGCCTGGTATCCGACAGCGTCAACAGAGCGATCTACCATGTCGCCATTATGCGCGATGATCTGGTCCACCGCATCGCCCTTGGTGAAATCGATTGGGATACAGCCAATCTTCTTTGCGGCCTCCAATCGCTCGGGCACACGGTCAACGACGTAGATGTTCGAGCCGCCGCGCAGAGCGGCCGAGTACGCGGCCATGAGGCCTACGGGGCCGGCGCCGAAGACTGCGATGCTTTCGCCGGATTGGAAGCCAGAAATTTCGACACCGTGCCAGCCTGTGTTTGTGAGTGGTTGTCCTATCAGGGGGCTCAAGGAGTCTTCGTACCGGTGGGGAAAATGTCTGCGGTGTGTTAGAATGTACTCTTGGGTAGACGAGTGAGAGCTGCAACTTACCAGCCAGAAGAATGAAATCAGACTCGTGCTCTTTGCCCGGGGGAGCTTCAGCGCATTGAAGTCGGCGTAGGGGATGCGAATATACTGCGCCTGGCCACCGCGGTAGGGTCCCATGGCGACATATCCTGGAGAAAGTCAGTAATGCATCGATAAGTCGCGCGATTCCACTCCTTACCGTACGCGCCACCCGCGAAGCCTGGGTTGACACCAGTGCAGAAGGCGGTTTTTCCTTCCTCGCAGTTGCGACACCTGCCGTCTGCCACATTGAAGGGCATGACGACGCGGTCACCCTTCTTCAACAATGTGACACCCTCTCCGAGCTCCTCGACAATTCCCATATTCTCATGACCTGTCCTAGTCAGCAAGAAAGCTTCTTCAAAGCAAAGGCGACAATCATACCGAATGTGATTCCGGGCTCCGCAGCCGTGCGACCTTCATACATGCTGCGAGGTAATAAGTCTCTGCTGAATGCCGTCGCGCTCCCATCCCCGTCGCTACTTACTGCAAGTCCGATCCGCAGATGGCAGCCTGTCCCAGTCAGCTTCCGTCGCATTCAGGCGACCATTGTGCCACTAAACTCACCGTGGTAACCTTGACAATAATGTCATCCGGATGTTCCAACTTCGGCTTCTCCACCTCCTCAACCCGGACCTTGTACGGCCCCAGATAGTTCAATGCCTGCATAGTAGTAGCGCTTGACATAGTAACGGTGTGCGGCGAATGCGATTGCGGATACGACCGGGCCTGGGCGGGAATCCCGGAGTATTTGAATTTATTTTTGAGCTCTGGCAGGGATCGGTACGGCCGTCGCACTCGCGCTCGGAATCATTTCTCCTGTTGTATTTGCTTTGTTGTCGCCAATCATATGGGCGGACGGAGTTGCGCCGTGTTCCCCGCACGGCGAGTGAGGAGACCCCGCAAGCGGGGATTCTTGCCTGTTTTGGCGGGGCAGTCGCCGCACTTGCTGTTTACAGAACGTGGGGCACGCGTTCTCTCGCTCCCCCAGGTTACTTTCTTTTTATTTGATTGTTGTATGCCTCGGTCGCGATTGGGATTTCTTGGGGATTACCCCTGCTCTTACACGGGTTCAGAATCTCTGCCCTCTACAAAATCAGCTAACAAATCAGTATCATATTGTGCGTTAAGCTAACCGCGAGATGCAATTTCACAGAGACAAGATACTCGACGGTTCTCTTTCTCATCTACAGCAAATCGACGCAAAGAACTGGAAGCCACGACTGTGCCTCAATCATCGCCCAAAACCCAGCAACTCCTCCCGGCTCTCACCTAAATCGCCACAGCTGCCATCTCGTCATGACCAACCCAAGTCCCGGGCATATATTTGCCCTCGGAAAAAGTGTTACTCCCATCATTAATGAGGTCCCGCTTACTCGGTGCTGGCTGCACATATTCCAACCTTTCGCAGATCCCCTGTGTCGCATGCTGAGCCTTCAGGACAGTCCCTTTGATCAGCGCGATTCACACAGAGATCATGCTCTACGAGCTTTGTTTTAGGGCTCGGACACGCAGTTCCGAAATCATGAGGACGGCCTCGTCATCCTGATCTCCTGTGCGAGCTAGTGGACGAATATATTTGCCCTGTTATCCGATATCCTGATTGCACAAGAATGGCTTGTTGCTGACGTCCCCTATGATTCCATCTCTACACATCAACTCTTCTACAAGGAATTTCGAATTGGAAACACTCTTGAAAAGCATCGAGAAAAGCTCTTGTGCCTATTTTAATGGCTGACATCAATGCTTGATCAAGACACATCAGAACACTTTTCCACAATTTCATGCATCCTGCAAGCTCATCGGAATCCCATCATATAAAGCAAGCGAATCTCCATATCCACAATCTGGACTGTTCACCACTGATCCGGGTCGGCATCGGCAAAGGTAGTACCGGCCGCAATCTCATCATACCAGATTTGGCGAGTTCCCTGGGTACCCTTCATACCACCATCGTCATGCCAGCCGTTGGCATAAAGACCAACCCGGAACTGGAATGCCCGGTCATCTTCGATAGTTGTATTGATATCATCCTGCTCCAGAACCTTATTACCATCAAGCCACATCTTATAATAGCCCGTTCCATCCGTCTTCCAACTAGCCTGGATTACAATCTTGTGCCAGACACCCGCCGAAACTGTCGCAAGGTTCGAGAAGGTCTGGGTCTTCTGCGCGCAGATCGTACCCTGCTTGACGCGGGAATAGAGCTGATTACCGACCAGCCAGACCATGCTGGATGGCATGTAGTCATCGCAGCCGGTATCAGAGAAATCGGCGATGAATTGCGCGATGTTGTAGGATTGCGCGGGGGAGAATTGCCAATTCTCCTGCAGACGGAATGCGAAGCCGTAGAAGCCTGTGTCACCGCGCTTGTAGACGTTGTTCTTCACCACCTCGGAGTGGTACCGGCCGCTGTAGCTGGAGTCGTAGGTCTGGGTCATCTTCAAGGCTGTCGAACCTTGGTCAACAACGTTGGTTACTTGAACTACCGTACCCTTGTGCTCGTGGTTGATCGAGTCCCAGCCCGAGGTTGTGCCAGTATTGCTGAAGATTTGAGTCGCCTGGGCGGAAAGGCCAAAGATGAGGATGGCCGTAGCCCAAGAAAGCTTCAATATCATCGCAGCGGCGGCTGTGATTATTGCTGGTCTGGAGGGAGATTGAATTTCTGTTGATGACGAGAAAGAAATGAGTCGTTGCTGAAGAGCAACAGGATGCCTTTAAGTTGTCCGAACAGCAATAAATCTCTCGACTAGGTGATAACTGACGTGAGATGTCGCGGTTACCGTATCTGGTAACTGGTGTCGTTGAGCCTGCGACAGCCGTTCCTGCAGCGATGTGGGGCCAAAGACCCCTAACTGAAAATTCCACAAATCAGTCGTTTGAGGTGTGACAAACATTATCGTAATAGTGGGGATTTCGTAGTAGTTTAAATGGGTTGTGCAATTTGTGTGCGAAAGTGTAACGCTAATGCGACTAACAGCCAGGGTGACATTCAAAGTGTAGTGTCGTGGTCGGCATCACTTTCCCTACGCCCGTAAGAGGGGTGGGTCATCAGGTGACCTCCGGGGCTGGCGTCCTGGGAAATTAGCTGGGAGCAAAGCTCTAAAATTGGACGCCTGGGCGATATTTGGGGCCACCATGCACAGATGACAACATGATGTGGACATCTGCTTATGCGAATCAGCATATCAACGTTAATTGCTTGAATCGTGAGATCTAAACCTACTGCGAGAATAGAAGTGACGGCGCTAATTAGCCCCGCAGACTCAGTATCTATCCCACTGCTGCAGAGAAATGAATGCCAAGAAGTGGAACTGAGTAAATAGTCTAGAGTTTTGGCAAGCCTCCAGGAAACCGGTGACCTTAGACGTCACCGTGCAACTGTAGAGTAAACTACCACTGCTGCTCGTGAGTCAGCTTGGCCAAGAAGGCGAGAAAAATGAGCTTGTAAACTTGTGGTGCGGCCCTGTATTGATCTTGAGCTTCCGGGAAACGCAGTCAAACCTACACCATAAGTCCAAACCCAACTGCAGGCTAAAAATTAGGCCCATAGCCCAAATTCAGGCCAGTATCACTAGAAAGTGTCATTCTTGAGACGCCACAAGACATCCGACTAAGCCGGCGTGGTCGAATGATTGTTGTGATGCTCTATGCTCGAACAGATATATGTCTCACCGCTGAATCGCAAACTTCAAAAAATAGATCATAATGTTCTAGAATCAAGGTCAGGAATGCGGAATCTTGGCGGGAACCAATTGACTTGGCTGCTGATGCCGTTCTGGGGAGGACTTGGATTCCGGAGCCCGCATACCACTTCCCAACCCGGCGATTCGGCATTCCTCGGCAGCCACCATCCGGCACGCGGGATGGGAAAAGAGCGGTCTTCAATAAAGAGGTGGTTGGGGCGATGAAGTGGCTCGATGATTTCGATTCCTTGACACTTAGCCTGATGGATTCCATTTCATTTCCGAACCCAGACATTTTTGACAGCGCCGATCACCACGAACATGTGCGAGTTATGTGCCGTGCTCAGAGGCAATTTGGCTTTCGGAGGTTTTTACTCATAGCCTATTCTGACACTTCTGAGGCCCAGGCGTATTACCAGGCCTATATTGACGATTATGAATGAGCTCAACCAGAAAATGGGCTCGGATGAACATATTATGGTCTCATATTGTGGTAACATAAGACGGAAAAGCATTACTTCTCCGGGCTCCTAATTCATATTACCCAATCCGTCTGTCAAAATTACCTGGGGCTTCCGGATGCGGTAAGAATGATGGCCTAGCTTCATCCCATGAAGCATCCACCCCTAGTATACCTCTAGGGTAGCACGACGAAGACGGTAAACCATACTGACAGCAACCGAACAACCTATTCCGGCACAGTGGGCTGATCTGCGAACATCGAAAAACGAAATCTATATCTACCCTAGACATCCTTCCTCGATCTCAGGCTGGTTGTAGAAAAGATCCTCTCAGCAGATCACCTTCCTCCAAACCCACAAGCCACAATGCAGTTCACCAGCACCGCCGCACTTGCCTGTGCCCTCTTCTCCTCCATTGGCTTTGCCGCCCCCTCTGAACACTGGGCAACTACAGCCACCATCCAGCTCGCCAACGACCAGTCGGGCGCAAATGCCAATGTCGCCGTTCCCGTTGATGGCGTGAAGCGCTCCGTTCAAGAGCTATGGGGTCACACCTCTGTGGCCCACAACGGCCTCGTCTTCGCCTCAAGCGCCCAGCTCACTGCTTTCCAGCAGACGACTGTCTGCAAGATCATCCAGGAGCCTCGCATTCATGTTACTCTCGATGCTGAGAAGACCTGGGTCTCCTTTGGTGGAGGTGTTGTCGATCTTTGCGCCGCCTATGTTGTTTGTGAGTGCGAAAGAATGTGAAAATAACGATGTATGCGCATATTTGAGTGAGGGAAGAAGAATAATTGGGTTGAGACTTTATGTGGTGACTGATTTCATATGTATATCGAATTTATTTGTATTACGAGTAAAAGTAATCAACATAATATATACGCTTCCACTAGATTACTGAATCAATTTTCTGAACACAGTTGCGAACTTAATCAGTTTTGAAGGGAGTAGAATGAAGCCATCTAAAAGCCCTGATCTTCTATGTACAGCTGCGACAAATCATCCCATTGCCTCCAGGTACAGATCCGATCTGTAGATATCTAATCAGGAAAACCTCTAGACTGTGGCCTCCATCTCGGGCTTCTTCTTGAATTGGACCATCTGGAGAAGTTCTCGCCAGAAGCCAGGGGGATCCTCCGGTAATGTGGCCTCGTAGGCATCGATGAGCGGCCTTTCCCAAACCAGATCAACCTCATTCGGCTTGAGAGTTTTGGTTCTGTGTCCCAGTTTCCATCCAATGTAGAGACACGGCGCAACAAGTTGCATGGTATAGTTCTGGAAGAACGTCTCGACGTTCCAAGGGTCAAACGCCGTGTAACCATAGAAAAGCAAGACAAGTACCATAGCCACCGCACCGAAGTACGCACAGTACGGCTGGAAGTAACCGAAGTATGGGAAATTCCGGCGATCGATGCCTTGGGCTTTGCAGGCGCGGTAAAACTGAATGAAAGTAATGCAGATGACGAGGTAGTCGATGAGTGCACCTGCCGTCACCAGGCTCACTAGCCAAGTCAGGACTTGAGATGAGTTGTTCGAGAGCTGCAAGAATGACAAGAAGGGGAAGCAGATGACGACGAGGAATGCGTAGATGGGTACACCGCGACGTGTTTTGGCAAGGATCTTCGGTGCACGGCCTTCAAGGGCGAGTCCATAAAGCGATCGGGTTGCGCAGTATGTGACTGTATTTCCGGCCGAGAAAACAGAGGTAATGAGGAGAGCGTTGACGATGTCGGGGAGGACTTTGATTCCCATGTTGTGCATCGCGATCACGTAGGGAGAGCTACCGCCGCCTTTCTTCGAACTTTCGCCCGCCAGGATTGCCTGGATGGTCGGGTCATCCCAGGCGACGACGGTACCGACACAAAGAGCTCCAAGAACGAAGAAGACGATGAAGCGCCAGTACACAGTCTTGTATGCTGTCTTGATGATGATACGTGGGTGCATCGCCTCAGCCGCTGTCATCGAGATATACTCTGGTCCGACGACGCAGAATGCAGCAGACCATAAGGCTGCAAGGAAGCCCTGAAAGCGACCGAGGTCTCCGGAGTTCCGGAATTCGGCGAATGCACTGGGCTTTTGCCAGTGTCGGAACCCGTATGCGTCGTGTTGAGGATTGCCGCCCACCATTGTGATAAAGGTGAAGAAAAATAGCATGAATATGAGGATGACCTTGCCGGATGAAAGCCAAAACTCGGCCTCGCCGTATGCGGTAACAACCAGCACATTCAGTAGACTATGAAATGTTTAGTTCTGTCTTGTTAATGCAGGGTAGATGGTGGGTTGGTGGTTCTGAAACCTCTTGGGAATCATCACCAGGAAAGCCATACGCATAGAGAACGATAACGACAGCACAGACGGCCGCGACCGGGATGTCGTCTCTCCAGTAACCCAAGATCAGGTTTATTGCCGTGATCTCAAAAGGAATCATCAATGCCTCGTAGAAGAAGAAGTTCCATCCGACCATGAAGCCCACGGAATCGTCTACCCATTTCCCTGCCAGACGAATGAATCCACCTGACACGGGGTGGAGGACCGTCATTTCAGCCAGCGAGTTGTTTATACAGGCAAGGAAGACACAGTAGAGACTGTATGCGATGAACAGACTGGCCGCTCCACCGGATCCCAGGCCATTACCGATACTGACGAAAAGAGCGGTTCCGATGGAGCCCCCGATTGCAATCAGCTGCACCTGTCGGTTGTTCAGCCTGCGGTGTAGACCTTGCACATTGATAGTCTGCCCATGCTCCACGTTTGCCTCAGCAGGAAGTTTGAGATCTTCCATCTCGTCCTTTGCCCCCATCTTGGCTTATGAATAGACTCGGTACGAAATAGGGCTGTTCAGCAAGTCGAAATATCGGGAAGCGCGCTGCATGGGGCAAAGATCGAGAATTTGTGTTTCTGAAGGTGGTAAATCCTTCGAAGTGGATCAACAGAAACGTGGGAACATGCCGAAATTATATTTCTCGCGATTCTGTATGGCGTGCCACAAAACGCCGGGAGAGCGTCGCTCGGATCCTTCCTCACTTTGCGCGGATCCCCTTGTGACCGACCAATAAAGCAATAGGCGTTATCAGGTTGCAGCCCGTCCCAGCGTCTCCTCATCCCATCAAATCAAAGAATATAAGATGAGATCCAAAAGCGACCCAGCTTGATTGGCTGATGTAGAAAACAGATGGGTCGCCCCCGCGTGCCCAGCATCGGCCTTGACCGCATTCTCTTCTCAGCCTTCCTCGGGACAGCCGATCGTCTATAGAAGACCAATGGCCGACCGTCGTGATCAGCACAGACCCCTCAATGGAAGCCTCGGCCGCTTTCCGCGGTTTCTTGCTTTGAGGGATATTCGGCTTTGGAACCCGATCCCTGAAGTTGTCTCAAACATCGCCGTTGCTCTTACCCATGTCGGCCCTGTCAACTTCTCAGAGTCGATATCTCGCGTCGGGCCTTTTGGTCCCCCCGCTATTCGAGGATCGTTGTTTCTCCACGCGTCAGTTCCCCAGGATTTGGCCATGTGGTGTCAACCTTGTCGGCACGCCTTCTCGAGGCTGACCACCGGCCTTGCCGAACTATATCGGGTGAGGCTTATCTTTAGTCCAACTGCGAGTCTCGAAGTACCCAGGCTGTTCTCAGGGGTAATGCAGGAGATTAGAATGGGGCGTGAGCATCTTGATTGGTGGGGTTTAGTTGACTCAGAAATTGGCATAAAAGAGGAAGGAGAAAAGAGAGGCGACGGCGGAGTTGCCAGTACGAAGGGTTATAGCGGCCAGAGCTCACTTTCCAATTTCGGTAGGACTTGGTGCCTGAGTTAAGTCATCGAAACAGTTGCCGGAACAGTCTTCTGAATGGTCAGCTGGACAGTCACATGAAAGGTCACCTACCCTGTAATACCACCATTCTTGATTTTGCGAGGTTGGTGAAGATTCTAAAAGTGTTATGGACATGAAATTCTTTTGTAGTTTCAGTCATTTTTTCCCTGTTGCTGCTGGATCATTCATTAATCAAAAACAGACCATCAACATGAGCTAAGATAGAAAAGTGAGCTCTATCCGTTACAACCCTCCATATACCAGTATCTACCATCGCGGCGCTATTCCCATTTAGATCACGTGACTTCACCCCTTGGCACAGTGCCCACTCCGCACTATCGGGGCATACCGCGCCTTAGGACTTCAAAATGGGGTCTCTGTGACAGGCGGGATCAAAAATAGAGCTTAGATGTGCCACGTAAATTGTCACAGATGGAGTTCGGACTCGCCGGTTCGTTTAATGGATGATGCGTGGATGGCCTGCTGGAAGTCCGGCAGAAGATATCACTGCGCGACGACGTAAATAGTATATTCGATTGGGGCCAAGGATCCGCTATACTCCACTGGGTGCCCGATTGGTGGCGCCGCTAGTGCGTCGATTAGCCTACGATAAGAGCGACTGGACAGTCGACCGGGAAGTGGAGCGAGCGAAAAGAATTATGAATCCAATGATCTGTATAGGTGAGGAAAAGTCGACAGCATAGGTAGCGCTTCGTAGATCGATTATCCTTCTGCAATCCGAGAAAGCGACGAGCTCCCGATGTAACTATTGAGTCGCCTTTTCGATATCCGCAGCCCACAGGGCAGCACCGACGGTATTCGTGAACGAGAATGCAATCGATGCGAAGGGGACCATCTCAAGAGCGAACGCCGAGATGCCGAGGCTGGGGAAGTGTCAGTACTATCCAATGAAAAGCCAAATGGAAGTATCTTCCATGGAGAAGAAGGTACTCACCCTGTATACGCTCCCCGGTTCTTCTTCACCCACTCCTCCCGCTGACGAGCATCCCAGCCCTTGAGCTGGAAATAACGTGCATGCAGCTCCGGACCAACACGCTTACCCTGCACAGCAATGTACAGCAGAGTTCCAACGACCGGAATAAGATTCAGGGGTAGAAAGATCAGCGACCGCAACAGAGCCTGAGGCTTCAGCCGTGCAAAAGGCCGGGTAAAGACCTTTCCAAGTCTGGCAACGGCATCCCGACCGCTGGACCGCGGTTTAACCTGTCGACCCTGGGCAACGAGAGGCTCCTGCTCGCGGGCGATGAGAGTTCCATCAAAGGTATCGATGAGCGCATCCTCGACGAAAAAGGAGCGAGAAACAAGATTGGTGATTGTGGAGCTCTCGCTCAGCATGAGAAGGGCTGCGGAGATGGCAGCCAACGGTCCGCTGGTGAATGCCATGACGGCCATCTGAGGCACGTAGGTGAAGAAGAACATGGCCGTCGTCACGCCCATGCCTAGACTGATTGTTCGGCCAGCACGGGACATAAATGGACCCCAGAGGCCCTTGTGGGTTGCGAAGTAGAAGATTCCCTGCAATTTGTTAGATCGCTTTGCACTTGTCTGCTCTGTCGAGGACGAACCTTGAAAGGGTACAGATATGCACCCGACATGAGGACATCTTGAGAGGCTTCGCGGACGCTGTTCGCTTCAGCGATAACGGCGTCCTTGAGATGGTCCGGCATGAGGGGCGTCCGGGTGCGAGCCTGTGTGCTGCGCTGAAAGTGCAAGGCTGATGTGGGCGAAGCACGTCAAGTTAGCTGAGTCCGGGACAGATGACGTCATGAACGTGGTCGGGTATTTCAGAATCCAGGTGAACCCAGGGTGCTCTCAAGCTGAGCGCAGGGGGGTGGGGCGATTACACGGGAAATCACCAGAATCCAGGTGAGCCCAGGGTGCTCTCAAGCTGAGCGCAGGGGGTGGGGCGATTACATGGGAAATCACATGACACCCTGCGGTCAGCTCTGGACCCCCCTGCGTTCACCTGTATTCACCTCACTTCCTGCCTGAAATTCATGCCTTGCAGCCTAAGGCAGAAGTACCATTGCGCCGTCGCGGTTCTCTGGCGGTCACTAAATGTCACCTGCCTCTCTCAAGCTCCTCGGGGCTCAACTTGGAGGGCGTGGAACTCTTTTGATCCTTGAACCAGGATTGATAGAGCTCATCATCAAGAGCCAAAGCAGTGAGTGCATGCGCGGGCTGAGAAACTCGTCTTGACCAAATCTTATCGCGCGCAATCGCTGACCAAGTATGATAGAAAATGCTTCGATAGCTAGGCGCAGCCATACAGTCTCGAAAAGGATGCACGCCATTCAAGGAGCGACACATGAAAGTATGTTATCACTGGGTGTCATGTCACTGACGTACTCATCGAGACTTAGTACGATGAAACGCAACCATCATGCGGTCTATGCACACGACGTGGAATAGAGTGCATATATTCTTCAGCTTCACCGAAGTCGCCCAAAAAGAACACAATACGCTCCCATAGCAGCAGTGGCAGCATTCATAAACCGCCTACCGTCATACCGGCACCACAGCCGTGGGCTTTACGAGATGAAGCTTTTACATCACTACCTCCTGATCACTAGCCATACATTGACAAGAGACTCCCGCGTTCAATACTTCTGGCAATTCTCAGTTCCTCATGTTGCAACCTCCCACGGATACGTCATGGACATGGTTTTAGCCATCGCAGCTCTGCACCTCGCTTCATGGGCAACCGATGCGACTGAGTCTCAGAACTGGCTGCGTCCCGCCTTACAATATAATACGCAGGCTCTTCCAACTATTCGCAAGGGCCTGGTAAATTAACCGTGGATATGAATGATGCGAATATTGTCTGCTCAATATGCAATTTGATTTTCATCACCGGGTACCAGACCATTTCTTACGAGGAAGGTCGTCGCGACCCCCTTGATGATTTCCTGGAAGCACGAGTTATGTCAAAAATGAGTCGATATCTGGAGAGAGAAGCTGGAGCACCTCAAAATGTTTTACTTGATACCGGGTTGAACGGGGGTCATACTGCGGTTTACCAAGAGGAAAGGTTTGGGGCCGCAGCCTCGAGATTCTTTGATCACAACCCAGCTGATTTTGAAATAGCTACGACCCAAGACTTGTCGACCTACACAGGTATGCGGAAATTTTTTTCTTGATCTACTCAGCCTCAATCTGACGAAAATAGATGCATCGTGGACAAACTCGGCGAATTCAGCTGCCTGATACGCTTTGAAAACCCCGACTCCGAAACCGTCGTTAAGAATGCACACCAACTTCTGAAAGAAGCTATTCAACCCTAGTCGACGAATACTGGATGCATGAAGTGGCCTCTCGATGTCAGCGACGCCTTTGCTGATTTGCTCAAGCAGGACGATTGGCTGGGTCGCATACTTCTAATGTTTCATGGTCTCGGAATCCATCTCAGCTCGAGGTGGTGGTTCATTGGGGATTCAGGGAGACGCCTAGTCTTGTCTGTTTTACCTCACAAGAATGATGTAGCCTCGCAGTGGAAATGGCTGATATCGTGGATTGACGAGGCTGCCAATACATAGACCTGAATTTCAAACGCTTAATTGCACTTCGCATGATTAATATGGTCGATTGCACGTTTAGGTCTGAGCTACGACAGCCATGCAAGCCTATCGAGCTTCGCGTCTCTGTTTCACCATAGTCTTCGAGCAATTCTTCTTTTAATTGAGAAGTTGTTGTGTGATATCTTGTCGGAGCCAACAACACCCTCTGCGAAGATGTCTCGGTGAAGTGGACACTCGCGACAACGAAAACAAGAACGGTAGCGAATCTGCTCTATACGGCGACTAGATACAGACTATGGTTATTGTATAAAGCCGAACTGCAGATTTGACCCGTGGATTTTCTCATCAGCTCAGGTCAACTGTTTCAGCTTTTTGTCGTCTTTCGGAATTCATCTCACAATGCTCGACAGCTCGAACTGCGAGTCCGTTTCGCCAGGATGCCCAGTCACCGCGACAACCTACGGCTACAGACCCAATTTAGGCGCGAACATCTTTTTCGCCGTGATATTCGGACTGTGCAGGCTATGCAATTTGGGAATTGGAATCAAGCTTCGACAAGTGATGTTCACAATCGCTCTATCTGAGGGCTGTCTGCTAGAATTTATCGTGTACATCGGTCATATTCAAATACATAATAACTCGTAGAACAAAAGCAATTTCCGAATACAAATCACCTGTCTCATTCTCAGTCCTCAATTTGTCGCAGCTGGTATCTACTGGTCCCTGAAGCATATTTTATTGTTTATTGGACGGCAAATATCGCGTCTCCGACCCCGTCTTTATCCCTGGATCTTTGTCGGATGTGATGTCGGCTCGATTATTCTCCAAGCGGCTGGTGGCGGTGTATCGGAGTCTGTGAAGCAGTCAATAAAATCACTTCTTGATTTTGGGAATAATATTATGATTGCCGGTATTGTATTCCAGGTTTTCACCATGGGAATTTGCGGATTGCTTGCTTTGGACTTTGGTTTTCGATTCAGGAGCACCGCGTTTCGTGAGGCTGATGCGGAAAAGCTTTGAAGGAAAGACGTTCGTAAATTTCACCTCTTCTGTGCTTCTGAGGTTGTTGATTATGTGACTGTTCCTTTCCGGCGCATTTATCGGTGATTCTCTTCTGCTACCTGTTCAATCAAACGAAGCTAACTTCTGATTAGTATTCCTAAAATGACGGATGACTGGGGAAACTCGTTGATGCGCAATGAGCCAGAGTTCTTAGTCTTGGATGGAACGTAAGTTCATGCGAACCATGATATATTTGTGGATATAAGCTAATCTCTCGATTCTGCTAGAATGGTGACTATCACCGTCGTTGTCTCACGGTTCTTCACCCTTACTTTACCTGCCCCTTTGTCCACAAATGACCACCCGAAAATGATACACGAGCACGATATACGCGAAATTAATACTGATGATCAGTGAATTGGAAGCTATTGGGGTGTGCCTTTTGGACATTTTGCTGCCGTTTTGAGTGTCAAAATATTTATTTCCCATCGATTTGTGTTAGACCAGGGTTTAGAAGACATGTCATTCTCCCTCACAAGATGCTGGTCCAACCTTATTGGGCTATTCCACATTCTCATAGAAATAAGCATCTTCATATCTAAAACTGTCACCGCAATCCATCTGCCGGTAAGAATTCCGAGTTCCGAATAGACTAGACTCGATTAGCTGATAAATCAATCGCTCGCCTAGCAAATGGGAATCATCTAGGCATCATCAAGTAGCCCAACCCGCAAAGCAACATTTCTCTCCATCCAACATTATCAACAGATGCCTAGTCTGCTTATTTGCAATCTCCCAAGCATAAGCTGAGTTTGCACGGCCTGGTCTTTCAATGCCCCGCAAAGATACCGTCTTGGCATCTGCGCGAAAGGCTAGCCCGACGCCCACAGCAGCGCTAACTCGCTCATCAGCTCAACGCCCCGCCAGGCTCGGCCGGACTTAGCGGGCAACAATGGGAGCGAGAACCCCGATTGGAGATGATCCGATACAAATCAGGCGATGCTGTCAGCCCGCTCTCGAGAACAGACCTATTTAAGACCCTGAGGGGGGCCGTTCGAGACTCGTCAAAATCATTCCTGTCCGAAACACTCTCTCCCGCAGCCATCAAACCATTAAAATGTTGAATGGTACCGCCTCCGGTCTGCTAGGCCCTGTCCTGGCCCTCAATGCATGGACTCTCGCAATGGAAGTCTGGATGTACGCTGTCAATATCCCTATATACAGCCGGTTGAAAATCGAAAATACCATCACTAAGAGCCAGCTTGATGCTCAGGTTCCGGCCTCTGCACGTTGGAAGAGGGATAATTATAATCATTTGATGGAGCAGCCAACGCAGTTTTATGCCATTGCGCTTACGCTGGCGGTCGCGCGTGGGGGCCAAAATGATGGGCTTGATACGCTTCTTGCGTGGACGTACACCGGAACTCGCATCTTGCATAGCCTGGTCCATGCAACGAAAAACAAAATGATGCTGAGATTTAGTTTGTTTGTGATTTCTTCAGGCGTATTGGCGATTATGACTGCCCGGGCGACGATGTTGATTCTTGAGTGATTGCCGAGGGTAATCGAGGCGGCTTTTGGTTGGTCGCGATGAGGTGGGAAGGGTGTGGGCTATCTCGACAGCGGAAAGTCTGAGGTGGCTTTGGCAATGAATGATTTGGAGAAGGAGAATGCTGATAATTAATACTACAATTGTATATACATGTGTGATGGAAGTGCTGCGGGCGAAGAGAGACAAAACAAACAGGCATGTGACCGCGGCATGACAGCCCCTAAAGTCTGTCCGTCTCTCCTCAACCGGAAACCTGTATATTCTTTTTCATCCAAAACCCTCGGGGTTCAAAAGTCCAACTCTTCTTCCAAATTATGTCTTCTGTTCCCACTTCAATGTATGTGTGCGATGGTTTGGCTTTTCCATGTTCATTTTCACACCAAACCCGTGAAGGAAAGATCCCAAAATTGGGCCCAAAGGGATATGTGCTAGGAGTTTCTGGGTGTCACGGCAGATCTTGCGCGGAAACCGGCGATTTGAAGATAGACCGACACCGGGACGCAGGCGACAACCGGCATCTTCCGTTTCAGAAACGCAGCCCGCGCTCTTTCATGAGATATGAAGGTACAAGCTCCAAATTCTGCTTGACGGGAGAGTACTAGCATGGATTGAAGTAGGATCAGCTTCGGGTACAATTTGCTACTTGACCTTGCTCCCGATGGGGGATCTAGAGTTGGGAGACACTGCAATTGCTTGACCCAATTCAGGAAGGCACAAGCAGCCTCAATTTACGGAACTTAACAAAATTCTCCAGCAAGTTTGAGGGTGTGCAATCGTGAGATAGTCTCTGCTAATGTGAGTAGGACAGCGTCCTCCATAGCCGGAGTATACGGCTCACTGTCAACTGGTTATATGAGGGTGTCATTGACCGTTGAGACCTTGCTTGAGCTACTCAAGCACAATTCAAGTTGTCAGAAAGGCTCGGTTGGCAAGCTATATCCGCATTCCAGTTCGGAAACAACCAGATATGTACAAGCACGAACAACCAAGGCAGACAGCTCATTTCTGGCAGGCCATAGTCGCACCATCGTTCATCGAAGCGACATTGTACCAGGGCTACCCTGGTGCAGCAGAACATAAGCACAATTTTTAGCAGCTTTTTCGAGTTCTGCTGTACTATACTCTACTAGTGGTAACATCTTTGTAATCTACCAGTTTTCTCTTTCAATCGTACTCAGCCCATCATACCTCTCGCCTATTACCAGCGCCTCTTTCCACCATCTTCTTGCCATCAACCGGCATCTTTAAATCTTTCTATATCTCGCCCTCTCTCCAACTTCCTAGCTTTTTCGATTTAAATCTTCCTCTTTAACCCAATCACCTCTTCCTCTTTATTTCGATCGCCAGTTCGACTCGACTACAACTTCTTTGACTCTCTAACTCTCGCTATTGTTCCGGCTTCTCAGTCCTCCATCCAATCTTCGGCTTGATCAGCTCTTCGGTACTCACTACATCTTGCTCCTTCTCTCCGGATACGACCTCTCTCTTTCTACCATCCTCGCCATCATCCCTTCGACCATCTCCTTGCTATCAGCGCTACACTCTATCTCTAATCTGACTTACCACCTTTGCCAAAATGGCTGATTTGACTACCTCCAAGACCTGCCGGAAGTGCGGAAGTCTGGAGCTACCTCCAGTCCATTGAGACGATGCTCTCGTTGCAAAGCAGTCCGGTACTGCTCACGCTATTGCCAAGTCACCGATTGGTAGTCCCATAAGCAAAACTGTGTTCCCGACGATACTGCCACTAAGAAGCGCAAATCTACTGATACCGCCAAGACGCACAAGTCGACCGAAACCACCGCTAGAAAGTGCGAAACATGCGGCAAGCCGTACACCCTATCCAACCCGCTCGAACGATGCTCCAAGTGCCATTTCACCATTTACTGCTCTAATGAGTGCGAGAATCAGAATGAAAAGCACCACGAGAAAGTCTGCCAGGTCTCCCAGGTCTTCAGGAATTGTCCAGACTCGGTTGTATTCTAAAGATACGGCCTATACCCAGCTCCCTTACAAGTGCGGATCAAAACCCTACCACGGGTTCTGCTAAAGCGGCAGATGTGGTTGCATGGAAGATCTAAGAAAGACGTCTTTAAGATGCTAATCTATGCGTACCATGTGGAGCTATGCGTGGAGCACCAACTTGGCTGTATCCCCCAAAAGGACATTATCTCGGAGGGGCCACCGACAATGGCGAATCTGTTTTCCGGTGTTCCTGGACAAAGTTGACAAGGAAATCGAGCTATTTTCTCCGTGGTGGTCCCGTGGGAAGCTAGAGGAGTGTGTCCAGTTTGGCCTACAGCCGAAGCTCGAAGTCAAGCAGTGGTGGTACCTCGACAACCTAGAGGAAGTGAGCAACCAGTACGAAGATGTGGCCATGCCACTGCAGCTGATGATGTTTGATGAGCTTGCCTATTACTTGCAGTTTGGTGACCTGAAAATTTACTGCGGGATTCCACAGTGAGCGACTTGAGATTCTGATCGTCGAGGGCTACATTACGAATTGCCCAGATTTCAGAAAAGTTTCTTCGGGGCTATGGATCCTGGCCGTTAGAAGGAACTGTCTGTTAGGGAATCCTTGTCCTGGAGCTTACGAAAGATCCGAGGGCATTAAGTCCCAGGGGCCCTAGACAATATCAAAACTCGTTCCATTCTGAGTTTTTAGGTTTCCGCGTAGCCTTATCAAAAGTCTGAGTGTTTTAAGATATGAGGAACTGAATAGAGCTTTCTTAGTAGTTCCAGGTGGCTAACAAAGACCCTCGTAGTAGCATTTGCAAATGTTGATCGAATATACAGTAGTCAGCAATACGATGATGCTGTGATTTGACATATACTAACAGATACTCTAGGGTATCCACAACAGGGAAGCAAATACCCACAAGGCACCGACAGATCCACCAAGCGTTAACATGACAAGCGCCGGCTCACTTAACCCACTGTGTTTTATCTAATATGAGCCCTCCTGGTGCGAAAGTATTGATCCTAGTATATCTCTTTGAATGGCAAGGAATTTGGATATGCCCGCCGCACCGAACCCCGGTGCATTAGTATCCCGAGAAAAAGATACTCTTTGTATTTATTATAGTCCTCAATTGATGGACGACTGCAACGCGACTTCTTAGGGAGTTCACTAAGATTTGTGGTGAATCTTGCAGTCTCGTGTGAGGCTCTAGTGACCCCAATTGTTGGTAAGGTATTCCCAACGTAATGCGCCATTTCTGTTCTTTGAGTATCCACCACATATCGATCAGTTGGTTGAAGCTGGACCAGAAACTCAGAAGCAGCAGCCTGATATGGAATTTCTTCCCCAACCGATTGTATCTGTGAAATTTTGCTGTTAGAAAATTCTAGGCGAGTTGCTATCTCCGCCAGTTTATACATCCTCTCCGATGCGAACCCTTGCCGTTCGGCCGTACGTTTTCTGCCATTTCGATATGGTGCAAGTGATGTCAATGTGGGGAAATCACGCATGACTGCGAGAAATAACTGCTGGTAGCCAAGCTTTGGGTTCAAGTTTGAGCTTCCCCGAGAGTACACGAAATCGCAGTCCCCGACTTGCAATCGGCACATTCCCGGTCGCTGATTAAGCCCTGAGTAGCTGCACATAAACTCATCTGCCATTGAACGTTTTGGTGGCATAGGAAGTAGTTGCTTGAGAGCCATAGCACATGCCTCAAAGTAGAAGAAATCTCTCGTGAATGTATATAAGGAAAGAATTCTCCCTTGGGTTTGAAGGATCTTCTCTAAGACTACTATTCGGGATTCTTCTGAAGGAAGATGAGGAAAGATTTTCTTTTGCTCCATCATCTCTTCAATCCTCTCACGATCGTGGTCCGAAATCGATGGCATACATGTCTCGAGTAGGGAGACAGTGTCCGGGTCAAGAAATGAATCAGAATAACCACTCAATATGGTGTTCCACTTTGAATACATGAGATTTAGGTACTCAATAATTTCCTGGATACCGTTAGCCCGAGTTAAGAGCCTGGAGAGTTGAGATTCTTACCTCCTGACATCGAATTGATAACCACCTTCCCAGGTACGAAATTTTGAGAAACTTCCATAAGCCTCTAAAAACTAGAAGCTTATTGAGTGCCCTTCGTACGTGCCTAAAGTCCTTTTCTAGGCGATTCATTTCACGTTGGGCAGACTTGCTAAGTCTTCCGCGCCACTTGAGCTCCGCATACACATCTCCGAGTTCCTGGTACATGCGGATATTCTGGTAGATGTCACCATCACAGAACGGCTGAGCGTTTGGGTGCTCTTCACGAATAATAACCTGGAACTCCCGGGGAAGACCTACTTCATGAGAGAAGAATAGCGAAAAGATGAATGCAATACCTACTTTCGGAATAGAGATCTGCTATCCACAATTTATCCCAGAGAAATCTGTCGGCGGCGAGTACACGGTGTTTTCCATGAAAAACGGTAAGCTTAATATCATCTGGAAGGTCGAGAGTTTGAATCTCGCTATCATCCCGGTTAGGGAGAATGTTGTCGCAAACGAGAGCTTTGATAAAGTTATCCGGATTGAGGCGAATGCAGCCTTCGGACTGAAATTTCTCCACGAGAACCTGGATGTGTTCCTCTCTGGTCGTGCGGGCGCTGACGCCAGTAACATCTAGATTGTTTAACCTAACCTTGGCCCTCCCTCTGTAGAACCTCTGGGAGGCTGTCCAGCTGTCCGAGCTAGACATGAAGTTGGGCAGTGCGAATTTTTGCAGTCAGTAATATTCATAAGTAATAATTTCGTCCAGGCACCATGGCAAGCGCCGCCAGAAGTGTTCATCGAGGACAGAGAGATGGCAGTGAAAACTCACGACCACATTCTATCCAAAGACCCAAGCGAAAGACCCTTGATTCTCTACACCGGCGGGAGTGGGATCGAGGGAAAAATTGGAGCAGCAGTAGTCGTTGATCTCGAGGATCACCACGCTCACAGCCAAATGGGCGGCGAAGAAACGTCCACTGTATACGCTGCCGAGCTCAGTGCCATCGAAATGGCACTCAAATTAATCTTGGAGACCACGGAACCGTGGGCGGCACAGGCGAGAAACGGGCTTGTCATCTTTGCAGACAGCCAAGGGGCATTGAAGGCGCTCCGCCAACCACGGATGCCATCAGGACAGGTCTACCTGGAAGAATGCCTCCACCTGGTAAGGCAACTCGCAGCCAATGGCCGTCAAATCCACCTCAGGTGGATACCTGCTCATCAAGGAGTGGCCGGCAATGAACGTGTCGACCGACACGCAAAGGAGGCGGCCCAGGAACCAGAAGGACCACAAAACCCAAACAATCGTTATATTCGCCTTGCAGCCGCAGCTAAAAGCCGCATTCGCCGCGAGGCAAAAATCGAGTGGGAAAGGTCATGGCCTATAGAGAGAACAGGTCGACCGACGAAACGCTTAGTCGAACGACCAACGAAGAAGACCCTGGAATACTGGTCCGACCTGCGGAAAGCGACAGCGTCCATTCTGATGCAGCTTCGTACTGGACGAATTGGCCTTGCTGCCTGCCTACTTGACTCGCATCAATCGGCGCGAGTCAGCGAGATGTGGTTGCAATCTGGGGAACCAGACCGTCGATCATATCTTGCTTGAATGCCCGCTACTCCAAGGTGAGCGCAACTGGATGAGAAACGCTCTGTCCGACCGCGGAGTTGCTCTGCGACGCGACGAGCTCCTGACGCGGCCAGAGGCTCGCATAATTGTGGCCGAATTCATAGTCCGGACAGGTCTCTTAAACCAGTTTCAAGCAGTCGACCCATTGGCTCTCGGCACGGAAAAAGGCGACGAAAAAGGATGACCCCTCAGGACAGTGTGACGGAAGGAGAAGGATGGTGCCCGTTAGGAGTGCAGTGCCAGGTCCACTGTATTCCCTTGATGCAAGCGAGCGCAGGAGCGGTTGAGGGACGTTGTAAAATGCATCTAGTATGATACGGTATCTAGCGAAGTAATATTACACTGGTCTCGTGATAATCCCGTCGACTTCCATGGAACCCCAGAGTGGGAGGCTGGTTCGGGCCGACAGTCCTTCCGATGGCGGGGCCAGAACTGACATCCTGACACGCGATTCGTGTCACTCCAGGTCGTTCAACCCCACACGTTCCTTCTGAGTGCCCTTTATTTCCATGAATCAAGGGTTCCACCGCATCATTCCGTGGCTCCAACTATGGATCACAGATAGGGATCAGCTACGGTTCGGTTACAAACGAGTTTCATCTTCCATGGGGTATTCTATGAGAGTCTTTGTGTAGCGTCGATCATGCTGACCTTTATGCAGATCTTGACGACAAGTTATCCCCTGTGCCTGGGGCTGCGTTCGACTCATACGTAGATCAGCATGAAGATCAATGTCTTCCGGGCACGCGAACTGATCTCCTCTCCCAGATCAGCGAATGGGCTTTGTCACCACAGGGCAGATGCATTTTCTGGTTGAATGGTATAGCGGGAACAGGAAAATCGACCATCTCTCGAACCATGGCAAAATCATTCAGCCTATCACAATCACTTGGAGCAAGCTTTTTCTTCAAGAGAGGCGAAGGGGATCGAGGGAATGCAAGGAAACTTTTCCCGACAATCGCAAGGCAACTGGCCATCAGCATTCCTGAGATCACCCCAGTCCTCCAGGAAACAGTCCGCGAGAACCCAGGTATCTTAACAAAGACAATGCGGGAGCAATTCGAAAAACTCCTACTTCAGCCACTCCACAGCCTCGAGCGATCTAAAATCCCTACCCAGGCCATGGTGATAGTGATTGACGCATTGGATGAATGCGAGGGAGATGGTGACATTCGGCTAATACTCCAACTTCTCTCCCAGCTACAAAATCTAGCGGCTGCGCGTCTACGAGTTTTTTTAACCAGCAGACCTGATCTACCGATTCGCCTGGGGTTTTTAAAGATTGCAGACGATGACCATAGGGACTTTATTCTCCATAACATACCCCGTGAAGTGATCAAGCATGACATAGCGCTATTCTTTGATCACCGATTAACAGAGATCAGATCAGAACGCATCCTAACATCAGACTGGCCCGGCGACGAAGGTCTCCAAAAGCTAGTGGCATTATCTGTTCCGTTATTTATTTTTGCTGCCACTATTTGTCGGATATTTGAAGAGCCTGACTGGGACCCGATAGACAGTCTCACTGAGATCTTAACACGACAGAATGACCAATCTAAGCTGGATAGGACGTATCTTCCGGTTCTTGATCGTCTTCTCGGCAGACAACACGGGAAATACAAAGAAAAACTGGTTTCCGAGTTCCAGCAAGTAATCGGAGCCATCGTGACATTACAGAGTCCACTCTCGGTACCATCACTTGCAAAGCTTCTGGACCTGCCGGAGCGGCTTGTTCGCCTTCGACTAGACCCACTACACTCCTTGCTAAGAGTGCCAGATAATGAAACGGTACCTGTGCGGCTCTTTCACCTATCATTTCGAGACTTTCTTCTTGATCCAGACACCCGGAAAAAAACCCCTTCAGGGATAAATGAGACAGAGATGCACTCTACGTTGGCTAAACAATGCCTCTTGATGTGTCAAAGTCTACGGAAAAATATCTGTGGACTATCAAGTGAAGGAACCGAACGTACAGAGATTGATCACCAGACTGTCGATAGTAACCTTCCTCCGGAGCTACAGTACGCCTGTCGATACTGGGCATACCATCTAGTGGAATGCGCGAACTCGAACAATATGAAATTTAGTGCTCTGATGTTTCTCCAGAGGCATTTCCTTCATTGGGTGGAAGCAATGAGTCTCATCGGACTTACATCGGAAATACTCGGCATTCTTGATCGGCTGCAAGCGGCCATATCGGTAAGTTGCGTAGAGAGGTCATGTGGTTCGCACTGACAGCTCTAGGGCAATGCCTCTTCTTCATATTCGGATTTTCTTCACGATGCAAAGCGATTTATTCTGAAAAACTACCAGATTATTGATCTAGCGCCACTTCAAGTTTATTGTGCGGGCCTTATATTTGCACCCCAGACATCAATAATCCGTGCACAGTTCAAACGGGACATTCCAACTTGGATATGCCAGCTACCACGAGTTGAGGAAAGATGGGGCGCGCTCACCCAGACGCTCGAAGGCCATTCGAGTGCGGTTCTGTCGGTGGCCTTCTCGCCCGACGGCCAGCTGCTGGCATCCGGCTCTCGAGATAAGACAGTGCGGCTCTGGGACCCCGCAACGGGCGCGCTCACCCAGACGCTCGAAGGCCGTTCGGATACGGTTTACTCGGTGGCCTTCTCACCTGACGGCCGGCTGATGGCCTCCGGCAGTAGAGATAAGACAGTGCGGCTCTGGGACCCGGCGACGGGCGCGCTCACTCAAACTTGGAACGCTGGAAGAATGGTTACTACAGTGGAATTTTCCCATAACGGCTTATATCTCCACACAGACTTCGGTGTGCTCGTGCTTGACATTCAACCCAGGCGTGACGTTCCTATACCTCATCCCCCTCATGCGAATCAAGATATCTCTATTAAGCAGAATCAATGGATCAATCTGAGTGGTCAGAAGGTTCTCTGGCTTCCTGTTGAGTCTCGGCCCAACTGTTTCAAGGTCAATGGTAACACAATTGCCCTGGGGCATGTATCAGGGCGGATTTCCTTTATCGGATTTTGTATATAGATGCAACTGATTTCGAATACCTCTTCTTCCTCTATTTCTTATCTCTTTACAAAAGAAGAGTCTGGGAGAAGAGGGGAACTTCTATATCTCTATCCTACACATGGAATATTCTATAAAGCTCTAGTCATTTAATAGATCGTCCAGGAACCAGTTGTGGGGGTGGCGGCAGATCATCAACGAACCAAGCCTAGCCAGCTCTCTTTGACCGTCAAAGATCCACTCTGGGGTTCCATGGAAGTCGACGGGATTCTCATAAGACTAGTGTATTATTACTTCGCTAAATACCTTATTATACCAGGTGCATTTTACAACGTCCCTCAACGAAAGGTGGCCAGGGCAATGACTGATCTACGCTAAGGTCTTGGCGGTGGGGCCAGAAGAGAGAGTGTGAGTGTGTACCGGTCAAGGCGATTTCGAGAATGACTGTACACGCTAAATCGATTCTGAATTTGATTTATAGCGACTGAGCAGAGTGCGCGATAAGACTTCTTATGAAGGTAAAGACCAACTCAGCGCGATCCTGCTGGAATACTTGCCTTGGCTGAAATCTAAATTGCGAAAATCATTCTGAAGATTTAGTTTTAATTGCTCCACGGCTTCTCAGACTGATAGAGTTTGCGTTGCAATACACATGGTCAAGCGCGTCAAAAGGCCCAATGCCCAGATCACTCTAAAAGCTCTAAAACGCGCAATCTGTAGATTAACAAGGCCGGGGGAAGCCTCCCTCATTTTGCAAATTTTTATACTATCGACAACTCCAAAAGCTCGTGCATGGATTGAAATTTGGCTATTTGATCAGGTACACCGGGACCGACGGGAGACGTTCTTGAACGGCGGTCGCATGCTATACTTGAAGTATTAAAAAGAAAAAAGAAAAAGAAAAAAAATCAAATAAATGTTCATAAAAAGAGTGGTGTCCCGATCGATATCCAACTGTGAAAAAGCGAGTGACGGTATAAGTTCTTCAAGTCGTCCATTGGGGTGATTCATGATATTCCTCCCATCTTGCGTGAGAGCATAAAGCAAAATATCGACAGAATATCAATCAGAAAACGACCAAGCGGTCACCTTCCAGAACCTTTTAGACTTACGGTACAGGTGCTATGAGTCCAGGTGGAAGAGATCGGGCCTTGGCAGTCGCCAGCGCAGGCGGGAGGAATGGAATAGCAACCGCCAAAGTAATCGCGATGGAGGTCACTATCCGTGCAGCAAACATGATCACCAATAGTAAATTTGGCAATAGATATTTTTGAGCCCGTTGAATGGTGTGACGAAGGCGAATCTTCTTGGGGTCTTGATATAAATATCGGATTGGATTGAGGGAATGCGAAGTGGAAAGTTGAAGGCACTGAGGAGAGAATTGCTGACCAAGGTATCGCCAGCGTAATAACAAGCATCTCACAACGCTATCTAGATCTTGTTGTAACCCCACAACGGGTCACCTTCTGTGAGCCTGACTAAGCTCAGGCATCACATTCCCGGTGATCGAGCATCCAGAATCCAGGTGAGCCCAGGGTGCTCTCAAGCTGAGCGCAGGGGGGTGGGGCAAATCACATGACACTTGGCGGTGCTGAGCGCAGGGGGCTCCATTAATTACCTATATAGGACCAATACGTTTTGGTATCACAACAGTAAAATTGGGGTGTCCGCCATACATACAGATCAACTGATATAACGACTAGTATTCAGAGGAATCAACAACGAGGAAGTGTGTATTAAGTACAGAAATTAACTACTAATTAGTTACTAACTAATTCCTAATATATAGGAAGCCTTGCTCGTCGACATGCAGAGCAGCAACAAATCGAACAACGACGGCAAAGGGTACCTAAAGAAGATCGCATTCTTTATGACTTCTCTTCGTCAGGTCATCCAATTCGATCTACTAGTGCTGCGTGGGGCAGATCTCCAGTAAATCGTCCCCGGGGAAGTAGATCACGCAGTCGTTCGAGGTTAGTATATGCAACCTTCTTTTTTAACTGGTTACTAACTAGTTTAAGCACCCCTCGATCCTCCACTCCACAAAGCGATCTTCGTCGTACTGCCTCAATTAATCTTTATAGTCAAGGCCAGGATGACAGTAATATACGTCAATCCGAGCTTGATTATCAGTATGAGATGCCTGAGCTAGAACGGAAGAGGGTCGAAATTGAGAAAGCGAAGATGGAGAATGAGATAATGAGATCAGAGCTTGAGCTACTACATAAGCAGTTAGAGAGCTAGTTAATAACTAGATAAAGCGCGGCATATTCAAATATTGAATTCACTATATTAAATACTAAATTTGTATCATATAATGTATTTATTATATATTGAATTATGACTATTTTGTTGAAGTGTCAGGTAATGTAAGGTGACAGAACATGTAAAAGCTGAGCGCAGGGGGGTGGGGCGATTACACGGGAAATCACATGACACCCTGCGGTCAGCTCTGGACCCCCCGGCGTTCACCTGTATTCACTCGAGCATCGGCTTCGTACCCGATGGCCCCACTCACCCAGCATGGATCGGGAATCTCGGGTAACCGGCATTCCTCGGGTGCCACTGTGGCACAAAGCACAAAGATTGTTTACGGGGGTCGGTCTGTGGGGGATGTGCCCAGATGACTAGCCGAGCTGTTCCGCTTTTGGTGCCAAGCCTCTGATCAGCTCGCTTCGGTCGCCAGCGGTTGCTGTCGGCGCTGCATCACGTTTAAAAAAAAAAAAAAAAAAAAAAAAAGCCAGTTCAAAGCCATTCAAAGCCATTCAAAGCCACAAGGTTCCGTGTATACTATGAAAATCGGGATATGTGGCTTTGCTAATATGGCTGCCCCGTTCTCTTTTCCGAGCCCTGAATTCACAATGTTGAAATCATGCCAAGGTGCGGCATCGTGTCTGTGGCCCCTTCGGTTGGCAGCCCTGGAAATACCAACAAGCCCTTGAGATCTAGACGTGTGTAACTTCTTGGTAGCTAATATGATCGGTCGCCTTGGCCTCGAACTATCACATACATAGTATGTGTTGATGGTAGAAAATGGTGGGTTTTTGATTGGCCCACGCCAATGACTTTCCTAACCCAAAGAGGGCAAAGACAAGAGAAGTGGAGATATCGATCTGCAGCCATATTCTTCCAGGATAAATCTTCAATCCTGCAATTATTTTTTAAATTGGTTTCATCGAGAATGCTTTCCCGAGTTCTTCAAATTCAATCCTCCATCTCATTCACCCTACACTTCTGCGTTTCCAATACCCTTCTATCTTCACCGCGAAATGGCAACTAGCCAAGAGGAAGCTCTGTTAAAACCACAGCCGAACGATAAGTCATTCGAGAGCTTCGAGACAACTAGCAATGAGACAAATGAGTTCTCCTGGAAAGATGATCGCGACCCTGAGAACCCTTACAATTGGCCAGCTACCAAGAAATGAACCCTGACATGCCTCGCTGCCTTCGCAACATTCCTTACAATGATGGATGGAACGATGATTACTGTCGCGCATTTCGAGATTTCGGAAATTTTCAATATCGACGAGACATCATTTCCACACTCCTACTGGCAGGTGACAACTTGGGCCACCGGGGGACCATGCCCAGCTTTATTCATCCTCCCGCTCGCCGAAGATTTTGGGACGAGGCCCGTCTTCCTCTCGACATACTTGGTTTTCATATGCTTCCTTGTTCCCCAAGCTGTCGCCCAGAAGTTTGCAACTTTGGTAGTGACCCGATTTTTTGCCGGTGGCTGCGTCGCCATTCTGGCGAAAACCCCAGCTGGGGTAATGGGTAATCTTTGGGACACTGAGTTGTCGCGATCAGTCCCTGTCAGCCTATATATTCTTGGATATATGGCTGGAAGCAGCATGGGCCGGTTATGGGAGCCGCAATTTACCAACCTCTCAGGTGGAGATGGATTGGTTATATGCAGCTTATATGGTTTGGAGCGCTGTTTCCGATCTACTACTTCTTTTTCTATGAGTCGCGTGGAAGTGCAGTACATGCCCGACGTGCGAAGATGTCACACAAACTGGTTTTGTCCAAGGCGCCATCGTCATTGGCGAAATTATCGGATGGGCTTTGAACTTCGTATCTCGGAAGCTATATTTCGGCTCCGCATCGCGAAATGACGAACTTCCTGGGACTCCGATACCAGAGGCAAGACCTTACATGGCAGTGCTAGGAGTGTTGAGATTGGATACGATGAAGCACTGAATATTGAATAAGGGCCTGCTAGACAAATCGACCTTGATGAAATTGACAGAACTTGAACTTGTCTGTGTCTAACTGTCTACATGCGATTCTGGGGGTATTTATCCTTGAACGGGCGCCAAGCCCCTGACAGTAGTAAACCCCTATTATTGGTCTCAATCGGAATTCTTCCATGAAGATCCCCTGAATTTAGAATATAATGTCGCACAAGAGCGTTTGAAGTTCATATCAAGCTCAGTGCCCCGGGTTTCCCTGAACAGGCATGCCGACAGAGGTTGGGAATGAGGCATCAATTCGGTGCCTTATCCTGGAACCTCAACAGATTACCTCTGTACTGGGGTTAGAAACGAAGTCTGGTTATTTTTTGGTAAGTTACCGAGTGATTATATATTTCGCAGGTGTGTTCGTATATACCTCCTGTCCATCTTTTTGTTAGACGAAAAATACTTAAACAAAAACATAATTCCATTATTTATCGGGTTCAATTAGGACCAAATTATTCATCTAGGTCTACAATATTTTTTAACTAATTTTAAAAAAATATTTGCTTATAAAACCTAGAGAAACCACAGTCGGAAGTCTTGACTCTCGGGACAGCGATATGGCTTCCACTCCTGCGGATATCCAACGGATATCCGCAAATTATCCACAGAATATCCGCACTAGTAGTTTATCTAGCCAATCATCAGGACACTAACCACAAACACATATTCAAGTCGTGAGTTTGTGCTCTGTTTGTGACACACCTGAAATTCTTCTCCAGCCCCATATGTAAGCTTTCCTCTCTACTCTTCCAAGTCTCTCCCAATCTCTACTTCAACAGACAACTTATAGTCTATTGAAATATGTCCCAACTGTGACGGATGACCCTGGGAATAGCCTCGTCTCGTGGAAGGATGCCTGAGGTATAATATTGGGTCGTTTGCACAACGCGTTTGCTGGGGACTTAACCCCTCTTTTTCTGGCGGACTTTCTTTCTTTCTCCTTCCTTCTTCATCTTCGAGATTCTCGTAAGTAGGAACCGAATGAATGTGTTTCCTTCGAACGGCCCGCAACAGTGGACAGGTCCACCATATATGTGGCAAATACACATAGGCAGGTGGACCTAGCCTATCAGAGTGATGATATGTTCTATTCGGGACTGTTGCATGAGAGCCCCGTGCGTCGGGCCCACGATATTCCGTGCTGGACATCTCACACAAATATCGCCTGGCCTGCCCCTCCCTCGAAAAGAACATCGCCGTTTCGAGGGAGAGCCGGGCTCTCTCCGCGACGGCTTCTTCCCGCCCACCGCGGAACCCCCCTCATGTATATACCACGTATGCTCCCGCATAGCTATTTTCCTCCTAGAATATACGGAGTGCCACGGGCCCGCCTGCAGCCCTCACGGCGCCGTAGCCCTCCGTCAACGAGGTCTACATCGCCAGTGTTCAGACCGCAGGTGCCCCGTGCGGGCCAAAATATCTCATCCGTCTCTATCTGTGCCAGTGTAGCAATGGTTGGAATAGAAGATATTTTACACCCCTTTAATGACTGCAATCGAGTCTTCTACTTCTGCCTCCATGGTAATCAGCTTCACACATGCCCCAAAACCACCTGCTGCCTTTCATGCGGCTGATAATTTGTGCTTTCAGAGCTTATACGTCTTTCAGTTGAATTGAATGCTAAGTTCTGATGAGATGTAAGAGCCGCAAAAGATCTAGACACAGGCTGGTTGCTGAAGTGATCTATAAAATAGCCATATCTAAGATCGAGGAAGGTGAGGACACTTTCCAGGTAAGGTGATCCTCTTGGCATTTGTGGCAATGTTGATTCCCCAGATAAGGGTGTAATACCTGCTGGTTTTCTCCCTAAAGGTTGGTCAGTATTAATGGCACTAGGGGCGTTGAAGAAGAGACTTGCTGTCAAGTACGTACTTTCGCTTTCGGAACATCCAATTGAAAGTTCCCTTCGATCGATTGGCCATCGAACTCAGAACGACATCGATGAATATGGGCCATTCTTCCTGAATTTTAGGAAGGTTCCGGTTGTTTCTTGCGGAGAAATCGTCGAATTCACCCAGACGATTATAGATGGCTTCGTATGTGTCACAGAACTTCTCCCATACCTTTGGGTCGTTCATGTATTCAAAGACCATGCCCATTGACTTGGCGCTTTGAAGCTGCTCGTCTGGATTCTTCTTTCGCCATTTTCTCAAGGATACAGCCTGTTTTCCTCCGAACATCTTGTTATTTTTTCTTTAGTCAGCCATAGTTCTCTCTGAAGCGGGGGTGATCAAGGACGTACAGCGCCTTTCATTCCATTGGCCCTGGCTTTGAAGATCGTCAACCTATCAAGATGGCCTTGGCTGCCTAGTTCTCGCAGAAGGACAATAAAAAATGACACTTTTATTCTGTCCCCATTTTTGTTCGTTATATCCCACTCTTCTCTTTCAAAGATCCATTTGACTGCATCGCTGCATGCCCACTTGGGCTGTGGGCTGCTTGGCTTTGGGAGTTGTTGAACAATTTCACCTTTGTTAAGCCAATGAGTGAAAAAGTCGCCAATGAGTTGGCCTTCGAAGACATGCTCGGCTGTATCTATTAGCATAGTTTTGAACCATAACCGTGGTGATACATCACATACTCTGATAATCCGATCGTTCACGTCCACCGGGAATGTTATCCTCGTCGTAATTGTCCAAAGCTGCCACACTCCAGTCGCTGCACAGGGACGATGTATTTCCCCACCATCTCGAAATGGGATCCCACATTCCATTTTCGATTCCGGCCCATGGCTTCCTGGCATCTTTAGGGAATTGAGGATATACTCCAAGGTCACCGGCGGCGTCCGTGTTTCCGCACATGGTGACTTCTTTTTTACCTCTGCCCGCCTCCCCCGGGAGGGCACGACTCTCAAGTTCACGGAGGGTAGTTTCATCCTCGGAATCGTGTTCATCTTCCAAGAATGAATCAGAACTCCTCTTAGAAGGGCCGAAGTTAATGCGGCTTCCGCCATACGGCCACTGCCTGTTCAAAGTGCTCGTCTGGCAGGAATCACAATCGTCGTAATACGGGATATCCTCGTAGGACCACTTCCAGTCCATGCTAACGCAACCACAACAGCGCCTTTTCTTGACCGGGTCTTTCGTGTCAGTGCAAGTGCCACAGTCCTCACAACCAATTGCACCGTCAGTTGCGCCCCCGATCTTCTCCGCCTCTTTGCCGAGCATCTCATTTGGAGTCGCCGGTCGAGATTTCAATGGTCCGTAATTAACTCCAGGGAATGCGTCATATTCACCGTTTTGACCGATATCGCCACGGGTCACAATGCCTATTTCTTGGATCTCTCCAGGGGCCATGGATGAGCTGTTGACATTTTCATCCAAGGCGCGACGCATAGTACTAGACTCAGTCCCGCTGACATAGTTCGGATAGCAGACGCCTCCAGCCCCAGGTGCTTGCTGTTATTTCACGAAGAGAAGTAAGCCCAGGGTATGAAGAATTGATCCACAAATATAGAATCTTACCATGTCGTCTCCAAGTTGAGTAGAGTCCTCGTTCCATGAGGCTGCCTCCAGTGCCTTTCTGTTAAATAAAAGTGGTTAGGAATTTTTTTTTTTAAAAAAAAAAATGAAATTGGGGAGCAGGCCCGTTTTGAACTCACGATGATTGAGCTTCCTGGAATACAGTAGTCCTATGATGGTAATTAGAATTCAATGACCGTAAATGAACTGGTACAGTGTTCACTTACGCAACTGTGAAATCGGTACAAGACTCGTCTGAATCGACGTCTGCAGGGTAGAATGAGAATTCTGCAAAAGTGTTGTACATCAATCCCATCTATGAAAGAGTAGTTAGTCACGACAGGCAAAGGATATAACATGATAGCCAGTAAAGAGGTACACACATCTCCAACTGCGGTCGACTCAAGTGTACGATGATTTTTCCCATGGACATCAAGGTTGACATTCACACCAAACTTCACGAAGGTTCCAACAGCCAGCTTACCGCCGTTTCCTTCACTGAACCAGACGTGATTGTCCTTTCCAACAGAAATTTCATTCGGTGCAAATGAGCCAGAGTCGGGCTTCATGTCATCTGGATAGTCAATAGGCCAAAAGGCAGTGACATTGGAGAAATCTTGGGTGACCCGGGTCTCGAGGTGGCCAATAAAGCTTGTAGCACTGTTGCTGAAGTCGGTGCTATTGGATCCGTTGAAAGAGGCAAGCTCGTAGCTGACATCAAGGTAAGGACTGAACGAGACGAAGCTGTTGTCGCCAGCGCTGATGGTGGCCCCTTTCAGGTTGAAGGATCGTTTCGCACCATGAAGGGGGTACCCTTATCTGCCCTGGAGAAATCAACCTCACTAAAGCCATCAATCCCATATGTCAGATCGCTTTTGCCAGCGGCCTTGACGAAGCCGTTGGCCTCCTGGACAGTAAGCTCGTTGTAGTACTCGGCAACCAATGAGAAGCCAATATACATTTTGGCATCGATTTCACCAGTGACATAGGCCGCGAAGGATTCGCCCCATTCTTGTCCCTCCACTTCACAGTCCGTGGCAGTTTGGTACCAAATAAGCTCGCTGAGATCGTGCTTGACTGGGATTGCATTGAGGTTTTCGTACTCAAAGTGAGTGTTGGAGGTCCCGTAATTCTGTTGCCAGTCCATGTTGTCGGATGAATAGTACTTTTTGACCAAGGCCCGGGCTTCCTTCTCGCCGTCGTTGTCGTCGACGCCGGGAGAGTCCACTATTCTGTCCCAATAGCCTTTCACATTAGAGTAATCCAAGCGAACACTCGTTTTATTGGTGACATCACGCCGACTCAAGCCCATGTTGTAGTCAAATTTGAAGTCGTACACCTGGGAAGTAGGGTTCCGCTTCTTGATCTTGGCGGACACAGCCTGATCTGTTTAAAATTATTAGCGAAGACCGTGATAAAATTTCTAGAGATTGTAGATGTACTCTGGGAAGGTTCAAGAGAAATCGCTCGCGCGAACGTATTGGGAGCGCACTAGAAGATCGGGTGTTAGACGTCTACGTTAAATCAGAGACTGGGAGCGGAAGACATACGTTGTCAGGCATCTCGACAATGGTGCCCTCGACGCCTTCATACATCACTTGGAAACATCCATTGATATCATCGCTGAGACAAACGACACGAGCCGTGTGGATGTGATCTAGAGGAGCGTCCTTGACATTCAAAGGACAATCAAGGAAGTGGAAAGGCTCCGGCTCGTTGTCTCGCCTTCGAAGCCTCGAGAGAGCATGAGACTCGCCAGCGAGAAGAAGAAATCCAAAGCCGCCTCCGTTGGGGCTCATGGAGTCAGCGCCTCCAAAGGTCGAGATACCATAGACAGGCTTCGTTGTGTTTGGTGGGCGAATGTCGGAGGGGAAGATGCGATCCATACTCACGAGATCAAACTCGGATCCCGTAGTGCCCAGAGAATCCGAATCAGACACTGCTCTCAGGGCGCTCAAATGATTGTCATCAAGATCGATAGCCCAGATCATCAGGCCAGAGAGACCAAGCTTATTAGCATAGTCTATCTTGATCTGGAACGTGGTCTCGTCATCAAAAGAGACCCAGCTGTCGTCATCATATACCATATACCTGACAGCAGCATCCTTGTCAAGGTAGGCAGTCCCTCCAGTATCCTTCCGAATTTGCGAGATTTCCCTGTACGAGAGAATTCCCTCGGTGGCAGTGCATGGGCCTTTAGCACCAGCAGTGGTAAACTCACACCCTGGCTTCCAGCATGCACTGTCGCTAAGCTTAAAGGTTCGGCCATAGAACCCCAGGCCAAGGACAATACTGGAAGGATCGACATCGACTCGCCAGAACAGATCAAGTGCTTCATCGATCCCAGTTAAGTTCGTGTGAGCGAGGACGTGATTGCCGACTGGATTGTGTCCATCCCATACTCCGTGAAGGTCGTATGCCATCAGATTAATCCAGTCGACATTATCAGTCATCGTCTTAAGATCATAGTGACGAAGGTACCAGTAGGATGTTGGAGATGTGAAGGTGACAAGGTAGTCACGGCCACTGGCAGAGATTGCATCTTTGAGCTCCTTTAGGAGTAGTACGTAGTTTGCTCCGTCCGCATCTGACCCACCACGGTCACCGGCCCCAGGATACTCCCAGTCGAAATCAACACCGTCGTACCCATACTCAGAGAGAAATCCAAGCAGGTTATCAATAAACTTTTTTCGGTTGGCTTGGTTGGAAACCATCGTCGGGAAAATACTCTGCCAAGTTCCGGGGTCATTGAAGGTCCATCCTCCAAGAGCAATCATGATCTTGAGCTTGGGGTTCCGCTGCTTCAGATCACCGACAACCTTATATAGATCGGGAGAAACGCCATCCATATTGGTGACCTTGAACTCGTGACTGACATAGCCAAACGAAATAATCAGGTGACTAAGCAATTGAACAGGAATTTCACCAGGCTCCATAGTTCCGCAGCTATGGTCCATGTTCCAAGCCTCCCAGTAGCCGACGACACGTTTTTGGACATCGGACTTCTCGACTGATGGCTTCGGCTGGTCACAATGGGATTGACAGCCCTTACCGCAGAATTCACTGGTCGTTCCGCAGAATCCAAACTCGGAGCAGCAAACATTCAGAGGACAGCCTTGACCAGGGAGCTCTGCATACATTCCACAAGCAGCAGTTGCGTTGCAGTTGGACGTGCAGCCCACACCACAGTATTTCGGGCCGTATCCGCAGTTGCCACTTTCACCACAGCAGGCGCCGTTGATGCATTTCTTGTCCTTGGAGCATGTGTATGGGTCGTCGGCGGAAGATGTGAGATCAAGATGGTCAAGGCCTAGCAAGTCGGCATTGGCGGAGGAAATCGAGGTAAATAGGAAATTTAAAGAAAGTAGGAAAAAAATGAGAGAATTGCGTGGCCGTTCCGGCGAGGCCATGGTGTATAGCTTCGCTGTTAAGGCTAAACGGTTCAAACGAATGAATATGATCTGAAAATTTAATTCATGTCAATTTGGTAAGTGCTAGGGGTTTAATACAGATATCTGCCGGCTAGAGAATTGTTCCAATCTGCAGTGGAAACAGCCATGGATGTCCCGTTCAGGGCGGAGCATCCACATCACTGAAAATTTCGGGGCACATTCCAAACGATGCCACTATGCTCCATCATATCGTGTATAGGTCTGTTCTCCACAGGGGGCCGGAAAGACACACCTCTTGCACCCTCATCAAGGCGTCTGCGCTGTGGACGATGGCTGGAGCGATGTGCCGATGTGACAATGATTGCATTAGCTCAGGGACAAGTGTGCGATACTTGCCTGGGAAAGTGGACAGTATGCAGGGGCAGTGGAGAAGGTGGATTGCTGTTGCCCAAGGTGGATTCGGGGTCTTCGACATGAACGGTTCCCTAAACATGGGGGCCAATTTTGCCGCGATGTTTGCAACACGATAAAACAAAGGGGTCTTTGACTGGCTGTTCTTTTATATTTGAATTGTCGAACCTTCGACGTCGCTGTGTGCTAAAAATAGGTTCTGATCAATTGGTTCACTACTGACTCTGATTGTACATAGCCGTGCTGCGGGATTTTTAAATATACACCAGATTCCGCAAACTGCTGTTCAAGCAAAATGCCAAGCCGCCAAGAAATAGTGGATAAAAAATGGCAATCATCTTTCGGGAAGGGATATGCTTGTTCTGACCCACCACTTCGGTCTCGACATTAGCCCCCTCAGGGTTCCCGGCCCACGGAAGCAAACTTCCGCTTCCCTAGGGTGTAGTGAATATTGAGAGAAATTAATTCCATGTAGATCTCTGAGGGATTTTACCCAACCGAAATGGACTTGAAGGGATATCAACGATATAGATAGACATGATCAATTTTGATTTTTGAGAAAATTCTCTTTTGTTCACTGTAAGTCTCATCCGGAGACTCGAGAGGACATTGACATCACTATGAAGGGTCTTGCGTACTTCGCAGTGATTTCCTGTGTGGAGGCTTCACACTTTGCACACCAATCTCTCCACCATCGAGCCACCGGTAGACCCAACTGCAAGACATACACTGTGCAGGACGGGGATACTTGTGCCAGTATTGGTAAGGAAAATGGTGTCACATGGGCACAACTGCTCTCATGGAACTCCGACATCAATAGCCAGTGCTCGTATGTTACCTTGAACTGATATTGCTTTGATGGTAGAATGCAGCTCATAGGATTATTTCTAGGAACCTCGGTGATCTCACCGGGAATCAAATCTGCGTCAGCAATCCCTCGGGAAACTATGTCATTCCCGCATCCATTTCTTCGGCGTCCAGCAGTGCAACCGGCTCACAGAGTATTGTCACCACCACGGCGTAAGTACTCTTTGCAGGTAATGGCCAGGTGATAACTCGATCATACTCATTGAAAAAATTCCAGCCCTGTTCCTTCGCCAACTGTTTCCGGTACGAATACCAAGTGCGCCAAATACTATCAGATTGGAAAGGACGAGACATGCAACACTGTGGTAGAGAAGACCGGTATTTCCAGATCTGACTTGTCAGCCTCAATATCGTCACTACATGTTGAAGCAGTTAACTGACCATGATACAGCCTGTTTCTGAACCCCGAACTCAACACACAGTGTACAAACCTCCAAAAGAAGGTCTACTATTGTGTGCAGGCGGTTGGAGACATCTCAACGTACTCCGGTCATCCAGGAAGCACATCAGATAACTTCAGCAAAGTATCCATGACCTCCGTTCCTTCATCCGTTCCCAGACCGGACTACTCCGGTGCTTTGAAGAACAACTCGCACCCCGTTGTTCAGCTTGCCACTGATACGAGAAAGGACTGTTATGAGTAAGTGCAACGTCTAATCTTACAAAGCCTTCGCTCATCTTGTATAGCTATATGTGGCTGGACAACACCACAGATAACGCGCTCGCAGATTGTTGGACAATGGCCATGACAAATGAAATTTCCGCGGAGGTTGGTCTTCGTCTCTCCCGATTGAGAACCTCGCTTCTGGAATGCAAGCTGACTCTCGAAGGACTTTATTTTATGGAACCCTTCGCTCGAAAAGAAGTCATCGCATAGCAGTTCGTTAATCCCGCTGGCAGCCTCAACTGGCAGCACCGGCTCGAGCTCGAGCATTGCTTCAAACCCATACAACTACCCTTGTACACTTCGAGCCAGCTCGTCCTACTGCGTGCAGCTCTCCAATCCTTCCAGTACCGCGACAAGCGGGTCGCCAACCCCTTCGTCAGTTGCTGCATCGGCCACTCAGACTCCTTCGAAGTCTACGAGGAGTGAGTCCATGAATCTCAACTGGTTTCGCATCTGCTAACTCATATTTTCCAGGTGCTTAACTGAGTCGAAGGTGCTCTCTGACGAGGCAAGAGTGAAAGCAATTACAAGAGTGTAGACTGCAATTTAGTTTGTCTCGATTGTTTCTCCTCGTGGGCAGCATTCCCACAACATATATCTACTACTAGCCAGCTTTCTTCCGTCTCCATATCATACATTTTCGAAGAAGTTGTCAGCTCTGCCGGCATCGTCAGAAATCAGAATAGAAACGTTGAGATCAGTATTCAGGAGGGTAATATCCCTCCTTGCAGATGTTTAGCTCTCTCAGGAGGTCACCGTCCACATTCGGACGTTCGAAATTGGGCTCAAACACATCCTTCATGACACCAATGCCAAGTGGAAGTTGAAGAGGGTAATCCTTTTCAATGGGGTTTTCTCCCCCATTGTAAAGGAAATCCTGTACCTCATTTTCAATCCATTTCCCCCTTCCGGGTTCGTGTTTCGACATCCGAATTGGAAATCCGATTGCGATCTTCGGTTTCGAGGTGGCATCTCGGCCTCCCCACAGCGTGTTCTCGGATACCATTTGCCGTATTTCTTCCAGCATGAGATACCAGCCTCCAGCATGATGAAATTGGAGCATACTGAATTCGATCGAGCGAACGGATTTCGGTAGAGCTTTGAGGAAGGAGATGCAATTATCCCGTGAGATAACAAAGCCGGCGAGTTCAAAGTGCCGCAGATTCGACCATTTTTCCACCGGGACAATGCTCTCTAATGGGATCAGTGGGTATTTATCCTTCTCATAGAGCGCTTCTGAGAATGTTGTATGTAGCCTGAACTCCTCTATTTCTTTTGCTTCACTAAGTGCGCGGCGGAGACGTCCATTGAGCAAGGATCGCCAGCACGCTTGAAGCCCTGTCTGAGATTCTTCACCGACAAGCAGGGTGATATCCAGACGGCGAAAGCCCGGGTTTTTCAGCACGGTAGCGAAATGATCGTACTCCTGACAAGGCTCGTCAAAGATTGTGCAGTTGATCCCCGTGGGCAGAAAGTGAGAAGTCAATACTAGTTCAGAAACAGCGTTGGGTTCGTTGGCGAGAACGCGCATCGCTATGCGGAACCCGCGGTAACGTTCTTTGAGTTCGGGGTATTCATTCCACGCATACGCATTAGCAGGCTCCGAATTAATTCTCGAATACAGCCAGCCACGTGGAATAGGATAATTGAAACCCTTCGGGAAAGCGCGGATCATAGGGGTCCGGTACAACGGGGCGAAGAGATGGCCGTGAGCCGCAGGAGTGATGGTGACTCTCCTCAGAGAAGGAAACTGCTTGACGCCATACAAGAATGCTTGTAAGTCACTGTTATCGGCGATAACATCCTTCTGCTGATTCAGTAAATGCTGGTAATGTCCCCAGCATTCACTCAGCGGAGGCTGGGCCAAGATCTGTTCTCTGCGCTCGAGATGGTCGGGCCTGTCCACGTCGCGATTTTTTCGCGACTTTAGAATATCGATGTTTTTCTCGCAGGCCTCTTTGAACCAGTTCGGACATCCGTTCTCCTCCTCGTCTTCATGTCGCTCGAGCAACTCCTCTTGGTAAAACTCAGAGTAATGCTCGGCCCACTCTCTGTTGTTATCGGGCTCATCCTCGTCCGAGAGCAATTCGTGGCCCTCGTGGGTTTCCGGTGTTCGCGGTGGGCCCCTTGTCAAGCACGCCTCATCCCAGATGATCTCAGTCACCTGGTGGCGGAGCTTGTCGTGTGATGCAACCTTGCAAAAGACCTCTATGTTGAGTGGGTTGGCGGATAAGAAAACACGGTCGAGGCGAAGAAACACAGCGTTGTTGAATTGACTACATGCCAAGCGAAAAGACTTGATGTCGGTGTGGGATAGATGTGACGATATGTAGCCCCATAGCTCAGGGGGGAGCTCGGGGAGACTGGTATAAGCCATGATGTGATAATGTAGAGTTGTTCATGGAACTCCATCGTGATATAGTGGGGGGTAGGTACATTTAATACCAAGCCACTGGCAAAACCCTCCCCCCGTCCTGACCGCCCACGTTCACCCAGCTGTGCGGCCTTTGTTGTGCGATCGTGCCCCGCAACAGTCTGGACCCCACCCACCAAAATCCATGGATCCGTGCTTTCTTGTAGCCCCCACTTAGCCCCCACTCCTGCCGCCTTCGGATATGTGGGTGCACTTCACCGTAAGGCCAATTTCATGCTATTCGCACTATATAAGAGAGTTCACCCAATGGACATCAATTGATCTATGTTACTCCCAGCCTATACCCTATTACATGAACGTCAGCCCTCTCGAATTACTGGGCCTTTGATTGGCTGACTAGCTTGTCCGTGTGCGTGCTCCTGTCCCCTGAGGTGCGTGTGCGAGTCCTCCGCGCGAGCTTTGAACTCGAGCGAATACGTCCTCTTATCTATATCATTATTGCTTCTTTTCAGGGCCCGTGTAGGAATAGTGGCGGCGCCCTTTAGCACGATGTGTCGGTGACCGTGACTGGGATCGCGTTCGCGTCCTTTCGATTCCTATGTGTCTCTGTTGTAGCCCCAGATATTTTTCACTTACTATCCTCCGCCGAGGCTCAGACAGTTCAGTACCTCGAGATGGATCTTTTTACATATAACGCAACATACCAGATCTGGATCTGCATCGACTGCGGTTATACCGTATAACCTCGTCAATTCGACACTCATCTCTGCCGCCATCACCGACGCCATCTAGCCGCTAGAACCGCGGAGCTTCGTTAGGCGGCACTGGCCGAGATACTAAAACGGCCCTTATGCCCTGAAACGAGGAACGAGTCTAAGGGGGTATTTCGGCCATGACTACATATGAGGGACGTGATTTTCTGCCACGCAAGCTGGCCTGCTAAACTTGCACTTTCGCTTGCCTCTAAATCGCCTATTCTAGGGCGCTTCTCGTTAGTTGCCGACTGTGTTTCCTTATTAGCCTCTTTCTCCTGTTTCTTACCTTTATAATTAGCCTTTAACGACTTCCCATGTTGCTCTCTTACGTTGATCTTAGACTATACTAACCTCTGTATTTATTATCCATATATACACTTCTGATGCCTCTTTTTTGGCAATATAGTGCTTACGCCTACCTAGCTACTTTGCTTTCTATGAATTTTTGTTTTGATTTACTGCTATATATTCTAGCCGAACTGAAGCGAACCACCCATGAGCAGCGGAATTTATAGAATTAGATAACCTATATATTTTTGTACTAAACCACCACTCTGTCTTCTTTTTAAGCAGCCCGCACTTCGGAAGGCATTCGTCCAGGCACCATGGCAAGCGCCGCCAGAAGTATTCATCGAGGACAGAGAGACGGCAGTGAAAACTCACGACCACAGTCTATCCAAAGACCCAAGCGAAAGACCCTTGATTCTCTACACCGACGGGAGTGGGATCGAGGGAAAAATTGGAGCAGCAGTAGTCGTTGATCTCGAGGATCACCACGCTCACAGCCAAATGGGCGGCGAAGAAACGTCCACTGTATACGCTGCCGAGCTCAGTGCCATCGAAATGGCACTCAAATTAATCTTGGAGACCACGGAACCGTGGGCGGCACAGGCGAGAAACGGGCTTGTCATCTTTGCAGACAGCCAAGGGGCATTGAAGGCGCTCCGCCAACCACGGATGCCATCAGGACAGGTCTACCTGGAAGAATGCCTCCACCTGGTAAGGCAACTCGCAGCCAATGGCCGTCAAATCCACCTCAGGTGGATACCTGCTCATCAAGGAGTGGCCGGCAATGAACGTGTCGACCGACACGCAAAGGAGGCGGCCCAGGAACCAGAAGGACCACAAAACCCAAACAATCGTTATATTCGCCTTGCAGCCGCAGCTAAAAGCCGCATTCGCCGCGAGGCAAAAATCGAGTGGGAAAGGTCATGGTCTATAGAGAGAACAGGTCGACCGACGAAACGCATAGTCGAACGACCAACGAAGAAGACCCTGGAATACTGGTCCGACCTGCGGAAAGCGACAGCGTCCATTCTGATGCAGCTTCGTACTGGACGAATTGGCCTTGCTGCCTACTTGACTCGCATCAATCGGCGCGAGTCAGCGAGATGTGGTTGCAATCTGGGGAACCAGACCGTCGATCATATCTTGCTTGAATGTCCGCTACTCCAAGATGAGCGCAACTGGATGAGAAACGCTCTGTCCGACCGCGGAGTTGCTCTGCTCTGCGACGAGCTCCTGACGCGGCCAGAGGCTCGCATAATTGTGGCCGAATTCATGGTCCGGACAGGTCTCTTAAACCAGTTTCAAGCAGTCGACCCATTGGCTCTCGGCACGGAACAAGGCGACGAAAAAGGATGACCCCTCAGGACAGTGTGACGGAAGGAGAAGGATGGTGCCCGTTAGGAGTGCAGTGCCAGGTCCACTGTACTCCCTTGATGCAAGCGAGCGCAGGAGCGGCAGCCGACGGCCCAGAGGGCCGCCCAGATGAAGGCGGTGGGGGATGAAGTAGATCAGAGAATGAAGTCTGATTGTGGAAAGGAGAGTGGGTAGAGGGGAAGCGACGTTCTTTTTGGATTTCTTTTGTTTATTTTGTCTATTTTGTCATGTTTGCATACATTCTCGGGCGACCAATCAGGGGCTTGCGTTGCAAGCCATGGAAACGATCGTTCAGCGGGCTGGCGACCACCTTCAAGCTGTCGGCAGGCCTGACAGCACTCCCGCATAGCAGCATATATTTAGAGCAAGCTACATCGGGCAAATGAATTCATCATCATCATCATCATCATCAGCAGCAGCGGCCCGCACTCAGGCAAACTATTTATATTTCGAAGACGGATCCTGGCCTATCTTTCCGCTTAAGATGTCTATCACTAGGCTGCGGCAAAGCCAAAAGATAACCGCGGCTAGCCAAAGCCAAAGCCGCAAATTGCGGGTTTGGTTAGGACCTCCTCCTAACCGCAGGGAGTGCGGGCGGCTGTGGTTAGCAAAGTGCTAACCGCACGAGAGCCGCGGTTAACCATCGGGGCTGCAAATACTGCAAACATGGCCAAATGGGGTTAAACTGGTGACCTCTCCGTGACTGCATGAATTGTGTAGTTTTAGACTATATTTTTGAGTATTTTTGAGTATCTGTAAGGTGGTAGGCCCAGGGGAAGTAAAGTGGATTCCTAGGTGCCAGCCGACCTGTCGGGGATAACGTAACCCACAAGCGAACCGCCCACATAAGCGAACCGCCCACCCATCTCAACCTATAATTTTGATTTGCATATAAAATAACCACAACGCCATTAAATTATTGATATCACTGCTTCGGACATCTATTTATCTTATGCCCTATCCCTCCACAACCACTGCATCTTGGTGGCGCCCGTTGTCGTGGTGTATTAGTCTCATTTGCGACCGGAGCTAGTTCTGGATGAACAGGATCCAGAGATTCAACGGCTTGGTTCGAACTGAATATTACGTCTCTTCCCTCCTGAATTGACATGCCTTCAGTACGGTCGATGCGTTTATTAGACCTCTTGCGTTTTTGTTTCCGAACCTCATTGGCAGCGCGCAAATCCCGGATTTCTTTCTCCAACATCGCTAGCCTTTGAAGCGTGACATGGAAGCCTTTAAGAGTCTGCTCTACCACATGCTTTGTAGGCGTTGGAGGGCTCACGGATCGATATTTGAGTAGAGCTTTGACTGAAGATTCTTGCCGATATAATTGTTTTGTGTTGAGTGGTGTTGTAGGGCTCCACTCACTTGATCGGCTTCCTGGTCGGCTTCCTGGGGGGGTTGGTGTTCGAAGCTGAATATTAAGCTTCGATATAACCCGATCGGGATCAAAGGGTATTAAACCAGCAGATTCGAATGCGCTCTGAATTATATCCGAGTGATATGAGATCTCGCGAGCGTGCGGGTAGGCGGCAAGGAAATCAAGCTTGTCAATATGGTTGATATTGCATCGAGCTTTTCGCTCAACCAAGCCACCATATGCGCGCTTTAGGTTCGCAAAACACCCGACATCTAGTGGTTGTAGCAAATGAGATGAATGCGCTGGCATGCAAATTGGTATAATATCATGTTCAGCGCAAAGTCGGTCGAATTGAGGTGTCAAATGGCTACCATGACCATCAAGGACTAGAAGACGATATTTACCCTTTGTACGGCTCGCCGTACTCGGAATAAAGAGATCTTTCAGCCAGCGAAGGCCAATAGCATCAGTTGTCCATCCATTATCACTGATTTCGATCCTCCAGTCCGGTCCTACCCCTTTATCTTCGTACCAAGCCTGGTGATGTGTCTTGGATTTGAAGATAAGACAAGGTGGTAATTTGAAGCCCGACGCACCAATACACTCGATAGATGTGACCCATTCACGATTTCCAGGTTGTTTAAGAGATCTCCGACCGTAGTATTCAGCACGGGTGACGACTTTTGCAGTAGCAATAAGACCCATTGCGAAGCCAGTCTCATCAAAGTTATATATATCGTCAGGTTGGATGCCGTTCTCATTAATCGTGCGTTGAACCAAGTCGAACCACTCTCGTATGACCTTTGGATCCTCGCATTTTGCTCGTTGGTAGTTGTACTTTCGAGAGAACCGAGATTTAAGATCATCATGGCGATTAACAAAGTTGTAGACCCAGTTGACGCCAACAGTCTGCGTACAGCGTTCGGCTAATAGAAGATTGGCCATTTCTGCCACCATAGCAGGCCGAGGAGCTGATCCACGTGAATCCATAGAGAGCACCCATTGTAGAAGTGATCTCTCCTCGTCTTCTGTCAATTTATGGTTGTTGGCGCGTGTTTCTGAGCGACTTTGTTGACCGTTGACGCGATCGCGTAGAGTGGACCAGGGGACGTCGAATTGGCGTGCTGCTTTGCGAATAGAGGTAATTTGACCATTTTGAATGGCATGCAGGGCTAATGAGATTCTGCCCTGCCTATCCTGCGAAAATCGGGCAGAACTAGATCGATTTGGTGGCATGGTGGATGGTTATAAAAGAGAGGTTATAGTACTCAGATCAAAATTGATGGGGTGGGCGGTTCGCTTGTGTGGGCGGTTCGCTTGTGGGTTACGTTATGCCCCGACCTGGCTGACTAAGCTAAGCTAACTAACGTAATTCACTACCGAGTCGCGGGAATTGTTACGGACACAACAGCTTTTTACTAACTAACGTAATCGGTAAGCGAGCCGCGCATGTAAGCCAGTCGCGCACCCACCCCAAAACGCGTCCATGAATTAGCACTTAATTCATTCAACCACCCACCATGCCACCAATTCGTGCCAGAGGCTCTACAAATTCAACAGAGCAAGAGGGTAGGATATTATTAGCCATCCAGGCTATTAAAAATCAAGAAATATCCTCCGTTCGCAAAGCTGCGCGCATTTATAATGTGCCTGAAACTACACTTCGCGATCGTCGTCACGGCACCACAAATCGCGCGATTTCTCGCGCAAATTCGCATAAATTAACAGAAATCGAAGAGGAATCACTTCAAAAATGGATACTCTCTTTAGATGATCGCGGAGCAGCGCCCCGGCCGTCTACTGTACGCGAAACTGCGAATCTTCTTCTCGCGGCCCGCGGAACTACACCAGTTCAAACCGTCGGAGAAAAATGGGTTTATAACTTGGCAAAACGATACCCAAGCCTATCATCCCGATTCTCAAGACGTTATAATTACGAACGTGTGAAGTGCGAAGATCCAAGAATCATTAGGGAGTGGTTTGATCTTGTTCAAAAAACCATTCTTCAATACGGCATCGATCCCGACGATATTTATAACTTCGATGAGACTGGTTTCGCGATGGGATTAACAGCGACCGCGAAGGTTATCTCGAGGGCTGAATACTACGGTCGGCGATCGCTTTTACAGCCCGGAAATCGCGAGTGGGTGACTACAATCGAGTGTACGAATGCTTCAGGGTGGGCGCTCCCTCCATGTGTGATTTTTAAAGGCAAGGTTTTGATCGAGGGTTGGTTCGATAATCTTCTGATAGACTGGAGATTCGAGGTTAGTCCGAATGGCTGGACTTCCGATGAGATCGGCCTTCGTTGGCTCGAAAAGCTCTTTATTCCGTCGACTTCTTCGCGGGTGAAGGGAAGGTATCGACTTTTGATACTCGATGGTCACGGAAGCCATTTGACTCCGAAATTCGATGAACTTTGTGAAAAAAACGATATTATACCAATCTGTATGCCTGCGCACTCGTCTCACCTTTTACAGCCACTCGATATCGGCTGTTTTGCCGTGTTAAAGCGCTCGTACGGTCGGCTAGTTGAAACGAAAATGCGGAACGGAATCAACCATATCGACAAACTTGATTTCCTCGAGGCTTATCCTTCCGCGCGAAACGAAGCCTTCCGCTCCGATACTATTATAAATAGCTTCAGAGCAGCTGGTTTGGTACCTTTTTCACCCGATCAAGTGATCTTAAAGCTTGATATTTGTCTTCGAACCCCGACCCCCCCTCCGAGCCGGGATAGCGAATCAAGCCAGAATTTTACACCAAAAACTCCTTTGACCGATAAACAAGTACGTCGGCAAGCTTCATCAATCAAAGCTTTACTTCGTACGGGGTCTCGAAGTCCACCAAGCCCATTAGATCGAGCGTTAAACCAGCTTATTAAAGGCTGCCAACTTTCGATGCAGAGCGCTACTTTACTAGCGGAGGAAGTCAAAGGATTACGGGCGGAAAACGAGAAGAAGAAACAAAAACGCACTAGATCTCGCAGGCAGATGCCTTCCACTGAGGGCCTCTCAGTTTTCGAGGCTTCTGCATTAACAATGCAGTCGCAGCAAGCAATTGAACCCGCTCCACTCCCCGGGGATGGAAGGCCTTCGGAGGGTTTACAGCCACCTACGCGGGCCCAGCGAGGATGTGGAATATGTAGGCGCCCGGGACATAGAGGGGAAACATGCCCAGATAGACCAGCAAGTTAGCTGAATTAGATTAATAGCGTTTTTGTTGAAATAAATGCATTTAAAATTAATAGGTTGCTTAAGGTGCGCGACTGGCTTACATGCGCGGCTCGCTTACCGATTACGTTACTACTTTAAGGCACACGACGACCCTTAGACCCTACGATTGGTAGGGCAGCAAGGGCACACTAGTCCCAACGAATTAAAAAAACATATGAAAGCAAAAAACATACAACAGCAGGGATTCGCATGTGGTCACCCACCATACTACTAACCTGCCGGCGTGTGGCTTAAGTACGGCTGAGCGGACGGGAAGCCCTGTTTTCCACACCCTATGGTCGTATGTATCAGAAGTCAGATAAAAGGGGCTCATGTAGACAGCGAACTAGAACGTGAGGAAAACCAGGACCACGCGTCGGGATTCTGATGAATAGTGAGTGCATCGATGTACATCGCAGTGAACCCCTTCTCAGGCCTGAGATGTGCCAAGTTTCTTGGCAAACCACGAACTCAATGATGCCAAACTTACAGTTGATGCATCTTTTCCTTGAGCAGCAGCAGCGAGCTTTTTCAATTCCAGAGGTACATCGGTGCAAGAGTCCTCAACAAAGTAACGGCCGTTAGTGGCTTCACCATAAGCAAATAGCAGCCTGCCATCTTCCATCTCAGGAATGCTTTCGCCAAGGCTTTGCCAAGATGGCAATGGGACATAGCGTGCTTTCTTTCCAGTACCTAGACGAGAAGGAACAGTCAGAGAGATCCCTGGGTAGTTCTGAAAATATCCACATACTTTCGGAGAAGGTTTGGACGAATTGAGGCAGAGATTGAATATCGCTCACAGCCTGAATTGTCTTGCCATTCCAGCGTTTCGGGTCAAGCAGAATTCCATGGACGAGGTCACCAAAGTCGTCCACGATCGCGATAAAGGGCGCACCGCTGTCATTTCCCCACTTCGGCAAGTGAAGACTCAAGTAGCCCTCGGCATCGGGGAAATAGGGAAATCCTTGGTGAAGCTTGGCCATCTTTTCAGACAGAAACAGCTCAAAATACCACCCTGTATGGATGAAGGCGATCGTTTCAAATTGACCCGTTTCTTGAGCATATTCCGCAATAGAGGCTTTCACTGAATGACACATGATCTTGTCAACTTTGGCCTAGTGTACTCTAGCAATGGGAGTATCACTCACTGTCCATTGTCTTGATCTTCATCCTTCCCCCGGTTGCTTCTCCAGCCGGCCTCATGGAACTGAGAACAAGGTTCTTCACTCCACCGGCAATTATACCGTCAACAACGATCTTTCCGAGATCAAACTCCGTAGGTCCATCGGGCTGGCTGAAGATCTGTGATTCTATTAGCACAAGGAATGAGGATAATAGATTAGCGACTTACCGGATCATCGGAATTGGTATTCACGAACGCTCCCCAAGAACCAGAGAAGGCCCTCTGCATGTCATCTTTGTTCCACCCATTTCCTTTAACAACTTCCACACCGAGTTTGTGCAGCACTTGGCACTTCTCAGATTCGGGATTTCGGGTGATCGCCCGGACCTGGAAGTTGGAGACTTGGTCTCTTAAGAGTGAACAAGTGACAGAGTTGCCTTGAAGTCCAGTCGCTCCGAACACAGTGACCACCCTTTTTTTAATTGCCATTTTGTCTGTTTACGAGATTAAAAATGCGTAGCAAGTGTATGGGCACAGATCGAGGTGAAGAGAGGCTGGGCTTGGGACAAGTAGGTTACACAAACACGTTGCTGTGAGGCCTCAAGCGCATGGCACGTGACAGCTCACCACCCATAGGTATTCGCGACTATTAGATCAAAATTTAATACCCTCCAATCTCCATCAAGATACACCATATCTCATTCTCACTGTCAAGAGTCAAACGCAAAGAAGACCGATATGGAGAGTCTGAGTCCGGGAATGGTCAACTCAATGCAACAGTAGTTGTTTCTGCGCAGCTAACTAACTAACTAGGTGGCTGTGGGGCAGGTATGACTAAGAAAAAAGGGGTGGGGGGGTATGTGTATCAACACCCTATAAATATTGATGTGAGCCTCTCTATGATTATCTGAATTCAACAATGGCAAACTCTCAGAGATGTACGATCTTTCCTCGGGCTAACGATCTAGATGAACAAGATGTGAACGATGTATCGAGAACCAATCACACCGAAAACTTGACAGAGGAGACTGGTATCAATAAGGTCTCTCGACTTCAAAAAAGCCCCAGGCAGTGGCTCAGCTTGCCTATCAAGGAGCATATCACTCCGAAGAAAGCGCAGGCACCATTTTGCAAAAACTCTTCTCCCTGGTTGACTTTTTCAAAAGTTCATGGCTGAAAGCATACCTGGAAAAACTTGCCTCGCACTCTTTGTGTCATTTTTTGGAGATCTTAGCGATAGCCAAGAGGTTTCGAGTGACAGTCTTTCTATAAATGACAGTCCTCCACACCTGACTGTTATCTTGGACAGTCAACTTGAGGAGTAGGTCTCGTTAATTCAGGCATCGGGTCCGACTGAAATTGAAAAGTGAGCTTTGGTCGCCATTTTTTTCCGTATGCAGGTGTACTAGGCTTTATTTATCAGCGCTACAGGCTCGAGGAAAGCTTTCATAAGCTGAGGGTGATAGCTAACCCCCCTTGACTCGGCGTTTGGTGATTGAGCAACTGGTGGTAGGCATTGTTTTGATGGGGTCTCTTGGCAGCAAGAAAACAGCGCGGGAAAGAGTAAACGTTTGGTCAGAGTTTTGAGGGCAGTGCCAACGACGCTGATGGATCGGCTACGGCCCTATCGAAAGAGGATTTTCAGCGTTAGCGTGGATGACAAGAGACACCATCAACGCGACTCTCACACAAATTCGACCATCTGTGAGCTCAAAAATAATAATGTCAATTTCTCTCGGCCCTCCTCAACGTCTCGTTCCGTCTCTCTTACCTGGTCATCCCATCAATTATCGGCCCGCACCTTCTCTCCAAAAGAAAGCTCCATCACCTCTCACCGGATTCCAACGGTGAAGAATTGGTCGAGTTGAAGCGTTGATTGAGAAAGCGTGAACTCGGAAAGAGAGCGAGAGTTTGGTGGAAATAGAAAGCTCGGATCCGTAGAGATATCAAGAGGTAGAGGGACTTGAAGTCGATGAGTTAGTCGAGGAAGGATTGTCACCCATGTGATCCGCTGCCTAGTGTCTCTCTCTCTCTCTCTCTCTCTCTCTCTCTCTCTCTCTCTCTCTCTCTCTCTCTCTCTCTCTCCAACTTCCCCCTCTCTCTCCAACTCTCTGAAGTCTCCAACTCAAGTTCTGTTCTTACCCCCGACCAATAATCTGCCAACGATGGCCGACTCCCCCGCTACCTGTCACATATGCAAGAACCCCGGAGCAGCTCGAAACCTTTGAAACAATGTACTCGCTGCAGAGATGATACTTACTGCTCTAGTGGCTGCCTAGATGCCGACTGGGCGTCTCATAAGAGAGTCTGCATTCCCCACACTTGACCTCAGTCGACAAGTTCTTTACCCTCCCGTCCAAGTCCACCGCCGCCGCTTGAAAGAACGATCGACAAGCCATCCCACAAAATGAAGGAAAACAATTGGCTTCTGACTTCGAGACCTCTACCTAAAAACTACCCTTTCGGGTATCCGTGCCTTTCTGCCCACCCAAACCGCTACCCGCTTTGGGTGCGCCACGCATTCTTCGTAATAACAGTTTCTTCGTAGATTTCGAAGCTAAATCGTAAATTTCACCACCAATTGGCTATCTATCAATAAAAAATACCTCTCCTGCCTCTCTACCCTCTCTCTCGGCCTGCATTGACCGTTGAATACTCTCCTCCGATCTCTGTGCGGGCGCGTAGCCATAAACCTTCTTGAACTGCCTGACCAGCTTCCGCTCCTCCTTCGCCTTATCCTCGGCCTTCCTGACTGCAATTGACCGATTCGCATCGCGTGTGCTTAATATACCAGTCTGGCTAAGCGGTTTAATTTGCCGCTTAGTGTATTTGCGACGTACTGGCATCTGCGCTTCTCTAATACGCCGAATCGATTCCTGCGTCATCGCAAGCTCCTCCGCTATCCCCCGCTGGTGCGCCATCATCCTCGTCAGATTTCGCTGCATCTTATCCGACAGACCCTCGAGGTGTTTAGTAATCTTCGCCTGGTTCTTGATGAGAGCTTCAACAGATTTTGGAGGGCTGTTTTCAACACTAGAAGACGAGAGATTTGGTGGTGGTGATAGTGATGGTGTATGCGATCCCCATGACCGAAGATCAGGGGCGATTAGATCAGGGATTTCTAACTGATTCGCAAGGTTTTGGACGATTTTACTACCATCAACCGGCCAAATACCACGATCTTTGAAGGATTCACGAATAATTCGCTGCGTCAAGGCTTTCTTACGAATTGGCCCGATAATTGCGAGGAAATCCGATTTCCCATACGGTAGGCCGCCCCAGAAAGCCAGATCGTTATTCATCATCCGAAATTGCTGTTTATAATTCAGAAAGGGCTTTCCGTCAAGTGGCTGACAGAGTTGTGTTGAATGCGGTAGAAATGCGAATGGTATAATATGGTGATCCTCGCATCTCTGTAGAAATTCGAGGGTAAGATGCGCACCATGACCATCGAATATAAGATAGCGCTTTTCGCCACGCTTAAGACGATCTGCAGTAGCCGTGGCCTTGATAAAGCAGCTTAGCCAGGCTAGGGCTAGTTCATCAGAAATCCAGCCGTTTGGAGACATAGCCGTATTCGCAGGTAGGTCTTCGCTGCCGTAGTACCAGGCCTCCATGAAGTTTTTGCCGGAACCTTTGAATATAAAGAGCGGGTCCATAAGCCAACCATCAGCAGCAATACACTCGACCGCAGTGATATTTTCGCCTCTCTCTCCTTCTGGCAGGTCAGGGCAAGATGATTTAACCCCAATAACGTTTCGGGCGCGTCCTTGACCGGGTTGAAAACCACATTCATCGAAGTTGTATACTAGCCGGGCGGGGACGTCATGGAGCTGTTTTTCAAGCAGGTCGTACCAGTGCTGAAGAAGGCCTGCATCCTCGGCTTGGATTCGCTTCAGTTCCTTGGTCTTCTGCTTCACTGGGGCTAGATTTAGGTGCTTTGGTAGACGTGCTTCGAAGCGATACGCCCACATCTTGCTAACCTGTCTATCGTGGCCCGCCCTCTGCAGTGCGCGATTTGCCCACGCTTGTATAAGCCCTGCAGTGGGAGGTAGGTTCCACGAATACATTTTTACTATCCAATTGGTCAAGGCCTTCTCCTGGTCTGGCTGTAAAGCATTCTTATGCGATTTGGTAGGGGTAATTGGCGATTTGGCCTTTTTGACGCGACTGGTAAGGGTGGTATAGGACACGCTGAATTCACGCGCAATCCTCGAGAGATTTGGTTTTTTTTCGGCCATGGCGGCTGCGAAGGCTTCGGCCATGCGGGATTCATCAAAATTAGGAGATTTAGGCATGTTGGGTGGCTTGGATAGGTGATTGAATAGGAGATTCGAAAATTTACGAAGAATCTGTTATTACGAAGAATGCGTGGCGCACCCAAAGCGGGTAGCGGTTTGGGTGGGCAGAAAGGCACGGATAAGGTCCAGGAAAGATCTAAGTTATGGGAATACTAAGTCGTATAGAAACCTATTTCACTGTGCATACCAAGGGACATACCAATATCTCACTCCCTTTCAGTAGGAGCTCTGGAGGATTCAAATCGCCTCCGCTCACTTCCCGCAGGATTCTCTATGCCATCGGCCGCATAGCAGCGATACCTTTTCTTCCCTCTGAGTGGCATTTCTCCGCCCAGACCCAACTCGCCTACGCCGTCAACCCCGCTACCCTCCACACCGGTGACACCACCAATCCACCCGGGAAGCTTGTCGAGACCCTCGACGTCGTCTGGGCTGTGCGCCAGCCAGAGCGGAAATCGGCTTGGCACCGCCGCACCGATGCGCATCACGGCAAATGTGTCGAGCTGGTTCGTCCATCGCGTAGTCCACGTGCTGTACAGTGACGGCCTCAACATGCGTACGAGGTATGTGCCTAGCAAGTAGGATATGATGACCACGCCAGCGTGAGGTATGTCCGGGACCTGTTGGTCGGCACCCATGTCCCAGTTAAGCGTCACTCTCGTATGTCATGATCCGAACATTGGGCAATTCTTTCGGCAGCAGATCTTTGAGCCACATCATCCCGTTTTGCTTGTGCGTCCAGGTCTCGAAACCGGTTCCATTAAGGTCGTGGACAGCCACCAGGCTAGTAATTTGATGTGAGTACGGACTAGAGCCGTTGGTTGTCAAGGAGAAGTGAAAGCATACTCATAGAGAATTTCTACCGAGTGGGATGGCTCGTGGAGGACCGTGACTCCATATCCATGGTCATTTTCCATGTTTCAAACCCTACCCAGTATAGCCAATTGAGCCTGGCAGAGCCAAAACAGGGTACAGAGAAACTGGAGATTCAGAGCCGAGGTGGTTACAGTCTATTTGGGGATATGGATACATTTAACCCCCAAATATGGTCACTAGTGTCTTCTCCGCACACTAGGCGAAGTGCCTTGGAGACTCAGCTTGACGCCAGTGGCTACAGTTCACCTTGAACACGACAACAGTCTGGCCCTTAAATGCATGAATGTGTCAATAGAGCACGCTGCATGGTTACAATCCATGCATCATTTAATTACGGGCTGATGAGGTGTGACATGGCATGCATAAAAACCGAACGTGGCTGGGGTTGAGACCAAGACTTGATGGATTATGGTGCCTTGCTCTACAAGCTGATTGGAAAGCAGGGATACCACCCCGCACGAACCCCTGTTCAGGCAACTCAGCTGAATGTGCGACGCGAGTCATGTTGTTTTACTAAGCGAGAAAAATGCCCAATCATGGAATAAACAAGGCGGGACGGCGTCTACTAAATTAAACAAATTTCAGTAGTAGTGAGGGGAAACTTATTAATGATAAGTCCCACTTCTCGAAATATTGGTTACCACATGTACCGAATACCAAAAGCTCCCGATCAAATTGTTTTCAAAAGCCTTTCGCAACGACCAAAATATTCCTTCTGTGATCGAAGAATGTCAGATACATTGGAAAGGCCGACCTATCATGTAGGAATTTCCGGCTTCTGCCAAGATCGAAATAGAAAGACATACTTACAACAACTAGGATGCAGTGGAAAAACTTAATTCCACTCAGTCGGGATTCAAGGTGCTGGAAAAAAAAGGCGTCTTGGTCAAAAGTTGGATAACGGAGCCGTGGAACAGATGAGACAATGGGTATGCCGTATTGGATACAATGTGAGGGGATTCCAGAACCTTTTCCATCTGCGAGCCCTGTCTAACTGGTTTTTTCCCGCAGGTCAACGATCTAAATCGTCTAAATGTCGTTCACGTTGCTGGTACGAAGGGAAAAGGCACAACGTGTGCCTTTGTCAATTCCATCCTTCAGAACTACCAACAATCGGTTGGGGTTCCCCGCAAGATTGGACTCTATACCTCTCCTCATCTGGTGATGGTTAGAGAGAGAATTCGAATTAACTCCTTTCCGATTTCAGAGGAACAATTTACCAAGTACTTTTTTGAAGTCTGGGATGCCCTCGAATCGAGTGCTGTTAGAGAAGGTATCGATCCCGCTCATAAACCCGCCTACTTCCGATTTCTCACCCTCATGGCATTTCATGTCTTCATGAGAGAAGGTGTTGATGCGGCTGTCTTTGAAGTTGGAGTAGGAGGTGAAGTAGACTCAACGAATGTTATTCCACAGCCATCGGTGACTGGTATCACCACCCTTGGGATTGACCATATGGCTGCACTCGGTGATACGATCGACAAGATAGCATGGCATAAAGCAGGAATTTTCAAGACTGGCTCTCCCGCCTTTACCGTTCCTCAAGTGCCTGACGCCATGGAGGTCCTGCATCAGAGAGCGAAAGAAAAAGGCATCAACCTCGTTACAATTGCAGTCCACCCTGCTGTTTTCGATATTGGTCTCAAGCCAGCGGAAGATTTTCAAAGGACAAATGCTTCTCTCGCTATTCGACTTTCACTTTCCTTGTTGAACAAACTCGGAGTTCAAGTGGACCTTGGCCTTGAAACTCTTCCTAAACAATTTACCCAAGGTCTCGAGAACATAGTTTGGAGAGGAAGGTGTGAGGCACTTACAACAGAAAAGCAAATTTGGCATCTTGATGGTGCACATACAGAAGAGAGCCTAAAATTAGCGGCCTCATGGTTTGGACGCGTCTCAAAATCACAGTCAAACCGGTCAAGGTATGGGTTCTTCCACCACTTCCTCGTCCTAACAGGTCTCGTCTGACACATCGGACTAGGGACACACCAAGGGTGCTCATATTCAATCAGCAATCTACACGAGATGCTGAGGCTCTTCTTCGAACTGTGCATAGTGAGATATACAATAATTGCAACTTGAATTTCCAGTATGCGCTATTCTGTACGAATGTGACCTACAAAGGCAACGCCTACAAAGTTGGTAAGATGTACAAAACGCACTGGGTCGGCTCTCAAGAAGAAAGAATACTAAAGTGGAATAATATTGTTTGCAGACTTTGTCAACCGGAATGTCGATCCAAAAGAACTCGAAAGCTTGAGCCTACAAAGGCGCATGGCTGAACTTTGGCATCAGTTTGATCCCAGAACAGAGACAAAAGAACTTGTATCGATCGAAGAAGCCATCGAATACGCAAACGACATTGTCTGCGAGGTGGATAAGACAATGATTCTCGTTACTGGAAGCTTTCATCTTGTTGGGGGTGCACTTTCCGTCTTGGAAGGGGAGAGTTTCGCCCTCCAAAAAGCCACGGCCCAGTAGGATGGTAAAATGTTGATTGCTTCACAGTAGCACTTGGGGAATTCCAAAGCAAAAATACTACATCATTAGAAGCAAACTCGAGATGATTTCTGTCATTTTGTGTTGTTATCTCATCCTTGTTCCAGTTAGAAAACGCGTTGGAATTCGTACAAGACTTACGCGATGATCATTGCACGCAAAATACTACTCGGTCCTTGCCAAGAAACCCAACACCGGATGTTAGCGTCTCTGGCATCGAGAGGTCCACCTATATTAAGCTAATGCTTCGTTACAGGCACGCTCCGGTGCACTTGTTGACCAAAAGTCGAGAACTGTTACGTTCAAGCTAAGCAGCAAGATCGGCGGCCATACGCACACTTCGGCATAAGAGCTTCGCGCGTTCCCGAATTGACGTAAATCGCTCACTATCTAGCTCTTCGATCTAAGCTTCAAGCTTCCGAGTACTCTTATACGTTCTTCGGCCACTCCACACGGTGGTGAAATTGTAAAAGAGCTCGGGAATCCAGGCTCTTCTACTTGTGGCTTATGTGCGTTCAATAGTTTGAACTGACTACAAAAACCTTTTCGAGAGAGAAATCAAGCGGCGGACGCAGGTGGAAGAACAAGATCGGACACTTGGCGGCTGTATAGGACCTATAAAGTTTGCAAGTGGTATGAACAATTACTCCGCACTACGTTGGCGATACCAGCGCCTTGAAGAGTTGGAAAATGCCGAAGAGAGGCCTGAAAGAATATGCTTCGTCATTGCAGTACTTGCTGCTAGTATTGCCGTCTATTTAAAGTCTGGAGACATGGACTAAAGTTCCTAGCTATTGGTCATTACGTCAGCGAGGGTGTTAATTTGCGCGACTGTTGAGAAAGGTTTTAGTGGGGTCTCGCTCGTTGCATGGAGGTATCCGCAAACCGACGAGTATACTTCCAGTTGTGCAGCGGCACAATTCGTCCAAGAGGGAGCGGAGGGCAGTTTTTCCCTGCAGCACCGGTGTATTTATTATGCGGTTCGGGATGGGTTCTGACCTTGAAAAGCTTCGAAGGCAAGTTTTGGGATATTTGAAGATATTCCGAGAGCGAAGTTTTCAGAGTAAATTATCCGATATTGTTCTTCCGCCTGTGCATTTCTCTCTCGAAAAGCTTTTTGTAGTCAGTTTAACTGCCTTCATCCACATGAGCTTTGTTATGTCTAAATAGGAGTCTTGGAGAGCAACGAGCCATTTTGCACGGGCTTGGGAACCGGCGAAGCCATCCGCTCGATATGAACCACTTTGCACCGCTTTGTCTGGATCACGAATACCCCGAGAATAATATTGTTGCCATTAACCGCAGCAAATCCAAAGTCCAAATATTTCATGTAAGGCCGACCTAATCCATTACCACTGCTTCCTTACCCTTTCTGCTTCTAGTAAACTCCGAACTATTTCGCACTCTTTTCGAGATTTATAAATGCTAAGGGATCTACGAAGTAATAGATGTCTTCATAAAAAGGCGTGATACGTGGAGAAGATATGAACTATCTGCTATGGAGCTAAGAGAGATAAACTACAGGCTCACCTGACTTCTGTCAGTAAATTTAGCATTAAAGGGTTCCATATACTTGTTAGCAAGGAGGGCTCCCAACTTCGACATCTGGCATTATAAACTCTGGTGACAGCTCACACTTCGATGCCTTCCCTCGGGTGGCTGTGTGCAGGTGCTAAGAGAATGAGTGTTTCAGGAGGCAGCAGTTCGTCCAATCGTATCAAAATGTAGCTTAGCTGGGAGGGTCAGTGCGTCAGTCGCGCGATGAAGGTGATTTCTCACCCGGCTTCTCACCCTGTCTATAGCGCACTCACCCTTATCACCCCTGGTCGCGCGACCGTAAAGCGGCGCTCACCCATTTCTCACCTAGGCGACACCCACCGAACTGTTGACCGCACATAAACCACACACCGGGAGGTTAGTAGTGTGGTGGATAACCACATGCGAATTCACGCTGAAGGCTGCTATATGTCGACATTTATCCTCATCTGGGTCTTTGGCATCACTGCTCTTTCTGCTGTGTTCTGTAGCCCGTAACCAGACTACTTGAACGCCCTGGGGCCACACTATTTTTACCATCGTATGCCCTCAAGAGGTGCCTCATCGACTATCTGGCGATTCTTGAGTAAAAAGCGCTTTGCATCACGTAGAAATTGAGAAATCATGGAATCACCATTGCCCTAGATCTATTAGTGGGAACCAGGTATGATTATCTACGAACCTTACCGTTATTGCCGTTCGGGGGCGATTAAGAATCAATAACACTTCCGATATAATGCCTAGTACGCTCATTGCTTCCACCCAGTGCAAAAAACGCCTTTGGAGAAATAGCAGAGCATCGTGTATCATGTTATGATAATCTGTGCAATGCATCAGATTATGTGCCCAATATCGACAGGCGTACTGCATCTCCTGAGGAAGGTGGGGATAGTGGGTTGATCAACTTCTGCACGTTGAGTCGCATCACTCGGTAGTCCACTGATATTTTTCCGCAAATTTTGACACGTAAAGGGCATTTTCTGGTTGTTTTTGTTTGACTGGGGCTTGACAGGATTTTAACCTGAGTTTGGAAGTTTTATCGGGCTATGCTAGGTCCTACTTGCAGGACGATAAGGGATCGGATGTTAGAGTCCCCGGAGAGCAACCTAGATGCGTGGAATTGTTGTAGAAAATGGAGCAAAACAATATTAATGAATACGAAATTAAAAACAACCAGGAGAAAAAAAATTTTGCGGGAAAAAAAAAAAAAAAAAAAAAAAAAAGGAAAAAAAGAAAAAAGAAAAAAAGAAAAAAAGAAAAAAGAAATAAAGAAATAAAGAAATAAATGGACAAAAGAATGTGTAAGAGAATGTGCAAAAGAATGTGCAAAAATATGTGCAAAAAAATCTCTCCCTCGGGGAATCGAACCCCGGTCTCCCGCGCTTATCGGTGTTAATGACAAGCGGAAATCATGACCACTAGACCAAGGAAGACGTGATAGTCGAGTTACCGCTCGACCACTTGGTGCTGGTTGATGTTTTTGGGTCATGAATTTGACAATATGAACAGATTCAATGCCATACCGAAATGGCCGCTATTTGCAACACCTTTCTTTCCGACACTGTCCAGCGTGTAAAGACCACTTCTGGCTCCCGAAACATATTTTAAATAAATATGCAAAATCTAAGTTCTCGACTTGGACAATCAGTACAACTTCTTACGACGTTCCTAGTGGAACGTTGTAGTGTCTGATGGCTATCACCATTGTTCCAGTGTCTCGTGACCCTATATATATGTGTGGCGTTTGCATTTACCCCGCGTTCCTCCCAAACAGTGGAACGCATTACTGGTGCCGAATCCACATACTGCTTTCGAGTGACTTGGGCAATTAATTCGATAGATTAAGTACAGTGCAATTAAGCTCTCAAACTGAAACTGAACACTCGCTGCAGCGAAAACAGGACTGAAGTATACAACACCCGGAAACTACCCCATCAAAGCCAAAGTTTCTCCGATCAACAAGAAATCGGCATCGACCTACTCATTTCGGGCGATCTTCCCCGACCTGCAGCGGGGCTGTGGATGAATAGTTCTGCATTTACTCGCACACATTGGGGGGGGGGGAAGAGTGCTACACGCAAGACGTTGCTTTAACTTTTTCCCCCTCCCGCCTGACTCAGCATCGCATCCCTTGGGCAGCAGTGCCATATCCTTGACGCACGACCACAACCTCACTGCATCGACCTGCGCGAAGTCTCTGAGTCACTACTAGGTCCTGTCGCGAATCTCTGCTGCGGCACACCTGACGGCCTGGTGTTGCAGCTGCGGCACTCATGAAACCCGCCAAGCCAACGCCTCTGGTATGGATCAATGGCTTCCCGGGCTCGGGCAAACTCACGGTGACCAAGTTCATCGCACAGCTGAATCCAGATACATTAATCCTGGACAATCACACGCTGATCGATCCCGTTGAGGCCAAATTCCCGCCTCTGCATCCAGATTATCTCAAAGAGCGGCATTTGTATCGTCAGGCGATTTTGAAGAAACACGTGTATGATGAAGCTACGATTGATAAACTAGTCATTTTCACAGGTATGTACCTCAAATCGCAGGTTCAGTGCATGGCGGGCGTTGCTTACGCCATTCTAGACTTCCAATCAGATAATGAACTCGGTCGCGACGTCGCGACTGAATACAAAGATGCCGCGCACGAGTCCGGCCGACCATTCTTGCCGGTCTATTTGGTCTGCGATGTCGATGCCAATCTCGAACGCGTCAGTACCCTTGAGCGCATTGATAGCGGGACGAAGAAATTAACAAATGCCCAACTGGTCAAGCACCTGCGTGGGAAGTGCGATTTGTTCCGCTTCGATGATTGCCCCGGGTTGGAGCTGGATACAACAAATGCGCCACCGTTGGAAATTGCCTCGAAGATTTTGGATTTTGTGGAGAATAGCAGGAGTTCTTTCTGATGTGGTGTCGATATTGTGAACACCGTAATTTGGCATTCAGCGCTTAAACATACTTACGAGCTCAATTTTTTTAATTGGTATGAGGGATGAAGTGATAAAAGTACTATAAATCTGTATTGAATTTCAGCTCTTATAGGCCGTGGCAAAATACCAGAGGCAAATAAATACTGTAAAGATCCGTGAAATAAACTGAGAATCATCGCTGGAAGTAATACCCCGTCTTCGCGGCCTTTTCTCTCTCAACATTAATTTCTATGGGCAAGAAGTCAGCCGAGTATGATCCTTTGACTGTGGATGGCTGCGTGGTTGATTGTTATTACTCACAGGAAATTTTGAGTAGGCTTATGGAGATGCAGCTGACTTTCGACTTCCGGACTCATAGCAATTCACCACGCAGCCATCCACAATTAGGATATCATATTCTTCCTCCACCCACAATTAAGATATATCCTCCTCTTCAGTTCTCACAGTATATTTCAGCGTTGCACTTTCATTCCCGAACGGCATGTCGAAGATCCGCTCGCCAAACATGATTAGCTGCAGGGGCATCTTCATACCCCTAAATTTCTCGCTCACGTCCTCGAGCTTGTCGATTTGATGGCTCAGGTACCACCACTGCTTTGACTCAAGTTTGCGCCGGAGACCGAACTCGGCACATCTCGTAGGTAGCTTTTGCTCACAAACAATTCCGGGAATCTCCGGAAGCCGGAGTTCCCGTTGTCTTGTAGATGCGCGTCCCTTCGAGTCGTGTAGCCCAGTTGGTTTTCTAGGCACAGTCGGACGTGTCTATCAGGAGTCTGTAGACGTCTTTCTTAGCCCGACCGCGAAGTCACGCCTCTTCCTTCAACAGTACCGCTAGTGGGCGCTTAAAGGGGCTTTGTATTGGCGCTTGTGCGGACCATTTGGGATGGAGCCCTTCGAGTATAGCGAATTGCCGACAGCCTGATGACGGCGAATTTGCTTGTGAGACTCTCTGTCCCGTTTCTCACAATCATCAGAGCGGCGGAGGACACAGATTTGGCGCATGATCAGAGAGGTTATTGAAATGGATTTGTAGTGATCCTGGGTGCGGAGCATACAGAATAGTGTCCGTCAAATTCAGAACCGCAGGACACCACGTACCTTGACGTATTCCAAGAATACTCGAAATCCATCAATGGCATCATCCGTGGGAAATTGGTCGGTATGTGTGAATTCGGTGATGACGCATCGATCGGCGTATGATGATTTGATTCGAATAAGAGCATGTAGAGCCACTTTCCCTCGTGCAGTCTGCGGAAAGGGTGTCCGATCGCGAACTGGAAGCGAGGTGGAAGTAATGTGAGGTGGATAAGAAGTGAGATGAGGTGGTCATGAAGTGAGGTAGAAGTGGGGTGAAGTGGACAGGAAGTGAGGTGAGGTGGAGTGAGAGAGAGGTGAGATGGAGGGGAAGAGGTAGTCTGAGAGGAAATTGAATTTATTGGGGGGAGGGAGAGGGGGTCCACCAGCATCCCAGTACGCGCCGAGGCACTTCATGAGGCTCTACACTAGTCCAGTCGCCAATCAATCAGAGCCATCTGATGGCCACCGATTGTCCGGGGGGCGTCGATCTTTTAGCCGCCGCGTCTGCTGCCTGGGCAGCAACCAGCCCAACATCTATATAGATAGGCACCCGCCGTCAGTTCTTCACTCTCATTTCCACACCTAACCGCATCATCTACTGTTAGCGCAAACCTGACATCCACCACCTATGGCATCCCGATAAACATCTACGGTCGGGGCGACGCTAAACTCGGCGAGTGGCCCCTCACACATGGGAATTGCGCTCTACTCTTGCGGTTCTACAACCTGCGAAATGCACCGCATCCGCAATACCACTGACGAAGACTTCCATCTACGACCCACGGACACAGCCACTAGAAGATCCTGTTCTGAAAGGGCGTTGAGAACTCGCATCACTTTCTGCAGAGCAGAAGGAAAATGCCACAAGCCTACTCACTGCATTCGGGAAAGACGAATCCAGCATCCCCGAGTTCGGGGTCGGAAATTATCAAAATTGGGTTGCTGTTGCTATGGGGATGCTGGAGGGGGCTGGGGTTGTTCCTGTTAGGGAAGGGGAGTTTTGGAAGTGAATGGTTAATCGGAGTGCGAGGAGATGAAGGGTGCACGCCTGGAGGGTGGGGGAAAATGGATGAATGGGCCGAAATCGATTTTTGGAGGAGAGCCTGATGCACGGTCTTCAAATAAGGATCAAAACAAAGGGAGGACTGTTGTGAAGTTGGCTCAGAAAGAGACATTTCGAGAGCGGATGTGGGCGCTTATGGGGGACGGTAGTGGGAGTGGGGATGGCGAGGCTCCCATGGAGAGGCCGTTTTATGTGTCGAATCAATTCTTTTAGTAAGACGAACAGGGGAAGGATTGAGTTTTTGTTGATACATCCAAAGCTTGGCTGTCGCTTCATGTGGTATGCGGAGCTAGATGTTAGAAGCATCTTAAACGTGATTAGGGTACATGTGGGGCCGTGGCAAAAAAACTTTGTTGACTCATATGGCACAAGCGGACAATTTGACTTCATCCAAGGCCGGCTGGCCCAATGGCAAGGCGCTTGACTACGAATCAAGAGATTGCAGGTTCGACCCCTGCGTCGGTCAATTTTTGGTGTTTACTTTATCGCATTGTGTTCATGATCCTTTTTTTATCTGTGGTGGTGAGTATGGTACCGAGATACGAAGTACCTAGATATTGGCAGAGCTGAGCGGATTGGGGTTTTTTTGCTCCCCTTTTTAGAAACTTGGGATTGAGGATTGAAATTAACGTTGAGATACTTGTGCTCAGTGAGTAATACTCTACAATTGTAAACAGTGCTAGGGTATACATGGCTGGCTTGCTATTCATCATATAGACTGACTCATAAGAAATCAAACAGGAAATAGCAAATGGGTCATCACTTCATCAGTAGACTAACAGCCCAAGGCACACTCAATCCACGCAGATCACCATAGTGCTGTCCAACACCCAGGAAAACAATCGGAATACCTGTCGCATGAACCATGCTCACCAGTGTGCCGACCATATCGCCCACGGTATCGCACTTGCTAATTATGAAGCCATCCAGATTGCGACCCGTTCCAAAAGCCTGGTTGAAATTGCGGGCTTGCATGACACTGTCCGTTCCAACAAGCGCCTCACCAACCATGAAGATCTTGTCCGGGTTGGCGAACTTGGCGAACTTCTCAAGCGAGGACATCAGTCGCTGGTCATTGTGGCGGCGGCCGGCGGTATCGATCAAGACGACGTCGTACTTGTTGGCGGCCGCGTAGTCGACGGCGTCCTTGGCGACGTTGGCTGCGTCCTTGCCGTAGCCCTTTTCGTAGAGGTCGACTTCGCCCACGTTCTCGCGAGCACTGAGTTCTTTCAGGTTGCGGGCGTGGACGCGGAGTTGTTCCACGGCTCCGGATCGGAAGGTGTCACAGGCGGCGATGAGGACGCGGTAGTTGTTCTGCAGCAGGAAGAAGCAGATTTTGCTGAGGTTGGTGGACTTGCCGACTCCGTTGACACCGACAATAGACATCACGTAGGGTCGGGGGGCGTGCTGCTTGGTGGTTGGGGCAGTCACGGCGTTGATCTCTCGGAGCAGGTCTAGTGAAGAGGTGGGTGTCAGGATCTTGCGCAGCGATGCCTCCATGGCAATGCGCAGGGCTGCATCGACGCTTTGGAAGTTGCCGGTCTTCTTTCCGACCATCTCACGCTCCACACCCTCGCACAGGCGGACGGCGGCTTCACGGGCAACGTTCTTCTTCAGCAGATGGTCTTCCATTGCCTTCAAGGGCTTCTGGAGATCCGACTCGGTCAGGGTCTTGCCGCCGACAATGTTGCGGAAGAAGCCACCGATGGCATTGAAGCCAGATCCCACCATACCAGAGCTCGCGCCGTCCTTGGACTTTTCAGCGTCCGCATGGTCCAGAATACTGTGAACCTCCTCGCCTAGCTCCTTCAAGACAAACTGGCCCTTACCAGTTCGTCGACCCCAATCGTCCTGTGAGACAGCCTCGACAGCAGGAGCGGCCGCCTCGCCATCATCCGCCGGAGCAGAGTAGTCCAAAATCTCACCATCATCCTCATCCGCGAATCCGTCAGCGTCCCACTTGCGCATCTTCTTCGCAGAGCCCTTGGCCGGCTTGCGGTTGCGAGAGTGTTCGTCACCAGATGAGGCATTCGCGCTTGCGTTCGCGGCCTTGCGCGCACGGCGAGAGACTCGACCACTGGGACCAGCTTTGGTAGTGAGGAGGTGGCCCGTGACGGGTGTTGTAGATCTAGAAGTATCAGGAGTTGCCGGTGGCGTGCCCTCGTCCGAGGTCGCCCCGGCTCGCGCAGCTGAATGCTGCGCTTTGCGATTGTTAGCATTCCTATATCTTGAACCTCGCCGGTAAGAGTAAGACGTACCCTTCAAGAAGCCGGGAACAGGCGGCGGCGGAGGACCTCCATTGTCCGATGAGACCAGCGGGTCCTTCTTGTCATCGATCTCTGCAGAATAAGTCTCCGCGACGCTGCCAGTGTTGTCCTCTAGCTCGCGGACTTGCTGCTCAAAGTACGGGTCGAAGCGGTAGGTCGTGATCCGGGTGCGGTTCCCCTTCAGCTGGTCCTTGTAGAGGTCGATGAAGATGGTCGAAATGTTCTCCAGAAGTCGGTCGATCCATCCGAGATGGAGGAGCGATTGGTAAACGGCCTAGTGAGATCGGTTAGTTTCGCGACCACCGAGGACTTGCGACATGCGACGGGAGGGAGTCATACCACAAAGATCAAGTTGAACTCCTTATTGCGTCGCCATTTCAGCGTGTATTTCTCCTTCTTGAATACTGGCGATACGCCGGTGCCCGAGGCGCTCTGTGGCACGACTTTCTCCTCGATAAAAACGTCGTTGATCAGGCTGTTAATAACATGGGCCCCCACTGGTGCGTACGACTTGGACCACAGCACCACGCCGGAGGTGGTCAGGACTTCAAAAGCCTCCAGCATTTCTTATGCTGTGCTGAAATCGAATCAAGAGCTTGAAAAGGAAGAACTGGTGGGGAAAAGGGGGGCCAAGGACGCAGTGGGAGGGACGAGGGTGGCGGACCGGGCAAAATGATGTTCGAGCTCGGAGGCCGAGCGGATCTTCGTGCAGCCACGTATAAACACTCCTACACACTACACCTCTCTCCTCCTCGCCTCCGCCACCACGTCCCCCCGCCGCCTCCCACCCCGATCGCCCCTGGACTATCAGGATCATTATGTATCGGGGTTCTTTCGCACCGCCCCCTGCACAGTCGCCGCCTCTGCACCACCCCGTCCCGCAGCATGTGTCGACCGTGCCGATGATGCGCTCACCTCCCCCTCCTTCCCAGCAGACGCCGAATGCTGGCTATGGCGGGAATCCGTACCAGTCCTCACCAGCTCAAGGCGGCCCGCAGAACTACCAGGGAGGTCCCGGATTCGGTGGGTTCATGAACGACCCGACAGCGCAGATGGGATTCCAGGTGGGCAAGAGCGCGATGGCGGCTGGACAGGAGTATATGGAACAGAACGTATGTATTTCGGTCTGCATCCCACAATTGATCGACACAGAATATTAACTTGCAGCTTCAGTTCAATCGCTATGTCTCCATACCCGCGCTGAAGCACTACTTCAACGTCTCCAACTCCTACGTCCTGAACAAGATCGCCCTCGTCCTCTTCCCCTGGCGACACAAGCCTTGGTCCCGACAGCAGGCTCGAATGGCAGCCACCGCGGGCCCGAGCGGCCAAATTACCCAGCAAACGTACTCGTCCATGTTCCTGCCCCCGCGGGATGACCTCAACTCGCCCGACATGTACATCCCTGTGATGGCGCTGGTCACATACATCCTGCTGTCAGTGTTGCTGGCAGGTTTCCGCGGCCATTTCCACCCGGAGCTGCTGGGGTCGATCACAACCACTGCAATTGCGGTGATTCTGTTTGAAATCCTGTGCCTCAAAATGGCCATGTACATCCTCAGCATCAACAACGACTCGCAGCTCCTGGACCTGGTCGCGTACTCGGGGTACAAGTTTGTGGGGATCATCGTTACATTGGTTGCATCTGAGATACTGACGCCCGGCCGCGGAACGGGTAGCTGGGTCGGCTGGACGGTGTTTGTGTACACCTTCCTCGCGAATGCTTTCTTCTTGGTAAGACGCCCTTCCCCGACCTTTCTTTCGTAGCCTTTCTTACACCATTGACAGCTTCGTTCGCTGAAATACGTCCTACTGCCTGATTCGGCCGATGCCTCGATCAGAGCCGGTGGTTCTATGCAAACCGTCGCTCGGTCCCAGCGCAACCGTCGTACCCAATTCCTCTTCGTCTACTCGTACGTTATCCAGTTTGTTTTTATGTGGGTGCTCAGTCGTGAGGGACCCTCTGCTTTGGCCGCCAACGGTGGCTCCTCATGAGGAACGTCAGTGAATGCAGGAGCCTGGACTGGAACTCATGATGGGTCTTAAATGGACTTGTGGAAGACAACGACGACAAGTGGATGAGCGTTTCAACCACATTTGATATCTGGGCTTGGCTGCTACGGCAGGCAGGCTTACTAGTCACGATTTAGCACGACATACTGTAATCAAAATATTTGCATCTTCACGGAATCATTGCATAGGCATACTACGTAGTAAGGTATGATGTCTACATTGACCAGTAGAGTTCAGAAAATATGGTTCATTCATTTACTAGAGCTAACACTAGAGCTATCTTGACCATCGGACCAGCCGGTGGCATGTGAAGGCGAGGACCTGTAAAATCTTCAAACAGTTAGAACGTATCCAACAACTGAATCGTGAATCAAAACATTGCATGTGTGATGGTCCTCAGAGATCTTGGTAGTTAAGGTAATGTCATCGCCGTAGCTCAATTACTATCTAGGCGTGATAAAGTTTTAATCATCGAACCGGGGGAGTGGAAGGCAATGGTGCTGGTGCTGCTGCTGGGGAAGAATAAGGCAAGACATGACCTACCTGTGTAGAGCTTGACTGGTGCAGGTTGGCCAAGAAGACCAGAACTTTGCAGCTTGACACTAAAAATCTTCGAGCAGTCAGCAAGGTTGTTCTCCAACGGCAATGGTAGCAAAACAAAGTCAAATAAACAGAATCAGAATATGTAAGAAATTGAATATCATCCGACGGCGCTGTATCGAGACCCCGGCGAGGGCCTCACAGACAACCGGGTCAATCGCAAATTACCGCATCATGTAAGGTAAGGTGAAGAGAAACAAAGTCGGAACGTACCCAAGTTTTCCTGAACTGAGCAGGATGAGTGATCGCTGTGGGTTAGTCAAGATGTGGATGCAGTGGCAGAATCAAACGGAGAACGAGCAGCATCAACTCAGCAGCTCCGAAAGCTCTGCCAGGAGGTACTCGTAGTAACTTAAGGATTTCGTCGGAGCAACGCGAAAAAAAAGTTCAAGAAAAGCAGCATGCGGAATAACGTTGATGCGGGGCTGACATAAGCCAACCCTAGCGGCGGCCGCGAGTGGCCGGCTAAGCGAGAGTTGTGTGGGCACATCCGAAATTCGCAGAGCGAACTTGGACAATTCGACTTCTTTCGACAACACCCTCCCCGACTCATCCCCGTCGACCGTGAGTGCCTGCGATCCGCCCGTCTTCTTGAATACCGCTGAATTGAACTTTCTTAATCGCAGACCTACGCCATGGCCGATATCGATGTCACCCTCGCTTCCTGGAAGCTGGTCGAGGTTGGCCGCCTTGTCCTGATCCGCCGCGGCCCCTTCGCTGGCAAGCTCGCTGCCATCGTTGAGATTATCGACCACCGCCGTGTACGTTCTGCCAGAAAATCACCAATTTCGCAACTTCTGGGGTCATTTTTTCGCCTGTTGAGCCTCGAGAGTCCGATAAGGAAGAGAAGAAATACGGGCGCATAAGCGCATCCACATGTCGAATTTCCAACCTTCAATTATCAGGTTCCTCGGGGCAAGACGGGCAAAAGCGACACCAGCACTATTGTGGAAATATCTGTTTCGAAGCGCTTATACTGATTTTCTTCAGGTCCTGGTTGACGGTCCCTCCGGTGAGGAGCAGAAGATCGTCCCCCGTCACGTTCTTCCCCTCGCCCACGCCACTCTCACCCCCTTCACCATCCCCCAGCTGCCCCGCGCCGCCGGTACTGGCCCCGTCAAGAAGCTCTGGGCCAAGAACGAGATCGATGGCAAGTGGGCCAAGAGCTCCTTCGCCCAGAAGACCGACCGTGCTGAGCGCCGCAAGAACCTCACCGACTTCGAGCGCTTCAAGGTCCTGCGTCTTCGCAAGCAGGTACGTCGTCACCAGACCCGCATTCTCAACGCTCAACCGAAGCGCACTCTCGAGATTTGCGACTTTGTTCCCCAATTCCGACTGCTAACTTAATTTCCCACAAAGGCCCGCTACGAGGTTCAGAAGTCCTACGCTAAGGTCCGGGCTGCCGCTGCTCAATAGATGATTACGAGGTTTCGGTGCATAGGATGACGGAGGTGTCCTGGGACGGGTTTCCATAGCTGGCATTTCTCCAGCAAAAGCTGTATGCATAATCACTCTACAGCAAAAATGATTCAAAGTCCTTGATATCCCGGCAAGGGATGTGTCATAATCTCGACATCTAGACCTGGCACCGTGTAGGTTGTCAATTTGATAGATCTGGGGAGACCACCTCTGTAAATTGAGGAAGGACAAAAAATGTGTAGACGGGCGATAGCCTTGAATGATTCAAAACGATTGTGCAATTTCTCATAGCATACTATTAGCAGTAAGTATACAGAATATTGAATTGTAATTTACCTAGAATTGGGAAACTAGGTCATTTGTCTTACAGTACGTAGTCGCTCAGGACTTAGTATGTGAGATTGTGTGGGCGTCCGGGGTGGGCGCAACCGCCTCGCTAACGATTTTCGGCGGCTGGCCTGCCGCACAGCTCCCGTACACCTTCGACCTCACGACCAACAAAATCCACCCGCTACCACCACAGCTCGAATCCTGACCTCCAGGTGCGTTGAAATCCCCGATCGTGCGCTGCATTGCCTCCCCGACCTCCAAATCCGTCTTTTCCCGGCGTTGTGCAAATTCGTGGAGGGTCAACTTCTGGTTCCTGCCCGCGATACTGCCCGCCCTCCCACCACCGCCACCTTTCGACCTTAAAACGCTGTCCCCAGCAAACGAATTGCGCGATATAAAGCTGGAGCTAATTTGCGATTTCTCTTTGTTTCACAGGTTCCTACACATATCACAAAATGGCCGACCCCCGTGTTGAAGAGCTTCCCGATGAGGAGGTCCCCAAGACCAACGTTGAGGACAGCGACTCTGAGTCCGAAGCTGGCGACGCCAACATCCCCGCTGGCGCCTCCGTCGCCATCCACTCCCGTGGCGAGAAGAAGGCTCGCAAGGCCATCGCTAAGCTCGGCCTGAAGCACGTTCCCGGCATCACCCGTATCACCATGCGCCGCCCCAAGAACGTATGTGGAATTCTGTGCATTCGAATGAGCGAGGACAAGCAATGGCATTTGTTGCGACATAAGTGCCATGTGCTTGGTCATCGCAGCTTGTTATGGACAATGGCTAACTTCAGTTTTCTCGATTTATAGATCCTCTTCGTCGTCAACCAGCCCGATGTCTACAAGTCCCCCTCCAGCAACATCTGGATGTAAGTTTAATTCTGCTACCCTCAAACACCACGACAGCATTAACATAGCCCAGCATCTTCGGAGAGGCCAAGATTGAGGACCTGAACGCCCAGGCCCAGGCTTCCGCCGCTCAGCAGCTCGCCGCCCAGGAGGCCGCTGGTGAGCACGCTGGTCACGACCACGACCACGACCACGACCACGGCAAGGGCAAGGAGCCTGTCACCGACCTCGGCACCAAGAAGGAGCCCGAGGAGGAGGAGGATGACGGTGAGGAGGTTGACGAGTCCGGTCTTGAGGCCAAGGATATCGATCTGGTTATGGCCCAGGCTAGCGTTTCTCGCAAGAAGGCCGTCAAGGCTCTGCGGGAGAACGACAATGATATCGTTAACTCGATCATGGCTCTCAGCATTTGATTTAATGACTTGTAATGCTGGGTTAGCGCGGTTCTCTTGAGAGGCTTGGGTTTTGCAGCCGGATGGATAGCTCGCCCATAGTGTACACAAATCAACTCAAAAATTTGAACCATGAGAGTGCAAAAACACATAAACCACAGTTGTAATTCAGTAATTATTTTAATATCCAATAATTGCTCAACTGCTTGCGCCCGACTAGTCGGAATGCTGTCTGGTGAGCCGATGCTCGGATGCCGGGTCGTCACGTGCCCACCCGCATCCAAACCTTTCCGACGAAACTCGCCCGGCACCTCCCTGCACATCGAAACCTCCCCCCTCTCCCTCCACCTCCACACTCCATTTTCCACCCGTCACAATGGCCGCTGTACGTGCTCCCCGCTGTCTGCTGACCCGCGCAGCATCCGCACCCGCTCCTCCGCGAAAGAACACGCACCCGGCTAACCCAGACCCCCTACCGAACAGCGCAGCGCCGCTCTCAAGATCGACTGGGCTAAGGTGTCCACCTCGCTGGGCCTCCGCGGCCAGACCGCCGCTTCCCTGCAGTCCTTCAAGAAGCGCAACGACGACGCCCGCCGCAAGGTCCAGGTCCTCTCCGAGCAGCCCCAGTCCGTCGACTTCGCCCACTACCGCAAGGTCCTGAAGAACCAGGCCATCGTCGACGAGATCGAGAACCACTTCAAGAACTTCAAGCCCGCCTCGTACGATGTCAACCGCCAGCTGAAGGCCATCGATGCCTTCGAGGCCCAGGCTGTCCAGAACGCCGAGCAGACCAAGGGCAAGATCGACTCTGAGCTGGTCAACCTCCAGAAGACCCTCGAGAACATCGAGACTGCCCGTCCCTTCGAGGACCTCACCGTGGTGCGTACCTATAATGTCTGTGTGTATTCTGTCGCGCCTGTGCTAATTATGCTTTTCCCGCCCTCTAGGACGAGGTTGCCTCCGCCCAGCCCGAGATCGATGAGAAGACCGCCTCCCTTGTCTCCAAGGGTAAGTGGATGCCGCCCGGCTACAAGGTATGTTACGACTTTTCTCCGTTGTGGGTTTCCAAGAGCTGTGCTTATTCTCTCTGTGCAGGAGCGCTTCGGCGATCTCTCCGCTGTCTAAGCGTTGGATTCTTCCTCCGTTCAATTCAGCTCTTATCCCCCGCATCATCGCACTGCAAGATGTATTTGTTCGATGTCAAGCATATGGCTTTCGCGCCAGGGTACGGTTAACCGCCTCCCGTCCAGTGTGGTGGGCGGTCGGGATGTGTATAGAAACAATTCATTCCGATGGTTTCTCGTTTGTTACCACGTCTTCACTTATAGATTCTGGGATATTGAGTAAATTGAGTAAAAGCAGTTGTAGAATCTTTTTATTGAAGGAATCCAGTCATATATAGGAGACCGTCGCTGTTGAGTTAGATGCCCTGATCAGATACCTCAAGAGAATATGTGAAACGGAGCTGCGGAGGTATATATCATGCAGCTCATTGAGAGCGGATCTCTCTCGCCCCGGTTTTAATACAACGCAAGTGCCTCGCTTAAGGACAAGTCAGCTGCAGATACTCATGTAGCTAGCACTAGTAAGTTGATCACAAGCGAATCCTTCAGCCTGACCTACGGTGCCACCTGCCATACTTGCGTACTACATAACGTGGGAGAGTGTAGCAGTGAAGTGGTGAACGGAACCTGCTGCTCCGCCGTCTCCAACCCGCCCCGCCTATCGACTTCCACGCAACTGCAAGACACGAGGGGAGCAACAACACGGTGGCCAGCAGGATCGGCCACCGTCATAATCGCATTAGCAATCAGGCCACGCCAAGACATGTCACTAACGCTCCATACCAACCGACCCCCTCTTCGACCTGGGCCCCTCTCCCACCAGGAACCAGGCACCTTCCTGGATGCGCAGACCATGACCACTCTGTGAATCGACTCGTTCACACACCACGAGCTGAAATGAGCGAGAAAATACCCAACAAGCACCGATCATTGCTACTCTAATTGTCGACCGTTGAGCCGCAATTGCGGGGAGAAGCAACGAGCTTCACGCCCTTCTTAGACATAGCCACGATCGAGCACCGAGCTCCTCAATCGTGGAATCGCAAATGAGCCAAACCAACATCCCAGGCAAAACACGCCCACACCTCGAATCCCTCCCACGCGAAATCCTCCAATCAATCTTCCTCCACAGCCTGGAAGTAAACCTTCCACGCGCCTCCGCGCATCTCAGCCGCGCCCTCTCCAACCAGCTCCTCTACACCTGGTTAATCAGGCTAGCATTCAGCAGCACGAATCCAGGGTCTCGAGAAGACTTCTTCACTTCGGATTTTCTGCCTCCGCCTCTGGACTTTTGGTCTCTCTCTTGGGAAGATCGACAACAGCTCCAAACGGCACTTTTAACATGTCGCTGGTGTACGCTGCCTCTTATCCGAAAATGTCAACGCGAATATGTCCATCATGCTATTCGGCGTAAATGCGGGGATCTTGCGTTCGCACCTGAAGATCGGGAATTGCTACATCGACTGGATAGTCGCTTTGAGAATCTCGCTGAATGCGACAATGCAGCTGAAGGTCGGAGGGGGAAAGGTGATCTCGTGATTCCCGCACAACTTCAGCAAAAGAGACACTCAACCAACGACCCAAACCAAAATCAAACCGACAGAACACCCTCAGAACCAACACAACCTCCAGAAGAAACAACCCATCCAGACCACAAACTCTCAATCTGGCTCCAAATCGGTGCAATCCAAATCCGCCCCCAAAACGAAATCTACCTCGAAAACAACCTCTACCGGTTACCCAGCTCCCAAATCCTAAAACCCGGCCGCATCCCAAACAAACTCCTCCGCCGACCCTGGAGCGACGCGCAGTTCGAATTTCTCACCCTCCTCGCGCAAGACTTCTACCTCGACGAAGACGAGCATGAGGCGGAGCGATCGGCTCTCATTACGACGCGGCTTATTCGGAAACGAAGGATTGAGCCCTTTAAAAGATTGCTGCGGATGTATTTTCGTAGTGCTAATTGTCGTGTGCCGGCGCGATGGCCTTTACTTCCGGAGCATTTCGAGGCTATTATGAGGTTTGGGGTAGGGAATGGTGATCCGTTCGCTGGGGTTGTGCTTGAGGAGAGGTGGGGGGATATTCCGGTTGAGGTTAAGGAGGATTTGGTTAGGTATTTTGGGAGGTATGAGGAATTCCTATGATATCCATGTGTGGTGGAGGTGGATGGGGATATTCGGTGCTGGACTATTATCGGGAGATACTTTTTATGGTCTGTATGAAGCTTGAGATTGCATATACTATACCCTACAACCGTGGTCTACACAGCGTACAGCGTAGAATAAGACAACGTCATATGATGTATATCATACTAAAACTCCCATTGATGCAGTCATAGCATCAAGCAATACAACATAGCGTAACAATCCAATACGCCTGGGTATGTAGCCAAATAATAATAACACAAAACCAGCCTAGCGGCCAGCATACAATCACAAAGCACCCACATACCCTCCTCCGACCCTACCAAGCAAAAGAATTAACACACATCAATCATGACTCGTAGCCAACGGCATCCTCATGAATTAATCAGGGAGGGACGGCTATACAGCCGCCCTAGTCCGTTTCCGCCGCGAGCAGTAGCCGCAGGTCAGGCAGGAGATAATGACATCGATGACGGTGACGACGCCGTTGATGATGGCGTGGAGGACGGAGCCAATCGCGTTGACGACGGCCATAAGGCAGGAGCCGATGGCCCGGAAGACGCTTTGGATCTGTAGAGGCCGGCGTTAGTTTTCATGTCGGGTAGGGCATGGTTGTAGGTGTTGGTAGACGTACACAAGAGACGACGGCTCCCATTTTGACTGTTCCTTATATGAGGGAGAGGTGTGGTTTGATCAACCCTGAGAGGGGAATAGAGGTTTGGTTGTTGGTGCGATAGTCGTCGAGCTGGATGAGGCGGCGGCTTGGGTGGAGGTATCGCTGAAGGGACGCATGATGGTGGATGGGTGCAGCAGATACAGTATACTTATATCTTGTTGTCCGTAGAGAAAAAAGAGGTGCAAGAATGATGTGATGTCTGAAACAGGGCAGACGTCAGACCAGGGGCAAACTCCCAAGAACTGGCAGGTTCAGGTTCGTTGTCGCTAGATACGTAGTACGTAGGTGCTGTCTGAAAGAGGTGAATGATAGACGAGAGAGCCCTGGAACCTTCTCTCGAAACTAGGGCTGACGTCGATCCGGCACCGATAGCAATTTTTTAAAAGGTGGATGATTTGGCGCAAATGTACGGATGATGCAGTTGGAATGATGGAACGAGAGGAAGATCACCGGACGTGCGAGTCGAGCTGCTAAATGTGGCTCGACCATTCCGTCATGTATGCGCTTTCCCTGATTTCGCGTCGATCGATTGGCACGACGGCCGGCCAATTTTGCTCGTGGCGGTTTCTACGAAGTCAAAAAGGAGCTGTCTGATTGAATTGAATTAAATGATTCAATTTGTTTCACCTGGCGTCCTTCCCCGTATATCTCTTTCCCACTTTGAATTTTACCTAGACAATCTCATTTTTCCCTCTTCAAAGTGTAGATGCCTCTGACGTCACCACCTAGACCTGTCCCAAAGAGGAAAGAGTGGGGTAACTCCCGTCCTCCACGTGATCGAAACACCTCTTCCACGTGACTGCACCAGCCCTGGAGTGTGACTGTCGGTTGCTCTCCCACCAATCAGCGCGTGGAATGAGGAGAATGTGCCTCGCTCCTTGTTTTGGGGGAGAGCTGATCTTGATATCGACGCTCCGCGGTCTCAGCCTTAATGCGGGTCCGCTGATTTTGCGGAAGATTTTTTCAGATCGATGGAGCTGTGAAGCTTTTGAAGGATCGCGTGGTACGGAGGGGCTTGAACCGTTGTTTTATAAGATTGTGATGGACCTTCCATATGTGATGCCATCACGGGTTTTCCAATTTTTTTTTATTTTCAAGTCGGAGTTCATACAGTCGTAGGCATTCGGTAGAACAATATTATTCAACGACAGCATGGAGGTGAAATCCCCTGTTTAGATATTACCCCGAAGCCCCAGACGAACAAGTAACCCCCAACCCACTCGGCGTATTAGCACAAAGGACCTCCCCCTTCCCATTCGGCGCAGTAACACTATAAGAATCAACCTTAACGTCACAAGTGCCGTCAGCCCCACAATTCAAATTCCCCGTAACATCATCGTATTTCCCACTCGTCGTCCCACTAAACCCCTCAAAGACAATCCCCGTCAATTCCGCATCACCCGCATTCTCCTCGCAATACTCCGCATCCTCCCCGTAGCAGCTCTGAATCTGAATCGCATAATCACACCCGTCAACCGTCACATCGGTCCAGGTGACGTTTGACACGGTCGAGTGTCCATGGCTTCCGCCAGATGGGTATGTCTTGATTCCCGCCGCCTTGGTCGAGTTGATCATCGTTGCGCCGGAGACGTAGATGTTCTTCACCGTGTCGTCGGAGCTTTTACCCAGGGATCCGACGGAGAGCCCGTGGCTGCCGGTGCAGGTGATGTCTGTGACGGTGACGCCGTTTGCGCCGGGCTTAAAGGCAACGCAGTCGTCGTCGTTGGAGACGTTGATGTTGGAGAGGATGACGTTGGTGCTTGCGCCGATGTCGAAGCCGTCTGTGTTTTTTGCGGCGTTGGTGGATTTGGACGTCGCGTCCATTTTTAGGTTCGAGAAGTTGACGTTCGTGCTGTCGCCTTTGACGGAGTTGAAGACATTTGGTGGGTTCTTTTGCCGCAGGCCGGAGATTGTGATGTCTGAGCCGCCGGTGATGTAGAGTAGTGTTGGGCGGGCATAGCTGCTATCCGATGCGAAACGGTCGTATCTAGTATTCGTTAGCATGGTCCTGCATTCGATATTGCGGTTGGTGGGTGTAGATTTACGCGTTCTGTCCATTGCCATCAATGACTCCAGACCCGGTCAACGAGCGAATTTTGATCCCGTCGATGTTCTTCAAGTTCATCATTGCCGTGCGGCCCTCCCAATAATCCGTATCCGAGCTGAATTTGAGAAGACCCTCAACATGGAAATCACAGCCGCTGCAGCCAGCAAAGTCGAGTACGCTGTTGAGGTAGTATGTGGTTCCGGCGGGAATCACAATTGTACCACCGCTACCGCAGGATGCGATTGCCGATGTGATGGCCGGTACATCGTCAATTGATGAGGAGCCACCGGCTGTCGGGGTACATGTTGAGGCGCGGGCATCGAGGACGCGACTTGCGTCTGGTAGAGCGAGTCCAAGCGAGAGAGTCGTGAGGAGCGCGAGTGTTTTGGTTGTGGACATTGTTCCGGCCTTCCCACACCGCATGGCAGTAATAACCTGGGACAGTACTATCGCGTAGACATCCCTACTTGCATCCTACAGAATCTTTTATAAGGGTGGATTTCATTTTAAGTAGGATGCAGCAATAAGCGCTACTGGGTTTCATCTTGTTCTGAAATTCCACGGAGTCGTGCCCGTCGATGTGAAACGCCCGCCACCGCCGCGATTCGAGGAAATACTCCTTCGCCCCGTAGCGAGTTTCTTCCATCTCCAGCTACTACTCTTCCTACAGTATTCAACCTGCAGGACCCGGCACACCCACTTTCGCGAAACCAATTACTGCGACCGAATCAACACCCTCGGATATGGCACATGTTTATACAGGGCCGCCATGCCGAATAACGCGGGGAAAGCGACGCCACGGCGACGACAACCAGGGGCCAACGAACCTCAGACGTGGCGTTTTCTCACCCCCGGAAGAAACCGAGAGAATTCAGCCTAAAACTACTACTAGTAGAGGCAGGTCATGCAATCTACCCGAAAACTGCATGGACGCCGGAATGAATTCTCCTAGTGCACGGGGTCGTGTTTCAGGTCGGGATGTCATTCACGGGATTTCCCTCTGCCTTATGCCCTCCCCTCAGGTAATGTAGGGCAGGCTAGGACAGGTGGAGAAAATCTTTACCTGTGGACACCACCGGAAATGCAGGGCCACCGCGATGGAGATGTTTATGGCTTTTGAAACAAAGCCATTCCGAAGACCGAGAGTGATCTGGGCGGATGCATACCACGCTTCATATACCGACGATCGCCGCTGTCCTGTCCTGTCCTGTCCTTGCCATCTTGATCGATAAATCTTGGCAAACACCAGCCAACGATGTACCTTCCCACAGTGCTCTTTTCAGCCCTATCTCTCGGCGCGGGAGCTCTTGGCGCCCCGGCGGAATTGCAGCGTCGGGCTAGCAGGACGAGTGCGCCTGCTGGCTGTTTGACGGTCGGGTCTGGCGGGACTTATAGCACGATTGGCGGTGCTCTCGAAGCACTTGGTTCCTCGACGGCCTCGGCGTGTATCTTTGTCGCCAGTGGTACATACACGGAACAGCTGAAGATCGACTATGCAGGCAATCTGACCCTATATGGCCAGACGAGTGATACTGGAACCTACAAGAGTAATACGGTGACTATCACGCACACGATTTCTTCGCCTCAGGCTGGTACGCTGGATAAGAGTGCCACGGTGAATGTTGTTTCCGATGGGTTCAAGATGTATAACATAAATGTGGTGAATGGGTATGGAAAAGGTTCTCAGGCCGTCGCGTAAGTATCTTTCTCTCAACAAGATGAATTCGCAGCTGACATGACTTGCATCAGACTGGTCGGCAACGCCGACCAGCTCGGCTTCTACGGATGCCAATTTTCGGGCTACCAGGATACACTATACGCCAAAGCTGGATCGCAGTACTACTCAAACTGCATGATCGAAGGTACACCGCACCTCATCCCCCAACCCAAGTCCTACAGGAACCCAACTAACAGAAACACAGGAGCTGTGGACTACATCTTCGGCGACGCCTCCGCCTGGTTCGGCGAATGTGACATCGTCTCCAACGGCCCGGGCGCCATAACCGCCAACTCGCGCGAAGAATCCGACGACACAGCCTGGTACGCCATCGACAACTGCAACGTGAAAGCGGCATCCGGCACCGACATCGACGGCGACGTATACCTGGGCCGGCCGTGGCGCGTGCTTTCTCGAGTGATTTATCAGAATTCACAACTAGGCAGTCTGATTAATGCGAAGGGGTGGACGACCATGGCGGAGGGGGCGACGCCGTTTTATTATGAGTTTAATAATGAGGGCGAGGGCGCGAGTACCGCCGACCGCGAGTATGAGAGTAGTATCTCGGCGGCTGTTAATAAGAATACGGTTCTGGGGAGTGGGTGGAAGAGTTGGGTTGATACTAGTTACTAATTTCGGGGGGTGGGTTGTGGTTAGACTCTAACGAGATGCTCTGTTTGAGGTTTTGAATATTGAGAATAATAAATGATGATGCTTCACAGATGTCGTAGGGTATTTTCTAGTGTAGGATAGCTGCTCTGAAAGACGGTTTTAACATGCCTGTGAATAAATAGGCCGCCTCCGCTGTATTCGTTTCTGGATACCAGGGTCGCTGATGTACATTCAAACAGATGCCTTTTGGTCAGCGTTAGAATTATGGAAACCTCGTCTGCAATTCTGCATGGAAAATTGTCACTGTTCCTCCAATTGTGCGATCTTGCGGGACCTGGTTGGTAGAAGGTGGTGTAGAAGAGCGTCCTATATAAACTAAACTTGGATCGGATCCTCGCAGTTTCGCCGTTCGCTTGACTCATTAGCTTCCGTCGATATCAGAATAGATTCTACTGTGATATGACAGACTCTCATGGGAGCAGTGTCTGGGAGTCCAAGAAAGCAGAATGCAAATATGGCCAGGTGTTCTTGGGGTGAAGAAATCAGTAGAATACTGCTGATGTCTGTTGCGGAAGGATACTGCCATGTCGAAGCGACAAAGGCGAACGCGTGCCTTCCTGTTTTGCCTCGAGGTCGGCAGGCACCCACGCCGATGCCGCCAAGCTTCATCTGGATACTCCTTCCTCCTGTTCCCACTTCCCCTCCTCATCCATCTGCATCAGCTCCAGACCCCCCGCTCTCTGCACTCCCCGAGCCTTAATCCGAGCACAACAACGAAACAGTACGAACTTGGCCCTGCGTGGAAAGATAAAAATCACTGACGAGAACCATCTAGACTCGTTTACCAAGACTCGAACGCGTGATAAAAGTGATCGGTTCGAGTACAATCGCGTCGCGAGGGTTCCAACTTCGCATTCGCGCCGATCCCGATATCAAAACCACAAGCGACATCAATTCGACCCTCACACCAGATACGTCTTTCTCATCAAGCGTCCTTAACATCTTCCTCCTACAGCTACCCGACCATCGTCCGAATCCCTTACGTTGCGCATTCCCGCAATCAAGTCCATCGCGAAGCCCCACAAGGGACGCATCGATCGATCGGGAATTTGACGTCATCGTAGGTAGGTCTTCAACATGGATGAAATTGATGATGACGAGTTTTACATGCTGATATCTGGTCTCTTCTATCTTCCAGAGGATAACCACGGTCTTGATGAAACTGATGACGAGATTCCCCTCCTGATTCCCGGTGACTTCCATCCTCCACAAGCTAACCACGGGCTCCTTGAAATCATTCATCACCCAGGAAGTTTCAATTCATTCGCAATTGTAGAGCCATTTATGGTTTACGTTGCGGACGATTCTGACGAGTCTGAAATTAACCCCCTTTGGGTCTCCAGCTCTGAACCTGACGATACAGAAACGGACTCGGATTCTGACGATACAAATTCGGACTCGGATTCTGACGATACAGATTCCTACACGGATACCTGGGCAGAAGATTGGTCGGAGTCATCGACAGACGACTCGAGCGATTCCTCGGAGGATTCCTCAGGTGAGTGGAACTTCGCTTTTCTGGAAGCCCTGGTCCTTTTATCCTCCACCGCACTTGTGACTGAAGAATCAGAAGCTTCTCAGCAAGCTACAACTGTGACAGAACCAGCAGGAGAGTTCTTTCCTCCTACATCTCCGCAGCAATGAATGAACCAAAAGATCAACAGACGGAGCCTCCCGCGCACTCTAAATCTGAGGCTGCCGAAGGTCTTTTGGCCGGTGCCGAGCAACCAGCAGCGGCCGAACAAACTGCGACAATGAAAAATGCTCAACCACCCGACGGCTTTGGAATCAAAACCATGGATGCATCGACAAATCATGGAGCCACTACGGAATCTCCAGTCCAAATCCCCCGGAAAGCTTTGCCCGCAGAAGAACACCCTGAAGGCTCTGAGCGAGCCATCGAGACTCCTGCCACAACTTCCCCGTCACCCAAGTCCTCTGAACAGATGGATTATTCGGAAATTCCACCACTGCACGCTTATTTCACTTCACCTTCTTCCCGTAACGCCCAAGTGAATTCGCCGGCTATGGAACAAGCAAGGGTGCTTGAACAGCCCGCGACAATGACGGGTCTCACGTTCCCGAACGTTTCTGAAAACACGGAGGCACTATCTGTTAAAGCAGAAGAGGTAGCATCAACCCAACCTCCAGCGCAGGCAAATGAATCTTCCTCTCTTGCAGCGAAACCAGTACAATCGGAGCAACCCCCAACAGGGACTACTACGCCATTGCCACTTACCTCTGAGCCAACATATCCTCTGACAGACAAACCAGTAACAGAACGGGTTACCCGGTCTGCAACCCGAGCGGCTGAAGCTGCCTTATCTGTGGCAGAAGCATCGGCAGAAGCGTCGACAGTAGCCGAACAAGCTACAGCCGAGAAAAATGCTTCAAAACCTAAAGAGGATGTCAACGCAGACGATGAAGAAAAGGAAATACGAGCGCATGAGAGAAGAAAAAAGAACTCTCAGCCTAGCGTCAAGCAACGCAAAGCGGCTATAGCGCCCAAACAGTTAACGGGGAAGAAGACGGAGGGGACGAAAAAGAAAAATGAGAAGTATCAAGTCAAAAAAAAGATGGGAAAGAGAAAATCTCCTTCAAAGCCCAAGGCCGATGCCAAGGACACCCCCAAGAAAGCGAAAAAGCTCGTCAACAAGACTCCCAATCCTCAGGAGCTTCCGCACAACCAGGGCCCAGCACCGACCGCAAAATCTTCAGTGCCAGAAGTTACAGATTTGACGGCTGGATCAGACAAGGAAAACGAAAAGGCTGAGGATGAAAAGGTCGAGGACGAAAATGCCACCACACAGTCCGGTATTCCAGATGGCGAAGCAGGGAGCATATCTGCCGAGAAGTTAAAGCCAAAGAGGGAGAAAAAGGCTCCCTATCTGAATATGAAGCTTGGAAAAACACCCTTCCCGGATTGGAAATTCCCCACACCAGATCAATGCAAGGAGGTCAATGATATTCTCACCTTCCATGATTGTGAGAAGAGCCGACCCGAGGAGATCCCGAAAGCCTCACGCGATTTTGCAGGCTGCGGCGAAGTCCCATTTGTCCTTGATGCACTGATCCGCACTCTCCTCAGTGGAGCCACGACGGGCTCAAATGCCGCTGTTGCTTACGTTGGCCTTGTAAAAAAGTTCGGCACTCGAGAGCATGGACTCGGAAAGGGGAGTGTGGACTGGGAGGCTGTTCAGAAAGCCGAGTTGAGAGAGATTTTCATTGCCATTAAGGGTGGTGGTTTAGCTGATATCAAGAGCAAGAACATTAAAGGTCTTCTCGACTGGGTCCAAGACGAGAACACGATTCGTCGCGATACCCTGCGTGCGGAAGTCACCGAGATCGAGGCCCAGGGGGTACAAGATGGAGATCTTCAGCTGAAAAAGAATGAACTCGCTTGCTTGGATGACAATATCCTTTCTCTGGAGCATCTCCATGCCCTCAGCACTCAAGATGCCATGTCGGAAATGATCAAGTATCCCGGCATTGGCCCCAAGACCGCAGCATGCGTTCTCCTTTTCTGTATGCAACGTCCATGCTTCGCTGTCGATACACACATTTTCCGACTCGCCGGCTGGCTTGGTTGGATCCCCATTGACCGTGCAACCGAGGTATCTGGATTCCTGCACTTGGACACGAGAATTCCAGACGAGTACAAATATTCATTGCACTGGCTGCTCATTCGTCATGGAAAGATGTGTCCTCGATGCCGAGCCGCGACAGGCGAAAAGAGCGCGAACTGGGACCAAGGATGTCCCCTAGAAGATCTTCTTACACGTACTGGAAAGCGCAAGGGTGGCTCTGAACTGGTTTCACGCCGCAAGAAAAGGACAAAGACTTCTAAAGGCAAACGGATTACCCGGAGCCAGAAGTCTGCGGGTACTACGAAGGGCACGAAGAGTCCTCGCGCGAACGACAAGGCAAAAATCAAGAAGACGCCTAAGGGGGAAACAGCCGTAGAGACTTCGGAGAGGAAAACCACGGGTAGGACCACGCTACCTGAGGTTACCGTGGAACAAGCCGAGGCTGACATGGAAGTGGTCGATCAATATGTCCCAATGGTAGATCAGAACGATACTCCGGACAAAACTCAGGTGTCTACCAAGAAGCAGGAGAACCAGACCCTGAAACGGTTCGAAAAAAGGCTGGCCAGTATACATGGCAATGAATCGAGCAGAGGACGCAGGCGCTCAGCGCGAATTGCTGCAACCGTCTGAGCCAGTTCGAAGGCCCCAGCATGAGCTATGCGGTGAATTTTAATTCACTTATGGTTTATTTTGAATTGAGTTTTTACAGCAAGAGCTCGATTTTTACATCAAGAGCTCGATTTTGACGTTGATTTCTACTCTTGCATAACTCGGCGTGGAGTTCGTGCTTCACGATTTAGGACTTGGATTTCTTGCGATGATACCACACAATGGTCTATCTGTTTCTAGCGCGAGAGGAAAATTAAAAATAAAATAAAAATAAAGATAAAAACGACCATACTCTCCAATTTCCCTCTCCTGTCTTTCTTTGCATGTATACTCATCCTAATAGTCCCGCCAACCCTCGGGCCCATCTGAACCGAGCCAAGCCTTCCGGCGTGGCGTGTTATCGATTATCAGGGAAAAAGATCTCCCCCGACCTCGCGACTCTCATCTCCGCCAACTCCAGGGATCACTCTCCATCCTGCACTCCCTCTCGCGCAGCATGGGCTCCCTCATGGCGCACTTCCCGGCGTCGGTACGCTCCATCCTAGAGTTGTACGGCCACCCTGTCTACGCCGAACACGCCCCCGTCGCTGCTGTCGCGCTCGCCTCCTTACTCGCCGCTTACGTGGGGTACCTCTACATTCGATGCCAGCGTGAAGCTGCCGTGACCTTCAATGTGCCCTTACCGAAAGAGGTGCGGAACAGTGCTGCCGGGAAGACGTGGGATGAGGTTCAGGGGTTTGAGAAACGGGTTCTGGAAGATCAGGCTCGAGGGGTGAGTATCTCTAATCCCGGGATTTTGGTCGAAGATGGGATGTTTGCGGGTCAATTGGGATGTACTGACTTGGGACTGGTAGAAATGGGATGAGAACTTGATTATGAGCTATTGTCCGGCTGATGGACGCGTCTTGGGAAATGGTACCAAGCCCGCGACGGTGGAGGATGTGGATGCCGCTGTGCGCGCGGCGAAGGGTGCGCAGCGTGAATGGGCTCAGACGACATTTGGCGAGCGCAGGAAGGTTCTTCGGACTCTGCTAAAGTATGTTTTCCATCCCATTGTGATAGTCGTCTCGTCTCAAGTTGAATGTCGATCTGTATAACTAGACACACACTAACCGCCACAGATACGTCCTCGACCACCAAGACGACATCGTCACGGCCTGCTGTCTTGACTCCGGCAAAACCAAGGTCGACGCCTGCTTCGGCGAAATCCTCGTTACAGCCGAGAAACTGAAATGGACCCTCGACCACGGCGAAAACGCCCTCCGCCCCTCGCCCCGTCCCACAAACTTCCTCATGATGTACAAGAAGAATACCGTTCACTACGAACCGCTCGGTGTCGTGTCCGCCGCCGTCTCCTGGAACTATCCTTTCCACAACTTCATCGGCCCGGTAATCAGCGCCCTCTTCACCGGAAACGCCATCGTCGTCAAACCATCTGAACAAACCGCCTGGTCCTCCACCTTTTTCCTGGAAATCGCCCGCGGTGCCTTGATTAGCTGCGGCCACTCGCCGGACCTCGTGCAATCCGTCGTCTGTCTCCCCAAGGTCGCAGACCATCTTACCTCTCACAAGGACATCGCCCACCTCACATTCATCGGCTCCCGACCCGTCGCACACAAGGTCTGCGCCTCGGCCGCGAAATCCCTCACCCCTGTCTGCGTTGAACTGGGCGGCAAGGATCCCGCCATCGTCCTGGACGATGCCCGCACCCTACGCAATCTCCCCGGCTATGCATCAATCCTCATGCGCGGCGTCTTCCAATCTGCCGGACAGAACTGCGTCGGGGCGGAGCGCATCATCGCCCTCCCATCCGCCTACGACACCCTAATCAACCTCGTCGAACCACGAATTAAAGCCCTCCGCCTCGGTTCCATCACCCTCGACTCCACAACCCCGGATCTAGGCGCAATGGTTTCACCAGGCGGCTTCGACACCCTCGAATCCCTAATCACCGAAGCCGTCTCCCAAGGCGCCCGCCTCCTAGCCGGTGGAAAGAGATATACACACCCCGACCATCCGCACGGCCACTACTTCCAGCCCACGCTGCTGGTCGACGTAACGCGCGACATGCGCATCGCGCAAGAAGAGCTCTTCGCGCCCATCTTCCTCGTTCTCCGCGCCGAGTCCGTGTCCGACGCCATCGCCATCGCAAACTCAACTGTCTACGCCCTCGGCGCGAGTGTCTTCGGCCACAACGCCGCGGACGTCAATGCCTGTGTCTGCGGTATCGATGCGGGCATGGTCTCTGTTAATGACTTTGGCGCGTACTATGCGGTGCAGTTGCCCTTTGGTGGTGTCAAGGGGTCGGGGTATGGTCGGTTTGCGGGTGAGGAGGGTTTGCGCGGTCTTTGTAATCTGAAGTCGGTCTGTGCGGATCGCTTTCCTACTGTTATGGGGACTGGGATTCCGCCGAGAGTTGATTATCCGATTCAGAAAAAAGAGGGCGCCAGGGATGGGGTTAAGGCTTGGGAGATGTGTAAGGGGGTTGTTGAGACCGGGTATCAGATTTCTGTTGGGGGGTGGATTGCGGGCTTGGTGCGGTTGCTTGGGAATATGTAGGTGTACCGCATTGCTACATGGACCTGGTATACTAGACAGAATGTGAAGCTGTAATTACTGAAGGTGGTGTATGATATCAAATATAGCTAGGAGCGGAATGAATTTCCGTGCTTATAATAATTACAATCAAAAATTGTTGATGCTAATCAATGGTAATATCTTTTTATTCAAGGGTATGTACCTTGACCATGGCAAAGAACAATATCTCACATTTTCATTGCGCGTGCATCAGTCATCCATCGTCCATCGTCCATCGTCCATCGTCCATATCCACCCGTCTAAGTGTATCGAATGCCACCAAAGTAACTCCAAGTACTCCAAATGCAAAAGGCGGCTCACGAAGTAAAAAAAAAGGGGTGGAGAAGTGATATAAAATGAAAAAAGAAGATCAAATCATAATCAAATCAAGTAATGTGGGGGTAATCAAAAATATGAGAAAAAGAAAGGAAAAAAAAAAAAAAATCAAGAGTGGTCAGCGATGTTGTGAATGCTAATATCCATCCTATCATCGACCTTGGGATGTCCCGCAGAAGGCTCCTTAGAGGCAGGCTCCTCTTCCGCAGGAACAACCTTGCCATTGGTATCCATCGTGACGCCGTGCGCGGCAATTTGGAAATCCTCCACGCTGGCAAAACCATGCGCAACAGCTTCCTTGGCCTTATCAAGCGCCTTGATTTTGCGGCCCTCGCCACGGACTTGTTCCAAGTGATCGAAGTAGCCCTGTCCGACAGGAGTAACGTAGCTACCACAGAAGACGCCAACCTCAAAGTTCTGCGGTTCCTGCAGTCCGTTGTCGCGGGCGACTTCCGCGCAGGAATCCTTCAGGTCCGCGAGCGTTTGGAAGACCACGCTCTCGGCGCCGATGTGCCGGGCGATGCTGGCGGTGTCCCGGTTGTGCGCGACCAATTCTTGCGGCGAGGCAAGATCGATACCGTAGATGTGGGCGTGTGTAATTTCCGGCGCACAGCTGGCAAGGTAGACCTTCTTGGCGCCGGCTTCACGGGCCATGCTGACGATTTCGCGGCTGGTGGTGCCGCGGACGATGCTGTCGTCGACGAGGAGGACATTGCGGTCCTTGAACTCGGCTTTCATGGCGTTAAGCTTGCGGCGGACACCCTTCTGGCGCGTCTTTTGTTCCGGCATGATGAAAGTGCGAAAGACGTAGCGGTTCTTCACGAAGCCGTGGCAGTACGGCTTGTTCAGGTACTGCGCCACGTAGGTAGCGGAGGTGGTGGCGGTTTCGGGAATGGGAATCACGACGTCAATGTCCTTGACGACGTCGGGGCCGAGCACGTCCAGAATGCGGGCGCCGAGACGGTCGCCCATGCGTTGACGGCTGCGGTAGACGCTGATGCCGTCGATGACGGAGTCCGGCCGGGCGAAGTAGACATATTCGAAAATATCGGGGGCGTAGTCTCTCTTGGGAGCCACCTGACGGAAGACCGGTTCGCCGCCCTTCTCGATGATGACTGCTTCACCGGGCTGGATGTCACGGTGGTTGGTGAAGCCGAGCTGGTCCAGAGCCACGGACTCAGAGGCCATCATGTAGTCGGTGCCTGGTCCATCCAGGGAGGGACGGGAGCCTAGGACCAGAGGCCGGATACCGTATGAGTCACGGAAACCGAGGACACCAAATCCTATGAAAATTGTTAGTCGATGTTGTCGCAAAGATACAATACACAACACTTACCAGCCAACATGGCAGTGCAGGCCCAACCGCCCTGGCAACGCTCATACATGCGGCTCAAACTAGCAAAAAGATCCTCCTTGTTGACACGAGCCTTCTTAGTCTCGCTCAGCTCATCGGCAAAGATATTCAGCATAAGCTCGCTGTCACTGTCGGTGTTGATATGACGGTGCGCCTCCAGATCCAGGTACTTCTTGAGCTCCGGAGCATTGATCAGGTTACCATTGTGGGCAAAGGTAATGCCGTACGGGCTGTTCACATAGAAAGGCTGAGCCTCAGCATTTGCACTGCTACCGGCGGTGGGGTAGCGGAGGTGACCGATACCCATTGAACCGGGGAGGTTGGCAACCTTAGCACCGTCCTGGAAAACCTTGGCGGCCATGCCGTTGGCCTTGAGCTGGTAAATACGGCCTCCGTGGGCACAGGTAGCGATACCAGCAGCATCCTGACCACGGTCTGCACAAAAAGTATCAGCACTGTCCATTTCGTCTTTATTCGGGGATTCTTCGTTTCGCGACTCACGTTGCAGGAGGTACAGGGCCTCATGGAGGTCCACTGCGGCGGCGGCGGAGGGGTTCGCCAGGATCAGAGCGATGATACCACACATCTTGACTTGGGGTAGGGTTCAGCGTTTCTAATAGGATCCAGCAATTGTCAGTCAAGTGTTCGCTGCAAAAATCTTGCAATTGATGGCGGGGTTGGTCGGTCTCAATCAGTCTCGGATCTTCTCCGCAAAAAGCTTCAGAAGTCTAACATCTTAAAAAAATTTTCCGATTCATCATAGAGACGAGTAATAAACGACAGGCAAAAAAAAGAAAAAATAAAAGAAAAGGGAGGACTCACAGCAACGCAAGTTGGGGAAGCAATGCTCAACGAAACCCCCAGGAACGAAGGAAAAAAAAAGAAGTTTGTCCCGCACCGCACGCTTCCCCACCCTCCGATTTTTTGGCTGACTCAGTTGCTGACTCAGTGCCCTACAACCTTAAAAGGTGGATGAGACTATTGCCGTCGAGGAGAGCCCTAGTAAATATGGTGAACTGGTCGAGGATGATGTTAGATCAAGGAATTTCGGTGTGAGATTGGAGGACGTGACTGAATGCCAGTGTTGCACATTAAATTCATCTATATATCTGAGACAGCAGGAGTAGACACCTTGATAGCGGAGAACCTGCTGGGTATGCTCGGTAAAGGCAGCCGATGGTTGAAGGTCGTGCATACTAAAGCTCAGACATGAGAAGCGACCTCTTCCACTGCTCTCTGGGGATTGAACGTGCTCAGCACCTGGATTCTGGTGTTTACAGGCTTACCGTGGTGGGTGCCTGGATGCCTAACGAGCCCATTCCTTAAATGGACTAGTGTTGATGCCTGGTAGATGAGGTGTCAGTGTTCCTGCATCTGGCTGATGCGCGAGCACACTGCATGCGTCTTTCGCTCCGCAGCCTCATCATTATCGGATACGGAAGGTATGAAACCAATGCACGCATGGTGTCAAAAATGAAAAGCCTCGGATTCGTGAATTGCAGGCCAGAAGCGCCAAATTGCCGTCTTAATACGCAACCTGCCATTATTTATATACGAGAAACAGCGACGGTCTTCAAGATTGCTTGTTATATCTTGCAGTATAAACGCAGGCATTGCAAGTTGCACATAGTACAATAACATCCAGCTTGTGCAACGCGTTCGAGCACGCGGCGACCCGCATGTGAACGGGCGGGACCGAGGAGACCCGCGATCGGTCCGAGGACTCACAGTCAACTCTCTTTTTTGAGTGCACTAGAAAGATCGAATAGACGTCTCACAGAGGATTGTTGGGACGATCTGCAGCTTATACTTCCTCCGATCATCGGGGCTGCCTCTGAGCGAGATGGTGTTTTTGCCGTCATCACAGTCTCTCGCAAGGGAGAGGGGTTCCTCCGATCCTCGGCATTCAGAAAGAGAACTCCATTGGAGCAATTGCAACGTACCGTGGCATTGACCGGCTTATTCAAGAGAATTGCCGGTCGGGTTGGATGGCTTCAGGCTTATGGTAGTATGGTCATAGCTGGTACATACTATACTCGTATAGTCCGTTGTCTCAAGGGGGAGCTATGGAGCTTGCTCGGCTGGCATGCCCCCGTGTCAGCGGCATCGTCACGGTAACGAGCGCAACAATTGCAATTGCTGCAATCAATTGAATGAAATGTTGGAGAATAAAATAAGATATTAACAGTCCAACCGACTCTAATTTCAATTCCGGCCGCCCGTGGTCAATTGAAGTTGTAGCCGACACTAACCGACCGCCTCGGCAAGATGAAGTCAGCTTGAACTCACCCCAACCTCTCCACATTCTCCTTCCCCGTCCTTTTTATCCTGATTCTCCCATCTCCGCGCTCCTCCCCCAACTCCGTCCATCGCGAGTTGTCCTACTTCCCTTTTTCCTCCCCTGTACCACTCTGAACAATGTCCCTTCCCGCCGTGCGACGGTTGACCCACACGTCTCCCCGCACTTTGGCCCGCATCTCCGTCTCCAGATTTCCCATTTTCACTCCTTCATCCGCCTCCGCCGTTGCCCCTCGTGTCGCTCGCGCTTCGCGTTTTTCTACCATGGCTGCCCGTCAATCCGCTGCTCCATCGGTCCAGTCCGATAAGTCCTACGATCCCGAGATCAAGGACATGGCCTCCTACGTCCACGACTACAATGTGGATTCCGACCTGGCGGTGAGTGGGGGACCCTTTCCGGCGACACGGAGACTCGAAAACAACAAGGAAAGCACAAAATGCTAATCTTCAATTGATTGCGTCTTTCTAGTATGACACTGCTCGTCTGGTTTTCCTGGACACCCTGGGCTGTGGTCTTGAAGCTCTGAAGTTCAAGGAGTGCTCCAAGCTGCTCGGCCCCGTCGTCGACGGCACGGTTGTCCCCAATGGAACCCGTGTCCCCGGCACTCCCTACCAGCTGGATCCCGTCAATGGAGCCTTCAACATCGGTGCCATGATCCGCTGGCTCGACTACAACGACTGCTGGCTCGCCGCTGAGTGGGGTCACCCCTCCGACAACCTCGGTGGTATCCTGGCCGTCGCCGACTGGATCTCCCGCACCAACCGTGCCGGCGGTAACCTGGGCAATGGCAAGATCCTCAAGATTCGCGATGTGCTCGAGGCTATGATCAAGGCTCACGAGATCCAGGGTGTTCTGGCCCTGGAGAACTCCTACAACAAGGTCGGCCTGGACCACGTCGTCCTGGTCAAAGTTGCGACCACCGCTGTCGTCTCTAAGATGATGGGTCTCACCGAGAAGCAGACTGCCGATGCCATCACCCAGGCCTGGGTTGATGGCCAGTCTCTGCGTACTTACCGTCACTCCCCCAACACCATGTCCCGCAAGTCGTGGGCTGCCGGTGACGCCTGCCAGCGTGCTGTCAACCTGGTCCTCAAGGTCCAGAAGGGCGAGGGTGGTCTCCACACCGTCCTCTCTGCTCCCGGCTGGGGCTTCTACGATGTCCTGTTCAAGGGCAACAAGTTCCAGTTCCAGCGCGACTATGGCAGCTATGTCATGGAGAACGTTCTCTTCAAGGTTTCCTACCCTGGTATGTCTGCACTCCCAAGACTTGAGTAATTGTCATATAACTAACACGTCCCCCCCAAGCCGAGTTCCACTCCCAGACCGCCATCGAAGCCGCCCAGATCATCAACAAGAAGCTCGCCGCGCTGGGTAAGAGCGCCAAGGACATCAAGGAGATCACCAACCGCACCCACGAGGCTTGCATCCGCATCATCGACAAGCAGTTCAAGGCCATGGACAACTTCGCCGACCGTGACCACTGCGTCCAGTACATGGTCGCCACCATGCTGGTCTTCAACCGCCTGACCGCCTCCGACTACGCCGATGGCTCTGAGGCCGCCACCTCCCAGCTGCTGGAGGATCTCCGCAAGAAGATCAAGTGCGTCGAGGACCCCCAGTTTACCAAGGACTACCACGACCCCACCAAGCGCACCATCCCCAACGCACTGACCGTCACTCTGAACGATGGCACCGTCCTCGAGGAGGTTTCCGTCGAGGCGCCTCTCGGCCACCGTCTGCGTCGCGAGGAGGCTAAGCCTGAGATTCTGGCTAAGTACAAGCGTCACCTACAGGCGCACTTTGACCAGGCTCGCATCGACGAGCTGCTCCAGGTTGGCTGGGACCGCCCTGCACTGGAGAACTATGATGTCGACAAGTATGTCGATCTTTATGTTAAGGATAAGGTGGTGGCTTCTGCTTGAGCTGCTTGCCAGTGGGTATATTTGATATGTATGATGAGCATCTTTATATACTGCAAAATTGTATAGACCGTTTTCCTTTTTTTCTCTATTATTTCCATTTCTTTTGGGGATGACTCCCTGATAAAAACCAGTATGATGAAGCATTAGACAGCCAGCGTCAAAGAGAGCTTATCTTGCTAGTCCTAGGTTCCAACTATGCCAATTTCGCTTCTGAGACACGACCGGGCCCATTGCACGCAAAAATTCTGGAAGGAAAGTCTCGAAAAGTGAAACAGCTTCTCCAAAGTTACGATCAAAAGGATATAAATAGAGATGCGGGACCTTGAGAATTGTTTCAAGGCAGCTCCCATGAGCAGAACGCTCAGCCTATTCAACCTTGATCCCGAAGCCGGGGCTAGAATCGAACTGTGAGGTCGATTTGGGTTCCCTTTGCGTGCTGCTGTCGTGGCAACAGACATTGAGACTGTGTAATATCTTCTTGAAAAAGTAGTTGATTCCGACGTGGAAGATCCGGTGCTCAGTGATTCCCTTCAATTTGCAGCTTTTGCGGGGGCTGTGAACATTATGCTCCTTCTTTCAAGACATAGTACCTTTGTGAATAGCCGTGGAAGCCACTTTGGAGACGCTTTGCGGAATAAAGTGTCAATGTCCGGTGATTCTGTTGCTGCTTCATGATTGTGCGTGGTTCTTTCATAGTCTCCCAAGGCCATTTTTGAACTACGGAAGTCCTGTGTCTAGTTGAAGCTGGCATGGAGAGCATGAGGTGTGATGGCCAATCAGGGTTCGTTTCAGGTTCTAATCAATATTCAAAAGATGTCAAGATATCTAGGTGATGAGAATATACGGTCTTTTGAGGGAGGAAAATATTTGATGCATGTTACATAAGTACGCCGAAAATATACACTCGATCAGTGGGGCCTAGAAGCAAATAGATACACGTCATTAAACACATAAACACCAATATACTCCCTACTATTGACCAGTCGCATCAGTTGGCGAGTACGAGGCCTGACAAATCGGACACCGATATCGTCGATACTCAAACCAAGAAGATAAGCAACTCAAATGGAACGCGTGATGGCACCGATTGAGGACGAGAATGCCGCTGTCCCGTCTAGACTCCACATCGACAGCTCCACAGCACGAGCCGTCCGAGGGAACGGGCGAGGCATCACGTCCTAGAGGTTGGCGGCGGGGTAAGTGAGCGGGTTTTGGATAGGTGAGATTGGGGGTCGAAGATAAGGAGGAGAGGCAGATTGGGCTGGACCGATGTTAGTTCGTTTTGGAAGTCTTGGTCTTCTTGGACGCGTGGAGGTCTAGAGGGCTGGGAATTTCTTGGGTGGGGAAAAAAGATTCGGTGAGGCTCGGGATGGTATTCGCGGAGCCCACACGTCCGATTGACGTCTGGTCCAGCAAAACGAAGAACGAGGAACGAGGGAGACAGGCAGGATGCAGAGGCATGGCGTGGCATGCAAGCATGACGATGATGCGAGCAGGGAAAACAAAGCGATGCGCAAGACCGGATTAGGAGGCCGGAACCCCGAATGCCCAGACGCCGAGAATGGAACTGTGGAATCGGGCAACAGTGGAGATCCCTATAGGGCAGGCCAATCCCCAGCCCAGCCCTGGGCATCTGGGCATTCCCCGCATCGCATCATTCTTGGATCGGCCAAGATATTCGTTGGGGCTAAGGCCATTGCCAATACCACCCTGCCCTGAAACAAAAGTGTTGAGACAAAGGGAACCGGAAACAGAAGACGTACCACGTGTCATGAGCATACAGTTCAACGTCGCTGGTGGCATTTTGCTCCTCCAGCCATCGTTCGACGGAGACTTGCTCCATTGACGGGTTGAGCGCGAGGTTATTGTTGGTTATGTGCGTGGTCGACGCTGCATTTCGTCTTCTGCGATGCCACACGAGCAAACTATCAGAATGATGGGTTAGCTTTGTCCGACCTTCTCGACGCTTCGCATGCATGCGATGAGCCAAGTAGGGGGCCCGGCCAAGATGCTAACGCCTAGGTCTGTGGGTTGGACCCAGAGGACCGGCAACGGCACTCACATCGGAAGGACGCTGATTATCGAAAACAGTGCAATGGCCCCAATCACGATCCCGATCACCTCACCTTGCGGAAGGGCGTCATCTTCCAACATGAGTGGAGAGCATGGGACCCCGCAAGCCTGGGTCCACGAGAGGAGATGAATACGAGAACAGGGACTGCCAGGCGATTCGCCCAATGACACTCCAACCTGCGAGCGTCTCGGTACAATCGGGACCAGATAGACGTCAAAGGCGACTTGCTACTCACTCGCACTGGCGCGGGTGCAGCGTGGATCGCAGCGAGGAACCGGATCCCTCGGGTCAAGCGTAGAGCGTGCAGACAACCGAGTATGGTCAGGCATAGACCATTCTCCAGGACCCCAGTCGAACCAGCGGCGTGGTTAATATCGGCGGCGAATGTTTTGCCACTGGGTGTGGAAGGATAGCGGACAGCAAGAAATACAGGGGAAATGGACTGGGACGGGCGGGCAGATTTGAACCGCGCGGTAGACTCTCAGGCCGCAGACATTGCAGGGCGCCAAGGAAGGCTGAGAAGTAGCCAAGCGTGAGAGATGTCGGGAGGACGCAGCCTGCGACGACGCAGGCGCGAGACTCGTCCACCGCGGAACGCCAAGCCGCGCCCAGAATCCCGCTCTTGGCACTCCGCGACCTCGCGGCCAATCAGGGGCAGGTGGCGGCTCGCAACCGAGCCAACGCCGAGGCCAGTCGTGTGCGTCATCGGAGCCTCGACGGGATGTGCCAAGCTGCGTCCGCCGGGTTTACTGTGCGGTTGGGAAATGTGATTGGTGGTGTGGTGGGCATTCCCCAGACTTTGCGATTGGAGCAGTCGATTACACCAACCTGATCGGAACCGCCTGGGGAATGGGTGGATCTCCGTTTGCGATGCCGGGTGATTTCGCCATTCGGCATCTCCGGGGCGCCGACAGCTGGAACAGGCCCAGAGGGCATGTCTGGGCGGGAGTTAGGGTATTTATATCGGGGGTGTACCCCCGGGTGGGAAAAGAAAGAAAGTTAGGATTTAGAACACAAGTGTACTCTAATCCAGATCGAGGATCCAATCTTATTGCCATAAGAGTAGATTCTCATTGCACCTCCCGTGTATGGACTCGCATTCCCTTGAGGATACTTTCTACATGACACCGCCTTGAAGAAAGTCCTATAGAAGTACCTTACACCGCGCTGCACATTGCAGACTGCACCAAACAACAACCACAAACGACCTCCACACTACACCTCTTTCTAACTGCAACACTCGTTCACGCCACAAAGAACCCTCCTAGACACCCGCGTGATGTCTAAGGAGAGTCCCCAGACGCAAGGCTCCAAGTCTTCCACCGATGTATCCTATCTGTCGCAGCCGGCCCACAGCCTCACCTACGAGGAGGTGATCCGGGAGCTCGGCACAAACTCCGACGATGGACTCACCTCCGGCGAAGTCAAAGAACGGCTGGAGAAGTATGGAGGCAATCTCTTGGAGGGAGACGAAGGCGTCTCCTTTGCGAAAATCATCATTCGACAGGTCGCCAACGCCATGATGCTTGTAAGTACACCCCGCAGTACTCCGCAGTAGCACTGAAGAATGTGACGAGAGGCTTACGTCGAAATAGGTCCTTATCATCGCAATGGCCGTTAGTTTTGGTATTCAATCCTGGATCGAAGGTGGCTTTATTGCGGCCGTCATCGCCCTGAATATCGTGGTAGGAGTCTACCAGGACTTTGCCGCTGAGAAGACAATGGACTCTTTGCGCTCGCTCAGTTCACCTACCGGCGTGGTGACCCGCGACAGCAAGACCATCACCGTTCCCGCGCAGGAAATCGTTCCGGGTGACATGGTCGAGTTGAAAGTGGGCGACACGGTGCCTGCCGATCTCAGGTATGCTTGAACTTCCCCAGAGGCTCTTGAATAAGGCACTGACTCATGGATGCAGATTGGTTGAAGCAATGAACTTCGAAACCGACGAAGCCCTTCTTACTGGCGAATCCCTCCCGGTCCAAAAAGAAGTCGACGCCACCTACGACGTCGACACTGGCCCCGGCGACCGGTTGAATATCGTCTACAGTTCCTCCACCGTCACCCGAGGCCGCGCTCGGGGCGTTGTTGTTGGCACTGGAATGAAAACTGAGATCGGAGCCATCGCTGCTGCCCTTCGAGGAGGTGACTCCAAGCGTCGTCCTGTCAAGCGTGGCCCTGAAGGCGAAACCAAGAAGCGCTGGTATATTCAGGCTTGGACCTTGACGACAACTGATGCGATCGGCCGCTTCCTCGGTATCAATGTCGGTACTCCTCTCCAGCGCAAGCTCTCGAAACTGGCCCTGCTCCTGTTCGGTATCGCGGTGGTCTTTGCCATTGTTGTCGCGGCATCAAACGACTGGCGTGGTGACAATGAGGTTATTATCTATGCTGTTGCCACAGGTTTGGCGATGATTCCGGCTTGCTTGGTTGTCGTTTTGACAATTACCATGGCCATGGGCACACGGCAGATGGTGCAGCGACACGTTATTGTCCGCAAGCTAGATTCTCTCGAGGCTTTGGGAGCTGTCACTAATATCTGCTCGGATAAGACGGGCACTCTGACACAAGGCCGTATGGTCGCGAAGCGTGCTTGGTTGCCTTCAGTGGGAACTTATTCGGTCGGATCATCGAACGACCCCCTGGACCCCCAGGAAGGAGAGTTGAGCCTGACAGATGCAGCACCAGTTGAACTCGGAGCGGAATCTCGCGGTGGCGATCCTGCGCAGCCGGATGCCCTTATCAAAGACAATGAATTGCTTAAATCATTCTTGGATGTCGCTGCCATGGCTAACCTGGCTCATCTGCATAAGTCTGCCAACGAGGGATGGCAAGCTCGTGGCGAGCCGACCGATATTGCTATCCAGGTTTTTGCGTGGCGATTTGACTGGGGGATCGACCGCTGGACTAAAGGCGAGAAGCCCGTCTGGCGTCAAATGGCCGAGTATCCCTTCGACTCTAGCGTGAAGAAGATGTCCGTCGTATTTGCCAAGCGTGATGAGGAAACCGGGGATACTCGTGAGATGGTCTTCAGTAAAGGTGCCGTTGAGCGTGTGCTCGATGCTTGCACGACCATCTATTGGGTTTCTAACTCTTCCCCTGTTGAGCTGAATGACGAAATTCGCGAGAAGATCCTTGAAAATATGGAGGCACTGGCAAAGGAAGGTCTTCGTGTTCTCGCTCTCGCTGGCCGTGAGCACAGTGGAAGCAAGGAAAGTGACGGGCCGCTTCCTCGTGAGGAAGTTGAAAAGGATCTTGTTTTTTACGGATTGATCGGACTTTACGATCCTCCTCGTCCTGAGACTGCTGGTGCTATCGCCCAGTGCTACAAGGCCGGTATCTCCGTCCACATGGTTACCGGTGACCACCCTGGCACTGCCCGCGCAATCGCCGCACAAGTCGGCATCATCCCTGCGAACATGGATATGGTTGCCAAGGACGTGGCTGATGCGATGGTTATGACTGCCGGAGAATTTGACAAGCTGTCCGAAGACGAAATTGACAATCTGCCTACCCTGCCCCTTGTCATCGCCCGTTGCGCGCCGAACACCAAGGTCCGAATGATCGATGCTCTGCACCGTCGTGGCCGCTACGTCGCCATGACAGGTGACGGTGTGAACGACTCTCCCTCGTTGAAGCGTGCTGATGTCGGTATTGCTATGGGTCAGAACGGTTCTGATGTGGCTAAGGATGCATCGGAGCTTGTCTTGACGGATGACAACTTCGCTTCTATTATCAACGGTATTGAAGAGGGACGCAGAATTTTTGATAATATTCAGAAATTCGTTCTGCATTTGCTCGCAGAAAATGTCGCTCTGGCAATTACGTTGCTTATTGGCCTTGCCTTCAAGGATGACACCAACCAGTCTGTCTTCCCCATCGCCCCCGTCGAGATTATTTGGATTATTATGATTACTTCCGGACTCCCCGATATGGGACTTGGAATGGAGCGTGCAGCTCCAGAGGTCATGGACCGCCCTCCTCAGAGCGTAAGTAAAGTCTTACCCTTCCTTTCTATATTAAATCCTAACAACCCACAGAAACAAGGAATCTTCACCTGGGAAATCATCATCGACACCCTTGTCTACGGAGTCTGGATGGCTGCCCTCTGCCTGTCCGCCTTCGCCCTCGTCATGTTCCGCTGGGGCGACGGCAATCTCGCCATGGGCTGCAACACCCACTACAACGACGCCAGCACAGACTACACCTGCGACACCGTCTTCCGCGCTCGCGCCACAACATTTACCTGCATGACCTGGTTCGCCCTCTTTTGGCCTGGGAAATGATCAACCTTCGCCGCAGCTTCTTCCGCATGCAGCCTGACTCCAAGCGCTACTTCACCCAATGGATGTTCGATATCTGGAGCAACCGCTTCCTCTTCTGGGGTATCATGGCTGGCTTTGTGCTTGCATTCCCCATCCTGTATATTCCTGTGATCAACCACAGTGTTTTCAAGCACACTTCCATCTCGTGGGAATGGGGTATTGTCTTTGTTGAGACTGTGCTGTTCTTCCTTGGTATCGAGACCTGGAAGTGGTGCAAGCGGATTTATTTCCGGCGCCAGGCGAAGAAGCCGGAGAAAGATGATAAGGGGGGTGAGAGGGCTTACCTTGGAGACTTTAATCGGTATATCTCTATGGATCGGTCGGATACTCAGGCTTCCAGCGGTATGAAAACTGAAAAGTCCATGGTTTGAGATGGGCATGATGGAGCAGAATGCTCGTCTTTGTTGGATGCATGTCTTGGGGATATCTTGCATAATAGCCCTTGCATTGATGAGTGGGTGTTGCATGCTCATGGACACGTTTTTACATGTGCTTTGTTGTTTACATAGATTCGAAACACGATCTTCTAGATTATTTTATTCAACGATACACTATTTTTTCCAAAAAGTTCCGCTGTAAGAAGAGTTCAGTTAAGACTACACGGGAGTGGTCAGAATTATTAGCTTTCTGGACGCCCCATTTGTAAACCATAAATCGGTCACATGGTCGACGTCAAAATGACTACAATCGTCCACATTTCGCTTTCACCTTATTTTCTCGGCCTTAAATGATTCTTCTGTGGGTTCGATTGAATCGAGGACAACTAATCAGATCTACCTCATATCACAAGCAATGTTCAGGCTCCCGAAACAATCAAAGCCCGACAGGTTCTCACTGAGGATTGCCAAAATACTTGATCCTCTCGCAGTGATTCCCTGGGGTGGTCTCGCAGTGGGCTATCTGGGCGTTCCTATCGTCGTTGAGGTAAGGTAACTTACGATGGAATTGAAAGTAATCCCGCTAAACAGTACTCTCCTATCTCAAAGGAAAACTGGTTCGTCGTCCAAGATGACGATTTGAAGTCTGCCATCGAAAAGCTCACGAGCGCAGGATTCAAGCCCAGCTCTGTCGATCGCTCCCCTTCACCTGAGGTCATGGCGCAGCTCTCAAATCCACAAAAGGTGCTAGACGAAATAAATGCCGAATGGAAACGCTTCGACCAGTCTTGTGCGATATTCGACTATCCACAAGATGATCAAACCGAGAAAGAACAAGAGTTACAAGTAATCCTCCTCCGAGCATCCTTCGCACGTATCTCTACTGGAGATGCCTCTGGCTCTTCGGACAAAAAGGCGATGAAGCGATTCGAAACCTCCGGCAATATACACTACCCACTAGAACCCGCGCTGGTGGAGAGTTTTGTAAAGGCTGCAATTGATGAAGAAAAAGGAAATGGATTTACCGAATGCTTTCGTGCAATAACCTGCTGGATTGAAATGATGAATGAATACCTGGAGGTTAATAATGATATCCTTGATGATTGTCAGGATGAGCAGGCGGTGGCATGGTTTAGTCGCAATTTTGGTCGAATTCATGAGGCTAAACACGGTCCTACTGATCGGCGGATTTGAAAACAAATCAGCTCGAACAAGGAGTTGCCAATTGACATGAGAGGGAACCCTGTGGGGTGATGGTGCAAATTTTCTACGTTGGCAGTACTACGTTCTGTGTTTGACATTCTTCGCAAAAAATCTATTGAGAAAGCTTGAAGCTTTTCATCTGATCTGATCCTAATTCATCCTATCTCTCACACATGAGATGGAACAGAAAAGCTCAAGAACAAAAAAACATACAACAGCAGGGATTCGCATGTGGTCACACACCATACTACGTACCACGCAAACAAAGAATCAGGGTCGGACATTGATACGGACTGATGCGTTCAATCTGTTCAGTTTAGACGACTTGTCAATATTAGTGGACATTGAGACGGGTGATTGTGATAGCAGAGCCGATTTCTTGGGCATCAGAAAACATCCTCCACTGTACATTCTAGCAGAGTATATCATTCCATCCGGCCGGTTATTTCCTGAGTTGTATCCAGTGACTCTTCCCTAGGTAGATTTAGACCCATTTTTTCACGTCCCTTTCCTATACTCGGTTCTCCCTGTACAGTCTGCGCAGTCCACGGCTTGCATCTAATGGCTTCTGATCCGTCTAATATGAAACTGTTCCTTCAGCACCTTGAAAATATTCGGAAAGAGTGTGTGTCAGTGTGTAAAAGCGCAAGCCGATTTTGTAAGCCACTGTAGACCATCGTCTGAATACTTTCTTTCTTAGTGAGGAACACGGTCTTAGCCAATCACGTCTAGCCACCACCCTCCATCAACCATTGCCCATCCGGACTAGCTGGTCTGTCCTGACTTACTGGGGAGACCATGCTACTCCAAAGTGGAGAAGGGAGTAACATCGAGCCAATCATATAATTGAGTAGTAGAATTGGTAGAAGCCACTCATGTTCGTTTTTACCCTCCATTAAACAAGACAGCGAAACCCGCCAACTTGCTCCGGGCCCAAGGATTACCTCAATACCTGTAGATCAACGTCTCTCTTTTGGCACTTTACGAATCTATGAACAGGAAATAAACGGTTTGATTACCTGGCTGAAGCTGCCCCAAATCACTCTCAATCTGCAACTATTGAAATGAAACCAGTTTCGCTTGGGCCAGGAAGTCCTCTAGACCTAAGCTCGCTAGGACTTTTAGCCCTTTCCTTCGAAGACAAACTCCCCCACTTTTCATACAGAGTTAAGTCCGAGCATGAAATCCTCGCTATGTGGCTCTGATCAGGAGTCTCTTGTAGTATTTCGGCATCAGGCGTACCTCCGGGTAACAAAGAAGCGCGCGTCCAGCCGTCGGCATTAGCAGGCACTTGGGGAATGGTCCACTGTTCGCTATCTCCTTCATCAGGTATCTCTTCCGGGGCAGGCTCAGGCTCTTCGTAGACAAGCTCAGGCACTTCGGAGATATACTCAGGCTCTTCGGAGACAGGCCCTTGGAAAAGAGATTCATCTGAAATGATGCCGTTCGGTATCTTCATTGATGATACCGCAAAAAATCGGCTCAGTCTGATTACCGTATCGTTAATTTGTAGGAGGTGACTTACCGCGCTGATCTTTCATAGAAAATAAGCGAACAGATAATATCTCGAGAATCATTTTCATCACTGCATTATCTAGAACTCGCGTAAACCAAGCCCTGGATCCTCAGGCTTAAGTAATCGCTGCAGGTTTCTTTGAATGTAACTTGGAAGCCAGGTTTCACCTGCGGGGAGGCTTGAGAACACGTCCCTCTCAGCCCGCAGGATTTCAAGAACAGCAACCTCATCATCAAAGTGCTTCATCTTTTGCTTAGCAAGGATTTTGTTTGGATGGAGTGAGCTAAACAGAGTGCAGCTTGCCGGACGTTGTATTCGTAGCTATCTGGCTAACTAAGGAAGGAAGAAGGAAAGGAAGAAGGTGTGTGTGATGGAGAAGGTAAGGTGTAGCCCGTCACCGCCCAGGTCCCGTGATTTCAAGTAATGGCATTTGAATATGAAGATGACGATGACTGTTTGAATTTAGATGTTTCCACTGCTGTCGTCGTCACTGTGCCCGCAGACAGAGACTACTATGATGGTAAGCTTCACCCTTATGAGCGATGCTACCAATAGCGGTCTATGCAGCTCTCCACTTCTCGTCAATCTTGTAAACTCTACTTGATGGAAGATGCTAATCCAATAAAGTGGAACATATTGTTGAATTGAACACCATTCAGAATTTCCTGCAAGATGCAGTCGATGGCGTGTTGCTCACAGGGAACAATCCGAGAAACCTTGAGCTCCCTTCAGACTACGTTGAGACATTGAATACGCAAATGCTTATACAACCACCTCCAGTAGCAGGTGGTGGGCGAGTAACACGTGTTCCCCTGCGAAGAATCATGATCGCTCTTGGCAGCGGTCGAAATAACCAGGATTTTGTTGTTCTTCTTTCAGCTTTGAATGGCGTAAACTCACGAGTAAGGGCTCACTCATTTCCTGGCTAAGACTTCTACCCCTGGGCTAGATGCTGATAACTTTCGCAGATCTGGCGTTCGGAGGAGTACCACGCAGACATGGAGGATTTGATTGACGAGGATGACTATAAACCGGCTCTTCAAAGTATCCGATCGATCATATCAGTTATTCATTACCTCAATGATCGCCGAGTTCATCCTCGGATGGTCCATGCTGCGAACTTGGTACGTTCTGAGCTTGCATTAGCTGATCAAGAATGGATGTCAGTGGCGGGCTACAATCCTCGCGGCCAGGACTGGTGGGACCAATGGTTTAGAGATCGAATGAGATTTATTGGACAGGAAGCCAGAGACTGGGTCAGTCACTGGATAAGTGAAATGCGATAATTTTGGGCCGTAAGGACTGGAAATGATGCGGCATATGCCAATGAGGTCCTGGACTCATATGAACGTCTTGCATCTGACATGGACATTGACCTGCAGGGTCTTGAGGGCAACGGATAACCAGGCGGTAGATTGATGCAGGTACCAGATGGAATTTGGGAGTGGATTTTTATTAAGCAATTGCCTTGAAATTTTATGGCGTACGCAAGCCTATTGCTTCACCACCGTCTCTCTGGATTTCCACGTGAACGGTTCCTAAGGTGCGGGAGTCAAATTTTTCGAGGGGAGTGAATGGATGAATATCCATTCTTTTTAGCCAGACCGCGTTGAAATCCAATGCAATATAACACAAACTCTTTTTCAGCGATATGCATGCATAAATTGTGAGTTCTGTATATCAGCCTAGTCTCCTTCAAATCCGGAACATGGGGAAGAATGCCTGTATTTTCTATATGAAGAAATGAATTGATTTTCAAACCTTTTGGACTTCATGTTGAATGTGTATAACCTCTATGTATCTGACCTCAATCTGACTTCATGGGCCATTACCGGGAAGCGGTTGTTTTATACTATGCAGTCACGCAAAACGGAAAACTTTAATCATGTTAGTTACCATAGTTGTGGCTAGTCCATGGGCGGGCGACCATGACATCATCGAACCAGAGGATGTGCCGAAATACGGCGCAGGTGATTTGTGATTTTAGGGGATTGACTTTACATGACGTCTTTACACAATTCTGCATACTATTATATAGAATGGAAGATGTCATTATGACGAAAGCAGCTTGGCCTCAATTCCTCACGGAATTATCGGCTGTCTCAAGAGAATAGTATATGTACGCGCTAGAACCTCCGGAGAATCTTAAAATTCGCTAATGTCATTATCATATTGAATATCCACATTTTTGAATGCGCTACGATTCACCAGTATGCCTAAAGCATATTTCGACCGTGACCCTATAACCCTACAAGAAGGAAGCCACGTTGGTGCTCAGATTGGTGGCAAAATGGTTGAGCCCGATGGAACGGAATTTGTTACTGGGGACGTTGAACGGGTCATTATCTATAAAACTCCAAATTCCACTGTTGAGCTCAAGTGTACGCAAGATGTCCAGTTTTTGCCTGGCGAACAGGTTATTTTACAACAGCTCGGTAAGCCCCCTCGACAGAGGCAAGTGAACAATGATTGACTAGGACAACAGATCCTGTTAGTTATGCTGCTATAGGCATGAAAAGTGGAAAGGAAGTTGAGTTTAAGGAGTAAATAATTCTATCGTGCTTGGAGTGATCTACCGTTATGGGTTGTTGTTTTCAGAAACAATAAAAAATTGGCTCTGAATTTGGGGCTTGGATATTCAGAGCCGGACTTGATATTTTTTTGGCTCCAAGATTTCAATGGCATGATAATTCCAAATACCACTGCACGAAGCCACAATGGTCTGAGTGTTCATCCAGCGCCCATGGACAGTTCATCTTGTCTGGGCCTACCCAGTGAGAAGTGCCTAAAGCAATGACTGTGATGTCGACATATATCTCGAAAATATGAATCTGCTGACATTTAAGTATGGGAACGAAAATAGAATAGTTCATTGAGATCATTCCTGCCTCGACATCACCTGGAAGCGTACCAAGAGAGAGATTCTTGCTCCGTCGATGCAGGAATTTCCAGATATCGCTGGCTTATGCCAGAGCAGATCGTAGTGAGCCCTGGGTTTAAATATTAACGAGAGATACTATGATGCACAACAGTTCTTATCACTCTTATCTCTTCTTAGAAACACTAACCTCATATACTAGTCCAAAATCTCCGATAAGACACGATATTTTTCTTGCACTAAGAGCAAATCATTATGCTCGGCAACGACTGGAAAAAGAGAGAGATGCCCTGAAAGAGTTCGCTGGAATATTTACTCGGCCTGCTCGTCTTCTCCCAGATGCTTGAACCGCACGAAATCCTCGATTTCCTGCTCGATATCCTCCTCGACCTCCACTGTGCATGCTAGTAAGGCGGTGTTTAACATACTGTCGAGGAGTGAAATGTTTTGTAAATCTGTATTATAACAAAAGGTGACCTCTTCACCGGCGACTATGACTCTCGAGTCGCAAAAGTTGAAATAATCTCTCCCCTAGTAGTGGGAATTTTTGAGTTCGGTGTACAAGAATGGTTGAGACGAGAGAGCGGGGAACACATTCTCGATATTCATCTCCGCCAATCTCCCCTGGGAGAAAGTGAGGCAGCTAGGACTACCTTGTCCATAGTCGATGGTCGTATGTAAAGCTAAGCCCCAGTTCCCATCTTCAATTCGATTTTTCGGCGATGCCGTGAGAGGGAAGCCATGCAGAGGAGCCAGGCTCGGCGTGAAAATGGTCGCTGGTGAGCATTTCGCTTGGCCACCAAATCGCCTCCCGTACTTTTTTAATTAAGCTAGTAGCCATATAGGGCCTGGTTGAGTTCGGCCGAAAAGCTCAATGAGGAGAACGGAGATAGACCGCATGGTATATGGGAGATGCATCACCTTGGGGGGACACACCAAGCAAAAAAAAAGTAATATCTTCCTCCTGCGAGAGGAGTTGAAACATCTGTCCCACCATATGAACGCACTTAGCTGCCATCCAATTACACTTAGCCCCACGCGATACTCCCAAGACGGGCCGTTGGGAGAGATGGCAAGGACAGTGCTGCGACACGATCAACATTGCGGAGTAGAACTGGAAGGCTAGACTAGCGCGCTGTTGTGCAAATGGATGGGTGGCGTCTAGCCTCGTGAAGTGAAGCTCTGTCGGTGTCCAGGCGACAGGAGTTGAATATTCAGATAAATGAATCGTGTCTCGAAAGGCCACATCGCATCTTTTGTTCGTCCTGATCGCGGTGTTCCGCGACTGTCACGAGTCCGAACTACGATCGACTGATTGTCCCAAAATGTCGTCATCCTACACGAACAGATGGCCTTGCGAATGAGGGGCTGTAGACCGAGTTTTCAATCCATCGGTCGCTGGGGTGATGTTGTCGGACTTGGTAATCCTGCGCTTTGACATTTTCGTGTTGACTGCCGTAGCGTGGACTCACCTACACCTGTGGAAATGCGTATTTTCCCGCGAAATCCGCTCTTGGATTCCTTGCCACATGTACCCCGGTTCTCCTATGAAAATTGTCACCACCCTTTGCGTACATTCACTCGTTCGAACAATTTTTCGAATACTAGAGCGATGGTCGGCGGAAGTGACCACCGAGCAATCGCGGCACAAGTCACGCGCTCCAACTCGGCGACGCGAACCTTTGGCAATGCACTTGGTATTCTTATAGTTCCTTAGCAGGACGAATAAATCTCTGACTTCACTGCAGGGCCTCGGTCTGCCTTAACACATAATGGCAATGGCAGCAACTGCTGGGCTGATCATTCAGCTCATTGCAGGGAAATCGGTTCTGGAACCGGTGGGGCTGTAATAAATCTGATTCAATTGTTTCACTGCGTCAATGAACAGATCACGTTCTTCTTTGCTGACATTCGCAATGTTGCGACGAATTCCGTCACCGAGCCCCATGGTATACTTCGTGGTTGATTACTGCCCCGGGCGTGATGAGTCGGAAACCTTCCTTGTGTGTAGGTAAAAAATGAGTTGAGGGTTGCGTTTGTTTGTGTGGAAGCGTTGTGTGAGTGTGTGGAGTGGAGAAGCTTGGAATGACGAGATCCGGGACGTAGAGGTGTAGTTTATAGGATGACTACAGTCGGGCATCCGAGCTTGTAAGAGACGCATATGAAAAGCGAAGTCGTTGATACAGCCGGTAGCTCTATGGTCCTGCTCGTCCGGGGTCGATACACGCCATCTAGAACGACCAGTCGTTAGGATGACATTCTTATGACATCTTAGATATGCCAATATGAACCCTGTATCAGACATGGACGCACCGAGACATTTACAGGGTAGGCTTCAAAGCCTTCGACGGATCCAGAGAAGGCCTAGAAGTCCTATTATTATTGAAGAAGAAGAAGATGATGTTGTTGTTAAGTAAATTCCCCCCGGACAATCATCATCAATCAAGTCACTCATTTTGATCCTCTCATCATTACTAGCCTGTACGCCCTTCGATGGACTTGGGGAAGGGGGAAGAACGGGGGGTGATACGGGTGAGTTTAAACTAACTCGTGGCGGTCTGTTCAAGACTGACTTTGCCAAAGGGAATCTCGACTCGCCATCGAATACTGTCACCGAGTCCGGCAGCAATCGCCTGATACCTGGGCTTTCTGGGTTCACGCTAGTAATGCTGCGCGCTGCGAGGAAAGTCTCCGCAACCTTTCCTATTAAGGTTTGGATAGACTGGGTGAAGTTTAACTAAAAATAACGTAACAGGGTAAATAGGGTTTGGATGAGCTGGTAGAAGCTTAATTATGATTGAGTTTGTCTAGACCTCAAATCATCCTGCATGCGGCCGTGTTGGTCGATTGAGTACGGTCTGCGCTTTCCGTTTCTGTGGTTAAGACCTTGATCTGTCCCAGGCTTCATTTCGGGATATCATTCGGGATTGAAGACACTCTTTCACCACCCACCCGTTCTTCAGTGATAATATGGCCAAGGCTTCTTTTCCACAGCTCCCTTTTTCCATAAGCACCGCCACATGTTCATTTCATGGCAGATGCTACGCAGCAGGGCTCGGATGGAACGCCCCCCGTTGTCACTACTACTAAAATCTTCCACGCAGACCGATGGGCCCCACACGAATAGACATAGACAGGCCAGAGAACCTGCACGAGGAACAGGACAAATCCCGTGGGGAGGACACTAGCAAGATTCCAGTCTAGGGTATTGCGTCATTCCTTGCCACAAGCAAACCGCATACTGGCGCTACAGGTTTAGTAACGAAGTGCTTCATCTCTATGCTTTCACGTAGTTTATCTGCAATTACATTGCACAATTCCACAATTTCCTCACGTTGCACTTTACTCTTTTCTTATTGTTGGACATGCTCATTCGAAAGTAACATATCCATGGCGTTTTCTGAAGCGCGGAAAAGGCGAAACGAAACGACCGCCTTCCTCGGGCTTGTTATGGCAATTTGGAGCTATGTAGCGCATGAGCAGTGTATGACGGCAGTTTAGTCACGGTACGTACCGTCACGATTTTTGTTTGCAGGTTGGTTTGTATACAGGAAAGAATAGTCAAATTTAATGAAACAAGAAACAACCCTATCGAGCCAATGGACGCCACCCATAAGGCTCCTTGGTGCCTGGCAGCCGTGAGGCGCGGATACTGCTAAAATAATTTGAAAGTACTTGTTTGCATATGCCATGGCCCTACGCATATGACCCAGGCCCTAATTATTTGTGCATGAACGAAGCTGAGACTAGCCAAAGCGACGATCATAAATGAAGAAAATAAAGTGTTGCGGTTCTCCTGGCCTTTTTTGGTCAATGAAGCACACATAGAAGGCAGTGAGGCCAGTTGAAGCGCACCGACAGGTAAATGAAAAGTGATAAAATGGCAATTATTCCCATAAATAGCAAGGCAGATATCATATGGGTTATCCAGGGTTGCAAAGTAGAAACACATAGATCCTGGCAGAGGTTAGTGTCGCTCTCCTATTTCACTATACTTACCTCGTTTAAAATGAGCAAAAGAAGTACACTGCCGGTTTCCTGCCGTAGTATCGGCCAAGACTGATCTGATATACGGTTAGAGAGGAAACTGGGATCAGCCGGTTCTCCTCAACCTGACCTAGAGACTCCCAGCAAAGCCAAAGTTCTCTCCCAGTTAGGCGGTAGAATTCTTCGAAATCAAGGAATGTCTCTCACGTGGTCACATGTTGCATGGAAGATATTCTTTGGACATCCAACGAGGACCTTTCACTTCCGAAGCAAAGTTCTATGACAGCCTTGTTTCTGCGTTCTTAGAACATGCAGAAATTCTGCAGTTGTCACACCATTGCTTTGTGGCACCCGTTCCTTCGCGGGACGACTATCAATCCAGCATACAATATGAGAGTGCTGTGAACCTATGGAACGACTTTGTGGCCGTTGGAGGCAAGACCGACTCGTCGGACAACAGACTGGATTATATCATCGCAGGCCACGCTCTCCACGACATTGTACGGCAACTTGAACTCCCAACTGTCAATTCGGAGACTTTTCCGTTATACCACCCTAATCCGAGTGTCAACAACATATATGTTGATGATGATTATAACATCACCTATATCATCGACTGGGCATTCGCTTCATCCATTCCTGAACCAATGCTTTAACCACACCAGGATTGCCACAATACCATGACGAAATTGGTTCGGAGCTATGTATACCTTTTATAAATGGCTTCATCTCTGCTATGCCTGGGTCGATGGAAGAGAGGTCGATCCGCAGAAATCACGATTCCCTGGAGCGGAGCCAAGTCTCCTGGAGATTGAGCCGACTCTCAACCTGGACTCAATTAGTGATTACACTCTCTTTGCTACGGTCTGGCACTTTGCCCGTGGGCCTGAACAGGACCTGGGCCATTACTTCTTACGGCAGTGGAGTTCGCCTCATACATCCAGCTTTATAACGAAGTTCAACAGGAGGATCAGCCACTTTCGAAAATTCAAAAGGATGAAAAAATATTATTTTCGAAACAAGCATCTCAGAGACACAGTAGCAAAGAAGCTGACACTCTTGTCCGAATGGAAAACGCGGTTTACCGTCAATCATCCGCCGAGTCTTCGGAAAGACATGTTTATCGCTTCTCCCAAGTTATGGAAGTGGATTCAACAATTTGTGCACGACTGTGAAGACATGTCCTACGCCAGACATCAAGATCTCAAGCGAATGCGCTCAACTGGGACATCCCACAGATCACTGGTCTCATCATCTTTCACATTGCTGCAAGCGATGATGTGAGCAAGAACGATTTTCGCGGTCGGTACTTCATACCAGTCGCTATGCCTTGTGATCCGAGTCCGATGGGGTAGAATATGACATTGGGTCGGGATCTTTGGGTATGTTTTACCGCAGCCTCACAGCCATAGTTGGTAACTTTGAGCTTCACTTAGGATTGGAATCGATGGGAAAATGACCGAGACACTGGGACTGAACTGGCGAAGTGCGATATTGCAAAAGGAGCCAAACGCTTCTACGGATCGCCAAGGTCTAGCTTTGGACCCCGCCTAATCTTCTCTTTCCTTTATCCTTTATCTTCATGTCGCAGTTGATTGAAATGTTATTATTCGAACGTCGTTTGGGAGGTCCTAATGAGCGAAGAGTGAATTCTCAGAACGCACTTCTTCTCTCGTTTGCTGCGCTTCAGGAGATCCTCTAGATCGAACGAGAGTCTAACTTAGTGCTGCAATTTTACCGGATTATTGCATTATACTGGCCCATGTTTCGTAACTGTCAGAGCTGGACAGTGCTACCCCGACGCCCCACCATCATTCGCAGTGCTCCTCAGCTCGTCTTTGGTCGACGCCTGTTCATCACGCGCAGCGGTCCCGTGAATCGGACTATGGCTCCCAACCTAGCCAAATTTACGCTCGGACTTATTCATGATATGATAACCAGTGAAAAACTAACCACGTCCCAGTGGCCGAAGCTGCTGGCTGCAGCAAGCGCGCAATCATCAGGATCCGGGCCAACCTACGGCTCTTCGGCAGCATAAAAGCTCCTCCAATCAAAGCTGGCCGACTTCGAAAAATCACGCCAATTATGATAGAAGCCTTGTGTGACCATTTACTCGAAAAGCCGAGTTTATACCTACACGAGATGGAGATTTTCTTTCTGGGCGAATTTGGAGCATTTATACCAAATCCACTATTAGCGATACAGTGCGTCGTAAAGGGTGGTCGAAGAAGACAGCTCGACGGAAAGCAAAAGAGCGAAATGCTGATTTACGTGATGATTACTGTCATGATGTCTCATAATTTTGCTTGTACCACCTCGTCTTCGTTGATGAATCTGGATGTGATAAACGAATAGGGTTCAGACAAACTGGCTGGTCTCCTTTCAGTACCACACCAGTCCAAGTATCGAAATTTCATCGCGATCAACGGTTTCAGATACTTCCTGCATATACCCAAGATGGAATTTTACTCTCCCGTGTCTTTTGGGGCTCGACGGATGCCTCATTTTTGAAGGCTTTATAGAGGAACTTCTAGAGCATCGTGGGAAATACCCTGAACCCAATTCAGTTCTCATTATGGATAATGCATCTTTCTATCGCCCCGAGAAGATTAAACAGATGTGCCCTAATAAGGCTGTCAAGCTAGTGTTTTTACCACCGTACTCGCCCTACCTGAATCCGATTGAAGAGTTCTTTGCCGAGGTAAAGCCTTTCATTCGACGGCATTCTGACCCGTCACAGGATGGCCCGAAATCTCGATCCGTGGCAGCGTGAAGTAATTGAGCACATGACACGGGGTAGGCAGAGACTGACCACATCTCAAATGGCCAAGGTGGTGAAACGTAGTGAGCGTTCTGCAACCTAACATACGCAAGAACATGCGGTTGTTCGACAGTGCTTAATGTGAAGGGCTGAAGCCAGACTTAAATTCAATCTAACTAGGCCACGAAGTGTGAACAAAAAGCTTGAAGAAGAGAAGTTCTCCGTGCGCGGTCTCCACGTCAACATGCCAAGGTCTCGTGACACATGTGACCAATACCGGGCACTGGCCCGTGACACGTAATGGCCCCGAGCTATTTAACAAGTTCTTTGACACTCAAATTCGCGATAATCAGACGGATCATCGGGTTTTGTTCTCCTAAGTCTCCCTCCAACCTCGAAATTTCGATTTCAATGGCTGCCTGCAAGTCTTTAAGATACTGCAGAGTTGCTGCAAATGTGCCTGTGCTCTGGAGAATATCCAGAATATACCTCTTGCTGTCGTATGGTAACCCAGATGCCTGTCCTAAACCAAGAGGCAACTGACGGAAAATCCCAGTAATGTGAGATTTATACTCTGGTGCATGAGCTAACAGACGAACAATCAAGTAGGATATTTTACCCTCATCTAGATCCTCGCAGAAGCCCTTCTGCTCGGCATAATCCGCTGACGATAGATTCATATAGTCATCCCGAACCTGGAAGAAGCGGCCCAACAGAAGAATGAGACGCTCAAGATCAGGTGCTGACACTGCTGAACTTTCGAAAGAACCTTCAACTTGAAGAAGCTGTACAAGCATTCGAAACATTCCGCCTGTTTTATTGTCTACCATGGTGAAGTAGTCATCTTCCGAGGGGAATGTCAAGTTGTGTTTCCAATACAGATCCCAGCTCTGGCCCAGGTAGAGGCACTCGAGGTTCTCAATCAAAATATTAGTGGCACGAGGATGTTTCAGCTTTTGGCATTCTCGCACCGCTTGACTAAACATGAAGAGCCCTGTGTTGAGGGCTTGAGGGGCGCCAAATATCACGTGTGCTGCTGGCTTCCCGCGTCGCATTGTGGAATTGTCCTGAACATCGTCAATGAGCAAAGATGCATCATGGAGAAGGCGGATTAAATTTTTGATGTGTTTCACTGAGGTTTGAGGTGCCTTAATCCAGTCGTTGAGAGCGAGAATAAGCATAGGGCGCACTCCTTTCGACGGGGTGCTACTGATGTAGTCGCGTGGAGCCATCAGGGCTCCCTCTTCTGGCTTCCTCCATAGTGTCGTGTCGTCACAACTTCTGTTCCGAGTTGATTTGACAGAATTTCCATTCTCCTGTGCGAGATTCTTCGTTGCAGAAATTTCATTCCCATTTTTTGGACGCTGGCTGCCAATTTCCTTGTCGATGAAGCTCGGACTCAAAGGAGCCTCGGTTTTTGAGAGTGAATCGGGATTGTAACAATATCCACGTAGTGGCTTTTGTCTGAGATCATTCAAGATAGCTTCCCTTTTCGGATTTTGGTGTTTCAAACCGTGGTACCGAGTTGCAAGAGCCGACCAATATTGATAGCTTCCCATGCATAAACCGATGGCCTCAATTCTCGACCCGGAAGTAGATTCACGTGAATGAACCCGGTAGAATTCAGCTTTCTGTGCCAGAAATACTTGCTCCAAGTCTAAGATCTTATTCTCAGCCTTTTTTTTTGCTGCATCGAACGTAATGTTCTCGTCTCTAGCGAAGAAATCCACAACGTTCAAAATTCTTGTGCCATCTTCTTTCCACGCAACGTATTCTTTCTCCCAACTCCAATAGTCTTGAGAAACAATAAGGAACTCGCTTGCTGTATTGATTATATGAGCCGTGAGTTCTCGATCCTCGGAAGTAAGCTTTAAACCCAGGACAAAATCGTACAATCCCCACCATGCCCTATAAATAGGTTAATATAGATTCAATAGCCTGCCTTGTAGAATATCACGGGTCGGAAAACAGACACAATCCCGAGATCATTCCCACGCTGGACTATAAACTCATCATAAGTGGTGACCTTCGCAGTCCGACCAACATCCTTAGCCCACTTGTGGAAAACTTCACTCGCATATAGCCCCATCTCGCGGTCTATTTTGATCATTTCAAGAAGCCCTTGAGAGAGAACTTTGTGAAGGCTTTTCTCAGAGGTTCGTCTGGGCAAGGCTTGGCTGGGTTCGATGTCCGAACATCTTTCGAATGTTTCCCTGTGTTGGAGGCATTCTTCACCGGCAAGAGGTTCACAGAAATCTTGTTTAAGTAAGAATGCGTTCTCACATAAATCATTCAAAGGTTAAATACCGTCATAGATAGTTCCGAAATCACTCAGATAGACCAGAAGAGCTAGTCGCTCTGGTAACGCTTCAGGGCTGAGGTAAGCCCACTTGTTGCCATGTTGATCCATCGAGGGAGAGACCGCTTGAAAATTTGTCTTCGAGTGATCTTCTTTGGCGTGTTTTTCCCATGCTTGGATGGCTCTCTGGGCACCTCTATCCGCGATATCGCTATGCTTGCTTTTTCGAACAGGGAGTGTTGTAAAAACTCCTGCGTGACGTGCAGTCTTCTCGTCAATGGAGATAGAATGAAGAAATGGGATTTCCATCTTGGGAGAATTTGATTTAGAATAACTATTGGTAAGAAAAATGTTTCTTTACAGAAAATAGAAATCTTGCATCCTCTTATAGCAGGAGGAGTGGTCTGTCAGGCCAGTAAAAGACCCACATTCCATGAATGGAAAAATTATCCAACAGGTTTCCAATTGTCTCAGAAGTCCACGTCTTCCGCACTAAATACGAAGGGAACCCTGCATTGCATAGTTGACAGCGAAGAGATGCACGCATTGTGTAACTGTAGCTCTCGTATGCGTAGTAGGGCTCGCTCAGGAGGAGACTCTAGCTCATGATCTGGCTTGAGAATGAAGAGCATTAATATCTACAAATAAATGAAATATCTCGGAGGCCGACCAAATAAATACCTCGTTGTTTCAACGGAAGCACTAGAGATTGAGGACCCGGGACAAGTTGGATTGAACGGGGTGCATACCTGGGACTGTTGTAATCACTTGCTTTTGATTTGTGGTTCTTGCCCGTCTTTATTTGATGCGCTGACTGTTCTGATAAATTGGATACTTTCCGGCTGAGGCAGATGGCCTGACCTCGTGAAATGCTTCCGGCGAAACCCCGCACTACAATCTGTCTCGTTTATGCAAGCCTTGTGTAGCATTGATACCGACCCCAGCCAGTAAATTGCAGCTTCACCGACTCTAGCGTGGCGAATGAAACGCTTGCCGACATTACTATTTGCCATGTTATTTAGCTGTGTGGTCCAAGATACGGCGAATAGTGGAGTTTCTTTGTCACGACAGGCTCAGTCGGCCAGCCTGGATGTATTTGTTCTCAAGGGAGTTTTGCTGGGAAGATAACAGGAATCAAGTTTCTCTTAGAGCTTGTGCTGTTGGAAGGAGTTGCCAGGTAGAGCCCCAAGTAGGTCAGTCCGAATAGCGCCCCTACTTGTAGGTGTTGTGATATGTCGTATCGTAACGGAATCAATTCCTAACCTCACGGAATTACCAGCTTTGATTGGAAATCAATCTGGAGGTCGCATGTGTATATAAACCCTCAAGTTTCCGTCCAGAAGGAAAACAAGCAATCTTTCTTTGGATTACAACACGGTCAACCATATATCGTGGCTTTCGCTCTGCAAAGCGTTTCGGTCTGTTTGGTCGGAGATTGTACCGGTTTGACTTATTGCCACTTGCGGTTAACGGTGCATATCCGATCTCGGTGTTCGTTGAGTTGGGGTGACTTGGGCCCTTCTCCGGACTGGAGAGCGCAGGTTGAGCTTGATGGTGGAGTTGCGTCTTGTGGTGTGCCGGGACCTGGCATTGACAGGTGCAGCAGCGAGTGCCCGGTGTGCGCGCTCTTCTGGAGCTAAATTTCTATAGGCCCCGCCCACTGAGTGTCGAGAAAGTAATGGAAACTTCGCCTTTTGTATTTGTGTGAAGCGCCAATGACGGATGCATCGAAGATAGCATACCAAATTGAGCTCTTCGTCAGTCCATTTATGTCCCTTATGTGAACTTTGCTTTCTTGTCATAAGTTAAAATAGTAGAATGTCCTGTTCCGAGAATGTCAGGGATTTTAGGGAAAATGAAATCCTACCATGCTACAGAGAGCAGGTCGTTTCTTCTGTCTGTGGCGATGTGATACGTCTGGAGCGGTGTGACGTTCGTAGCGGTGTGAGACGGTGTTGTATATTGTGTAACATGTCTGTAGACCATCATTGGTCTGACGACTATCTGTAGCGGTGTGGTGGCTTTGTCAACTTTGTGAGACGATTCCGCACAATTCGTTTGTCTGTTGGTCCTCAGAAAAATGTCTTCTCAGTTGAAGAACTAAATGAGAAATTCCAGTTCAGTCAATATATGTATGAAGCTTTCACTTAAGGGGGAAACCTAGGAGTAGAAAGTATTCTCCAATTTGAGGTGAGCATTGCCGGGCTCGTAACCTGTTGATTTATAAGTGATGCTTCAGTGTTCATGTTGTTGAGGGGAGTTAATTGTGTAAGATACAAGTAGACTGGTGAACAGGTTTATAGGCATGCACGTGATCCCAGCTCCCATGATTATCCCAGTAACCGTGATATTTCAACCGACCAGGTTGACAGGGTTGAGAACGGGTGAGAAGTCTCACCAGTTCTCACCCATGTTATTTCACCACGGACTTTTAAATACGCTCGCAGGGCGCACTTCTGATCTGCCATTTCTCTTCTGTTCAGACGGAGACCGAGTCGAATCCCGATCAAGAATCCAAGATGCTTTCTGAGGACATTCGAAAAGATCTTGACAAGATTGCCGCATGGGCCACGTCACGTGGATATAGACCTCGCCACGGCCCGCGGGTCTACCCAAACGGGTAACGCATTACCCGTTTCTTGGCGGGTATATAAACAATGCAAACAGGTAGAACCTCGTGACTTGCATAATTTGTGAAGGCTCGGGCTGTAATTTAGAGTATTGTGCTTATATATTCAGAATTCCAGATTTTTGGATGGAAACGAAGAGTCAATACGAATTTAAGGACGAAATAAGTTGGAATTATAAAGAGCAAATAAATTACAATTCTAATCTGCAGCTAATACTTGATAAATTGATCATCACGCCTTACACGCTTCCGATTCCTTCCTGAAAATCGCTGTTGAGTCTCTGGTAGACCTCGCCCTTGCCCGCGGGCCACCCTCGGGATATTTCGAGGGCCGACAAACAGGACAAACATGAAAAATCTTGGGATTGCATAGAATATGCAGATTACTCCTGTATTTTTGGGTATTTGGCTTTCAAGATCAGGATTTCGAAAAATAATCATACGATGTTAGATCAGGATTCGAAGGAGAAAAATCTGTGAAAAGCTGAAACAAGACCTAAATTCAATCTAACTAGGCCACAAGCTGTGTACAAAAGGCTTGAAGAAGAGAATCTTCCCGCGCGCGTTCGCTATGTCAATATGCCGAGGTCTCGTGGCGCACGTGACCAATATCGGGCATTGGCCCCTGACAATATGCTTTCTGAAACATGGAAAAATGGACGTCATGACAAGCAATTACGAAGGACCCTTTTCCGCGATCTATCCCGTATCATGATCGCGTTGACACGGACGCCACTTCAGCGAATTGGCTCTTTTATCTTGGACGACGCAGACCATTTGAGTCTGAGTAACCGGCCTCTGACCCTTCAGATCGCAATCTTCCAAAATGGAGGCATCCCAATTGACATGTCGCGACAAATCACCTATTCCAGGGCTGACTCGTATATAAATGATGTTCTTGCAATTCATGAGAGCCGTTTTCGTCACCAACCCAATGCTGTTAGTAGTCTTCAGGATGGCTTTTATTAGGCATGTGCATTGATGGTTATGAGAAGTGTCTGGCCTTGTTTCTTACGTCGCGACCTCCTTAACGGACCTTTCTTCCTGAGCCTCACTGATGTCCACCAAAACAACATACTTGTCGATGAAGATTGGAAAATCAAGTGCCTTATTGACCTTGAATGGGCTTGCTCTCGCCCAGTGGAAATGTTTTATCCTCCGCATTGGCTGTCGAGTGATCCTATTGAACCTATTTTCAAGATCAAACCGGATGCGTACGAGGCCATCCACAAGGAGTTCATGGAGGTGCTGAAAGAAGAAGAAGAATTATACATACGAAGCAGAGAAGCACAGCCTCTTGTTCGATTGCATACTATTTTGCAGCAAGGGTGGGACCGTGGAACCTTCTGGTGCTCTCTAGCGCTCAACACTCCTACGCCATTGTTTGGAATCTTCTACGACCATATCCAGCCTCACTTTTCCCGGTCTCATATGGACGAAGAAGCGTTCTGGTCGATTACGATGCGATACTTTTCGTTCAATTCGCTCGGATTTCTCAGCAAAAAATTGAAGACAAGAACCAATACGATGAACGCCAGCGGGAAGCATTTGTGGCGCATCCCAGTCCAACCACCTGCTCGTCTGAGTAAAAACCGCACATCTGGTTTAGCGGCCAATAATCACTTTTCAAATCCAGTTGGAGTGATGCCGGGGCTATAGAGATTTGTACCTAAATCTGAACTCCCTGTTGAATAGTAATCAAGGCAGCCGCTCAGGTAGTCTCGTATTACCAACCACAAGGTCATGTTTGACAGGTTGACCGAATACTATAACCCTAGGGTGGGTTTGATTTAGAATGTGAGAGCCTGTTCGGATTTCTAACTTGATCAACTTTAAAAAATCAAGCATCAGCTCCGAAATTGGAAGAAATACAAGCAATTTTATATTGGAGAGGCAAGATCATCCGGTAAATGTAAAAACCAAATTAACTAAAAATGCAAGTCTGTGGCAGCAGAACTTTCAATATTCTTCACACGTGTCATGACGCGGATTGCCATATTTCTCTTCGATTTGTTCGCGTCGTACTGCAGCGGATCCCACTTGTCTGAAATTTCCTTCAGTCTCATCGTGATAAATCTTCTGGTCCTGTTGATGACAAATTTCTCCCATTGGGGGTGGAATTCTTCCCACAATGGAGCTAGGCGCTTGCTACTATGCGGGAAGACCTGCAAAAGATAAATATTAGCATTTCAATCAGTCACGAGGGTGAATTATTTCTTGTACATACCTTGGCATAGGTCTTGTCGAAGTTTTGCAGTGCATCACGAATACCATTGAATACAGAAGTTCGTTCGTCCTTAATTGCCTGCATGTAGTGGAAGATAGCGATCTGACCCCGGAGCTCACTGATCACTTTGCAGACCGCGGACTCATCGAAGCTGCTCAATGCAGTATTCATCGCGTGATCACCCGGGCTCATAGGTCCACCTGTGTACGTCTGACCCTTCATAATATTGAGGTTTCGTTCGAAGTTGGTCATGACCGTTGGATTTGAACTTGAGCCGAGGGCATCAGCAACGTCTTCAGCGGCTGAGCCAGCGGGTACAGGGTCCCCAGGCGCATGGATGACCCATTGCCGGTAATCATGGGCGAAGTACTCGTATAATTCATCCCAAGTCCATGTAGAGTGACGAGTCTGATAGGTTTGCCCTCCATTTCCAAGTTCCAGTTCCCCATCTTGGACAAAGACGGATAGGAAGTAGTTCGGAATCACTGATCGATCAATTGGATGCTCCGAATCCAGATTGTCATAGTTTATCAAATAAGTGCCGTGTTTCGTGATGGTCGGGTCGTCACATACACTGGGATTCTGAAGAGAGTAGGCGTCACTATATCCTCTTTCGTCATCCAAAGCTCGGCCTTGATTGCCATTGGGATATGTCGGTGTGATGAAACGGAATTGGTTGATTTGTTGCCCATTTGATGTGGGGTTCTCTTGGACAATATAGTGGCCTTGACCTCCCGTATTGGGACCGCCCTTTCGAGCCACCAATGAGTTGTAATGATCGTGGTCTTCATCAGAACGCTTCTTATAGGGTGGATCGGGCTGTCTGATATTGGAATCCCAGAAACTGAACCTAAAAGAACACTGGACAGGAGTTTCGAGTTCTTCGTCCTCGCATGTCATGTATTTCTCGTCAGGGTCTGCAAAAAGTATTCTATTGCTGTCCTTCCCAGCAGCCGGGGCCTTGCGCTCGGCAGGTCTTTCACCTCCGGTGAAAAGGACCTTTTGCTTTGGAAGCTCACCAACTGGGTGGTCCTTGTGGTCGGTCCATCCGATCTTGATCTTATTATCTGCCTCTACACCAACGGATGCTTGCTGGGGAGACTCTATAATTCCTGGCTTTCCTGAGCCAGTATCTCCAACAACGCGAATAGTGCGAGGTATGCGAGATTTGAATTGAGCCTCTGCCTGGACGCCCGTGGAAGAGTAATCGTGGATTTTAATGTTCAGAGAAGACTCCAGATTGATGTTGACACCGAAGACCGTATCCTGGCTGTTATCACCAACCCACACTTTGCCGTCAACGGGATCTTTAACAGTTGACTGTAGCATAGCAGAGCCCCCGAAATCACCGAGATGTGGTGGAGCATTAGATTTCAAAGACCCATCACTCATGCTTTCAAATTTCACAGTGAACTTCGCATCGATTTCGCCTTGTCCAACCATGGCGACTTCGGCATTGAACTCGGGTGAAAATGATATGATACCCGGATGAGAAGCCTCAAATTTTGTAATAGGGTCCGCAAGAAGATCTTTCACCAGACTTGGGTGATTGTTGATGTTGAGAGTACCTTTGGCATCAACGTCGAGAGTTCCTTCCATCCGCATGCTGGAATCGAAAAAGGTATATGCCTCTTTCAAGGACAATTCCGGCGAGATGGTTCCAACCATACTGGATCCAAATCTCAACCCATCGGTCATACTTCCTTTGAGGTCGACTTTCATGAAACCAGCATCGGAACATCCATGAACATCTCCGGTAGATCCGTAGATGCCGACATTGAAGTCGTCATTGGACAAATACGGCTTCGTGTTTCCAACGAAGTCGTCTTTACGGAATTCCGTGATGATTCGCTTCCACTCCTGCCATAGTTCGCTCCAGAAGCGCCGGTGGGTATGTCCTCGTTTGTGATGTTTTGCCTCAACGACGTCAGTCCAGTACTGTTGACGGTCTCCATAGTCGACTCGGAGATAGACTTCCTTCGAGCTATCCCGCTTGACTTTAGAAAAGTCGTAGCTGTATTCCAATTCGAACACTCTGGCCCCGAGCGGTGCACGTTTGGACAGTCGATTGTGAGGAACCGTGTAATTTGAGATGGTCACAGAGTGGGCAACGGCATACTTGGCGAATCCCTTGCCCTCGGGCATTCGTAGAATTGTCCCGTCAAGGCCATTCTCGTGCATGTCATGACAGTTGCTGGTGTCTGAATCATCCATGCAGACAAAGTGCGCTGTTTGTCTAGCCTGCCCATGATGAACACCGCCGGTGACGAACTCCAGGTGGGATCCATCGCGCTTGTTAACATTGGTTACGGTATCAGATGGTCCATCGACAAGCACAAACAGGAATGCTTCTCCTCCTGCCACATCACCCGATGCAAGGCTCTGCTTATCCCAGGCAGGGACATCGTCTGAAGGTGGTAGCTTGGGGAAAAGATCGACCAGTGCGACCGGGAGGAAAGGATTTGTGTTCGCCGGTGTGTTGCAGCAAAGTGGCTTCTTGCGCCCATTGTATCCATTGGCGCATTTGTTTCCAGTATTGCCTTTATCATCCAGCCCAGCCTGAATGTCAGTTGCGGAGCACTCGTTGTCATCACAAGTTCCCTTACCGACCCAATGGCATCCTTGGAAATCATAAGGACAGCACCAAGGAACTGTATGACTGTGGAAGAGACCGGTCTTTTTGGAGCTGACAGCGTATGGCGCATCGTCGGGGCACGTATCGTCCATCGGGCCCCAGCCACACTTGTCTGTCAGTTTGGACCAGGTATTGCTCTTACAGCAGAAGGCTTGTTGACCTGGTGCAAGACATTTGGTATCTCCATGTGTAGAGTGTGTGAGAGTCACTTCTCCAGGATGACACTGTCCGTGACAAGAGCCTGATCCACGCCAAGTACACGAATTTGGCATCTCATTGAGAGGACACCAGATGAACTTGGACTTGCCACTGCCACATTTATCGGGGAACTTGCCATTTGGAGCACGCCCGAACCCAGATGGTGGTTCAGAGTCACTATCAACGCAGTCGCTGATCTTGCAGGACTGAGCATTCAGGGATTTCCAATGGTTGGTGTCCGAAAGGTGGGTTCGCTTTTGGTTTTTGTGGTATGAAGGCAGTGACTTTCCAATCAACCCTTCAAGAGCTGTGAATGATTCATCGTCTTGGTCAACACTCCAAATCATAACTCCACCAAGGCCAACTTCATCTGCGTAATCCACTTTCTGCTTCAAGGTTTTGGCATCATCATAGCTGACCCAGTTGTCAAGACCATCTCCATAAGTGATCCAATTCACGGCAGCATCTTCGTCGTAAGTGACATTTTTGTGCTCCTTTTTGATAATGTCCTGGATCTCGAAATATGCCAGAGTGCCAGACGACTTTGTACAGTCTCCCTTTTGGGCATCACCGTGGAAGTCACATCCAGGCTTAGTGCAGTTTGTGTGTTTCAGATGGAATGACCGTCCGTAAAACCCAACACCCAGCACAACCTTGGCAGGTGCAACATCATTTCTCCACAGGAGCTCCGACGCTTGTTTGATCTCAGTCAAATTGGTATGGGGGTGCACCTTGTTGCCGATCGGGTTGTTTTCGTCCCATACACCCTGTTTTCTGCCTTAGCTGGGTTGAATAGCTATTGAAGATGATTTGCTTAAACTCACATGAAGATCATAGGACATCATGTTGACCCAGTCGGCGTATTTGAGCAGTCCAGGTACATCAAACCTGTTTTTTGAAAATTAGCGGGTCAGATATTAAGCTTGTGGTGAATACTTTCACTCCAATACTTACCATCTCAAATACCAATAGGAAGTTGGGATGGTGAATGACAATCCGTAGTTGACTCGAGCGGACGAATCAAATTTCTCACGAATGGTCTTCATCAACAAGACATAATTCTTGACGTCTTTTTTGTTTCCCCCACGGTCGCCGGCGCCAGGATATTCCCAGTCTAGATCGACACCATCGAAGCCAAAGTGAACCATGAACGAAAGAAGGTTATTGGCAAACTTCAATCGCTTGCCGGAGTCAGCTGCAATGTCAGAAAACAGCGGCTGTGTCGCGGTTTTGTTATCTGAGAATGTCCAACCTCCAATGGACGCAAATATTTGTAGCTCGGAGTTGCGCAATTTGGTGTTTTTGATATCAGTCGTCCGTGCGAAGGAGCTTTCAGGTGTCTGGTCATCCATGACAGTGATCTCGAGGGAATCCGGGTTGATACTGTCAGGTTGGGGAATCTGTCAGTAAAAGAACTCTCGAGTAAACGGAATAAAGAGTATACGTACTAGGCGAAGGCATAGTTCAGATGCGTGAGTCCCTCGACAGGAATGGCATCGGGAGGGAAAGTATGACAAGATCTTCTTTCCGCCCACGATTGATAATATCCGATCACTTTGTTCGTCAAAACAGGAAGTGGACTTGCTCCTTGAGGAGGAGCAGGGTGTTCCTCGCAGCTACTATCAGTAGAATTCTGACAGTTGCCTCCACAGAACTCAGCAGTAGTACCGCAGTGGCCAAACTTGCTACAGCAAACATTGAGAGGGCATTTCTCGTCTGAAAGAGACAGTCAAATCAGCATATCACAATCTTGGGTTTTAATTTTCTGCTTTTTGTCGTACCCCCTTTGGTCGCATACTTCCCACATTCTGCCTTCGCATCACACTGGGAATCGCAGTCATGGCCACAATAGTCTGGTCCAAATCCGCAAGTTCCTTCTTCACCTCCGAAGAAACCACCACAGCATGCATTCAGTTTACAACGCACGCCCTTTTTACAGGTTGATTCGGTGGTGGAAACATTTCCCAGTAGTGCCAGATCTTTCAAGTCGTCCAAGATCTCACGGGAGTGAAATTGAGTGGGAGCTTTTGAATTCAATGAAGGTTTCAAAAACAAGAGACTTCCGGCTAGGAGAAAGATAGACAAAAGCCAGAGCCTGGCATTTGTCCTTATCGTCTTAGCCATAAGGAAACGCTACTCAGTAGTTTCAGAAGAAAATCTAGCTTCGGGATGTAAATATCTCTTTTATGGCTATTTTTTACAACACTATCAATTCCCACACGGGAATGAAAGTCCCGAGTTCTCTTCCTGGGTCGCAGTAGAATCCAAAAACTAGCATAACCAAATGCCTAGAGCTGAGACTAAAACAATGCGACATTTATCAGCTCCACTGGCCCCTTAGATGAAATTGGGATACTGCAACAACGGAGGAACTACTGCAGGGGGCCATCACTTAGTTTGTGGATTTTTTCCAATGCATTTGCTCCCTCAGTTAGAAGATAATTAAGCCACAAAAGGCTTAGAAACTCTTGTTTAAAGTAAGATCTGCGGTTGGGGGCTGAAACTAAGTGGGCTCGTGGCAGAGGATTATTCTTGGCACGTTTTGTCCTGCCGATCTGCCGATTTTAGATCCACATTTTCTCGAACCGACGCAGGATCCAACAAATCCACACCTAGTAAATCAACGAATAGAATGGTATAACGATGTTTGAACTTGATGCCAAGGCTGGGGCCATTTTTGAAACGAGTAAAATAATGGGCCAGGCTATGGTCGGCATAGATACGGGATAAAGAGTACCTTCGGGAGAAGAAATTGCGGCTGAACGGATCGGAACGGCCCCAGTTGGTAATAGTCCGACTATTGATTCTGTAATATACGATGTACTCCCCAACTGTATCTGGTGGTTAGACAGAAGTTATTCCCCAAGACCTGTCATGCGTTATCTTTCTTGGGCACTAGTATCCCTTGGATACCTGCACAATGGTGTCCTGGGACAGGTGTTTGTTGGCAGCAATAGCACTGCTGCGCCCATCGAAATGCCTGCTGCAGGAAAACTTTCCAACAGCTGCAAGTAAGTTTTTGCTCTGCTTAGTATTATTCACCTTCCAATTATCTTTCTTTTTGGATATGAAGCCAATTGAACATCAAAAGCTCCAGAAACTGATTCAGCCCAGTGCGACTTTCTCCACTCGAGTAACCTGCGATCCCAGTCTACTGAACGTTGCTTATGATGGTTACTTCCCGACCACCGATGATCTTTCTTCACTTTGCACACAATCCTGTGTGAGGTCTCTCAACAACCTCTACCGTGCCCAAAAGAGCGTCTGCACTGAGGGAGACACCCTTTCGACTTCTGGATATAACTATCCCGCTACATTCACCGTGGAAACCCTCCTCTGGACCTACAACTTCACCTGCAGACGTGACCCAGAATCTGGAGAATTTTGTGCTCCGATATTTGATGCCTGGGGAGATGGGAAGGCGGACAACCAGACATGCTCTGATTGCGTTTTGGGAACATATCAAGCACAGATGAGCTTCCCCCAGGGGTACGATGAGGGCTTAGCCAAGTCATTCTCATCTATGACCTCATCTTGCAGTGCTACCAATTATCTTATTACTTCCCCGGCTCCTACAACGATATCCCAGAGTGCCAAGCCAACACCATCACCATCCTCGACACCTAAAAAGTGCGCCAGCACTTATACGATCAAAGATAGAGATGACTGCCACTCAATCAGTCGGTCTCAGAGTGTTTCTCTAGCGAATATGCTTTATCTCAATAACCTAGAAGCCGGATGCACGCATTTTCCTGAGGCGGGTACCAAGCTATGCATGCCCAACAAGTGCCAGATATATACCGTGAAGGAAGATGATTCCTGTTATGGAATCACAGAGGCATACAAGAATGCCTTTACTATGTCTCAGTTAGTCTCATGGAACGTTGACATCAACAGCGGCTGTGACAACCTCGAGATGCTAGTTGGGCACCAAATCTGCGTCAGCTATCCCGGAGATAGTGGTTTAAGCAGCTCAGTCACTCCGGCTGCCTCAACACCAGCTCCCTCGTGGTCTTGCTGGGACTTGAATGGTCATGTCCCGAGTAGCTGCATTGTGACCACATACGAAACTCTGCCACCTTGGGTGTGGCCTGGATACAGGACTAATTTGAGCAGTGGCATGTCGCATGGCCGCACAAGTTCTCCGGCCACTCCGCTGACTCCAGTTTCTCTGAATCCCGTCCCCTCCGGCTATACTCTGCCTCGAGTAACATCTTCGAGTCTTGCCCTGAATCCGACTCCAAAGCCCTATGATCCTAGCATGGTATCTGGTTGTTCAGACTATTATAAGCTGAAAGGTATGGGGCAGTCACTCGTTGCCTTAGTTATCGATTACATCAAGCTGACACATTATACTTCCAACTGCAGCGAATGACAATTGCACTGAAATTGCCGATCGATGGGGACTTTCGGTCGACCAAATGACATCCTGGAATCCCTCTTTGAAGAGCGATTGTTCTAACATGTTCGTGATCCCCGCCACCATTCCAGACAAACTTCCTATTGACTCTTCTCAAAAGCACTGTAGGAGAATATATTTGCATGGCGCGTGACTCCACTTTAACTACGCCCAGTACGACTGCGACTGCGACGTCGGATTCCACTTCAACTTCAGACTCGGACGTAACAAGCACTACCGGCGGTCCTCCCGGTCCCACCCAAACAGGCATTGCCTCAGATTGTAATAAATGGCTCATGCGTTCAGACAAGGGGAAGTATTGTCAAGATCTAGCAGATAAAGCTGGTCTATCTCTCGATTGCTTCTACAAGCTGAACCCTGCCGTCAACACAAAGAAAGGGAAATGCCAGGGGCTCCTCCAAGGAGAGGCGTACTGCGTCGGAACAGAGTCAAATTTGTGCGAATAAATGGCTAGCCATGGGATGCAAAGACCGGCTATATAGGTACATCAATTCAGTCATGCCTTATTGGATGTAAAACTCGTAAATATTCCGGTGCAACATTGTTGCTTTTTGTTCTGAGGGGGAATTCATCTGGCATCTCCGGCTCCACGGATGCGAATGCTTCGTTTGACTCTCTTTGAGCCGCGTTCCAAAGATCGTTCATTGAAAGGTCACTTTGCCAGCGGCGAGCAACGTAGAAGTTATCCACGAGTTGCTTGAGACAAACACGCAAGTAGCCTTGATAATCGCCTGTAGGATCATTCTCAGGCTCGTAGTCCGGATCAACAGCCCAGATCCACATAGCGTCGACATGCCCATGGGCATGAAATAGTGAGATCGCAGACTCGTGATCCAGGTATAAGAAAACGTTCGGAAGAAGACCGTCAGAAAGGCTGCCTCTATTTCGTCGATTCTTGAACTCTTGGCGCAACTTGTCGACAACCTCGGGGAATCGATGAGTACTAATCTGAGATGGCCAGGATTGCGTTTCCATCTTGTAACGGCGAAAAATCTCCATACCCGCACCGATGCGATCCAGAGATTTTTCTATTACCTTTTTTTGCTCTCCCTTATAGACATCACATTTAGGATCAGCAACAAACTGTGGACTCTCAAAAACTGCATATCCCCATGTTTTCGAGCCATCCTCTTGCCAAAGTCGCTGAAGCCAAGTTTTTCCCTCTGCGAACACTCTGGCCAGATCTTGCTGCAACTGCTGGTCATGTCCTGCCCTCATTCTACGAATGCTCTCAGCCTCTGCATTCTCGATGGCTTTGCATTCGTTCTCTTCGTAAAGCGGTTCTCGGAAGCGATCCAGACGATCACAGACCTCGGTTGAATAATCTTCCTTAATGTTTTCCAAGATATTAAGGGCATTCATAAAGGCATCGTCGATGTGACATCTCATACCATCAAGCCAGTATCGGGCCATAAGAAGTTTCATTTCATTTTCGCTCAGCGCAGCGGGAAAGTCAGCACCGCGTTTGAGTAGTTCACTCTTTGCGAGAGTAGTCACTGATGCAATTGCTTCGTCTTGGACCGATCGAGGGGGAAATCGAGAAGTCGAATTCGATCGTCGATACTGATTGCGGAGGGGTCATTCAAGTTCTCATGTTGTTGGAATAACTCCAGAAGAACATCGGCATCGTCGAGCCCCTTTGGGCCCGGCGAAAGGCATGGAAAAGGTGTTCCATGTTTGTTGCTTTGATGGAGCGGTATTGTTGGAGGGGTGATGGAAAAGGGAAAGTAAAGCAAGTGGGCAGATCGACTACATAAATACCAAATTGCAGGGGCCGCCCCCACTGCACCCTGCCGATCCTTGCTGACATAATCGGACTTTGCTTGCTTGTGTCAGCGTGCCTGGTGTGCCAGGAACGAACGAACGAACCAGCCCTTTCATAAATTATTATTTATCACGTACCCCGACCTTCCTGTGAATTTCGTGATGCGGTTTAGCGCCCTCATTGCGATTTAGCACCGCCACCCTCCGCTCTGAGGTCAGGAATTCTGCCAACCCCTGCCCCCATCAAAATTAGACCTCGCCACGACCCGAGGGTGACCCTGACGACCCGGACCGCGACCCGGACCACGCAGGTTTTAGGGTCGTAAGGTTAGACCCTGAAATGGGGTCAGGCTAGGGCCATAAAAGTCGCGAACCTACCCTCAGGGTCGTCAAACAAGGCAAACATTGCCAAGTCACGCGGAGCATAAGTTATGCAGATTTTGTCTGTATTTTTGAGTATCTCATTTACAGTATTTAGAGGAGTAGTTTCCTAATTTGGCAATGTAGAATGAATTAAATCAAAACAAATCAAACTAATGAATCAACCGAAAAGACTGCCCGAATCTCGAATTACATATTAGACGTTTCATACCCATCTAGCAACCTTGAACGCTTACGGACTCTGCCTGACACTCAGTGCTGTATCTCCGGCAGAGGTATTGCTTCCGACTCTTGACCATCGTCTTCCTCCTCATCACCTCTCACATAGTCAGCTATATTGCTTATACGTCTTTTGCCGAGTGCTTTTGCGGACGGACCCTGGGCATCCTAAGAGGTTGGTCGGGTCTGCGAGATAGCTCGGGGCTGGGACCTGGCTCGGAGCTGTGTCGTAGACGCTTCATCCTCTTCATTGTCGCTAATTGGATCAACAGCGAGTTGCTGCTGTGTTCTCTCTTCCTTTGCAGCCTGTATCTCCTGCGCCGAAAGATATTCAGAAAGAATTATTCGCTCCTCTTCATGAATCTCAAACCGTGATGTACACATATACATCATATGATCTGAGATTGTTTGAGGTTGAAAAGAGCCTCGACGATAATGACAGATATCTCGTGCAGAGTTAAAAAGCCGCTCTACCCCTGCACCACTAGCTGGGATAGAGAGCACATCGCGAGCAAGCCTTGCCATCGTAGGGAACTTATCTTGATCATCTCTCCACCAGGTCAGAGGCTGGGCATTTGTGACTATATCTAAGGATAAGTCAGTAATTGCTCAAATAGAGATCAAGAAATACTTACTGCTATCAAGATACCTTGTAAGCTCATCTGACTGTGCTGGCTGTGAAATTTGAGACTGCTGCGACTCATCTAGAGCACAAGCTAAATCAAATTCATCCGGTATCGAACTTATAGTCGGACCACCTAACCTTTGATGGTCCTCGGCAAAACTCTCAGAGTACTTCTCGAGGAAGGACTCAAGGCTCTGGCGATAGGCTGCTCGGTAGTCGACCCCAGATCCTGGGTCTGGATCCCAGTCGGGAGTCGAGAAGAACTTGAGTTTATCCTGCGGAGAAAGGAATGTGCCAACTGCGTAGAGATGACTGTCAATCTTGTCGGTGTCTCTGTAGTAGGCTGAGAGCTTGAGTTTTGCTGCTTCGAGGGATATAAGCATCACCTGCTTCCAAGCAACCTTCTTCCATCGAAGCTGGTTAATCGACTTTTCAAGATGATCAAATAGCTTCTTGTAGACCTTGAAAACCCGATGGATAGTGACATTCTTTGTTTTGCTCAAAGGCGTTGTGAATCGGTGAAAAAGGCTCAAGAATACAAAGGAGATAATCAACCTGCCGCCACTGCTCCTGGCTCAAGGAAAAGTGCCCTTGGTCATACTGGGAGCAGAAAGCATCGAAGGCCTGCTGGAGCTTCTTCGCGCGTGCGAGCATTAAGAATGTAGAGTTCCATCGAGGAGTAACGTCCTGGATTGGAACTAGCTTTTTCTCTCTTGCCTGCAGGTTGTAGAATGACTCCTGGCGCTGAGGACTTGCATTGATATAAATCGCAAGGTTTCGGACCTAAGAAACAAATTAGGTTATGAATCGGAATTAAGTAAGACGTCTTACCTTGCTTAGAGTGTCAACAATCCCTCTTTCCTGCTGCGTCGCCCGCAGAGCTTCTACCCGATCATCAGACCATGTTTGCTCAGCCCTGTCAGTTTTTGGAATAGCCTTCATCTTCCCAAGAAGACTTTTTAGGCTAATCTGGATCACATGTGCAATACATGGTACCCGAATGATAGCGACGTCGCTCGAGGATTGTAGACCTTCAATCGCCTCGTTGACACTCTCCATAAGAGTTTTGTTGTTTGAAGCGTTGTCGGTAGTCACCGAAAGCACTCGATTCGTGATCTGATGCTCTTGTAGCAAGTCGAAAACTACCTCACTCAGATTTGCACCAGAATGAGCTCCATGTAAGGGCTGAAATCCAAGTAATATCTCACGGTACTCCCAGTCTTTGTCAATGAAGTACCTAGTGATAGCCATAAAAGCCTGTTTAAATGGAGATGTCCAGCAATCAAGGGCAAGTGATAGCTTAGCACCAGAAGGAAGTGTCTGAAGGATAATCTTTTGGTTCTCACGGACTAGCTCTCGAAGCTGCCGGCGCATAGCTTTAGCGGATGGGATAATGGTGCAAGCCGGGCGTAAGAGATAAGATCACGGAACTCAGGGTGTTCAAGGAAAAGGAACGGAAGATGTGACACAGTAAGAAGCTTCGCAAGCTTCTGCTGCCAAATACGCGTATCGAATGCTCGTACGGGTGAATTCTGAGCCTAGGCGTAGAAGTAAGTTAGTAAAATAAAGCCGATAATAGGGTGCTGAACATACAGCATGCTCTAATGCCAGCTTGATATTTGGCTTCTGCCTTTTGGCTAGGGCAGCTTTCCGACAAGTCACCCCATTATAGTGCTTGTTCATTGAAGTTGTTCCGCTACGAGCCCAACCAGGGTGATCAAGAACCTTCTGACATTGCTGGCACATAACCCCTGGTTTCCCATTTCTGTCTAAGGCGACCTGGTCAAAGTATTCCCAGCACTTTGCGCGTTTCCCATCCCAAGTCATCCGTTTCTTCCTCCCAAAGTCGATCTGAAGCCACCAAGTCACAAATTCATCACTTATTTCTGGAGAATATAGAATGTATGTCCTGATCCGGTCCGGGCAAACGCGTTTAAGGCATTCGGGGACTTTCAGAGGCTCGTAGACGGTCTGTTGGCTTCCGGAGGGGACGGGGGAGAAAGGCTGAGGTGGTGTAGAATTAGCAACGTATTCAAGGAAATCCGAAGGTGGCGCATCATGTATAGAGGAGTGGAATATATCAGATGACTGAGACATGATGAAGCTGTGTATAAGAAGGAAGGACTTACTGAGATTTTCTTTGGTGTTAGGCGAAAGGACTTAGGGGTAGAGGTACATGCTGATTCTGCATTATCTGATTTTTTGCTTGATAGATCACATCTAAACCCCGCTTTTTATTCAAATCCTCAAGCTAATTGGGTGACCTTCCAGGGTAGTCAGGGTGACCCTCAGGGTAGTCAGGGTGACCCTCAGGGTGGTCAGACTGACCGTGGGAGGGAATTTCCTATCCTGAATCCCACCCGAATATTATGGCATAGGATAGGATTCCCATAGGATTTCCCTTTCATTGCGATAGCCACGGTCCTTTCTAGGTCACTGACTAGGTTTTCAAGACCATCACCGCTGGAGTTAGGATAGTGTTTAAGTTCTGCGGAATGTAGTGCAACTATCTCATACATTCGAAATATATTTCCGCATCCTTACACACCAATTTCACCAACTTTCTATAAAACACACCACAACAATTCCTCTTAGATAGAAAAGAGGGCAAGTTTAGTATTACCAAGCCAGAAGACGTATTCAAAAGACTTAATTCAAAGAATTACATAGGGGGTGGATGAATGATAGTTAGACATACAGAACAGGTATAAGAAACTGTTGGTATCACCAGCTAGGTACTGTGTACACAGTTAAGTGGACAGTGTGTATGCTCCAAAGCAATGTCAATTGATTCTTGTTGATAGATGTAGATAGATGTTCAGTCTAGTTGGAAAAGCACCCCTAGATCCCACACGCCGGTCTTCGGCGGTCACAACACCGGGGCCACAGCCCAGCGCAAGAATGCGTACACCAAGCAAGGGATGTTATCCATCGGTCGCTAGCAGTGGGTCACAGCCAGTTTTTTCTGACAGGAGAATATATCCCGACAGTTGCAAAACAGGCATATTCTGCTCGGATTCGAATTCATCGTTAGTCGGCGACTGCGGGTGGCTGAGAGGTTCAGTGAGGGACTAGTGACTGCGTGCTATCTAATACGCTGTGTTAATGACTGGACACACTGGAGATCAATGAGAAGTAGTAAGTTGCCCATGCCTGTTACTAGGGTCGCTTTGTTCTATAGTATGTAGTAGTAGCTAGGCTATGAAACACTAATTCATACTGGTCCACGGCTTAACCCGCACAGTTAGACTGCTTTAGGTAAGAGCTTGCCTGAGACCATAGTACTGTAGATGGAACTGACGTCTTCGTGACGGTCCCCTTTTGATAAAAATCCTTCAATAGCACACGTCATCTGGAACATCTCCTTTGATTTATTGTCCTTTATTAATATCGCTGTGAGGTAACTAGTAACTAAGCCCGAGACCCAGCGCCCGAAGGATGATCATCTTGTCCCCCCTTAGGTTTCTGTCTACGTACCACGTAGCATTTTGGTAGCATGCCCTGCTTCGTTCCTGGTGCTTCCGGACAGCAGTCATAGCTCACGAAGCTATCTACGTTCGATCTCGACCTCCAGGGCAACCGGAGACCGATCTCGACTTGAACGGCGGATTACCGACCAAATTTACGACTTACGACGCAACCGCAGCAAAAATTTTCACAGAAAACACGGTCACGTCTGTCGTTAATTCCTTCTGCGCTTTCATCGTACCCGGCAACCTGTGCCCGATCGCTGGACCTTGATCTTCTACAGATCTTCGTCCGACGCCACTATTGTCCTAGTGTGTGAGACCTGACTGCATATTCTATTATTTATAATAATGCTTTCCTCTCTTTCTTCTGGCCCTCCTTCCTTCTGGTCCCTGACGCTAGGGTGACGCCCCTCCGACGCCGACACCGAGTACTAGTCCTATCCTGGATTAGCACAAAGCGTCGAGCAACTTGACATCTAAGCCGACCTTCGACATCTTCTTCCTCCAGATTATCAGACACTAGATTTCGGCAGGCAATCATTGCAGCGTACCGCCTGCACCTCTACCGCAGCAACTTATCAAACCCACATCGTGATCTCTTTACGTCCGGTCTTCTATCGGTTATCACGTATATCCTAGCCACAGAGAACAGGCCGCAACTGCCGTGGGAGTCAGCAGGTGCCCAAATATCACCTTTTGAATCATGGCTTTATCAGAGCCGCACAAGATTTTCCTGATAACCGAAATCCTGGAAATGATCCTGCTTAAATTTGACACGCGCACTTTGCTCACGTCTGCACAACGGGTCTGTCACAAATGGCATGATCTGATCCAGATTTCAAGGGACTTACAGGCCGCCCTCCTTTTCAAGCCCCTGAGGTCACACTATATTCTACCACGTGTGACGCCAGGGATACGCAACCCTTTACTAGAGGAATGTATATGGCCATGGTTTTGCGCAAGACAAGCGCGTATTTGGAAAGATCCCTCGGTAGAAGGAGGGGTGAAGATACCTGAAATAAATCCTCAGAGTGACCAAAGCTTTCTCCGAAAAAGGGCGAGCTGGAAACGAATGCTCTTTCAGCAACCTCCTCAATCGTTTATTGGAATTGTGGAGAAAGATGGAAAGGTAGTTGATGGTCCGGCATACACCAAAGTGAAAGTTTGTCAGGAAAATGGTGATCGACACTGTATTGACTTAAACGGTACATCCGAGGTTGTCGATCGGAGAGACTGATAGTTAGTTATTACAATCAGGAGCAGGATGATTCAGCAGATACCCAATCTCCTACCTGTTTTGTATGGTAATCGGGGTATTCTCGGAGAAGGCAGCGCTGTAACACACTTCATACCCCTGAATAGATGGCATCCTGAATGGGAGCCGACAGATAGTTCTTCGGTCAATCAGTCGATCGCTGAGATGGTTCAATTGGCCCCTCGCGAGTACTAGTCGATACCGATATCCGAAAGTCCGACAGAGGTTTCCGAAAATATGGTATTCGGTATCGGGATTACGCGTACTTTTCGCCACCTTTCGCAACCTCGGAATGTAACCACCGAGTCACAGGTATTCTTGAGAGTATATTAACCCCCCTCAACCCCCAGCAGTTTCAGGAAAAAAGAATCAACACTCTTTTGCATCTTTTGGTATTTTCCCCTTTTTGATTCCGTTGCCTTTCACTGGCCAGTAAATCCAGTGTATTTCCCTAGCTATACAGGGAATTCCTGTTAAAGTTCAACCAAAGAAAGACTATCTACGAATAAGAGATGTGGTACTTCCTTGCATGAATTGGATTCGAGAATATCTTCACCCTCTACCTGAAGAAGGACTGATCTGGTATGGACATTATCATAGAGAGGAAGACGAGTTTTGCAGATGTCCAGAAGCTAAGATATATGGAGATATCCCGCGGAGCCATATAGCATACACTTCCTCAAAATATCTGCAGGACTGTGACATCGTGTTTTTCACTCTAGAATGTGGGCGTGTTCGAGGGCAGTATAATGGCATCTGGGGTGCTTTGGAATTAAACTTTTGGCTTAAAGCTTATTTTGGGATGAATCTCGTGCCTGGGCAAACATCGATTCCAACGCTGGTGACCTAGTATTCTGAAGATGACAAACTGGGATCAGGAGGCTAGTGTAAGTAAGGAAGGGAATGAGCTTTGCTATATTTATGGTGCTTACTGGATCTACCCGCCTAGCTAGGTGCGATCTACTGACAGAACTTAGTACATAGCTCCTATATGTACTATTGATTAAGACACGTAGCTCTAATAAAGCAGCAATGTAGGTAAAATTAACCCTTTGTAGGCGTATATAAGTACGAATCTCAAGAGGGAAGAAAGTTGATTGATATCTGGGCCGACCGAGCTGTCTAATCTAGGCCTATGAGCTGGGCTAACAATTGCACCCCAAAGAATAGCAATCAACTTCTTCCCCCTTGGGCTTCGTGTTTACATGCAACAAGGAGAGAAGAGATCCTAAATCACTCTATCACGGTTTTTTTTGGGGTTTTCCTATGCCTTTGCGGCATCCGCCCGGTTTTGTCCTGAAATATATCCTCTGCAGCGAAAGAATGGTAGGAAGGGTTAAGTAGAGGTTACAGAGTATATGAAGTACTGCGTGTTGCAGCTTCACTTCTATATTTTATTCCCATTCCGCATTTTTTTCAACCGTGAACTTGGTTTGATTTGTGCTTAAGAGTTTTGGGGACCTTGGCTATTCAATAGACGCTCTTGATGTAGACTCAATGCAGTCTTGAATGCCTTCCTGTAGAGAGAACTGCCAGGATGTTTGGCGCCGGCGACTAGGTAGGAGGATAGAGATTGTAGAGAGGTAACAAGTGTATTCTCACAGTACAGATATTAACCCTTGAAGAGCCTTCGAGCGGATCGGTCCCGGGATACGGTCTTATTCCCGGGGGTTGACAGCTCTCCCGACTGCTAAGTACATAGACCTCTGGAATCCGACACCGTCCTTCCCCCTCCGTATATTTCTTCTCCAGACTTGTTGTTCTCGTTCAACAATCCAGGAACTTCTGTCCTACTCTTGGGCCAGATCGCAGTCATTCGTAACACCAGATAATGTCTGGCAAAGACATCAAAACTGGATGTGGGGGAGCACATGTGTCACGTGACGTCCCATACTAACAATAAGATGGGAATCCCAACGACAGGATAGGGAGGACTACATACGGAAAAGGGAAACGCTCGATGGCAGCACGCGCTGAACGTGCGGGGAGATTCAGAAAAACCACCACAAAACACACGCGTAGCAATCAGGAAATAGCGAGAATCCCAAATGTAGGGGTCAGGTCGGGGAGGTGTAAGAAGGTGTATTCTAGAACTAGCTATCCGGCCACTGTATACTGCCGGCTATGTCACATAGTCTGGATGGCACCCATGTAGTAGGGGGAGGGGGTCTCCCCACTACACTAGTTAAGTGTCCGTTTTACAAGTGGGTCTTATAAAACACCCACGTAAACTGACCAATAGGAACCCTAGTTTTATCGTGCCTTGACACCTTACTAGTACATTTTGGTCCTGGGCGGCCCACACTTATGTCATTCTATTTGCTTCCCTTCGCTCCGCAATAAATCTTGATTCTAGCATACGGCACTATTTTGAAGACTTTATTTCCAAAAATGGAACCTCGCTGTGAGCGAAATCCTGAGGCAAATATTTTCCATCTTTGATCACATATACTTGTAAGAATTTCGTCACAACCGCGGCAATAGCTCGTCCCTGGGGACTGCAGCCGAGAGTCGCCCTCCCTGACCGCTAAAGTGTCCTCAGTTCATGGCCCGAGAATTCCTCAGAGAACACAGTCGACAAACTTTCGTTTTCATCACCAATCTTTTCGGTCGAAGAGGACCGTTCGACCTCACTTCCTCGCTTGAACCTTGGTATCGCAGACCCGGCCGAGAATTCCATCGAGTCAACGGCTCTGCTTCGTCCATACCTCTCTCAGGACCGTTATTCTGATACCGCCTCAATCCTGCTCTCTTTACGAACCTTTCTCTCGATCACTGGCTCGCTACATACGCGCAGTCATCTCCCGTCGGCGCAATAAAATTGCCAGTGCGAAGCCGGTCAGAGACCACGTGACTCTTGGGTCAGCACCTGCTGCTTCAACTCCACTCCTTTCTCGGATCAAAGCCAAGACTTTGACCCCCCACCCGCACAACAACAACAATGTCAGGGACCGACCCACCTCCGTCTCCACCTCCAGCGCCATACAACATTACCCCGGCGGGCCGAGCCCGTTACACCAAGCAGGAAGGCACAAAGGAGATCGAGATCCTCCCTTCGTCTGCGCACTACCAAACCTCCCAGACCTCTCGTCGATCCAACTATCCCCCTCACACTCATCACGACATGTCCCCTTCTAACCTCAACCCATCGAAATCCAACCCCCAGTCGCGTCGAGAGGCAGGGAACTCGGAGTCGAGCAACTCTTCCAAAGATGCATCATCTGTCCTGAGTATTTCAACATCGACAAGTCTTTCCACAAGCGCGACGAGAACCACCACCTCTGTGCCTCCATCCTCAAGCTCCTCCCATATCTCTCCGGAGTCTATTGAACTGGGCATTGACCCAGCCACCTTGCTTCACGCTCGTACCATCGAAAACCCGTCCCTTCAACAGCTCCGCAATTGCATTGAGGAAGTCAAGGATCAGTTTGGGTCACCAACACCTCCAGCTTCCCAATACATCTTGGCAACTCAAATCTCAGAAAACCTTTTCAAGGAACTTGAACAAGAACCTGACCTATTCAAAGGGGTCCGGGCCACGATTTTGCACAGAAAACGCCAAGTGTTCTATAAGGTCATGGTTGGTGTTCAGCATGAGGTCTTGAATGGAACTTTTACCCTCTGGCTTAATATGGCCCTTATGGAAATGCATTTGTCTGTGTTCTCTCAGGACTATTGGTTCCAACAAGCCGCACGGGTTGAGGGCCGTGTTGTGAGCAAAGAGCCAGATGTTTCATTTGTCCCTGGGAATCGATTTGCTAAGGGGGCATCTGCAGTATGGCCATCTTTGGTCCTGGAAGTTGGGGTGTCTGAGTCAATTCTGCAGCTGCGGGCTGATGCCCACTGGTGGTATTCCAACTCAGATGGCCAAACCAAGTTGGTCATCTTGATCCACACAACGGACAATGCAGGTAAATGGCATGCGGATGTTGAGATTTGGTCCGAGGTTGAAAATACACAACCCAGGATGGACACCCGAGGCCGGCCCGATAAGGTCCTAAATCGAACGCAACATGCGTGCCTTGAAAATGGAGTGGTGTGCGGGGCACCTCTGAAGCTCGAATTCAAAACATTCATGCGTCGGCCGCCGCAAAACGAATATGAAAAAGACGTGGAGCTTACGTCAGAGGCAATCAAGGAAATCTGTGGCAAGATGGGATGATGAGGCGCGTTTTTAACTTTATGGGATTGCTTTAATATGACCTGTATTACTATCACCTCCAAGTCGAATTGACGAGTTTCTATTCTCCTAAATTCTCCCTCGCCCTATATAGGTGGAGGCGAAAAGTGTACCCAATGTTGTCCCCAGTGTTCACCCCCGCAAATTGACCATCACGTAGGCTGGTTCGCCCATGAAATAAAACCCGTTCTTTCATCGGGTCGTGATACGTCGTTACGAACAGGTGAGATCAATAGTCAACAGAGAATTTCTTCCCAAAAATAGACTTCCCTTCAATAATCTTTAGTATGTCTTCACGGATTGTGACATACATCCCAGCCCCTAACTGGGACATTCCCGTCGAAAACACCGCTGTTGTGCTTAGAAGGCAGTCAAGGACCCGCAGGGCCCAGAGAGCCAGGTTGCCAAAAGCAATATTATAGATATCGCCAAGTCGGCTATAGAATCGGTCGAAAAGTCAGACTGGGCCACGAAGCTGGAGTAAATATGTGTATTTAGGCTTCCAGAATTTTGATGAATGCGCTGAGGCTCAAAAATATCAAAGCATCATGCGGCGGCGATTTGAGTAGGAAATAGTGGTAAAACCGCGATCGCTATTTCAACATAGCGTCGTGCCATTCAGCTTGATAAGAATCTCGACCCCTCCTCTTCAACCACTCAACTATGCCACCAAAGCAAAACTGTATCCTCGCAAAAATTGGCCAACCAGGAGGGCAGGATCCTAATTAGTCCTCCAGGGTCTTCAAAAGGGTCAAATCAAATCTATTCGTGCAGCTACGAAGCTATACGATGCACCATACGCTACACTACAGGCGCGCGATACCGGAAGAAGCCCACTCGTTGACATACGCGTGAATGGTTATAAATTGACCCAATTAGAGGAGGATTCACTGGCCGAATGGATACTCTCCATGGGTTCGCGTGGAGTAGCACCTAGGCCCTCTACTTCGCGAGAAATAAAGACTTTGTAGCCACCGGTGTCCAATTTCGTCTTTAGTCCAGTCATTCTGACTAATTTCGATTCTCCAATAATCAGGGATATCATCAAACTCTGCGTATTGCTGGTAGGTAGTCAATTTGAAGATTATGCATGGTGGGAGCACAAACCCCATTGAATTCACGCATTTAACTGATGTGACCCATTCACGATTCCCTAGCTGTAGAACTGACCTCCGACCATAGTATTCAGCTCTTGTAATCACTTTTGCAGTAGCTATAAGCCCCATTGCAAAGCCAGTTTCATCAAAATTGTAGATATGCTCAGGTTGAATACCATTCTCATAAATTCTCATCAATTGTATGTTGTACAAGGTCAAACCAGGACTGAATAATCTTAGGATCTTCGTATTTTGCACTCTCATGATTATATCGACGAGAATATCGAGTTTTGAGCTGGTTGTGGCGCTTAGTATAGTTGTAAACCCAATTAGATCCAGCCAACTCCCCCTCCCCCCCCCCCCCCGGGGGCGCGTGCGCTCAGCGAGTAGAATATTGGCCATATCCCTCACCATATTATGTCGGGGAACTGATCCACGTGTATCCATAGAGAGTATCCACTGTAGGAGCGATTCCTCTTCATTTGTAGTCAATTTATGATTGTTGGCGCGGGTATCAGGGCGAACGATTTTGTCTTTGCATCGATTTTGGAGAGTTGTGTAAGATACTGAAATCGGCGTGCAGCTTACTTAATCGATGGAATTTCTTTGTCCTGATAGGCTTGTATTACGAACTGGATTATACCCTCTTGCTCGATAGTATCTTGTGGATTTTGACTGCGAATTGGGGGCATAGTGGGTAGTTGAAGCGATGAAGTTAACGCGTTGGGGCGCGATCGCGTTTTCCGATCGACTCGCTTAACGTGATCCACGGGTGACGCATCCAAAACACCATAGTAAATGCGATAAATTACAACTTTATATCTCAGCAACCATGAAATGTCTTGATTTCGAAGTTTGTCTCGAGTGTTTTCTAATCTTTAAAAGCAATTTATTCTTTTTAGAAGTATTGTAGTTATCATCATGGTCTATAGAGAGAACAGGTCGACCGACGAAACGCTTAGTCGAACGACCAACAAAGAAGACCCTGGAATACTGGTCCGACCTGCGGAAAGCGACAGCGTCCATTCTGATGCAGCTTCGTACTGGACGAATTGGCCTTGCTGCCTACTTGACTCGCATCAATCGGCGCGAGTCAGCGAGATGTGGTTGCAATCTGGGGAACCAGACCGTCGATCATATCTTGCTTGAATGCCCACTACTCCAAGATGAGCGCAACTGGATGAGAAACGCTCTGTCCGACCGCGGAGTTGCTCTGCGACGCGACGAGCTCCTGACGCGGCCAGAGGCTCGCATAATTGTGGCCGAATTCATGGTCCGGACAGGTCTCTTAAACCAGTTTCAAGCAGTCGACCCATTGGCTCTCGGCACGGAAAAAGGCGACGAAAATGGATGACCCCTCAGGACAGTGTGACGGAAGGAGAAGGATGGTGCCCGTTAGGAGTGCAGTGCCAGGTCCACTGTACTCCCTTGATGCAAGCGAGCGCAGGAGCGGCAGCCGACGGCCCAGAGGGCTGCGCAGATGAAGGCGGTGGAGGATGAAGTAGATCAGAGAATGAAGTCTGATTGTGGAAAGGAGAGTTGGTAGAGGGGAAGCGACGTTCTTTTGGATTTCTTTTGTTTATTTTGACTATTTTGTCATGTTTGCATACATTCCCGGGCGACCAATCAGGGGCTTGCGTTGCAAGCCATGGAAACAATCGTTCAGTGGGCTGGCGACCACCTTCAAGCTGTCAGCAGGCCTGACAGCACTCCCGCATAGCAGCATATATTTAGAGCAAGCTACATCGGGCAAATGAATTCATCATCATTTCAGAGGAAGATTGCTTGTATTCCTTCTGGACAGAAAACTTGAGGGTTTATATACACATGCGACCTCCAGATTGATTTCCAATCAAAGCTGGTAATTCCGTGAGGTTAGGAATTGATTCCGTTACCATACGACATATCACAACAGTCTTAAGTATTTGTTGAAAGGCTACGAGTGGTGAGAATAGAGAAGAATGTTGTATTGACTGACTAGAGAGATGAGAGGAAGGAAGAGAGAGAGAGAATGGTGGAGAAAAAGACGTGGTAGATCATCCACTGATGTACTGTTCACGAGCACGACTCTCACCTGACGGGAATGATTCTCACCCGATCTCACCCCATTCTCACTCTGTCTATTGCGCACTCACCCTAATCACCCCCGGTCGCGCGACGCTAAAGCGGCGCTCACCCTACTCATCCAGGCGACATCCACTAGAGTATTGACTGAGCAGAAGCCCCACACAGGCCGGATTGTAGTATGTTGATCTGTGAAGACAGGATATTATTTTTTGTAATTGTAATTTGAGTACATACGACCATAGGGTGTGGAGAACAGGGCTTCCCGTCCGCTCAGCCGTACTTAAGCCACACGCCGGCAGGTTAGTAGTATGGTGGGTGACCACATGCGAATCCCTGCTGTTGTATGTTTTTGCTTTCATATGTTTTTTTAATTCGTCGGGACTAGTGTGCCCTTGCTGCCCTACCAATCGTAGGGTCTAAGGGTCGTCGTGTGCCTTAAAGTAGTAGTAGGTATTGGTATAGACAGTTACTCGCCATGATTTTGGCTCTGCAAAGGGTTGTCGTAGTGGGAGAAATGGGTAAGCGTCGCCATAAGGTCGTGCGAACCGGGTGAGAAGGGGAAGAAGGATGAGATTCACTCTCGATCGCACGAGATCTCGCGACCGCTGCATGGATCACTCAGCTGGAGCTTGGTATAAATTCCATCAGATAGCATTGCGCCCCTTAAACACCAAACCCCCTGGAAGCTGCACACAGCCCACCTGCAGAAGGGTAGGTTCGTTTTAAAAGGATTCCGTGTTCTAATATTCTCCAGCTATCCCCGACGGCATTCCTTAAGAACAGAGCAGGATGTTTTCCCAATCCGTGGTCATCATTCTTCTATGTCTAGGCAAATCGCGCCCTGTCTTCGTACAGAAACAACAAATCAGGGCTATCAGCGTGAATCACAAGTGGGTTCCGCTACGAGATGGGGCACCGACCATTGAGACAGGCTTCTCCGGGCGAACAGAACACCGACGAGGCTCTAAGTTCGTTTAAGAAGAGGTACACAATACGTGTACACGGTCATGGCTAATGATACCACACCAAACCTCGTTGTCCTCATTGATGCGGACAATTGTCTACTTACAGTGCATGGTTCACCAGCAAGACCTTGGTCAAGCGGAGCCTAGAAGGATACATCCCGGGAGCAGGACTATCAGCGCGGAGAGGTTTCTGAACACAACTTTGTCGAAGGCCTAACACCCCTAGAACAGCAGAAATTCCGATTCTGATGCTGCCGTTACTAGGCCCGAGTTGAGTCTCAATCTCCGAATTCGCCACACCGCGCCCCGAATGCCATCCCATTCGAAATGGGGTCACAAGATTCCCCTTATCCAGAAACGTTCCTTAAATCAAAGTTGGGCATCCAATTCTTCTGGATACCTGAGAATCAGCGCTAGGCCTAGTGTCACCCGCTCACGAGCGGAAAGGTGTCAGTGATTGTCAAAAAATCCACCTAGATTTTTAACAACCCAGTGAACAACGGGTTCAACCCACCGGCATGAATGGCTGGCCCCATTACTTATCCCTAAGTCGCGGCTATCTTGTTCGCCGAGCACCTAGCGGGGGAAATGGCCAGCCCCAGTATCGCAACCATTATCATATAGCGACTCTATATGAGTATTCGACCAGCTCCCTGACGGATACGTCTTCTTCCCATTCCTGCATCATGCAACAGGTTTTGTGCTTGGATATCATCTAGCACAAACTTACCTGCAACCAGCAGCAAAATAGTGGCAAGAATCAAAAGACAAAATGGTACTTCCCGTGTTTGGCTGCAAGTAAACGATCCTGCAAGTGCCAGTACAGCGCAGGCGTCCATCTTGCCAGAGGTAGAGTGAACAAATTTTCAGCAGCACGATCTTTGGGTGCGATTGGCACTTAATGGTCATCTTGCCACTACTATGCAGGTGGGGTGTTTCACCTCTTTATACAGTTTGGGGTCGACCCCAAATGCCTCTTCCTTGTTGCCCGACTCTCTCCATATCGGTAATTTTTATGCGATCCGGCCAGCTCCAAAAATTGCCCTGTGACTTGTACATTGCTATTTACTGAGATGCCCCCTTCCTTACACCCATGTTCCGTACCCTCGGTGAGGGTGCCTTGTCAATTATAGCATCGCAATTTTGTCTGGAGTATATTGTGCCTTTCTCTCGCGCCGAGTTCTGGTTATCGTTCCCTTTAAAAAAACTGCACTCAACTTAGGTAGCACAGTGGTACATCCACGTCCATATTCACTTTGGACCACGTAAACTCTGCTTCCCTTCTCCTCTCTCTTTCCTGCTCCGAGGTTTTATCGGCTACTCAATTAGAAGAATACGCCGCAGGAATTCACGAAAAGATAAATTCCGTCGATGCTCTTCGATGACATATGTAGCTAGTCGTGATGAACCATCACTGTCTCGTGCAATGCCAATCCGTATTTCGCAGGTATGGCTCGGTCATGACATGCCTGACCTCTGTAAACTAGACATTACGGTCCAGTTTCACTTACTCCTTTAATCAAGAAATGCGTAACCTTGAATATTGTATGGAATTAGCCTCTTAGTGGAAGAACTCGGCTCTTGTGGTGTTTTATGTAAGAATACATTGAGTGGATTCTACTCTCTCCGTACGAGAATAGCAATAGCAAGATGCACAGAACCCACAACCTAGTCTACTATCTGTCACGTTTTCTTTTGCGGCAGGCGCGTTTTATTATAACTTAATATGCCGAGAAACAGCAACGGGGCAAATGAACTCAAAGGAGGGTGCTTTATAGAAGGGATTGGTCGGTGATGACGAGGATGGGCTAATCGCCGAACACAAACACAACCTACTGAGTGCCTACAGAGCCACGGACCAAACTCTGTGGCTATATGGTAAATATCTTCTTTGTGGGAGCTTCGTTAGCTCTTTAAGCGTGAGGTTCTCAAGTAAAAATAGGGTATGTTGCCTAATAGATGATCGATATTAAGCCTGCTAATTCTAGATACAAATCATAGGATAGAGAAGCAAAAGAAATGAACTTCTGTATAAGGGGTTGACAAAATATCATCTACCAACCTAGAGGGGAATTTCTCTTCGTCAGCTTTACATTGTGATCAACAAAAGGTAGGAATAGGCATGTCAGTCACATAAGCTTGATGTGGTGGTACAACAGTCGGCTAAATTCTGGTGCAAATTAGGTTTTGCCAAATGGCGAACGTGGCTAAGACGGGACGATCCGAGATCTACCCACCATATGCCCGTAGACTTCGAGACTAGTTCCAAAGATGGAATTTCCGAAGCGAACAACGCAGAGCATGAGATCATTGAGATCATGTATGCAACGACCTAGTTGAGGCACAACGTCATTTGTTGCGCACCACCACACGTAAGTGGAAATATCCCCGGGACCGCCAACGCAAAACTGTCATCTGAAGAGTGATCAATGCCCGTTCAAACAATCAACCGGTCTGAATAAACATTATGCATACAAGTGTGCCACCATTCCAGGTTACACAATTGCGCCCGACATTAGTTAAGACTCAATATGACGAGTGAGGCAAAGGACATCTCGCAGAGAAGTAATTGAAATATGTCATGTCTTGTGTTAGCGAAAGCCCCTGTTAGCGAAAGCCCCGTGAAATCCGCAGGCCAAAAGTAGACATGCCTAGGGGCGACACAGACTCAGCCACGATCATTCACGTGATGGACCTTCTGCTGTACTCCAGCCATTTCGGTGTTTTCTGTCTCATCTCAAGTGACAGCTACTTCACTCAGTCATTACCGGCTGCGGAACGACCACCGGCCGTCTGACATGTACAGTTGGCGACCTAAACCCCAACTCCCCTGTTCCCACTCATTACAGCATACTATGTGATATCCGAGAGGTACTTGGAATGGAATAAATATTATGACCAAGTGCAGTAAATCAGAAAAAGTATTCATAAGAATTCACAAAAAAACAAAGACATACAACAGCAGGGATTCGCATGTGGTCACCCACCATACTACTAACCTGCCGGCGTGTGGCTTAAGTACGGCTGAGCGGACGGGAAGCCCTGTTCTCCACACCCTATGGTCGTATGTACTAGACTTTGGATGAAAGGGGTATATGTCATCTCAATAAAACTTGATAACCCAATGAAATTGTTCGAGGTTTGAATCCCAGGCATCTTACAATGCCCGATCCAACGAGACACATGCGGAGCTCTATCTCGATTTAGGCCATAACGATTCATTCCGAATCTCAATGATATCGATACAGCCCCTTTGGTGTGTCCAATTTAATATGAGGGAGATCAGACCTCACTTTTACAGAGTTTCTTCTGTATAATGTTGGTCGCAGCTCACGCAAAGAAATAGTCCAACTATATATATTGAATGCACCTAATTTCTTCCGATGACCAGTTACACAGTCACCAAAATAAAATCACCACACGAGAATATTATCTGGACGCGAATCTCCAGAAAACCGATCTTTCTTTTGTTCCTTTATTTCTTTACTAAAGTCTGGCAAGCGCCCAAAGAATTACGAGAATGTTACATGGATACGAGACCAAATGGAACGTAGTTTCGCGATTCTAATTTTCTGCATAACTTTCCCGCATCAACAAGGAGCCAGCCTCATTCTAAAGGTGCTAATAGCATAGGATCGATTTCCCGTGACAGCGTATGTGGTCCTATGACCGTGTGGTTAAGGAAGGGGTGGAACGCGAACCATGGGTGTGGAGAATCCGGCAAACCACTAGTCTCAAGTTTCAGAACCATAGCTGATCATCGTGGTGAAATTTTGGCTCCACTCTCGGACGTCCCACTGCAAACCAATAATTTTTCGAACGTTCTCAGTAAGCTAATCCCCGAACATCATTCCTCTATTACGAACGCCTTCTCCTTAGGAAAACCTGCTGTGGCCGCGCGACTGGCATGAGGGGTTGAAAGGTATGTTGATCATTACCGACACTGGAAAGTGCACCTTGCCCTGAATATTCATAGACCTTTAATTGAAACCGAGGAATGGAAATTGGTGAACCTCATACCCGGAATGCGTGGCATAATGCGGCGCATAGTAAGTATAATGAAAAAAGATTCTACAGGATTTCAGCAGAATGTTGATTCTCGCGAAAATAAAGCTTTTTGGATTAAGCCTGGATCGCTCACACGTCATATTAATTCTCAGATCGGCCATGATCGTCAACCCAAGGACCCCGGTCTGGCAGCTGAACTTGATATACGTGATTGACCCACTTAATCGAGACCAAGACAGATCATTCGAATACGCAAGTCTATTTAGGACTTCGGTGTCACTCTGATGGATCTTTTTGATTACCACTTCCCTCCAAGCAGATTCAGCTCCATTTTTATTGAATATGGGACTTGCGTGCGTGATTCCCTAGTAATTACTTGAAACAAGCGCTAACGATCTGTTACTAGATTAGACGGGCTACCTTTGGACAGGGAAGATTTGAAGAAGGCAGGGCCACTCGTACGAAAATATGCTGCGAAGGTTAGTGTTCATCAGAGCTCTTTTATCCTGGCGAGCGCCTCTTAACCAACATTTACAGCAAATTCTGGCACTTTGGCTCAAACAAAGACATCGAGGAGATTCCAATCCACTTTGGGGAGATGAAGTAAGTCCAAAATCAGTCCTGATGCTTTAGAGCGAATACTGACGTACACCTTTAGATAGAATTCTCTCTCCTCGATTTAGACGCCGATTCATCCCGAGCAACAATGCTCCTGGACCAAGAGCGAATAATCAATAGTTGGGAGAAAAGCCACCTCTGTCAGGACGGCGAGTAAGTTTATCATTCTCATCAAAGATAGAGTCAGCCATCTTACATAGATCAAGTGGAGTTTTACAATGGGAGTGGGCGCCTTATGTCGTGGAAACAATTCCATCGAAACCACACACAGGCTGCATATCAGACTTAGTAGATGTTGAGATGACTATGCGACGCAGGTATGGACGAGACGAAATGCCCGGAAACCCTCATTATTCACTAATTGCCTTGCAGGAGAGAGCTAATCAATAGCTTCCTTGCTACCCATCAACATGCATTGTCTCTCGGCATGTTCCCCAGGACCGGTGTCAGTGATCCATGGACAATGCCCAACCCGCCGACTGAACTTCTCTGTAAACGGCCTCGTTATACACTTCTGGCGAAAAATATCGTGAGTCGTCCTCGCGACCGCGTCAAGACATGGCTTCCAATATATCGGGATCGGTTGACTCCAGACCCGTTTGTTGATGACACAGCTCATGGACATGAAAAAGAAAACCATGTCTGTTTGGATCGATTGGACATCGGAATCGGATGCTGTAGTATTCAAACCACTTTCCAGACTGCTAATGAAGCCGAGGCAAGGTGGCTACATGACCAGCTAATGCCGTTGGGCCCTATTTTTCTGGCCATGACTGCCTCGACGCCAATTTGGAAAGGGTACTTAGTCGACAGTGATTGTCGTTGGCAGAGATATGGAGACTTACTTGATGATCGTCTGCAAGACGAGAAGGAGTCGATCGTATGTTTCTTGGCCAGTGTGTTTGCACTTTCCCTTGAGTTGACGCTGACCATTGATTTCACAGCCTGCGCGGTGGACCTGGAAACAAAGTTATATTTCGACAGAACAACCTCCAAATCTCAAAAACGAGCAATCATTTCATCCGATGGAAAATGAAGTTCGAGAATATCTGATTGAAGGGGGGATGGACAGTTTCTTGGCAGATCATTTCACATCAATCCTCTCGCGGGATCCTCTTCTACTCACCGAAGCCGACTTGCAAAACTGCGAACCCCCCGACACACGACTCTTCGAGTCCCTTTACGGATGTGCTTGGCATCCTGTCCGATTCAAGCCACCAACCAGCGACCAAGGGCCAGGTTGGCGCGTTGAATTCCGTCCGATGGAAGCCCAGCCGACTGATTTCGAAAATGCCGCCTTTGCAATCTTTTCATATCTTGTTTCTCGAGCAATCTCGGTCCTTCGACTCAACTTATACATCCCAATCGATAGACTTGGTCAGTCTTGGGCATCTTGTCAGAAGCGTCATGCAGCCGTCCACGGGCGTTTCTGGTTCCGCAAATTGGAGTGGCATTCTAATTCGGGACGCATCAATAAGCATATTGCTCGCATGCTGGGGGTGCAAGGCCATCATAATATGATGGGCAAAGACCAGTATGCTTTAATGACTGTCGACGAGATCATAAATGGAGAATGTGCCGTTGACGGTTTTCCGGGGTTGATGTTCATGGTAGAATGCTACTTTGATTACGTCGGTGTTCCCCAAAAGGAACAGAAACAGATCTCTCAATATCTGGACCTTATTCGAGATCGAGCCCGAGGCACAAACCCGACCCCCGCAACGTGGATGAGAGACTTTGCTGGCAGTCACAAAGACTATCGGGAGGATAGCTACGTCAGTGAGGTCATGTGTTATGACATGATGAGAGCTATGGTTCAATTGAACGAGCCAAAGAATAGATAGGGAAGATTACGCTTCGTTTCAGTAACGCACAATTTCTATTGCTCAAGTTTCGCGGTCGGCATAAGAACTAGCTGCTCGAAGTCTGGCCCCATATCTCCACAATACGAACGGAATCGGACATCCGATGGCCAAAGCAATAAAGGCCAACAAGCTGTTTCCCCACCCATAGCCCAAGGACGAATACATTTCCGGGCCGAATAAAGGAAATCCAAAGCCAGAAAGTCCACGGAGAATATAAACAGTGCCATTCGCACTCGCGGCGTAGAGCGGGAAGGTGTCCAACAAATAAGCGCTGACACATTGGAAGACAATTGTCGCCCCCATGAGCGGCAGTACGATCCCTATGTCGAGAACAATCCAGTGTGTTTCATACTTTGCGCTCCATCCATACCAGAATAAACCGAGTGGCACGAGGAGTGAGGCTGGTACCATCATTGGCAGTCGAAATTCAGGCTTTCCTTCGCCCTTGTTCTGAGCAACTTGTCGGCGATAGACCGGGTCAGTTAGAAAGGCACAGATGAGTGCACCGCCTAAATAACCACAGCAAGGAGCAACGTAATTAATGGTTCCTATTGCAAGATCCATATGATACTTCTCCATCCAGAGATCCGAAAAGCTCGAAAGAAGTAGGTAAATAATACCGTAGAGAAATCCGTAGTACCAGGCCAAAGCCTGGGCGATGGGCTGGGTGCCTAGGAAATATAGTGCACGAAATAATGTTCGGCGATATCGTTTGCTGAGACTTTCACCATCTTTGTCAAACTTCGTTTTCCAAGTCCGAGATCCAGATTTCTCGGATTTTTCGTAATCTGCAATGCATCTCTTTTTCTTCCGCTGGAGCAAAACCGGCGCGTATGTCTCGCAGGAAAGACTATAGCATACTACCAGGGACACCCCTGCAGCGATTGACGTTACAAAAAAGCACCAGCGCCACGAGGCATACTCCGTGATAAAGCCACCGACAATGGGGCCGATGCAGGAGCCGAGAACCGGACCTAAGCTTATCAAAGCTACAGGTAGTCCGCGCTCTTCTTTGCGAAAAAGGTCGCCCATGGTGCTAGCACCAACCTGCGGCAGACATTAGGCTCAAGTATCGTTGCTTTGGAGTCGAATTCACTTACAGCCAACGACGTGCTGGCTCCAATCCCACTCAGAAGTCGGAAAACCAATAGTTGCACCATAGATTTTGAAAAACCAGCTGCAAGATTGAAGGCCAGATAGAACAAATTTCCTCCCTGGAGGATCGGTAGACGTCCGTACAGTTCGCTCAGCGGGCCAAACAGAACTGGGCCGAGACAGTACATCAGCAAAAACAAAGACAGGGCCAAGGGCCCTGTTATTTTTGAGTCGACATGAAATTCAGACGCAATTGTAGTCACAGCAGGCGTCGTGATTGTAGACGACAGTGGCATTAGAAATAGCGGAATTGTCAAAGAAAATGTGACGAGCCATTTTCGCCGTGCTGGCCAGTCCTGGGGATGGTCGCCCTCGAAGTCGACGAATACCTCCTCGGGGGATGGATTCATTGCCACGACTCTCAGTGCGTACAAGATTGAAACGAAATTGACGTGGAAATATAAATGGACGATAGTGGGACAAACCGACCATATTGCTAATTTGGCATTTCTCGATGATGTGGATGTGGATCGGATCGGCGAGAAACTAAAATATGAACTGATCGTCGCTATCAAGGGATCCATGCCGAGATGTCGATCAATCAACAGCTTGATCGACGAGCTGTGCTGATCAAAGTGTGACTAATTTTTGAGTCTCAAGTGCCGCCCAGTTTGGAAATGGAGTAATTATTGTCGAATCTAATCTCTCCCTAATAAGTCAGATCGTCTGAATCTGCTTGATCTTAGCACAACTCACGGACTGAGCGGTCAGACGGGGAGATTCCGATCGAAATTCGCCAGTCATGGCTCAATCTCTATGTAATAAGGGTCGAATATGTAGACAATATGCAGTTTCTGTCAGAGCATAGAAAAGGAGAAGATTTCTGATTCGATTGGCGGTGACCTGGATTCTGAGATTCGCATACTTTCATCCTCGATGTCTTATGCATTAGGCGAGTATTGTGCATCTCTTTAAAGTCCACCGTCGGGTCTGGCCGACTGCGAACTCCGGGTTGCCAACTTTCGTTCCAAGTCCTGAGCTATGCCAAGAGTTCTTGATAATACTCGTAGCTCCAGCCTTAAGTATATTAGTATTTT